>NC_088691.1:670792-1329085 GCF_028017835.1 Emys orbicularis
GATTATGCTGTCTATATGTGTGTATCAATTTTGTAGTTGAAGTTATTAATATTGGCTCTATACTGTCTGTATTTCAAACTTATGCTATGCTTCTGACATCCCAGACAAGCTGGTGTTAGCTCTGCCTAGCCTCCTTGATGGCCTATTAAGGACCATCAGCTATACAATTGACCCATTGAGAGAAGGCAAATATGCCTTGAGACTCAGCAAAGAATGCAGGAACTGGCCCATGTGACTCCAGACTCCATTTTGCTGTAATTTTCCACAGTAAGAACAAAGAGGTGTTCTTACACCTGGAAAAGACTATATAAGGCTGATGCCTCATCTCCATTTGGTCTTCAGTCCTGCTTCTTACTTCTGGAGGGACTTTGCTACAAGATGAAGCTTTGAACAAAGGACTGAGGACCCATCCCAGCGGGGGATGTATTACAGAGGCTTGATTTGAACCTGCAGTTTATTCTATCTCTGCTGCAAGCCTGAACCAAGAACTTTGCCATTACTGTGTGTAATTGATTCCATTTAACCAATTCTAGCTCTCATCTCTATCTCTTTCCTTTTATGAATAAACCTTTAGATTTTAGATTCTAAAGGATTGGCAACAGCGTGATTTGTGGGTAAGATCTGATTTGTGTATTGATCTGGGTCTGGGGCTTGGTCCTTTGGGATCAGGAGAACCTTTTTTCTTTTACTGGGGTCTTGGTTTTCATAACCATTTGTCCCCATAACGAGTGGCACTGGTGGTGATACTGGGAAACTGGAGTGTCTAAGGAAATGGCTTGTGAGACTTGTGGTTAGCCAGTGGGGTGAGACCGAAGTCCTCTTAGTCTGGCTGGTTTGGTTTGCCTTAGAGGTGGAAAAACCCCAGCCTTGGGCTGTAACTGCCCTGTTTAAGCAATTTGTCCTGAACTGGCACTCTCAGTTGGGTCCCGCCAGAACCGCATCGTTACAGGGATACTCTAAATTCTAGTAAAGAGGAAAGGACAGAAGTTGATCAAGTCGAGGTAGTAACTGAAGAGAAACAGTCAAATGAAAAAAAGTTCCATTCAATTATATCATGTAAAGGCAGAAAACTAAATACTGACAAACTGTATAGGTGCTTGTATACAAATACTAGAAGTCTAAATATAAGCCACCCAAATACCCTGAAAAAACCTACTTCAACACAGAAAAAACAACCTCTTTGACCTCACACCCTTAGTTGTCACTGCCACCCCACACTGAAACTTATATGGGGAATCATTAAACAATGACTACCCATATTGATGGGGGCCACATCCTGAAAGAAATCTTTCCTGAACCCGCTCTTCTGGCCTTCAAACAACCCCCCCAACCTCACCAAGATCAGCAGCAGTGGCAAGGTCCACACAGACCAAGACCCAGAAACTCAAAGCAGCATCAGACTCTGCCATAACAGATGCAAAACCTGCAGACACATCTCCACCACTACACTGAACAACACCCCCCACAACACAGCTTTGAATGTTCATGGATCCTACACATGCCAATCACAACATGTGGTGTATCTCATCCAGTGCACTCTATGTCCCAATAAAAACTATGAAACCCGACAATCACTACACTCTT
The DNA here is from genome assembly GCF_028017835.1 of Emys orbicularis. Classification (NCBI taxonomy): domain Eukaryota; kingdom Metazoa; phylum Chordata; order Testudines; family Emydidae; genus Emys; species Emys orbicularis. Next base: position 672,377 of record NC_088691.1, read on the forward strand.
GAATGAACTAACACGGAAAAATAATTTAAGACAAAAACACCATATCACCCCAAATGATCACTTAAATTAAATTAAAATTAATGGAGATATACCTAGCTCCTAGAACTGGAAGGGACCTTGAAAGGTCATTGAGTCCAGCCCCCTGCCTTCACTAGCAGGACTAAGTACTGATTTTGCCCCAGATCCCTAAGTGGCCCCCTCAAGGATTGAACTCACAATCCTGGGTTTAGCAGGCCAATGCTCAAACCACTGAGCTATCCCTCCCCCTTCATATCTGATCTCTCAGTCATCATCAAAGGAAACTGCACATCTTCATAACTTTGTTAGGCATTAAAAATCATGATCTTAATAAAGATACTGGTATTATCATTTATTACAACAATCTGTAACCCACTAACTCCCTGACACTCCCCCTCTTTTTTTTTGTCCTATTACTGGAGAGGTGTTAATGGGTCTCTTCACCTTGCATGGTCTCTAAGAGCATGTCTACACTTACCTCCGGAGCAATCAATCCAGCAGGGGTCGATTTATCACGTCCAATGAAGACAAGATAAATCAACCACCGAGCGCTCTCCTGTCGACTCCGGTACTCCACCGGAGCGAGAAGCTTACGTGGAGTCGATGGGGGAGCGTCAGCAGTCGACCTACCGCAGTAAGTAGCTCTAAGTACGTCAACTTCAGCTACGCTATTTTTGTAGCTGAAGTTGCGTAACTTTTAGACTGACTTAGCTTGCCCTCCCCCCCCACCCCCAGTGTAGACCAGGCCTTAGAATATGTGTTAACTACATATGCTAAACAATCTGTTCCATCTTGTATTTAGCTGTGTCACTCTGAGTACCTTTCCCAGACCTGAAGACGAGCTATCTTTGGCTCTAAAGCTTGTCTCTCTCACCCACAGAAGTTGGTCCGATAATAGACATTACCTCATCCACCTTGTCTCTCTACAAGTCTAAATATTAAGATGGGTGAATTTGGGTTCCTGGTATTAAATTATATTGATATAAAAGGCACCACAGAAACTTGATGAAACTATGATAATCAATGGGACATGGTAATACCAGGGTACAAAATACCACGACCACTAGCTCTTCTCCAGCACTGCATATAAATTAATCTAGATGTCTCAAGAGATCTGCTACCTTTGCACCCAGCAAGCAATTCACCATGCAGTTCTCCCAGTCATCACAAACCTAACGTACTATATTTCTAATAACTGAATCCCCCATTACTATTGCCTGTCTCTTTGCAATAACTGGGTCTCCTCCCCCGGAGAGGTATCCTCAGGGTGAGAGGATACCACAACATCATCTGGAAGGAGGGTCCCAACTACGAGGATCTCTAGTTCACCGTTCCCAGGTAACAAGGATGAGAGGTGCTCCTGGGAATGTTATACTTAGCAGGGCACTGGGATGCTTTTATAAAGAAACAGCCAACTAGATGGGGTACTGTCACAGATGTGGGGGTGGGGATGCTCTTTCATAATTGTTACCGGTGCCTCTGTGGCTGTACTAGCATGGTGTGTTTGTACTTCAGAATGGAGGGATATTTCGCCCTGGGGTTTGACAGGGTAGCAGAGCCTGCCCAGCTATGGAAAGGGGAGGGAGGACCTGATTGCTTGCAGTGACATTGAGAGGTCAGCACCAGAACAAGTTGCCTTCATGGCTCTCGCCCACTCTCCTGGGAGAGCACCCAAACCTGTCTGAACAGGGTGGGTCAGACAGACAGGCAGATGCAGAATCCCACAGACATGGGAGGATCTGAGCTCGCTAGGAGAATGTAAGCTGGGTTGGTTCAGTTATGTTCCTGTAACTGCATAGGAAAAAATGGTTACTAGCCTGTTCTGTAACTTGTTCTTTGAGATGTGGTGCACAAGTCCATTCCAATCCAGGTGCGTGTGCCCAGTGCACCAGAGTCAGACATTTTCCCCTTAGCAGTAACTGTCGGGGCAGCACATGCGCCCTCTGCTACCTTGTGCTGCTGCATGAAGGTAGAAAGGGCAGAGATGCCCCTGATTCCCTTCAGTTCCTTCTTACCGGACAAACTCTGATATAGAGGGGAAGGAGGGCGGGTCATAGAACATCTTGTTTTCTTCAGACCATTTCTCCAGTTTTTCCGGATCATTTTGAATTTTAATCCTGTCCTCCAAAGCACTTGCAACCCCTCCCAGCTTGGTATCATCCGCAAACTTTATAAGTGTACTCTCTATGCCATTATCTAAATCATTTATGAAGATATTGAACAGAACCAGACCCAGAACCGATCCCTATGGGACCCCAATCGTTATGCCCTTCCAGCATGACTATGAACCACTGATAACTACTCTCTGGGAACGGGTTTTCCAACCAGTTTTGCATGCACCTTATAGTAGCTGCATCGAGGTTGTATCTCCCTAATTTGTTTATGAGACGGTCATGGGAGACAGTATCAAAAGCCTTACTAAAGTCAAGATGTACACATCTGCCACTTCCCCTCTATCCACAAGGCTTGTTACCCTGTCAAAGAAAGCTATCAGGTTGGTTTGACATGATTTGTTCTTGACAAATCCATGCTGACTGTTACTTATCACCTTATTATCTTCTAGATGTTCGCAAACTGATTGCTTTATTATTTGTTCCATTATCTTTCCAGGTAGTGAAGTTAAGCTGACATACATCAGTTCAGCTTTCCAGGATAAGAGGAAGGCATCTGTGCGAGATCCCTGACTGTGACCTGGTGTTGAACAGAAGAATTGCCACTTTCTGTTGTGGTGAGTAGCAAACAAATCTATGTGAGGACCCACCCTGCCCCCCTCCCCCGCCCCGGCTTTCCCCCCTCCAACTGAAATAGGAGCCTTACTATATCTGGCCCAAGAGACCACTTGTGAGCTCTGCTGAAAGATCTGCTCAGGTGATCCGCCAAACTGTTCTGGATCCCCCGCACGCAGGGCCAGCTCCAGGTTTTTTGCCACCCCAAGCAAAAAAAAAGGGCGGAGTGCAATCTATGTGAGGGCCCACCCTGCCGCCCCAAGCACATAGAGCCGGCCCTGCCAGCATGTGGGATGCTTTGAGGTCAATCGAACAGTTGATACAAAACTCCCAAAGCTGCATCACCTCTTGACCGAGACAGTTCAACCTGGCCCCTCCCTATCTGTTCATGCAGAACACAATTGCTGTGTTGTCTGGAAGGACACGTGCAGTCTTTCCTTTGATATGGCGGAGGAAAGCCTGACAGGCTAGATGAATGGCTCTCAACTCCTGCACATTTACGTAGAGAGTTAAATCTGGAGGAGACCACAGATCTTGAGTCCTCAGATTCCCTAGATGAGCTCCCCAACCTGGAGAAGAAGCATCCATAACCAGAGTCAGTGTGGGTAGGGGAAGGGTGAAAGGAACTCCCATACACAGGTTGGTTGGATCCATACATCAGTCCAAGAAGGCCAACACTCCTGCAGGCACATGAACCAGCATGTCCAATGCATGAAGAGCTGGGGAGTTCACTGAACTTGCCCAGCTCTGCAACTTCCTGATAGGAAGTCTGACATGCCAACCACATACGTGCAGGAGGTCTTGTGCCCAGGAGTCTGAGGCAATTCCTTACCACTATCATATATTTTGTAAATACTAACAAGGCCACGGATAGTCCAAAGGACAGGACTGTAAACTGATAATGGATGTCGTTGACTAAAATTTTAGGAATTTGAAATTTCCTGTGTCTTTAATGGATTGCCACATGGAAATATGCATCCCTCAAGTTGGGGGCAGTGTCCCAGTTTCTGGGATCCAAGGAGGGATTAATGGAGGCTAGCATGACCATGCAGAACCTTCTTTTCTTTATAGATTTGTTTAGCTCTCACAGGTCCTGCATGGGTCTGAGAGTTTCCTTTGGAATCAGGAAGTAGTGTGAATAAAATCCTTTCCCTCAGTGGAAGGGAGGAACCTCCTCTACAGCTCCCACATGGAGAAGAGACTGGACCTCGGGGAGAGGATTGCCTCACAAGAGTGGTCCCGGAAGAGGGGTGGAAGGGAGGGATTGAAATAAACTGAAAGGTGTATCCCAGTTCCATAGTGCTTAGAACCCACTGATCTGGGGTAATATGGGCCCAAGCACACAGGAATCTGTTGGAAAATGGGTAAGAGAAACTGACAAAATGCACACTGATAAACTGCCCTCGATCAGGCAGTCAAACCGCCTGCTTGGCACGTCCAGGCTGCCTAGAAACACTGGCAGAAGAAGAAAAGTTAGGAGATGGAGGAGCAAAAGGCTGGTGTCACTGGTCTGTCTGAGGGCAGAACTGTTTCTTTTTAGGGAGAGACGTATAAATCCCTGTAGCTCTTGAGTCTCACCAGTCTGCTGAGAGACGATCAGACCCTCAGAAGGGAGATCCTGGATAGTCTGCTGGACTCGTGTGGAAGACCCACTGATTGAAGCCACGCACATCTATGCATCATGATTGCAGGTGCCCTGGCTCTGGCTGCTGAATCCACCCCTCCAGTGCAGCTTGGGGAGAGGTCCTGGCATGAGCTGGCCCTCCTCCAATACAGTCTTAAATTCCTGCCTGGCTTCCTTTAGCAATTTGTCCATGAACTTCAGGACATTGTCCCACAGGGAGAAATCGTATTGGGCCAGTGGGGCTTGCTGGTTCGAGATATGAAACTGCAGGCCAGCTGTAGAATAAATCTTTCTACCAAAAAGTGTGAGTCTTTTTGCCTCTTTTGCCTTTGGGGTAGACAAAGGTTGTCCCTGCCGTTCCCTCTTGTTCACTGTGGAGACTGCCAAGGAGCTGTCGGGAAAATGCCACATCCGGTTTCCACTTTAGGGCTCTGAACCACCGACGGGCATGCTCGGGTATTAGCCCCATTCTGATTCTGGCCTTGTTTTTTAAAAGTTCATAACTGTTCATGTGTTCTTTAGGCATTTCAGCCGCCACCTCTGCTAAGGGTCCACTGAGCTGCGGCCTCAGCTCTACCATGTACTGGTCTGTAGAAATGCTGTACCCAAGGCAGGCCCTTTCAAAATTTTCTAAGGCGGCCTTGGTATCATTGCCTGCCTTGTAGGTGGGGAATTTTCTGGGATGGGAAGCGGTACCTGGAGAGGGGTTGCTAGGCTTGGCTGGTATATCCTGCCTAGCCCTTACCAACTCCAGTTCATGCTTCCTCTCTCTTTCCCTCTCTTTTTCTTTCTGCTCCATAGCTCTCTTGTGGGCAGCCTCCTCTGCCTCCATAGCCAGTTTCTTCCCTGGCTTTTTCTGCATTAATTTCTAATTGTTTTAGTTCTATCCGTCTCTTATGTTCATTTTCTTTCTCTGTTGCTTCCAGTCTAGGCAGTTCTAGTTTGTTAGCTGCTTCACTGGTAGTTATTTTCCTGCTTTCTTGTGCTGGGTCACACCCCTCTGCAGTTCACTGAAACTGGGATGCACTCAGCTCAGGGCTGCTTAGTTAACAGAGACTTTCACAGCATTCAGTGTTCAGCCTTTCTAAGCTAGCTATACACGAGAGTTAGAAAGAAAAAAAAACAATTCAGCTTGTAAATTCCTTTTGCTAGCTGCTTGCTCACAGCTTGAAACCTTCTCTTAACAAAGACCCTTGTTAAAAAAACTTAACACCTCTGCCTTCAGGCTTAACTACCTTCAGCTCTGCTTTCTAAGCAGCTAAAAATGAGAAAAAAAAATCTTACTGGCTTTTGGTTTAAAATGATCCCACCGCTCTGCCACCATGTCAAGGTTCCTTCCCCACTCTGAACTGTAGAGTACAGATATGGGGACCTGTATGTGAACCCCTAAACTGAATTACCAGCTTAGATCTGGTTTTGCTGCCACCACTCCAAGTACTAACTCTCTTCCCTGGGTAGCCTTGAGAGACTTCTTCACCAATTTCCTGGTGAACACCAATCCAAACCCTTGGATCTTAACACAAGGAGAATTTAACCATCCCCCCTCCTTTCCCCCACCAATTCCTGGTGAGTCCAGATCCAATCCCCTTGGATCTTAACACAAGGAAAAATCAATCAGGTTCTTAAACAGAAGGCTTTTAATTAAAGAAAGAAAGGTAAAAATCATCTCTGTAAAATCAGGATGGAAAATAACTTTACAGGGTAATCAGATTCAAAGAGCCCAGAGGAACCCCCTCTAGCCTTAGGTTCAAAGTTACAGCAAACAGAGGTAAACCCTCTAGCAAAAGGAACATTTACAAGTTGAGAAAACAAAGACAAAACTAACACGCCTTACCTGGCTGTTACTTACAAGTTTGAAATATGAGAGACTTGTTCAGAAAGATTTGGAGAGCATGGATTGATGTCCGGTCCCTCTTAGTCCCAAGAGCAAACAACCCCCAAAACAAAGAGCACAAACAAAAGCTTTCCCCCCACCAAGATTTGAAAGTATCTTGTCCCCTTATTGGTCCTTTGGGTCAGGTGTCAGCCAGGTTACCTGAGCTTCTTAACCCTTTACAGGTAAAAGGATTTTGAAGTCTCTGGCCAGGAGGGATTTTATAGTATTGTACCCAGGAGGGCTGTTACCCTTCCTTTTATAGTTATGACACTGCCGTTCACTCTTGTTCACTGTGGAGACAGCCAAGGAGCCCAGGAAGGGATGGGTATAGAAATGTTCGTGCCTATGAGAAGGAATGTGGTACCTCTATTCGGTCCTCTTGGCTGTCAGTGGCACAGAGATGAAGGTGTCTGACACAATATCTTTATGGGCTTCAATATGGCCTTGTTTACAGGCAGAGCTACATGGGAACGACCTGCTGAACTTAGTATGTCCACCAGCCTATGGGAGCTCTCTTGCATTACCTCAATCTGAATGTCCAGAGGGGAACAATCCAAGACATCACCGCCTCATTCAGTGATGAGGAGCGCAAAGGGGGCAGAGATGGAGTCTCTTGTACCTCCTGCACAGGAGGCTCTGGCAGGCAAGGTTGGTTCCGACCTCAGCACCAGCAGTAACCTCTTGAGTTTTTTCACGAGAGTTATCCCAACATCTGCTCAAGGCTCTGGAGGGGGGAGGATCTGGTGGCAGGAGAAAACCCCGTTGAGTTCCAATACAGCCATTGGTAGGGTATGGAACCCCAACCTCTACCAGCCCACAGATCTGGGTCTCTGGACCACCGTGGGACTTCTGCTGGGTACCAGAAACGTAGTCTTCTTGTTGAAGGTGATGCCTTCCATCCCAGAAGCAAGGGGAACAGAAGGCTACTTCCAACTCCGATGAGTAGTCTGAGTTGCCTGACCAGGCTGGCACGGTACCATTCTGAGCTGAGGACTGGTGGTGTGTCTCTGGAGACACAGGTATCAGAGATAGCATGCTGGGCTTGCCACTAGGATGGTACCAGGTGAGGAGGTGCTGGATGGTCTGAAGTCAGCTACAGTACCAGGAGTTGGATGCTACTCCTAGGTAAGCCCAACGAAGACTGGGGATCAATTGGTATCAGACACGTTGTTTCCTGAACAGCTGGAGAATCCAGTACCGAGAGGCATAGGAGATCCTGTGCCAGAGTATATGCCTCCAGCATCTTTGGTACCAAGATGTTCTTCTGATGCTGCTGTTGTTGCATCGAAGGGGTTGGTCCGCAGAGATGATCGGCTCCAACAGCACAGGCACCGGTGCCAGAGTCAATGATCATGTACGTGACAAAGGCCGTACCAGGGAGCCTCTCTTCCCTTCAAAGAGGTTGGCTCCTTTGAAGCATGGTGTCCATTCTTCCTCGGTACTGGGGAAGGGGAGCAGTGCCGAGTCTTCGCAATGTCCAGAGGGACACTTCTGACTCAGGTAGAAGCACTCGGCGCCCCTCCTGAGCAGGAAGGCTGTGACAGGGACGCAAGACACCTTCCATGAGGAGGTGACGCAGTCTCACCTCTCTGTCCTTCTTAGTCTGGGGCTTGAAGTCTCTACAGTTTTGACACCTGTCCCAGATATGGCCCTCGGATGCCTGGAGTGACGGTCAATCACCGGCATCAACTTCTTGCAGCCAGTGCAAGGGTTAGAGCCTAGAGACCAAGGCATGCCCTAATACCAGGAGCTGGTATCCCAAACACCTGGGAACCAACACTACAAGAAACACTACATACATAATCGGTTAAACTTACTGTAAAGCTCTACTAACTATGACAAGTACACCAACTGTACACAAAAGACCAGAAAGGGGGAATATTTGCAAAGCAAGACAACGCGCTCTGAGTCCCAATCATGAGCAGTAAGAAGGAACGGAGGGAGGTCAGGGGTGGCTCCATCCTTTCTATCATTGTGGAACAGCACATGGTAGCAGGGGGCACACACACAGCCCTGACAGGTACCACTAAGGGGAAAATGTCCGACTCTGGTGTACTGGGTGCACGCACAGCTGGAGTGGAGTGGCTGTGTGCAACCATGCGAAGAGGTAGCTAATCTCACTTAGTCTTAATGAGGTGTGAGATTAGATGGGATCAAATATGCACAAAGCCGGTGTGGTGTTTTAAATCCGTTTCTCTCCGCTGCTTTATACCAACCGCTGCTTATGCTTGCTATGTTCAGGAGACTCTTGGTCACTATAGAGCTAAGTGGTGTTAGTATCAGATCACTGGTCACAGGGTCCCGAAGGGAGGAAACGCAAGTGCACAAAACCCCGTCAGGCCTGCAGGGTGATGAGCAGCTGGGATACATGGATGCTGGTCATGCAGGTCCCAGTGAGAGTCCCCTTCCCCCCCTACAGGTGAGGACAAACGGCTGAACACTGAAGGGGCTCTCAGAGATCAGGAAAGGGGCAGAAGAACTAGTCTTGACATTGTGACAGGTGCTGAGAGCTGTGTGGAGAGGGTCACCAAATTTGAGGGGGGAAGGGAAGAGAGACATGAGGGTGGGTGAGGGGGAAGAGAAGGAATCCAGCTGCGAGGGAGGAGAGATGAGGAACATGGGCAAACAGCAGATGAGCTCAGCTGCACCCTGTGCAGCTCTACGTGTAAGGAGACTAGCAGGAGCCCAGCTCCTCGAAGGGAGGGAGACATGGAGCAGAAATGGCAGTACATGAGCCAGGCGGTCGCTGCAGGCCGTGGTGACAACAAGGCCAGCACAGCTTTGGGCTGCAGACACAGAGTCAGGGCTGGAAGTGGACAGCCCCTTTCCACAGGACTCAGGAAGATGGTGGGCAGTTCTGGGAGCCCCAGCACCCAGGAGACACTGACAGATGGGAGGAAGCCCGCTGCAAAGCCAGGCAGCAGTGGGGAGCAGGGGCTAAGTCAGAGGATGGATCTGCAGCTAGTGAGGTGGCCAGGGGACAGGTAGCAGATGCCTGCAGGGTGTGAGCCCCATGGGGCATCATCGGGAGTCCCCGACAGCAAGCGGTAGGTCGCTCTGCAGCCCTGAGCTTCACATGCCGGGCTGGTGCTCAGCCCAGGAGCAGCAGAGGCAGGGCCCAGCTTAGCTCTGCCCTGTGGACAGTGGAGCCAGACCCCTCCCCTGCGAAGGCCCAACGTGGGGGCCATGTGGGAGACAGACCCAGGACAGATTCATGCACTGTGGGCCTTTCCCTCTGGGTGAGCACTCCGGGGAGCTCTGCTTCCCACCCCTGCAGACAGTGCTCTGCGGAGTGAGGGCCAAGGAGTGCTGGGGGGCTGAGGGAGGACATGGGGGAGGGCACCTGGGGAAATCCCTAGGCTCCTTTCAATTTCTCCCCTCTAATGTTAAAAGCAGAAAACAAACGCTTGATCTCTGTAACTGCTATGTCCACGCCCGCTGCAGCCTGCCCTGGACCGCACCCTGCATCACACTGCAATCTCCCCCTCTCTGGATTGCACCCCTACCAGCCTCCGCACACACTGCACCCTGCTGCAACCCCCCGCCCCCCTGAGCACACCCCACTTCGCTATCCACCTGCATCATCCCCCCCCCCCCCAGAGCCAGCTCCCATCCCCCTTCATCTGTGGGAGATGGACTGACTACTGCAACTGGCCCCCCAGGCACTCCCTTCACCCCCCCGCCCTGCCCCCGGAGTGAGGGAACATCCCCTGGGACGCGCAGATGACAGGTTCTGTCTCACAGAGGAGCGTGGGGGCTGGGGAAGGAGGCAGCTGGCACTCATCAATCCTTGCTGATTAATTCTCTCTCCCTCACTCAGGGCAGGGAGACCCTCAGGCCTGGCTGCTATAGCACAGCCAGGAATGCACAATGCCCAGGCCTGCACCGGGGCAGGGTGGGACAATGCCAGCAGCCCTTTCCGCATTCCCTGGACTACCATTCCTCCCCCCACCCGAAGACTGGAGGAAAGTCCCCAGACAGGCAGGGCAGGGTGCCTGGTCTCTGGGAGAGCAAGGATCCTGCAGTGCTGTAGGGGAGCTGCAGATGGACACAGAGATGGGTATCAGCTCAAACTCCGCTCACTGCCATTGCATGACTGGGGGGGGTACCCAGTCACCCCTTCTCAGCAGAGCCACCCTGAGACCTGGCCCCAGGGTGCCCTAGGAGGACTTTGCCAGCCACACAGTAGGGGGGCATGAGGACAGGAAGAGATTTGTCCCCTTGCCCTTCCTTCCAGAATCCCAGCACCCAATCTCTGCTCATGCTGCCTTGACACCCACTTCTCCAGCTCTCTGACCCCTCCCATCTTATCCCCCCAAATCCCCTTTCTCCTCACTCTCTGCTGAGTGCTGCCGGGCTCTTCCTGCCCTGCTCATCCCCCCCATCCCTGTCTGGCAGCATCCCTCAGGGTCCTGCCGTGCCCCCTCTTCTCCATCTGGGCATACATCTTCTGATCCTACTCCTGTGCCAACGTTTCCCCCTCCCCATCCTCTCGGGAACCCATCCCTCTACCCCCTCCTCCACTGACCTGTCTCCCCTGCAGAGCCATGATCCCAGAGCTGCCCAGCTTCCAGCCCTCATGGAAGGGCAGGGTCCCTATCTCTAAGGCACTATGCATGCCTGTGTGGCTAGAGTTCCTCACAGCCTGATACCATGGGAGCCTGGCACAGCTGCACCCTGTAGCAATACACACTAACCTCTGTGGCGGATCAGAGACAAGGGCTCTTCCTTCGTATGACACCAAAGCCACAGCACTGACCAACACCCACCAGCCCCCACAGGGCCAGGAGCCACCCCGGGAGCAGCCAGGCAAGTCAGACACCACAGTGCTGTCCAGGAAGACCCACCCTGCCAGCCTCACCTGCTCTCCCCATGGTCACTCTCAGCTCTTCCCCCACATTGGGTTCCCTCTGCTCCCTCAGAGGGTGGGCAGGTGATTGAAATGGCCCCAAAGGCCTCCCCAGCACAGAGTGGGCTGGCACCAAGCAGACGTAACCCTTCAGGATCCACCGCCTAGGCCCGGCCCAGTGTAACCCCTAACTTCTAGCACTGGGGGGGGAGCTCCAAGCTGCTCTCCTTGCAAAGAGCCAATCTCGGGGCCCTACCGCCACACATAATCTAGCTCTTCCCCAGGGCCTTTCCCGAGGCAACTCTACAAATAGCTCCATAACAGCACTGCTGGTCTAGCCAAAGCTGTCCCGCGAGAGCTCTGACCGGAGGCTGCTGGGGATTCCCTATACGGGGAGAGGGAGATGGGCTGCGGCAGTGTCAGGCACTGCACACGCTGACCCCTTAACTCTCCTGCAAGTTCCCAAGAACAGGGGCACTGCACCTGCCCTGAGACACAGCCCTCAGTGGGGTGGGGACAGCACTGCTGCAGCCAGCCCACAGGCTGTCTGGGGGTCACCTACACCTCTGTGGCTCAGTGGAGAATTGGGGGGGAACGCAAGGGGATCCTGGCTGCTGGGGATTTGGTATGTAGCCCATCATTCATGCTGCCTTTCCCTTCTCAGAACCACCTCTTCCTCCCATAACTGGACACTGCTGGAAAAGAGATGCGGGAGGGGTCCTAGGTCTAGGGATCCATCCCAGGGAGGAGGAAGGAGATGGTTGGCAGACCAGGGCACCAGGTAAGTGGCAGGCTGGAGACAGAGAGGCGGCTGCTCCCAGGCCTGGATCCTCATTGAAGCAGACAGGTCGAGCTGCACACAGGAAGCAACCCTGCACACACACGTCTGCTCTCATTAACAGAGGAGTCTGTCTCCATCAGCTCTGAGTGGGCTCAGAGGCCTGGCCAAAACTGCCTTCCACCTCCTGTGCCAAAGCAATTCACCAGGAGCCCAGCGCCGGGGAGGAGAGGGGGGTTTGGGGGGACACATGCAAGGTGGGAGGGGCTGGCAGGCCAGGCTGGGGCGGGCATGCTGAAAGGGCAGGCGGCGCTACCAGCTGCCTTGGAACAGCAGCACCACACAGGCACTCACAGCCCCTTCCTGCGCTCCTGTGCCTGTGTGGTGCTCTGAGCACCCCTTGCCTGCCCTGGGGCAGTATGTGTGTGTGTGTGGGGGGTGTCAGCAGGCTCTCAGGCATGGGCTGAGCTTCCTGGGTGAACTGCACACCAGCCGCTGGGGAGCTTTTCCCCGGCACCCCCCCAGGGTCAGGAGGGGAGCTGGCACCGGGGCTGCAGTGCCTAGGGCAGGAAGAAAGGCTGGGGAAATTGGTCCGTGCAGCGGGGGCCAGTCTCCAGGGGAGCGCAGCAGGTGCCATGGCAACGCAGATGGTGAGCGCTAGAGCGCACAGACTCAGGCCAGGCCCGGCCCCTGCCTCGGCACAACAGCAACTCCCCCGACACTCTGCACCTATCCCCCAGCAATTCCTTGCCTGTCAGAATGGCCCTGGCTGACCCATTCCCTCACTGGCCTCGAGTGCCTCCACTCTCAGACTGTAGCCAGCCTGCCCACCCTGCGCGGCTGGGAATTGGGTAAAGCCAGGGAGCCTGCAGGCCTAGGGCCTGGCCCACGCTGCCCAGAATTCCAGCTCTGTACTGCTCAGAGGATGGACAGACGGGTGGGGTGGTGCCAGGCAGGCCCCCTTTCTGTCTGCCCCTGAAGCTGCCATAGACCAGGATGAATTTGTTCCAAGTCTCCCTGCTAACTCAGAGGCCTCAGCAAGAGAGCACACCCCCAGGGCGCACTCTGCTGGCTTTCAGGCCTAGTCCGTGACCTACCTCCCTCCCTCAGCCCAAGAAAGGAAAGGGGGGCCACCTGATTAAGGGGGTGCTGTAGGAGCCAACAGCACAGAGAAGCAGCCCAGGCAGCATCTGCAGTGACTCCTGGCCCCAGTCTGCCAGGTGCATGAGATTCAGCCCCTCCCTGTCAGGTGCTGAGGTCTGGGTCTGTTCACCTCCACATCAGAGCCCACGCTCTGGAAGGTCTCTAAAGGGGACTGATCTGGAGCAGGTGGCGACAGTGGAAAGGCCTTGCCAGGCCCCCTCATATGGTAGGGGAGAGGCCCAGGAGGGAGGCCTAAAGCCTCAGTGAGGCACAGGGGAGCAGGGAGAGGGTGAAGGTTCCTGAGGGCTGTCTGAGGCAGTGGCCTGTGCACCAAGGGCACAGGCCCAGAGAATTGTCAGGGAGAAGGGAAGTCAGAGAGAGGTACCCCAGAAGAAAAAGGGGTCTGGGGGGGGGTCTGCTTGATGTCAGCTTCCTTCTGCCCTCACCTGACCCATCCAAATTGGGCATTCTCACCTGGTGGGCTGAGGCCAAGCAGGAGGCAGGGGGAGAGCTGATGCACGTGTGCTGGGGCAGCAGGCTGGGCACTTTCTCTTTTCACATTCATAGAAATGTAGGGCTGGATCTGTTCTTAAAAACTTCCATTGATGGTGATGTCACAACCTCCCTTGGAAGCCTGTTCCAGAGCTTAACTGCCCTGAGAGTTAGAAAGATTTTCCTAATAGCTAACCTAACTATTCCTGGCTGCAGCTGAAGTCCATTACTTCTTGTCCTGCTGCCAGTGGACATGAAGAACAACTGATTGCTGTCCTCTTTATAGCAGCCCGTAACATATTGAAAGACTGTTATTGGATTCCCCCTCAGTTGTCTTTTCTCAAGAACAAACATGCTCAGTTTTTTTAACCTCTCCTCATAGGTCAGGTTTTCTAAACCTTTGATCATTTTTGTTAGTCTCCTCTGGAGTCTCTTCAATTTGGCCCTGTCTTTCCTAAAGTGCGGTGCCCACAACTGGACACAGCGCTCCAGCTGAGGCCACCAACAGTGCCAAATAGAGCAGGACAATGACTTCCTGTTCCTTACGTACCACACTCCTGATAACACACTCCAGAGTGATATTAGCCTTTTTCGCAACTGCAGCATACTGTTCACTAATATTCAGTTTGTGGTCCACTATATCCCCCAGATCCTTTTCAGCAGTACTACCAACTAGCCAGTTATTCGCCATTTTGTAGTCATGCATTTGCTTTTTCCTTCCTAAGTGAAGTACTTTGCACTTGTCGATTTCAGAACAATTCTCCAATTTGTCAAAGTTGTTTTGAATTCCAATCCTGTCCTACAAAGTGCTTGCAACCCCTCCCAGCTTGGTGTCATCAGCAAATTTTATAAGCATTTTCTTCACTCCAAGTCATTAATGAAAATATTGACTAGTACTGGACCTAGTACTGACCCTTGCAGGAGCCCACCTGATACACCCTCCCAGTCTGACAACAAACCAGGGATAACTACCCTTTGAGTATGGTCTTTCAACCAGCTGGGCACCCGCCTTTTGGTAATTTCATCCAAACCACATTTCCCCAGTTTGCTTATGAGACTGTCATGTGGAACTGTGTCAAAAGCCTTACTAAAAATCAAGGTATATCACGTCTACTGCTTCCCTCCCATTCACTAGACCAGGAACCCTGTCAAATAAGGAAATTAGGCTGGTTTGGCATGGTTTGTTCTTCCTTCTAGTTTATCAATGTCCCTGTGAGCCCAACAGTGCAGTCAGTGGGGCCGGGGCCGGGGGGGTGGCTCTGCAAGGGGCCAAGGCACCTTTGTGCACAGCCCCAAAATCACATGGATTGTGACTAACCACACTGCAAACCTGTGCCCATGACCCCTTCCCAGGTCTCTGCTCCCTTTGGGTTTGTGGCCTTGGAGAAGGAAGGCTCCCTTATGGGCTTTTCTCCTTTGAGCACCTGCTTCTGACTTGCCCAATTTGGAGGGGGAGTTACCTGAATTATGATCCCTTTTCTTCCTGGTAGGGAGCTACTGCCATCTCCACATTCCATGGCACCCTGGGCTGCTCTCTGTAGGGCAGCATTTTGTACCTGTGCCGAGTCTCCTGCTCTCCCTCTAGGGGACGTGGCTGCTTGCTGCATTTCTTCATCACTGAGCACAACAGGCCTGCCAGGTAGGGGGGCCTGTGAACAAAAGAGGCACTGGGTCCCTCCCTGATGCTCAGAAGAGGCTCCAGCAGGGGAACAGAAACATAATCAGAGGGAGCAAGACAGACAGCAGGAGCGAAGGAAGCGAGCGCTTGGCACGTACAGTGCGGTAGGGGCAGGTCCTGCATAACAGCCTCAGCGGCCTCCATCATAGCTAACAAGGGCTCCCGACCCACAAGGCAAGATCAGTGGCTGGCTGAAGAGAGAGGCAGAGCAGTCTTCCCCACTCCTCTCAGCTGGCACTGGGGCAGAGGTTTCTAACTAGCTCTTTCCCCTAGAGGTGCTGGAAACTGTCCTTTCCCTGGGGATTCCCCGCAGCCAGAGATATTCATCTTAGGGCCTCATTTGGCCATTGCTGTAGCTTCAGTAGCTGATTTGGTAGCTGGCCAGAGCTGTCTCTGCACCCAATGATACAGTCCACTACATCGCTTTCCTTTAAACCCTGCCCTTGTGACCCACGCAGCATCTAAGCCAAGATGGGTCTGACCACTTGGCCCTGGTTATCATGCCATGGGCAAGGCAGACGCTGCCCCCTTGACATGGGGCACCAGCCTGGCCATCTTTAGTATTGAGCAATCTGCCCTCTGGCTCACTAGCCCCTTACTGCCAGGGGCTTGCCTGGTGGTTTAAGAGAAGCTTACTGACTAAAGAATGGCCTAATTAGCCACAAATAAGAGTCACCCCAAGGGGCAGAAGAAACCAACAAGGGAAGCACAGAGGACAGTGTGACCTGAGCTTGCTGCACTTTGAGCAAGTAGAAGAAACTGAGGGAGCCCTTGGACTCCTATAGCAGGGGAGAGAATGGAGGGTAAGTGGTCCCCATCAGACCTGGTCTCCAGGGTTTGTCCTGGCTAGGTGTGTTGGGGAGACATGGTAGCTAACACGGTTTGATACACAGGTGAGGTGGTGGAGCTGAAGCCTACACTCCAGGCTTCCTGGCCCAGCTAGTCACAAACAGAATCAGCTAAGAGGGGAGTTTTGGAGGGAGCGTGAGTGGCTTTCCTTCCAGGTTCAGCACTACTTGAGATGTTACGATGGCCAGTGACAGAACCTTGGTGATGACTTGCAATGGACGTGCCATGTTCTCTTTCCTACCAGGAGATAGAAGGGATTTCCTGTGCATGAATGCAAGTTGGTGGCTGAGCTGTAGAAAAAGATTCTTGGATTGGAGGAGCAAGTTGAGATGCTACTAAGAATCAAAAAGGCTGAAGAGTTCCTAGCTGCCAGGTTTGGGAAACATCAGTACCTCAGGTTCAAGGAAGAAAGGAGCTGGCCACAAAGGAATCGGTGAGAGGGAGTCAGAGAGGGTGCCTGGCAGTTGTAACCACCAGAGGCGAGAGGTCATGACAGTATTTTACACTGTTGGAGACAGATGAAGATCAGCCAGCTGTGGCCACCAGAGAGAAAAGAAGCAGGAGGAATTTCACACAGTTAGAAGTTTCAAATTGACTGCCAGAGGCTGGCACTGGATGATGGGCGGTGGATCATGCAATAATAGCCCTGTTCTGTTCATTCCCCCGAAGCACTTGGTATTGGCCACTTTTGGAAGAGAGGATACTGGGCTAGAAATCCACTGGTCTGACTCAGTATGGCCGTTCTTATATTCTTATACCAAGTTCTCAATGTGGAAACTATGGAAGATATCTCTTAAGATCCAGCAGTCCCAAAGGAATGGAAAGATGTACAGGACACACCTGGGCATGGCAACTTGGCCCAACCTGTAAAACATGAAGCTTACCTGCAAAGAGTTTTCCAACCATCCAAAGAAGATGGATAATCCTTGTTGGAGATTCAATACTCAGAAGAATCAGAAAAACATTCTGTAAAGGACAGGTGGACAAACTGGACAGCATGCTCCCTTCCCAGGGCCAAGACATAAGACCTCATTCTAAGACTGGATAGTCTTCTGAAGTCTGCGTGGAAGGATCCATTGGTGATGATTCATAGTGGCACTAATAACACCGCATCCTGGGATATCTCACACATAGTAGATGACTTCAGGGAACTCGGCAGCAAGCTGAAGAAGAATGTCCAAGCAATCTTCTCTGAGAGCCTTCCTGTCCCACAAACAAAGGAAGACAGAAAATTCTGGAAGTGACTCACTGGCTAGGTAAGTGGTGAAGGGCTTTAGTTTTGTGGAACACTGGTCCACTTCTATGGAAAAATGGGGATGTATAATTTGGATGGTCTCCGCCTCAGTAGAAGGGGAACCAATCTCCTTGGGGACAGGCTGGCTAAAGTTGTCGGGGTGTGTGTGTTAAACTAATAGCAAAAGGGAAGGGTAAAAAGAGGGAAGATATGAGCATTCAGCAGAAAACAAGAGGTTGAGAATAAATTAATCAAGGAACTAAAGGACATGAAGAGAAGAAAATATTAAATTATCTATACACCAATGCTAAGAGCCTGAGTAACAAACAAAAGGAACTGGAATTACTCGTTTATGTGCATAAATTCGATGTCATTGGTACTACTGAAAACTGATGGGATGATTCACACAATTGGAATGTTACAATCAAGGTTATAACCTATTTAGGAAAGATGGAGTGGGCAGAAGGGGAATGGCACTCTATGTCAGAAATGGCATTACCTGCTTCCGAGTCACTGATAAGCATTCAAGATCACTTTCTTTATGTCCTAACAGCTATAGCACAAGATGGGGTATTAGTTGGTGTCTGCTACAGACCATCAAATCACAGTAGGGAACAGAATGACCAACTCCTTAATGCATCTATCTATAATGTGCAGGGGAAAAAACTTGTGTGATCATGGGGGACTTCAATGTGAGTGACGTATGCTGGAGGTCTCATGACACCAGGACTAAAAAGATCCTTGGAATTTCTAAACATTATCAACAACAATTTCCTAATTCAAAAACTTTTGCAGCCAACAGGGGGGAATTCTATATTAGACCTTGTCCTAACAGATAAAGATCACAGAACTAAAATTTAATGGTAGCATAGGTACAAGTGATCATATTTTGATCACATCTATACTGTGCAAGCAGAATAAAGTCCAGACCAATTATTTGGTCTTTGGGATGAGGAAATAGCGGGCGTAGAACCCCTTGCCCCTGAACTCCTGAGGAACCTCCTCTATTGCCCCTAGAGCGAGGAGCAATTGCACCTCCTGCAAGAAGAGTTGCTCGTGAGAAGGGTCCCTGAAGAGGGATGGGGAAGAGGGGTGAGAAGGAACAGAATTGGATTCACAAAGAGGAGTAAGGATCCGAGACTGAAACTGATGCTCCGTCCTCGGGTGCATCTTCAAAAGTTTGGCTTCGGGTCCGGGGGCTGTTTGGCCGAACCCTGGCCTTGGCCTGAGGACTGTGGCGGGCGCCTCCTATTATTTCTGCCCCGTCTCCTTGACGAGTCTCACCTAGGAGCCCAGAGTAGAAGCGGGACGGGTCCTGAGGCTTAAAAGGCTTTCTTTGAGGTGCAGGGGTGTAGATCCCCAAAGACTTCAAAGTTGCCCGTGAGTCCTTAAGGCTGTGCAGGCGAGAGTCCATATTTTGGGCGAACAGGCCCTCACAGTCAAAGGGGAGGTCCTGTATTGTGTTCTGGACCTCAGGTGGTATCCCTGAGACCTGGAGCCACACACTGCACCTCATTGTAATGGCGGTGGCCATGGTCCGCGCTGCCGAGTCTGCCGCGTCTAACATGGCCTGGAGGGAGGTTCTGGAGACCACCCTGCCCTCCTCAAAGAGTGCGCTAAAGTCCTTGCACGAGTCAGCCAGGAGTAACTCCTGGAATTTTGCCAACGAGCTCCAAGAGTTGAAAGCATAGCGGCTGAGTACCGCTTGCTGGTTGGCCACTCGAAGCTGGAGCCTCCCAGTTGAGTAGACCTTCCGGCCAAAAAGGTCCAGCTTCTTAGCGTCCCATGACTTAGGTGCGGGACCCAGCTGTCCTTGCCGCTCTTTGTTGTTTGCTGCATTGACCACCAGAGTCCCCAGTTGGAGGTGGGTGAAAAGGTGTTCGTACCCTTTCTGCGGCAAGAAATATCGGCTTTCCACCCCTTTAGCGGTGGGCGGTATCGAGGCCGGGGTCTGTCAGAGCACCTTAGTGGTGTTTTGGATCATTCTTATGAGGGGCAAGGCCACCCTAGAAGGACCCTCAGGGGCAAGGATGTCGACCATTGAGTCAGACTCCTCCATGACCTCCTCTGCCTGGAGACTGAGGTTAAGGGCCATCCTCCTAAGGAGGTCCTGGTGTCCATCGCCGGTAGGGTGGTGGTGGTGCCTGCCACCGCCTCGTCTGGCGAGGTCCATGGGACAGGGTCTTCCTGCCCTTCTGGCTCTCTGCAGGCTGAGTCAGGTACCTCGGAGCCTCTCGTGACTGGAGGTGGCTCTAGTGTCACTGATGGTGCTGGTTCGGGTGCTGCGCCTGAGCAGGACAGCCCAGAGTCCCTGTCTTGTGCGGGATCCTCAGGAGCCCTGGGGGGGTGGCGAGCCAGCAATGTTGCTGGGGGGTGGGGGCACAGGGTGCAGATGCCACCAATGCCAGCCTGGAGCCCTGAGCCTGGGGGTAGGCCCAGGGAATCCCAAAGGGCCATTAGACTGGGCCCTGCCACTGGGGTGGCCAGGCAACCGCCGGGGCCGCGGATTCCACTGGCCTGCGGTGCTGGGAGCGGAAGTGGCTGCATTGAGAGACAGAAGACTCAGTGTCTGACTCGGACGAGCAGCTGTGCCCAACCACGGGGGGGCAGAGTCGGACGGTGCTGGGGAGATGGCGAGCGGCACCGTAACATCATAGGCTTGCCACGATGATGAACCAGAGGCGGTGCAGCCATCGGTGCCGCAAAGGGTGCCAGAGCCACATGCAGTGCTGGGCTAGACGTTGAAGCCGGTGCCGCTGACGGTGCCTGGGCTTGCGGTGCCGGGGCCCGCCCCTGTGTGGCTGGGGACTGCGCCATCATGGCAGTGAGGTCTCGCACTGCCTTGTGGGTGTCCGGCGTGGAGGGAAGGTCGAGCTCTTCCTCCAGATCCTCCCGAGTCGGGGAGTCTATCAGCACTGGACTCGACGGGCCTCCCGTTGGGGCTGGAATCAACGGTGCCGGGTCTTGAGGCCCAGACCGTGGGTGTCCCGCCAGGGGACGCACCCCGCTGGAGTCCCCTCGCGGCTTCTTGATGTGGGAACGACCCCTGTCCGCCTTCTTTTTCTTATGCGGCACCAGGGACTGTGAGTGGTACCTCCTGGTAGCACTGGCCTTACGAGCTGGGGAGCGGCACTGGTGGTCCTTGGAGGAGTCCTTCCTCAGTGCCGGGACATCCCGCGCCGAGGCCGGGGCGCTGCGCACCGATGATGCCGGTGCCGCTTCCAGTGCCGGCTGTGGGCGGAGGGCCGACTCCATCAGGAGAAGCTTCAAACAATAGTCCCGCTCTCTCTTAATCCTGGGTCTGAAGCTCCTGCAAATTGGGCATTTATCTGTTTGATGGCCCTCTCCTAAGCACTTGAGACAGGCAGTGTGCGGATCACTTGTGGGCATAGGTTTCACACACCTCTTGCACGCCTTAAACCCCTGCGACCGAGGCATGCCCTGGTGCCTGGGGAAACTAGGGCCGGGGGAAAGCCCCCCAAAGTAAGCCCAACTAATCTAGAAACTAATATATAACGAACTAACAAGTATGTACAACTAGGAAAAGGAAACCACTAGGTAGGCACTTGTGAATGCAAGAGACTGAGCTGCTCCAAAGACCGTCACTGGCGGCAAGAAGGAACTGAGCAGGCGGCGGGTCGGCAGGGACCTATATACACTGCCATAAAGGTGCCACTCCAGGGGTCTCCACAGCCGACCCGACGGGTACCACTAGGGGAAAAACCTTCTGACGACTGTGCACGCAGCGCGCGCACACTATTGGAATGGACATGTGCAATCACTCGAAGAAGAAACAGGGAAGCTCAAGTAGGAGTAGAGAGGTTATCTTATCTCTGTATTTGGCACTGCTGCAACCACTACTGGAATATCATGTCCACGTCTGGTGCTCACAATTCAAGAGGATGTTGATAAATTGGAGAGGGCTCAGAGATGAGTCACAAGAATGACTAAAGGATTAGAAAACATGCCTTATAGTGACATACCCCAGCAGTTCAATCTATTTAGCATAACAAAGAGAAGGTTAAGGGGTGACTTGATTACAGTCTATAAGTACCTACCTGGGGAACAAATATTTAACAATGGGCTCTTCAATCAGACAAAGGTATGACATGATCCAATGACTGGAAGATGAAGCTAGGTAAATTCAGACTGGAAATAGGGTGTAATTTGTTAACAGAGGGAGTAATTAACCATTGGAACAGCTTACTGAGGGTCATAATGGATTCTCCATCACAGGCAATGTTTAAATCAAGGTTGGATGTTTTCTAAAAGCTCTGCTCTCGGAATTATCCTGGGGCAGTTCTATGGCCTGTGCTATGTAGGAGGTCATATTAGATTATCACGATGGTCCATGTAGTAGGAAGAGAGCCTGAGACATAAGCCCTTGTATCAGAGGCCTCATATGAGACAGGACCTGCTCACAGAATCTGTCAAGAACAGGGCTGATATTGCAGAAATACACATTCCTAAGAAGTGCTAATCACAGAGTACTCACACAAACACATCCCGATATTAAGTGGTACCAGAACATCCCGATGTCAAGGATCCCAAGAACAACAGGAACACACTGACCCCTCCTAAAAGAGAAGGTCAGAATGACAGTACGTAATAGAGATGTTTTGATTGAACCAACATGTACAAGGTGGTAATTAGCCACATCAGGAGGCAGTGACTAACTATGTCAGAGGCAGTACGTAACTTGTTTGTATCAGGGTATAAAGATGTATCTCAGAGAGAGTATCTTTGTCAGCTGAGGGGGGAATGAAAAGTCCCACCATTCACTGAATTGCGTCCATTGTCACGGGCATACGTGTCTTAGTCTGCCAGGTGCTAATACTGTACTTTGTCGACAATAACCCTGGCCTGGTGCCTTTGTACCTTAACAGATCTTGTGGTCATTGGGTGGTTCGCTCAAGGTCTGCTGTGCTATCTGTCTGCGCAGAGCTGAGGCAGCACACAGGAAGAACACACACACACAGCCAAACATCTGACCACAGTTCCTTCTGGCCTTAGAATCTATCTTGAAAGTCTACATGAGGTCTAGAATGTGTTAGCTGCCACACCTCACCTCCTTCCTAGACACCTTTTATCCTCACCAGGACAAACCCTAGCAGGTTCGGGACCCTGGATGTGCAGGCATCTTGATCCCACCAGTGGAAGTGTGCAGGGACCATTTGTTCTCTGTGGATCGGTAACAAGGCACTGCTGCTTAAAGGGAAGCTCTGAATCACTATCCAAACCCTCCTCCCAACTAGTGAACACAGGGAGAGAACAACTTGGGCAAAACAGGCAAGCAAGAGATGAGCAACCTGGTGAGGATGAACAATGTACTTATTTAGGAGAAGGAAAGGTGCAGACAATAGTTCTTAAGATTTGGTGTGTATAGCTCACTGGGCCCTGTACGGGAGTAGTTCAGGGCAAGATCTGTGGGAATGCAGGGGAATCGGGAGAGGGAGCATGCTAGGGTCATGGGGCTCAGACTCTGAACACGCACATGTGCACGCGCGCACACACACACACACACACCCCCCTTTCGCAAAGTAAGCTCTCTGTATTTGTTTGAGGACGTCTGCAATACAGGGTTTCATCTGGTATAAATAAAGTACAAAATCTTACAATGTCTTAATCATTATTTTAACAAAAATACTAAAAACTTAGTAAAAACTGAAACCAAAGGGGGAGGGGAGACTACCAATCACACGGGATCTCCATAAACCTTTGTAGAAACCGGAGTAAAAACATTTTCTCTGTATGATAAAAATTACTCCCTCCCTCCAAGAAGGGCAGCTGCAGAACACGGTGCCTGGGCAGGTGCCCCAGGGACAGAGGGTTGGGAACAGCCCCCACTGGGGGGGAGGCTGTATCCAGTCCACAGTGATGTCTCCCTCTGGATCGGGCCCAAGTGCCATGGCTCAGTAGCGTCCAAATGGATTGTTGTTCTGCTGTGGCTGTGTATCTGTTCAGATCAAACACAGAGTTAGACAATCACAGGATTCTGGTCCAGTTAGGAGATGCCCATCAGCTCTGCAATTCAGAGTCTGATTGTGAAGCGGAGGGGCTAGGTAGGCAAGAGAAGGGGGCTACCCAGGTCTTAGTCTGGGACACTGCACCTGTGTATCACTTGTGGCACTTGATGCTCTGCTCAGATGCCAGACACTCTGGTGCCAGCTCCTGGGGCTTAGGATAGCAGTACTATCAACATTCCACATGCTTCTGGAAAGGTGGGGATAAAGTGTGTCAAACCCAGCTCTCTACGCCTCTTCTGCTCAGCTCCACACTGCTCCTTGGTGTGAAAAAGGTGTGGAACAATGTGGCACTGAAAGGGAGTGGGTAGCTGCCTAGGTGGTGAGGTTGGAAGCTGAATTATCCTCTGGGCTTTTCTCTTTTAAACAGAACACCCGTCACCCCAAGTTCTGTGCAGCACCCCCGCCATACAGAAACCCAAACATCGCAACCGCCACCAGGTGGGTGCACAGCATGAGCTGCGCTGGGCCAGCTAACTACCCTGGAGTTCCCATCAATCATCTAACCTGAAGAAAACTTGGAAACTTCAGCTAGTGCAGAATTCAGAGGCTCACGTCAACCAGGAGCATGTCATCAGTGCTCACAGACCACACGGTCCCACTTACTATCCCGGTGCTGGTTTCAAGACCTATCTGGCTTGAGAGCAGGCTACCTTAGAGACCTGCCTCCCCTCAAACTCCAGCCAGACTTGGATGCTCTTGCTGATCACTTTAGATGCAGTGTGCTCCAGGGTTGGCTCCTGACTACAGGGCTCGCTAGCCCGGCGGGGCCAGACTGCCATGATTTGTTGGTTTACTGTCACCTGGTGAGTGGGAGCATTCAGAGTCTGTCATTCCATTACAAAATCCAGCCATACAGCATGCTGCTGGGCAGGCCCTCAGCAGGGCAAACCCAGCCCCAACCCCACACTGGGAAAGCCTGCTGGTCACAGGGGCATTGGAGAGATGGTTTTTTCCCCCTCTACAAGTGTTTTAGTCAAATTCACTGCTCTTGAAGGCATCAGCCTGACAGTCCTGGAGACTAACGGTACAGCACAGACAACAGCAGCGCAAGCGTCTCCTGCCCCGGGTCTCATCTGAGTTGGACAGGGAGGAGCATGACTCACCCAATGCTTTGTGCTCTCTGCTGAGACTAACCAAAGGGAGTGATCTGTGCCAAGTGGGATGGTGCTTTCAGCGGTGTGGATGTGAGCACTTGGAACACAGCAGTCTCCAAGACACACTCTAGCTGGGCTATATCACTGGGGTTATCTCTAGCTGCAGCCTCTTTCATACAGCAAGGAGGTTGCAAGGTTTCTGCTAGATACAAGACCTTGCCCCAGTTACAGCAATACGATCTACATGGGAGCATGCCCAGGCTCTCGGAAACTCCAGCTAGAGAAAAAGGAGCAACCCTTGGAGTGGTGCTTCTTACAGGGAATGTCACACACCTGTGCTCTGGGATCTGACTGGCCCCACATTCACTGCTGGTGCAATCTGGGGGGATGGTTTTACTCTATAAAGACCTTTATGATTTAGGGCCTGTCTACACAACAACTTTAAACTCAGTGGGTAACCAGTTAGTGACATGGCCAGCTTGAAACACGGCTTGTGTCTGTGCACAACACAATCACTACTCAGGGAGGCATTGGCCTTGCCGCCAGAAACATAATTTTCTTCCTATAACCCAGTCCACAGGCTTTCTGCAGCGCAGACCTGCTAAAATCATGACAGTGTAACCTGCACGGCTGGCCCTCCTTCCTTTTCCATTCTGCAAGAGGGCAATGCATTCTGGGATGCCACCTGAGCTGCTGGTGCCACTCTGTGTGTGTTCTCCAGGTACTCTCCCCATCGCGAGGCCCTATGGGAGAGCAGCTCTGACTTTCAGGAATGCACTGACATGGCGAGGTAGCACAGCAGGTGAGTCCACACAGCAGCTCTTTATACAACTCAGCCCTGTTTATTGTAACCAGGACAGAAGAGAGATTCATGAGCTGGTTACAAAAATGATTATAGTTGTGCTGTAAACAGGTCCTTAGAGGCAGCCTCTCTCTGTACTTTCAGATTATCCCCTGGAGCCACACGCACTAGAAGCCCCTCAGATTGGACTAACTGGGAGCACTCAGCCCTAGAATTCACTTCCTCCACTGCAGAGGAGGACATGCTGCAAGGCCTAAGCTGTTTGCTCAGCCATTCTCAGAGGGACCAGGGCGATATGTTGTTAGGCTGATGGACATAGGCGCTGACTCCATGGGTGCTCCGGGGCTGGAACACCCACAGGGAAAAATTAGTGGGTGCTCTGCACCCACCGGCAGCCAAACTCCCCTCACCCCCCGCCCCACCTCTCCTCCTCCCCCACCCTGAGCACGCCACATCCCCATTCCTCCACCTACCTCCCAGCGCTTCCCGGGACTTTCCGGGAGGAATGGGGGCAGGGGGGGGACTTTGGGGAAAGGTTGGAATGGGGGCGGGGTGAGGGCGGGGCCAGGGGTGGGGTCGAGCACCCACCAGGAACAGTGGAAGTCAGCGCCTATGCTGATGGATAGCATTAATGTTGGCTGTTATTTAGTGTGGACTCTTCTAGAGGCTGATTGTAAATGCACTTTTTACATAGGAAAGATAAAACATGACTTCTGCAGTGGCATAGGTGTTCCTGGTGCTTTTCAGACAAAGAAAGTCACAGGCCCTGTCCTGTGAAGTGCACATTCTAGGGATCTATGTAAAGAAATCCAATCAACCAAGTTCACACAAGACTACCACGTGGTTGGTACTGAGCACTGCCAGATTTCAACCTGGAACCTAGAAGTGAAAGGCTCCGTAACTCAATCAGGCAACCAGTCATGTCACGATACAGGGTGGAAATGGTGGCCTAGATGGGAAAAGGACCATTTACCCCAGTCACCAACCACCCTGCGCCTCCGAATTCTTTTTCTTGACTGTCACTATGGCTCTCAACACCTTGGAGAAACTCTGCAATCTCACTTGCATCTCCCTGGCTTGGTGTATAATGCAGCCCCAGTGAAGCACATACAGGCACTGGAAGGAATATGTAACAGCCCATAAAGGAATATCTAATAGTCCCTGCAGTCTCAGCCTCATAAGGGAAAGAACGCTGGAGGGGCCGGAATCCAATTTTAAATTATATACAGAAAACTGCAAAGTTTTTGCATCACTGCGTTCGATGGTTCTGCTGCACTGAGATGGGGTCACTTGGGGCAGGGTTCGATGCACCTGGGCACAGCTGGGAAGTAAGGCAGCATATGTTTCATGCAGCATTCCTTTGGGCAGGGCTCTGGTTTGGGTGTTGAATAGTTTAATTGCCAGTTTTATTGTATAAAATTACTGACGTGATCCCTACAACAGCAGGGTGGTCCGGAGGGATACACTGCCCTGCTGGGGCTCAGGCAGCATCCCACATGGCAGTGCTCACTGACCATGTCCTGAATAAAGCACCTCCCTGGCTGCCCCATCAGGCACGAGCTCCAGAATTTATACTGCCGTTGAGATCGTTGGGAGCCAGCAACGATGGAGGCAGTGGCACTGACACAGTGGTACATCCAGAAAAGCAGACCTGACACGTTTGGGAGAGCTGCCCGACAGCCTCCACAGACACTGCTGCCCTGGCCCCTCTGTCTGCAACAGGTCTAGAAGGCTGCTCACTTGGTTGGTAGTACTTTGCACCCTCGATAATCTGTATGTTATTCCCTGATAACCAGAAACTTCTATGCTCAAACTCTGTTCATTTTTTTTTTTTAACATCATCTTAATACAATTTTTAAATCTGTATGCTCCTCTCTCTGCCTGCGGCTCTGGCACCACTAACAGCAGCTATGGTCATAAGAACATAGGAATGGCTATACTGGGTCAGACTAATGGTCCATCTAGCCAAGTATCCTGTTTTTTGACTGTGGCCAGTGCCAGGTGCTTCAGAGGGAATGAACAGAACAGGGCAGTTAATGCATGATCCAAACTCAGCTTCTGGCAGTCAGAGGCTTAGGGACACCCAGACATGGGGTTGCATCTCTGACCATCTTGACTAATAGCCATTGATGGACCTATCCCTCCATTAACTTACCTAATTCTTTTTTGAACTCTGTTATAGTTTTGGCCTTCACAACATCCCCTGGCAATGAGTTCCACAGGTTGGCTGTGCTTTGAGTGAAGAAGTACTTCCTTATGTTTGTTTTAAACCTGCAGCCTATTAATTTTATTGGGTGACCCCTGTTCTTATGTTATGTGAAGGGATAAATAATACTTCCTTAATCACTTTCGCCACACCATTCATGATTTTATAGTCCTCTATCACCCTTAATCGTCTCTTTTCCAAGCTGAACAGTCCCAGTCATTTTAATCTCTCCTCATGTGGAAGCTGTTCCATACCCATAATAATTTCTATTGCCTCTCTCTATACTTTTTCCATTTCTATAACATCTTTTTTGAGATGGGGCAACCAGATCTGCAGATAGTATTTAAGGTGTGGGCATACCATGGATCTATATAGTGGCATTATGATATTTACTGTCTTACTGGCTATCCCTTTCTTAACGGTTCCATTCTGTTTGCTTTTTTGACCACCACTGCACTTTGAGTGGATGTTTCCAGAGAACTATCCACAATGACTCCAAGATCTCTTTCTTGAGTGATAACAGCTAATTTAGATCCCATCATTTGGTATGAATAATTGGGATTATGTTTTTCAATGTGCATTACTTTGCATTTATTAACAATAAATTTCATCTGCCATTTTCTTGCCCAGTCATCAGTTTTATGAGATTCCCTTTGTAACTCTTTGCAGTCTGCCTGGGACTTAACTATCTCGAGTAACTTTGTATCATCTGAAAACTTGGCCACCTCACTGTTTACCCCTTTTTCCAGATTATTTATGAATATGTTGAACAGCACTGGTCCCAGTAAAGATCCCTGGGGGACACCATTAATTTACCTCTTTCCATTCTGAAAACTGACCATTTATATCTACCCTTTATTTCCTGTCTTTAACCACTTACTGATCCATGAGAGAACCTTCCCTCTTATCCCATGACAGCTTACTTTGCTTAAGAGCCTTTAGTGAGGGTCCTTGTCAAAGGCTTTCCGAAAGTCT
Organism: Emys orbicularis; assembly: GCF_028017835.1. Classification (NCBI taxonomy): domain Eukaryota; kingdom Metazoa; phylum Chordata; order Testudines; family Emydidae; genus Emys; species Emys orbicularis. The sequence continues at coordinate 700,747 of NC_088691.1, forward strand.
AAGTACACTATATCTACTGGATCACCCTTGTCCACGTTTGTTGATCCCCTCAAAGAATTCTAATAGATTGGTGAGGCAAGATTTCCCTTTACAAAGTCATGTTGGCTCTTCCCCAACAATCCGTGTTCACCGAGAGATGATGTGTAAAGAGACAGAGAAGCCTGGGCTTGCCCTCCCCTCGCTATCACTTTACACTAGGGCCTGTTCTATGGAGAAAGACACTTTGGGTGGGGCAGGGAGAAGAGTAAGAAAAACGAAGAGTGCTAATTTCTTACTAGAGAGTTGCTGCTGAAGCTGTCGGACCAGGGCAGCTGTTTGCTGCTGCTGCTGTGTCTGCTGGAGACCCTGGCGCTGGAACTAGAAAGAGAGAAACATGATTAACAAGTGCCACTAGGCTTGTGGGGACTCAGCATTCACACAGGCAGCCAGCAAATGCTCCCCGTGTTAGGCAGCAGCTAGTGGGGTGGAGAAGGAGAGTGCTGCAGGGAGCAGGTAGGAGGATCTATGGAGGGTTGGGCTATGATGAATGACTCTTCCCCTCTAGCTCTGTGACACACTTACAATGGGCTGTTGAGGAGGAAGAGCCTGCATCCCCAGGCCAGGAGGCTGGCCCTGGGCTTGTGGCTGAGGGACTGTGGACACCTGTGGCTGTTGCTGTGGTGGTGCCTGTTGCTGCTGCTGTTGTTGTTGTTGTTGTTGTTGTTGTTGCTGTTGCTGCTGCTGTTGCTGCTGAAAAAAAAGAAGCAGAAGAGACCATTAGGGATGTGTCATGGGGAGGGCTATACAATAAGACAGTCAGCCTAGGGAATACTACAGGGAAAAATCTGTAATTCGATAAACAAACAGTGACCTTCCCAGGCTGCCCCTCAACTTTATTGATGGTGATGTTTGGGAAAAGTCTGGACCCGCTTTTTTTCCTTTAATTGAAAAAGCAAAGAACAAAATAAAAGGGTAAACATGCATGCGATGTTGTGTGCATGAAGAAATTACTCACCTTGTGCAGTAACGATGGTTCTTCGAGATGTGTGTCCCTACGGTGCTCCACTGCAGGTGTGTCTGCGTCCCTGCGCGGCTGATCGGAGAGCTTTGGTAGCAGTGTCCGTTCAGCCTGCGCATGCGCTGCCCTACCTCCTCATGCCCTGCCACGAGGCTACCCAGTGTTGCTCAGGTGAACCCCTCCTCAGTTCCTTCTCTACTGCAAAGTGAATGATGAGAACTCCAAAGTAGAAGGGAGGAGGGTGGATCGTGGAGCACCGATAGGGACACACATCTGCTCAAGGTGAGTAACTTCTTCTAGTAGTGTTCCTATGGGTGCTCCATTGTAGGTGACTCCCGAGCAGTATCCCCTACTGGAGGCTGTGGCTTTGGAGTCGAGTCTCTGATGGATGATAGTACCACGGTGCCAAATCTGGCGTCTGCAGCAGAGTCCCCAAGGCTGGCATGATGTTCAGCAAATGTATGCGCAGATGCCAAGGTAACCGCTCTGTAGATTTCTGATATAGGGATACCCTTGGAGAAGGCGACGGATGAGGAAACCGATCTCGCAGAATGTGTGAGATTGTAGATGGGGTGCTAAATTGCACATCTGATAACAGAGTTTGATAGTTTGAGACCCATTTAGAGAATTTTTGAGCTGAAATCGCTATGCCTCTAGCCCTGTCCATGACAGAGAGGAAAAGTCTTGGAGATTTTCTAAAAACTCTTGTCCTGTCCAAATAATAGGCCAAGGTTCTCCTTACATCGAGTGTATGGAGGATGGCTTGGCCTATTATGCTGGTGAGGCTTGGGTTAAAAGGTTGGAAGGTGAATGAGTTGGTTCACATGAAATGTGGAAGTCACCTTGGGTGTGAACTTCGGATGTGGTCTAAGCAAGACTTTGTCAGGGAAGAACACTGTGAAGGGGGGATGCGCCATAAAGGTTGCTATCTCCCATATCCTTCTTGTCGAGGTAATGGCGATAAAGAACGCCGCCTGTGACACTGCACCCCATATTCTTCATAGTGATATTATTATGATATGGTTATAGCATAATTATGATGCATTTTATGCAAGATAAGTCATGTGAGGTGTCACTGAAAAAAGGTATGATTTGCTTAATATGATTATTCTATTTGTATGCATGTATCATTTTTGTATCTGAAGTTATGAATGTGGACTATGTATCTATATTTCAAATGTAGTTACACCTGGGTAACGCGCACTAGACAAGATGCTGTCAGTCTAGAAAGCTGGTTGGAAACGGCCTATTCAGGTGAATGTGCCATTAGGGAGAACAATAGGCATTAAGAGAAGCTTATCTCCCACCTGGTGAGCCTTACTGAGAACACCACAGACAGCCTGTGAATGATGGCTGCTATGCCTATACAAGGACATGTGACCAGGCCCCATGATGCTGGTCTCCATCTTGGGATGGCAGTGTTTTTCCACAGACTGGTCTGGGAACCAAGCTTGAGAACAAAGGGTTCCCGCCATATGCTAAGGCTATATAAGGCAGGGAGTGACATCATCTGGAGTTCTTCATTCCCAACACAAGAAAACTCCTGGAAACACCTGAGGAACAAAGACTGACCTGGGGGAAGTGCTGGACCCAGGCTAAAGGGATTTCTGGCCTGTGTACGAAAGACCTGGGGATTCCAAGCTGTAAAGCAAGTGCAGCTCGCCCCTTAAGAATCTGCAGCCTGCTTGTATCCTCTCTTAGGGTGAGACTCTGCTAATTCATATCCAATCTATTTAGTATATTAAGCTTAGTTTGCGTTTTTGTTTATTTGCTAGGTAATCTGCTTTGATCTATATCTTTGACCATATCGGTGCATATAACAAAATTCATTCCACACATGTGTGGGAAAAATTAGAGGGAACACTGTTTAGGAGTACAGGTAGAGTGGCCGCATCCAGGGTAACTTTTTTGAACTGGCACCAGATCTGGAATCTAGTCCACTTCTATAGGCAAGTACGATGGGAGCCACTTTCCTAGTGTGCAATAACACTTCCTGTACCTCTTCAGAGCATGATGTTTCTATGCGCTGGAACCATGAAGGAGCCAGGCTTTGAGCCGTAGTATCCATAGGTTGGGATGGAGAGTGTTTCTCTCATTCTGCAAGAGGAGGTAAGGAGTTGCTGGAAGAGTCATCGGTGGACAAAGCACCAATTGTGACAGATAAGGGTACCATGTCTGTCTGGGTCCGGTGGGAGCAATCGGTATTTTGTTTGCTTTTTCTCTTTTTATTTTCAACAGGAATTTCAGCAACAGAGGAAATGGGAGAAAGGTGGAAAGAAGGCCCTTGTCTCACGAGAGGAGGCAAGCGTCCCCCATAGAGTGCTGGCCAATGCCCATTCTGGAGCAGTACCATGGACATTTCTTGTTCTGGTAAGTAGCTAACAAGTCTATTATCAGTGTCCCCCATTGTCGGAATATGTCAGAGTACCACTGAGTCTATCTCCCACTTGTGGTTGTGTGGGAATTTGTGGCTGAGATTGTCTGCTATCATGTTGTGTACTCTTGGTAGTTAAGCTGCTGATATTGTAACATTGTAGGAAATAAACCAGTTCCATAGCTTTAGTGCTTCCACTGGTGCCTCCTTGATGGTGTATGTAATACATGCACGCTATATTGTCCGTCATGACCTTTGTGCACGTGCCTCTGATCAGCAGAAGGAAATGAGCACACACATTCCTGACCACTCTGAGTTTGAGTAGATTGATGTGAAGGCACGTCTCGGATGGAGACCATTTGCCCTGCACTGCGAGATCATTGATATGTGCGCCCCATCCTATCAGAGATGCATCGGTGGTGAGAAATAGTGATGGGGAAGGCAGAGTGAATGGGATTCCCATGCAGGTGTTTGCTGGTCTTTCCATGGATTCAAGGATTGTTTGATTTTGGTGGGCATCGATAGGAGTTTATCTATGTTGTCTTTGTTTGGTCTGTAAACCGAACTGAACCATAATTGGAGGCATCTCATGTGAAGTCTGGCCTGAGCTATCATCCATGTGCCTGTGGCCATGTGCCCCAGAAGCTGAAGCCAATATTTGAGGGCTGGAGTGCACTGTCTCTATAAGTGTGGACAGACTGAGGAACCTGTGTTGTGGGAGAAGCACCCTTACTCAGAGTCGACATTGGATCCTATGAATTCTAGTCTCTGTACCAGTATTAATGTTGATTTTTTTGCATTGATTTGTAGGTCCAGATTCTTGAACAGATCCAGAGCAATTCTGGTAACTCGCTGGGTTTTGATGAAGGAATGCGCCCTGAAGAGACAATCGTCCAGGTAAGGGTAGATCATAATGCCCTGGGAATGTAGGTGAGCTGCCACCACAGACAGGATCTTGACGAATACTCTGTGGGCCAATGAGAGAGCAAAAGGGAGTACTCTATACTGGTAGTGGTCCTGGCCTAGTGTCAATCTGAGATATCTTCTGTGACATGGTATGATTGAAATGTGGAAGTACGCATCTTGGAGGTCATGGGCCACGAACCAGTCACCTTTTTCTAATGCTGGAATAATAAAGTGACCATCTTGAACTTCTGAGCCTTGACAAATTTGTTGAGCACCCTGAGGTCTAGTATGGGTCTCCAACTTCGCTTTTTCTTGGGTATCAGGAAATAACGAGAGTAAAAGTCTTTGCATCTTAGATGTACTGGTTTTATGGATCCTACACTGAGGAGATGGTCTATCTCTTGTTGTAATAGGTTCTTATGAGAAGGGTCACTGAAGAGGGACGCGGAAGGGTGTTTGGGGGGGAGGGGAAATAGATGGAGTACCAATCTCGAATAATCTCCAGTACTCATTTGTCAGAGGTTATCCCAGGTGCTGCACAATGGGTCAAGATGCCAGCATCCGTAGGGATGAGAGGGGTTTTCCAATGTTGGATGATATTGAAGAGACTGGTCTGATGGCACCTCAAACAACCCAACAAAACTGTCGTTTTGAGATGGATGGCTACGAAGAAATAGTTTGAGGGCCTGAAGATTTCCGTTTGTAGAACCTAGACTTCTTTTTTTGGGGGTTCATACAAGCATTGGGATGAATATTGTGACAAGTGGGCGGAACAAAGGTGTGTAGATTCTGAGCAATCAAAGAGTAGCCCTGGAATCTTTTAAAGTGTGAAGGGAAGGGTCTGTCTTTTTCACAAAGAGCTTTGTATCTTCAAAGAGAAGGTCCTCTATGGTTGTTTGCACCTCTTTGGGGAAACCAAATAACTGCAGCCAAGAAACTCATCTCATCACAACGGCAGTGGAGATGGAACGTGCTGTCGTGTCAGCTGCATCGAGTGCAGTCTGGAGTGACGTCTTTGCCACTTGTTGGCCTTCATTAATGATGGCTTTGAATTGGTCCTTGTGAGAATCTGGGAGCTGCTCAATAAAGGAATTGAATTTTGAGTAGTTGATGTAATCATATTTTGCCACTAAGGGCTGATAGTTTGCCGATACAGAACTGTAAAGTGCTGATGAGTATATTTTTCTCCCCAAAAGACAGAGACACTTCCAGTCCCAGTCATAGGGGCTGGATTTCAGATGATGCTGATGGCCTCTTGAGCTCAGCATGTCCACAATGACTGAATTGGGGGGTGGGTGGGAGAAGAGAAATTCTGTGTCTTTCGCCGGCATGTAACACTTTTTATCGTCCCGCTGGCATGTTGGTGGGACCGATGCCAGGGTCTGCCATATGAGTTTGACAGGGTCCAAGAGGGCCCCGTTAATAGGGAGAGCTAGTCTGGACAAGGTGAGTAAAATGTCCAATAGTTTATGGTGTGACTCGGTCACCTCTTGTAATGGTAGTTGTAATGCATCTGCCACCCTATGAGCTAGCTCCTGGAAAAAGCTTGAAATCATCTGCCAACGATGGAGAAGGGGGCATCACTGTCTCATCTGGTGATGAAGATGAGAAGTTGGTCAGGGTGGGGGGTAATCTCCTCCTCGACTTCAGCCTCTTGTTCCCTCATGACTGTTCAGGGGGCTCAGACGCCCTCAATGCGGTGGGTATCTCATGGGCTCCTGATAGGACAAGCTAGAGCCATAGGAGGCATGGTGTCTCTGTGCCTGCCAAGGATCCCAGTAAGGCCATTGAGAGGGTGGGAAAGGCCCTGGAGGTTGGTACCATGGCTGCCCATACCAAGGAGGCTCGGGGTCAGAGGGGCAGTACAGTTGAGGTCTATACTGGAAATGGGTACCATAGGGTGGATGAGAGGAATGGCGGGAGACTATGTCCTCTTGCTCACTATCTGACTCAGCACTCGAAAATGGGAGTGCATGGCATGATGTCACTGGTGAGCCTGGAGCTCTGGGTGGACTCAGTGCTGGGACCCCAGTACCGAGTAGAGGTGAGTCCAGTGCATCAAACACCGAAACGTCTGTCATGTACTGAAAATCTGGTGGTGCCGCAGTCATTGGTACCAGTAGCATTTAGCAGTGCTGAGATGTCTGCACCGAAGGGGCTGGCAATGCTGTCCTGATTGCGCGGTCTGCCAGTCGTGACGGTACCGACATTGAGGTCTGCACCTTAGGAGCCTTCTCCAGGGTGGATTCTCTAGTTTTCTCGTGCCCAGGCAGTACCAATGATTCCTTGCCTGTGCCCATCGGGTCCTTACGCAGTCCCAGATGTTCTGTTGGGGTGGTAGGTACCATGCGAGCCCCGGTACTACTGGCCCTTTTCTTAGAGGCCTTGTAAGAGTGGCTCGTGGTTGACTTCTTAGGCTCACCACCCTTAGATGTAGAGGGTTGCGGTGAGAATTCCTGCCGTCCGGAGTCTTGGTGCAACTCCAAGGGTGGTTGGAGGGCCGCTTCCATTAGAAGAACCTTGAGTCTCAGTTCTCTATCCTTTCTAGATCTGTGTTTCAATTGTTGGCATAAACTATACTTCTGTGGGATGTGGTTCTCTTCGAGACAGCAGACGCACTGAGAATGTCAATCAGTCACTGGGATAGATTCTTTGCAACTGAGACACTTCTTGAAGCCCGGTGAACCAGGCATACCCTGTTCCGGGGGGGGGGACCCCAGATGGGCGGGGGAGGGAGTAGAAGAAAAACTAAGGGTTTTTTTTGTTTTTTTGTTTTAGCTAAATAAATGATAAAGGAGTGAAAAAGAAAAGGAAGCGCTAAAAGATTAGAATTGCTAATTGTTTCTCTATAGAAAGTAATGATCCACTAACAGACTGCTAAAGCTCCATCTCTAGCCAGGGGCGGTTGAGAAGGAACCGGGGAGCGTAGGGTGGGGGAGTGTGCATACTCGGGCCAAACAGACACTGCAACCAAATTCTCTGATCAGCAGCGCAGGGACTCAGATAAACCTACAGCAGAGCACCCATAGGGACACTACTTGAAGAAGTATTAGACCTTACAATCAGTTAGGGAATACAGTTCACTTGAACCCAGTAGCCCCAAAAATTCATTGTTTAAAATAAAATTTCCCTTGTAATTCTCAATCGATTTCTACCATTTCAGGAGCAGGTGTGTTAATACCTATGTTACCGTGTCATCTATGTCATGGATCCAACATTCATCAAACCCTACTCTTAAGCCAGGGAATAAATCCACTTCCATCAACACATAGATTCTCCTAATCTAGGAGAAGTTTCTATCTGAGGGCTCACCTAAAATTAGCACATCACTGTCTACTGTAAGACTGCATACAAGGAACAAGTGAGGAGCCCTTTGCCGTTAACAATCACCAAAAGGAAATAAAAGCTGAATATTAGGGGACATTTTGTAATAATGAAATCTCCTAGCCCATGAGACAGCCTCCCAAAGGCAAGGCTGGAAGCCTCACCAAGGTCTACCTGGGACACGTCACACTGGAAAAAGCCAGAGGGCTCATCTACATATAAACTGTCAGTGAAACGATTTAGCTGCCTTTAATGCCCACCCCTGTGATTTTGGGCAGGACTGTGCACACGCTCATTTCAGAATAAGTGAGATAGGAATGTACCCACAGACTCACATTGAGCTCACTACAGGTGGGAATTACAATCAGCGTAGTCATTTCCATTCTAGCTACATGACCCTATAACTTCTCCTATATGGAAAAGTCCTGCCCTCGCCTCAGGTTGGGAGGGGATCTCCAGTTAAAGAGGTTCACTGAGAAGCCTGGACACATCTGGCTCACAAAGAATGTCTAAAGCAGCACTGGAGAGACAAGGTGGGTGAGATAATATCTTTTACTGGACCAACTTCAGGTGGTGAGTGACACAAGCTTTTGAGCCACATGCTGTGTGTGGCTCAAAAGCTTCTCTCGCTCACCAACAGAAGTGAGTCCAATAAAAGATATTACCTCACCCACCTTGTCTCTGTAATACCCTTGCACTCGCATGGCTACAACTCATTGCATGAAGCAGCACTGGGCAGTGACGTACCAGTAAAGCTCAGAGCTTAGCACCACTGCAACACTAACTGTTTTGTGAGCCAAACTTCTACCAATATTTCAAAGGCTCAGCTGGAGCCGAGAGCAGTGGGGAGCAGATCAATGGGGGATAGACCCAACAGATTTTTCTAGTTCCTGATTTTTCTACTATGTATGTCAGATGACTTGAAAGTGACAGCAAAGCAATGCCCCCAGGTCTCTACACCAGGAGCACACAATTCCTAGGAAGGGAGAACATCTTCTCAGGAGAGAGATTAGCAAAGAAGCAGCCGAACAGGCATCTTAGTCACCTATCAAACAAAAGTGTGACAGAGAGCACCCCTGCTGTCATCAGCTCCCCCTGCTGGCAATGACAGAGTACTGCACAGATTAGAGGACACATCTGGGCTAGTGGTGCTTGAAGGCCCTCCACCCCTCAACTCTGGCTCTTCAGATGACGTGAGAGAAGGTGGAAAAAAGAAGCAGGCCTTCACTTACCCTCAGCATCTGCTGTTGCTGCTGCTGCTGCCTCAGGTACTGCTGCTGCTGCTGCTGCTGCTGCTGCTGATCAGGTAATATCTGACTGGGTCGGATTCCTGATGGAACCCCTTGTGCACTCATATGATTCATCCCGCTCATCATAGGCGCTTGCTGTATCGACTGATGAGGAAACCTTACACAACAAGGAGAAGAATCAGTGGCTCTTGTGGATCCAGACAAAGCCTGGAGACAGAGGAGCCTCCCTAAACCCAGCCTGAGCTTCTCATTGTCTAAGAAAACCAAATGCATCAGAGCAAGCATGGCCAGAACCAGAACCTCCCACATCACCAGTTCAGAGCCCAGAACACCCCCTGGGACCCATGCACCCTCTCAACTAGGCTTGGATGCAGGATTCTCCCTGTACTTTTTCAAAGGTTTGTCCAGTCTAGGTTAAAAAGTCTCAAGCAACAGGACTCCGAGCCCTGCTCCTGGGGACAATTTCCTGGCTGTATCCATCCCCCTGATGGAGAACGATGGTGCATCCAGTGCTTTCCCCCTGGGGGGGATGGACAATCTCCCAGCCAGATCCATCCCCTGGTCAGGGAGTGACAGCGCACCCAGTCCTTCCCCTGGTCAGGTGATTCCCTGGCCAGATCCACCTGTTTGAGAGTGACTGGGGTCCCAGCCCTTCTCCCCTGGGGTCAGGTCCGAATCTGTGGTTAATGACTTCTCTCTATCCTTCAGCCTACATTCCCCTTTCTTAATTCCATCCCTCCCTTACTGGTCACAGCCTCTTAACCCCCTCCCTGCTTGGGGTTTATACACATCTCTCCCCATGCTACTCACTGAATTCCCTCCTGGCTGTAATATCTTTCTGGGTCTGACAAGGAACTGGACAAGACCATCAGCTCCGGAGGCACAAAGGATTCCAAGATGCTGAACGCTACAGCACCAGAGCTATAGCCCTGGGGCCACAAGGCTTTTCACAGTCCCCTATCAACTAGTCCTGTCTGAGCAGTTACATTGGAGAAGCTCCCTGTGCAACACCAAGAGCTGCTCAGCGCCTGCAGGTTGGGAGGTACCTCTGTGTGTTGCCCAGGGCGTGGCCATAGCCGGGGGCCTGCTGATGCACATAGCCACTTGGTCTCTGCTGCATCTGTCTGACGGGATCCACGAGAGCTGGGTTTGAGCTGGGATGGGAATTCTGGTAGGGCTGGCTGGAATAGTTGGGAGGTACCATTGTACTGGACTGAGGGGGATGCTGCTGCAGGCCTATATGGGAGACGTAAGGTGTGTAACCCTGAGGGGAAGAAAAAGCCAATGTTAAATGTGCTGGGATACAGAGGGAGTGCTGGGGGAGGAAGGGAGAGGGGTTTCCCACTGGGACACAGAGATGGCAGCATTAGAAACCCAGGGCCTCTTGGTCCACTTCACCCTCTTCCCAGAGATTGGAATTTTCATGACAATTGGCAAGTGGGGACACCAGGGGAGCACCAGGTGGCTCCAGGGCCCTACAGCAGGAGTTCACACAGTGCTGGCTGCGCCTGAACCCACCTGTCCCTTCATCCCCCTCCTCCCTGCCAGAGAAAACCCCACTCACCTGGGAAGGCTGCAGGGCTCCATAGGAAGGGGTAGGGGTCATGTGGCGCACTGGCGGCTGCCCCAGCATTCCCTGGCCCTGCTGGAAAGGAGCACGAGACATTCACACTCAGGAACACGGAGACCTAGGACCATCCAGCTCCCTCTTTGCCATCCTCTGGGCATATGTGAGCTCCTCCCAGGCCAGACACAACAGCCCGTCCTCTCCAGGACTCAGTCTGGCAGGAATGTCACGGCCACATGGGACCCAGCAGTGAGCAACTGGGCTCGCAGGGACCCCACCTTCCAATCAGGACAAGGCCTTGGAGAATGTTCCCAGGCCAGGCTAAAGAACAGACCTGCCTCCATTTCTGATGGCCCCACAGTCCAGTGACACTAACCCCTGCCTTCCCCCCTGCTGGCCCCACAGATGCAGTGACACTAACCCCTGCCCTCCCCAGACTAGGGCCTGGCGCCCCCTGCTGGCCCCGCAGCCACAGTGACACTAGCTCATTCTCCATGTCCGTCTCCCCATCACGGCTGATTCAATCAATGATGTGGGAACACAAAGAAAGAAAGGAACCAAGGACCCAGATGATGCCAAATGCTATAGAAATACCAGCCACCTGAGGCAGACGGAAATGCAGGGTTAGGAAGAGCGTTGGGGAGTTTGTTTTCCAGCATGAATAAGAAAATGAAAACCAGTGAGCACAACCCAGGACCCACTGTGCTCTGGGACGACTGCGCAGCCAGGGGTGGGACACAGCTCCGCCGTACCAGCTTAGCCTGAAGCTGCTGGCGGAGCAGCTGCCCTTGGGAAACTGGAGGCTGCTGTCTGTAGACTGCTGGCTTGTAGGAAGGGTCAATTCCCATCATGCCACTCATCCCCGAAGGCAGCACCCCACTGTAGGAGGGCCGACTCTGCACCAGCTTTCCCAGGGGCACGCGTACAGGTCTGTAGGAGGTATCCAGCCGAGGGCCACCTGCAATAGGAGGAGAAAGAGAAAGGGCCAGAGTCACACACATCCTACCCACCACTGTCCCACCACACTAGGGCAGGAGCAGCTGCGAAGGGGCACTCTCTGCTGGTTATTCGTCTCTAGCCAGGCCAAGCCCAGGCAGGTGTGTCTGGTTCTTCCATTCGCTCACCTCTCAAATGGCTACAGAAAAGGAAGCTCATGATGTAAAAGGGACTCCCTTAAAGTTGCTACCTGCAGGGTAGTAAGATTCTCCTCTCCCCCACACCTACCTGCTGGCAGAGGCTGATTCTGGGCATAGAGACCCACTGGCGACTGCCCATATGCCAGTCTAGACATGGAATTCCCAGCCTGATGATGCATGAGGTCTGCAGGCATGCCAACTCCATAGGAGACTCCTCGGCCAGGGCCCAACACAAAATCCTGCAGGAGGAAGGAGGACTGAGTGGGAGCAGCACACCTGGAGCCTCCAGGAACGCACAGCTGGGACAACTGGGTCACAAAGCTAAAAGAGACAGGACCCTGTGTGCTAGTCAGGGCTACGAGCAGACTCTCCTCTCCCTAGCAAGGATGCTGAGGGCACACACACTGCCTCTTCCTCAAGAAACCCGGAGAGGCTCCTCTCCCGGGGAATGCTGGGAAGAGGTCCAGCGTTTCACTGATGCCTCTCGGAAAGGAAAGCACTAACCACCTGCTCCTCCCAGGCAGAGCAGAGAGGGCAGATCTGTGGTTGGGGGTGGGACACAGCCCTGTGTCAGGTCCACGGCTGGCAGGAAAGGCCATGTTACCTCGCTTTTGTTGGCAGGCTGGTTGCGTTTCTTGCTCTTGCTCGGTTTCTTCTTGCGCTCCTCAGTGGAGGTGGCAGGATTGGAGCTGGTTTTATCAGCCTTGGCTGGCTCTACAACCTTCTTCTCTGGCTCTAGGGCCACAGGTGTGGGGGGCTCCTCCTCCTCGGGAGGCAGTGGCAGTGGCTCCAGGTAGTAGCTGCAGGGCTTGGGTTTCAGGTGTGTATGATACAGCAGGAGCCTCTGCTGCTCCTCGAACCTGGACACCTTACGATCCACCCGCACAGTCCCAAACCAGCCCCAAGAGAGGGGGGCTGAGTGCTTCAGGCCCTCAAACAGATCCCAGGGGGAAATCTTCTGCTTCGTGGAGACTTGCAAACCCTTGAAAGAAAGACGAGAAAGTCAGTGAGCAACCCCCAAGCCACTAGCAGCCTTTGGGCAAGGGCACAGGGAGCCACTGAGCCCATACCACCAGCTCCACTCCATCGAGCAGGGACCAGTGTCTTGTCTCTTCTGAAACAATGTTCACCACATTGTCTCCTATTGCTCCTCAATTAATCCCCCCCCTTCTCGTCCCCCCCTTTGCCGGTCTCCTGCTGGCATATAGGCTGTAAGCTGCTGTGGCATGGCTCGTGGGTCTCCGTGGGCACAGAGCCAACATTTAAATCAGCAGCAGCAGTACTCGTGATGTCTTGGAAGACATTGCCTGCAACTATTAACGGGTTAAAACACCTTAACTCTGCCCTTCTCTGATGTGGCTACACCACGCTGAGTGCGAGGGCCCTGGCTCTTTTTGGACAGCTGCACAAAACACAGTACTTGGCAAGAGGGTTAACAAATCAGATGCTTCCAGACACCAGCACAGGCTCCAGGCAAGAGCAGCACGAGGCTGTCTGTGCACCGGCAGCCATGACTCAGAGGCCCAGGAACAGGACTACTTGCCTCCTTCTTGAAAATAGAGTCAAAGCCAGCAATCTTGTTGCCTTTGGTGTCAATGAGGGATCCCTGAGGTTCGCAGGTAATGACGTCCCGAGTCTGCTTGGGAAGAGGAAGTAGCTGTCGCACTTTCTCCAGGCTGTCGGATTGTCGGTCGCCCAACTCCTTCTGCACTAGGCGGAAACAAAGGCGTCAGGAGCCATTCAAACAGCGGCATTCAATGCAACCAACCCTACTATCACTGTCGTCCCCACAATGCTCTGCCCCACAACCACCACTGCCCTATTGCCCCATGCCCCACAAACCACTTCTCAATACCCTCTTATATTGCTGCCCCCTGCCCTCTGTGCCCAACACCACACCATATTCCCCAGCTCTCCAGACTGGCCAGGGCCTCCTCACCCTGAGTTTCTTGACCAGGTTCATGTATGCTCGCTTGTTCTCCTCCATGCTGCCCTGAGAAATGCTGGACATGTCCGCAGCCAGGGTGCCGTTGATGAGCACACTCAGCATGTCCAGCACTGTGGTGAAGAGCTCGCTGAGGGGAAGAGGAGAAAGGCTGAGGTCAGGAGAGGGGAAGACCCTGCAGTTCCACAGCCCAGCACCACACAGAAATGCAAGGTTGCATGAGCACCTCTGCCATCATAGAGAACAATGCCCCGTTAACTCACCTGGAACATGCCCTCAGGGGATGAGCAGGATTGGACCCACCAGCACAGGACATCTTATAGCACCCTGTCCAGACTTCAATCCCCAACTCCTCCTCCGGAAAACTGTTCCACAGCCTCCCAGACCCCTCACCATCCCATTGCACCTTGTAGCCCCCCTGGCATTCACACCCTCAAGACAGCTGGATGTGCCCCCTGCGTGCACACTCACTCAGCCTCTCCTCACAGCTCAGTCCCTCAGCTCTGCCCTGAGCTCCTCACAGCTTGACTGCATCTTTCCGGTAATAACGATGCCTGGGTGAGCTCAGGGGGACTGTCCCCTCCCTGCTCTGCATGTGCCCATGGAGTGTGGGGGCCCTTTGGCTGCCATATGAGCCTATGCACTGGGAACTAGTTGCCCACTACTTCTCCTAAGTCTCTTTCAGCCATCCCTGGTTCCTGATTCCCGCAAGCCTCTCGCAGGAGAGGTCTATATGTGCTTGCGGGCTGGCTCTCCCCCAGGGGACAGAAGTATGTGGGTGGGACAGCTTGCCCTCACCAGGAAGGAGCTGGACTAACTCTAGACTCCCCATGGGAGGGGCCCTGCTCCGAGACTTGAAGGAGACAGTTACTTGTTTGACTGCATGTCGACAGTCCCACTGCTGATGATGTCCAGGAGAAGCACCGCCCACTCTGTTGTCTGCTGTGTGCTGCGCTGAACTGTGTCAAACATCCCCCCCACCTGGCAGGGAACAAAAGTCAGTCAGAGCCTGCCACACAGGGAACCCCAGAACCCAAAAGGGAGAGTGGAGGCTAAGCCAGGATACCTCTTATGGGCAGGTGAGGGGGGGACAAGCTCCAGGCAGCCCAGCTAAAGGGGTGCTCTGCTGTAGGCCCTGGAGCAGCTTAGGCCCTGCCAGGTTGGCAGCAAGTTGAAAAGGGAAGCAATGCTGTGACCAATCTGCACTGAGCGTTTCTGAAAGAGTTCAAGGTGTGTCTCCTGTCTGGACAGGACAGTCAGGTCTCTCCATCCATTCCGTCCCCCGCAAGGCTCCATACCCAGAAGAGCCAGGGAAATCTTCATCAGGCCCTGCCCACCCTTAGAAGGGAGGTCTTCCTGTTTATCTCCCCTTTCTCCTGCTGCTCACCAGATTCAGTCGCAGTTTCAAGGCCTCATGCATCAGCTGTTTGGCTTTACAGTCGTCCTGGTACTGATCTTCCCGCCAGTTTGTAACAATCTAAGAGATTTAGAAGAGAGGTGAGGACCTCACATGCTGGACCCTGCACTGCAGGGGGAGCAGTGAGTACTCCCCACTCCTCACAGTCTGGGCTAGGAGGAAAGCAGAGAAGATGCCCTGCTAAAGCACCCACAGTCCCCGATATGGAGGGAGTGAGGGAGATGCCTTCCCCATGGAGGATGCCACCCTGTGAGGGTACATCCATTTGGATGCTCTGTTGTTCCCAAGCTCTTGTGAGGGCTGGGAAGGGGCCTACCTGCTGGACCTGGCTGTAGAGTGAGGTAAGGAGGCCTTCTCGCTGCTCATCCTGTCCTTTTAAACATGTCAGCACCAGTGACAGGAAGGGCTGCTGGCTCAGGAGGGACATGCTGGGAAGAAGAGGAGGAAGTGAGCTAGACAATACTAAATGCTAGGTGTGGCTGCCCAGGGCTTCCTGACCTCTCCCCAGAGCTCACCTCTTCTGCTTCTGGCGATCTCGCTCTTTGCGGGACGATGACCCCAGGTGCTGTCCTTTCTCTAGCTCTTCTCCAGCAGCTTTAAGTACATGGCCCTGCACCGATGTGGGCAGCTTGGCGATAAGTGGGGCCACCAGCCACACTCCTGACCTCTCCAAGGAACTGTGACACCGGGCAGACAAAAAGCTGAGTGAGCCAACCCATAGTCCAAAGTCCCTCTGCAAAGGATCCCACTGTCCCAAGGAGAGAGGAGCTGGGGCAGTACCTACCTGAGGATGGGTTTGGCTTTGTTGCTGGCAGATGCAGTGCTCACAGGCGCAGTGCTGAGGCTGTTGACTCCAGTTCCAGTGGAGTTAGCGGAGCTGGTCTCTGCTGACTGCTGGAACACCTCAATGGTGGCCTTGGCAATGTTTTCTAACAAGGAATTCATCTCCTGGAGAGAGTAGAAGTGTCGAGTGGAGTTTAGACCCCCCCCCGCAACACCGCTCCTCTTTCTAGAGCACTTGGGGCACTGGCTGACCACAGCAACAGGGCCCAAGTGAAACTCCCTCATGCCTGCAGGCCTTGGGCGACTCACCCATTCTCGGTGAGCCGTTCCCCAAGCATCCTCCCCCACTTATGTTCCCCACGTTCTCACTTCCTGCCAGGGGTCCATTCCCCGACTTGGAAACACAGAGAGATCCCCATCCAACATGCAGGGCAGCTCTCTCAGCTCACCACACAACTCACATTGTTTGCTGTCTGCTTAATCATGAGCTGCAGCTCCAACGAGGACTGCCTCATTGTCCATTGGTCCAAGTTCTGTAACACACAGACATACTGCAAATTAACAACCACTTCCTCAGCCCACATAGCCCCTCCCCCAATGATGAATCTTCCCCCTGGCCTCAAGAAGGTGAACGTGTTTTAGAGACGGACGTTATGAACGCTCATGTCCAGCAATGGAAGTTAATGGGAATAATGTGTCAGGCTCTCTCCTCCCCACTCATCCCACCATGGAGCCAAGCAGGACCCACCCCCCCAACACCTGTAGGATGCGTTTAATCCTCTGTCGCTGCGGATTCTCTCCCTCCTCATTGTCCAGCAGTCGATGTGGGTAACAGATCAGCTGCATCAGCCTCTGGGCCTGGGTGCTGCTCAGAACGGGATCCTGCAGATCATTGCTGTCTTCACAGAGGGACTTCAGACATCGTTCACCCACCCACTCCTGCAAGGTGAGCACAGGATGAGCAGGGTCAGTGCATGGCCTGCACTGTGTTTAGGTGAGCAGGCCAAGACAGCACCCACTGCTTGCTCCTCAAATTTGAGGGAAGGATCTGGGAGCAAATTCAATCCACACGGACCTCCCTAGCAACTAGTAGGGCCCAAAGTCCCTTCTCCTCACTAATTATGCAGACACTGCCCCTTTACTTGTCCGATGCAGTGACTGTAGAAGGGGAAGCTGGTCCTGGCAGTCAGCAGCAGACGAACACAGCTGTAGCTGTTTGTTTATTGACCTATTGGCCAGACTTAACTCCAGACTGTCACCGCCATGGCCAGGCTTCACTAAAGCCATTAGACATTCCAAATGTTCCATTAGTAATTCATACATTTTAAGGCCAGAAAGAACCATTGTGATCATCCAGCCTGAGCTCCTGCACAACATGGGCCACAGGGCTTCCCTGAATTAACTCCTGCCTTCAAGCCCAATGTCTGGGGTTGACCTAAATCGTATCTTAGAAAAACTTCCAATCTTGATTTTAAAATGGTCACTGATGGAGAATCCGCCATGACACTTGGTAAACTGTTCCAGTGGTCAGTTACCCTCACTGTTAAAAATTTGCATCTTGTTTCTAGTCTGAATTTGTCTAGCTTCAATTTCCACTATTGGATCTTGTTAGATCATGGCCTATTAGATTGAACAGCCTTCTTATTAAATTGTTGTTCCCCACACAGGCACTTACAGACTGTGATCAAGTCACCTCTTAACCTTCCTTTCGATAAGCTAAAGTAGATTGAAAGACTCCAGGAGTCTTTACCATCGTCTGGAGTTCCTCTCCTCCAATTCTATCCCAAACCCTCTCCAATCTGGCTTCTGCCCCTTTCATTTCTCTGAAACTGCTCTCGCCGAAGTCCCTAATGGCCTCTTCTCTGGCTTCCATGACTATGCCCTCTTCTGGTTCTCTAATCACGCCTTCCCTCCTTGGTCCCTCTCTACTCTCCCGCTGCACCTTAGGTCTTGGCAATTTCATCTAGAAACACCAACTCAACTACAGTCTCTGTGCTTATGACTCACAGATTTATCTCCTGCTCTCCAAACTACAATCACCGCCTGTCTGTCTCTGACATCCCCTCATGGATCATCAGCTCCAACTCAATATGGCTAAAACTGAGCTCTTAATCTTCCCTCCAAACCCTCCCCACTACCTCTTTTCTCCATCCCACTGGACATCCTCCTCCTGTCTGTCATTCAGGCCTGTAACCTGCACATGCTCTTTGACTCCGGCTTCTCTCTTGGTCCTCATATGCAGGCTGTGTTTGAAGCTTACTGATTCATTCCACAAAACATCTCTAAAATACGGCTTTTCCTTTCCACCACCCAGCTAAAACTCTCATCGTGTCACGCCTGGATCACTGCAACATCCTTCCCTCTGGCTTTGACAAACACCGTCCTGCCTTGCTCAAATCCATTCAGAATGCAGCTGCAAAGATCATTTTCCTAACCTTTCGCTTTGACTGTGTCACCCCTTTCTCTACATCTCTCCATTGGCTCCCCCTTTTCTAGCGCATCAAACATAAGCTATTTCACTTTCAAGGATCTGCGAGGCCCACCCCCACTTTACCTATCATCTCTCATTCATTATCAGGATGTTGACTCCCACCTCCAATCAGCTCATGATGCCACACTCCACTGTCCACTTGTTACATTTTCAAACAAGCACCTTCATGCTTTCTCCCATGCTTAGGTGGTCATCTGCAAAGCTCTCTCGTGATCCTCCTTCCTTCAAAACCTTCCCTAAGACTCTCCTTCTCCTAACTTGATAGCAGTTAGGCCGCTGGGGTGCTGAGACCACTGTCTATCACACTGACCAATCCTGTCTCATTATTTCCTCCCCAGTCTGTCTGTATCCAACTATCTCTTGTCTTATACTTATACTCCTAGGTCACTTAGGAGCTTTTGAAAATTTTCTCTTATCCTTCTCTTTGATCTCAGTTGGAACTGGATTGGGGCCCTCTTCTTAGGCAAAATTAAATTGGTCCTAGGTTTTATATCATGCTAGCAGCAAATGCCTCCTGCCACCAAGTGTAAGCTCTTCAGGACAAGGATTAACTTTTTGTTCTGTGTTTGTACAGGGCCTAGCACAATGGGGTCCTGAGCCAGGACTAGGGCTCCGAGGTACCACATTAATACAAATAATGAATACAGTATACTTCCAATGATCCAAACAGCATGGGGGACACGGACTTTATTTGGATAATTGGGAATTTGGATAATTGAGAAGGCAGGAGCCATTCAGTAGTGGAGTGGCCTTCCCACCAGCCAGGGGTACCTCCTCACAGTCCAGGCCAGGGGTCTCTGCTCTATGCTCTGAAGCTCTGCATTATCCAAATCCCTTCCTTGTCCCCCAGCATGAGATACATGGGAGACAAGGCACCGATCTGAACAACATGGGGGTTTGGATAATAGGGTCTTGGATAAACAGGAGTTACGGTAATGAAAAACAAATAATAAATAAGGCATGTTTTCCAATCTTGTAATTATTCTTGTGGCTCTTCTCTGAATCCTTTCCAAATTTTCAACATCCTTCTTGAATTGGGGACACTGGAATGGAACAATATTCCAGCACCGGTCACACAAGGGCCACATATACAGCAATAGAAC
The DNA here is from genome assembly GCF_028017835.1 of Emys orbicularis. Classification (NCBI taxonomy): domain Eukaryota; kingdom Metazoa; phylum Chordata; order Testudines; family Emydidae; genus Emys; species Emys orbicularis. The sequence goes on from NC_088691.1 coordinate 720,040, forward strand.
CTCTCTACTATTGGATATTACCCTGTTTATCCATCCAAGGATCACATTCGCCTTTTTGGTCACTGCACTGGGAGCTCATGTTCATGCAAACTCACATTTAACCAATTATCCACTATGACCACCAGTCTTGTTCAGAATCTCTCCTTCACAGGATAGAATGGCCCATCCAAGTGTGACCTCCTGCTTTGATCCTAGGTGTACAACTTCAGATTGGCCATACTGATATGGATGTTTGCTTGATCCCAGCTTATCAAGCGATACAGATCACCCTGTACCAGTGACCTGTCCTCTTCATTATTTACCACTCCCCCAATCTTAGTCTCCTCTGCCAACTTTATCATTGATGATTTTATGTTTTTTTCCAGGTCATTGATAAAAAATGTTAAGTAGCATAGAGCCAAAAAATTATTCCGACAGGTTCCACTAGAAACAGACTTGCTTGATGATGATTCCCTATTTACAGTTACAAATTTAGAGCAGTCAGTTAACCAGCTTTTAATCCATTTAACATATGCCATGTTGGTTTTGTATCAGTCTAGTTCCTTAATCAAAATGATATGTGATACCACCTTCAATGCCTTACAGAAGTCTAAGTATATTACAGCAACACTATTATCTTTATCAACCAAGCTTGTCTCATAAAAACAGATATCAAGTTAGTCTGACAGGATCTATTTTCCATAAATCCAAGTTGTTTGGCATTAGTTATATTCCCCTGTTTTAATTCTTTACTAATCGAGTCCTGTATCAATCATTCAGTTATTTTGCCCAGGACTGATATCAGCTGACAGACCTATAATTACCTGGGTTGTCACATTTATCTTTTTTAAATACTGCCACAACATTAGCTTTCTTCCAATCCTTTGGAACTTCCCCAGTGTTCCATGATTTACTGAAAATCCAGCATTAATGGGTCCAGAGAGCTCCTTGGCCAGCTCTTTTTAAATTCTTGGATTAAAGTTATCTGGACTTGCTGATATAAAAACATCTAACCTTAGTAACTGCTGTTTAACATCCTCCTTAGTTACCGTTGGAATTGAAAGTATTTCCCCTTCAACACTATGATATGACATCATCATCATCATCATCTGGACTTTTTCCAAATACGGAACAAATATTTATTGAACACTTCTGGCTCTTTTGCATTATTATTGATAATTCTACCATTTCCATCCAGTAATGGGCCAATACTATCCATCCGAAGTCCTTCTGTTCCTGATATACTTGAAACAGAACAGTTACTTACCCTTCAATAACTGTGGTTTTTGACATGTGTTGTCCATGCAGATTCCACTCATGGTGCCCATGTGACCCAGCCACACAAGATCCGATTCTTTTTGAATAGCAATGTCGTTCACACTCCAAAGTGTAGGTGGTGCAAACTAGTGGTCGGAGCAGAACCAGAAGGCTAGCCAACAGACTGAGCCAGAAGCCAGAACAGGACCAAAGGCAGAGCTAGAGTCATGGTCAGGAGACAAGCCAGTGGTCAGAGCCGGGAGATAGGACTCAGCGGTTCAGAGGTAGGCAGGGACTAGGGCTGGAGTAAGGGCTGGCCAGGAAGTAGGTCTGGCGCAGCTGTGGGCAGAGAATGCATTGAGCGGCCACTGAGTTCCTGTTGCTACAGGGTTTACATGGTGATTTGTTGGCTCTTCTGACCAATCAGGGAACACAGCCACTTAGTGAGGGTTTATTAGGCACAGCCAAGCTTATGGGGTTGCTAGGCAACCGAGCCTGAGGCAGCAGAGTTCCTGACAGCATCCACTATGGCAGCACCCCTGCTTCATGTATCCTCACAACCACAGACATGGGGGTCTTAAAGGATGGAGAGCCTCAACTGCCCCCCCCCCCCATTTCTTCGCCAATAAGAATTCCAAGAGAACAGGTCTCCCATTAGTGAGGGTGGAGGGCCAGATCATGGAGCCTGTGTGGACAACATATCTCAAAGAACCACCCTTACTGTAGGATAAGTAACTGTTCTTCGAGTGACTGTGCAACAGATTCCACTCTTAGTGATTAACAAGCAGTGATCTTTAACCTGAAGGTGGGAAGAGGAGTCCTACTTAAAAAGGTATGGCAGGCTAGCCCTACCAAAGCTGGCATCTGATCTGGAAGCCTGAACCAGGACAAAATGGAGGTGAAAGTGTGAACGAAGCTCCAGGAAGCTGCTCTAACTATTTCAAATAATGAGATGTTACCTAGAGACATTGTGGAGGCAGCGTGAGCCCTCATGGAATAGGCTCTAACATGACCCTGAGGATCTTGTCAGCTATCTGATACCAAAGCCTTAAAACAGTCCAAAACCCAGCTAGATAATCTGAGTGGAAACCCTTTTTGGGAAAGCCACAAACAGACTGGGGGAGGATGTGAATGCTTAGCCCTAACTCTATAGAAGGATAAGGCTTTCACCACATATAAGGTGTACACTTTTATTTTGTCTGAGCTGGAGTTAAGTTTTAGGAAGAAAACAGAAGATGACCTGACTAGTTGAGGTGGAAGTCTGAAACTTGGGCGAAGCCTAAGGATGACACTGTCCTTAAGGTACATAGAGGGCCCACCATGAAGGCCTGTATTTCATTGACTAATCTGGCTGAGCTAACGGACACCAAAAACACCATCTTTGTCTAGAAGTAGTAGAGGGGGCACGTTGCCATGGGTTCTAAAGGGGGTCTCTTAAGCCAGTTAGAACCAAACTGAGGTTCCAGGAACAGGGAGGTTCCTTAACTGGGGGGAAAAACATGAGAAATTTCAATACTGTAGGGAGAGCAAACACGCTGTAACTCTGGACTGGCAGGAGGTTTGCAGAAATTGCTGTCTATGCACTCTAATGGAGCAAACAGAAAACCTAGATTGCTTCAGGGACGATAGCTAGCCCAGGATGGCTCAAATTGAAGTGTTTAATGGTGAGAGCTGCTGCTGGGTTGCCCAGACAGAAAACCTTCTCCATTTAGCTCTGTACATTAGCCCGATAGAAGGCTTTCTGCTTTGTAACAAAATGTTCTGTACTCCAGATGAGCAGTCCCTGTCCAAGGGAGTCATCCAGCCAGCATCCAAGCAAGCAGGCGGAGCCAGGCTGGGTCCGGGTGCAATATGAGGCTGTGGTTCTGAGAGACTACATTGGAAAGAAGTGGTAAGGTAGCTGGTAGGCTGTTCGAAATATTCATCAGTTCAGAGAACTGAAACTGTCTAGATCATGCTTGAACTATCAGGATATTGTGACCTGAGTCCTGTTTCAGTTTTCTGAGAAATCAGGGAACTGGTGGAAAAGCAAACAGACCTACCTGGAGTCCACAGGAGAAGAAAGGTGTCTGTCAGCAAGCCTGGGCTCATGCTCCTTCTGGAGCAAAATACTTGCTGCTTGCTTTTCTGGCACGTTGTGAACACATTAGGAACCCCCATCTGACAAAGATGTCATGGAGGATGGAACTGCTGAGGTACTATTTGTGGTTCTCTGAAAAGTGCCTGCTGAAATGACCTGCCAGGGTGTTCTGGAGACCAGGCAGGTGTAAAGCTACTGGCATAATGCGGTGAGGTATGCACCATTCCCAAAGCTATGTTGTGTCTTCACAGAGTGGGGAGGATCTTGCTCCCCCGAGCTGTTGATAAAGTACACTGCAGTGGTATCGGCTGCGAGCATTTGATCAGCGAGGCTCCAAAGGAGAGGTAGGAAGGTCTGGCATGCTAATGGTATGGCTCTAACTTACAAGATATCTATGTGCAATCAGACCTCCCGAGGGAACCACAGCCCCTGCATCTTGAGATGGTCAAGATAAGCTCCCCAACCAAGAGCGTAGGAGTCCATTACCAGGGTCTTGGGAGGGAGAGGCACAGAGAATGGAACTCCACTGCAGACTTGAAGCAGATCTGCCTGCCAGCTTACCGAGGATAGGACTTCTGACATGACCATGCTGGTCCATACTGTGTCTGTTAGGCAGATAGATTGATCTTAACCAGCCTTGTAGTGGCCAAAGGTGAAGTCCAGTCAGGCATGCTGCTTGACATAGGTGCACACTGCCATAGGCATGAGCCCCATATGCCTCACTGATCCTCTGGAGTGCAAAGTTACTTGCTGTGCGAATCTTCCCCGAATCAGCGAGTCATCCAGATGGAGATAAACTTGTATTCCCAGTCTGCAAAGGTATGCAGACACTAAAGCCAGGACTTTGGCAAAGACCCACTCAGAGGCCAACAGGCAGGACTCTGTGTTGGCAGAGAAATGTTCCTACCAAGAATCTCAGATACCTTCTGGGAGTTGTGTGGATGAAAACGTGCAAGTATGTATCCTGAACCAGTCCATGGGATCCAGGGGAACATATTATGGAAACTAGGGTGACCATATGGAATTTGAAATGAAACAAACACACTGAGAGGTCGAAGGTTGAGGATGGGTCTCCAGCCTCCTTTTTGATATGGGAATACAAGTCCCTTCACATGAAGTACCTCTTCCACTGCTCCGAACTGCATCAGAGTCCACTTTCTGTTTCAACAGTTTTGTGAGATGGGTCCCTGGAAAGGCCAGGGGGAGGGAGTTGGAACAGTCTAAAACTGGATGGAATACCCATTAGCTATTCTCTTGAGGACTCAATCCAAGGTTATCTTCATCCAAACTTCTAGAGAAAAGGCAAGTTTCTAACAGAGGGCAAAAGAAAAATGCTCCAAATGTGGTCCAACCAGCTCTCAACACTTACGGCAAAACTACATCTTAGTAGAAGGTCCAGGTTGCAGCGCAGACGAGGAGGAGAAGGAAGGTTGAACCGTGCAGAACTTCTACCTCTTCCTCAGAGGCTCAGAAGGAGATTGTTGCAATTAGCATTGGGGCTGAGGTTTGCGCTTGTAGTTAGTAGGTTCCTGCCTCTGTTGCAGTTTCCTCTGCGATAGGAACGTAGAGTCCCGGGGCTCAAAGAATCACTCTCCTGTCTCTGATGCTGTGGACAGCCTCATCTGTGCTCCTGCTAAACAAAACTGGTCCCTTCAAAGAGGAGGTCCTCTCTAGCTTTCTGGACCTCCCACAGGATCCCAGATGCCTGAAGCCAGGAAGAATGCATCATGGCAAATGCAATAGTCCTCACTGACATATCAGAGGCATAAAGAGGAGCTTATAACAAGGTTCTCGCTGTGAGTTATTCGGGGTGAGTTAAAGGCGTTCTCTTGGCACTTTGTTAAGTAGGCTAGAGAGTCTATCCCAGAGGAGAAAAATCACACTGATAGCAAAGCTTGATAGTTGGCCACCCTCATTTGGAGGCTTGCGGAAGAGTAGACCTTATAGCCAAATAGATCCAGGTATTTGGGATCCTCCCCCTGAAGGGTGTTTTCTAGGGGCTCCCTACTGTTTGGGCCTTTCCTGAGCTGTCTGTACCAGTAAGAAGCCTGGGATCGGGTGCTGAGAAAAATATTCAGATGTTCATTAATCCACATCACAATTCTGACTGGTATCGCCATGCAAAGTATAAACCAGTAATTTGTGCTGCTTTTCCTGGGTGTTTTCTGGTGATATATCAAGAGTCTCGTGATCCTATTAAAGATATCCTGGAATACTTTGAATTCATCCTGACAGGCTGAAGGAGATGGATTGACCTCCTCATTCAGAAGAACAGGAGGAAATTCCTTGAGGATCAGGGAGCTCTAGATCTAAGCCACTCTGGTCATCCCCAGTATCCAATTCTTCATCTTCTAGCAACTAAGGATAAAAAAGTTGCGGGGCTAGAGATAGCTGAATTTGTCTACTCAGTGAGGGAGATCTTGGTCGAGTCACGGTAGAGGAAAGCTTCCTGGAATAAGGGATCATGCCCCAAGAAGACCAGTATGTCTAGGGCTGGTAGAAGAGGGCACATGGGTGAATACCAAGGTGGAGGTTCCTTGAGAAACCCTGCCCTCTTTGTTGGTGCTCTAGTGAAATCCTCTCTGGATTTTCCGCTGGACTCCTATTGAGCCACCCACAGTGGAGAGTGGGGCTAGGAAGAAGAGGAGCTTTTGCTGTGCTCTGGAGAAGACAATGAGACAGACTACTTCCAGAGCTAGAGCAGACATGTCCAGGATGCCAGGTCTGCGTGGTGTCAGATCAGGTGGAGGCATAGGGACTGAATGCTTGGAGATGACATCTCTTAGGCATTGCAGTAGGGGAGACTCCGGTATTGGACCTATGGATAGGTCGGCCGGTATGATGCAAGGCTTCGGTGTCAGGATGCCGGCCTGTGCCAAGAAGGCTGAAGCAGGCTGGAGGATTTTGGCGCTGAGGATGGTGCTGGAGCACATACTCTCAGCATGATACCAGGGGGAACATAGTCCGTGTGGGTTAAAGGAGCCATCAGTGCAGATTTGCTCTTCAGTGGCAGGGCACTGGGAGGGACACTGAGTTGTGGGTCTTAATAGATGAAGTCTGAGAAGTCTCTTGATTGGGGTTGCTGAGGGCAATCTGTGCAGGACTTCTCTACTGGAACAGTGCTCCTTGCTCCCTCTCTCTGAGGGCGCAGAGCTAGAGAGAAGTGTGGTCTATGGCAGGAGGCAGTGAGAGAGCTGGACGTGGAGCCACAGCTGGCCAGTTTCAAGGCAGGATGAGACTGACCTGTTCTGGACTTCTCCAAAGCAGAAATAAGTTTCAGGCTCCTTGAAATCTCCAGTGGAAACAAATTTAGCCTCACCTCTCTGTTCTTGACAATCCTCTTGGAGAACAAGCACCATACGGAGTAGTGCTGAGTTACGTGTCCTTCCTGGGCAGATAAGACATCAGAAATGCCCATCATTTATGGGTATGGCAGAGTCACACAATGGGCACTTCTTGAAGCCTGGTGACTTGGGTCTGCCATGATGGAGGCATACCCCTCCTGTGCATGGAGGAAGGGAGGAGGGGTGAAGCCACACTAGTCACAAGCTTCCCCTTAAAAATTATGATTTTTCTTTTCTTTTTGTAAGCCAATGGGCAATTAAACCTAAAGACTAACTAGATCTAACACTACAACAGGAACATTAAATGAAAGCTATGTCACTCGAGGGATGCAAACACTGCAAGTCTTTCATCGTGCAGTCATGGTCATGAGACCACCCTACCCCTTATACGCTTAAGTATAGTGGTCACAAGGGTATACAGAGCATGGACGTGGCCACAATAGATGCAGCTATTCATAAAGAGTCCGACTCACATGCCTGGGGCACATGGACACCAAAAGTGGAATCTGTGTGGACAATCACTCAAAGAACTCCTTATTATCCTTAACACTGCTGGCCATAGGATTTCTAATTGTGCCCTTTTACTTCCTTTATCAATTTTCTACAGTTCTCAGCTTCTAGTGTATTTTCATTGATTGATGAGAGGGACAAGCTCTGGAGCTTGAGATGCAAGAGGTAGTCTAGTATGAGCTGCAACAGGGTTCGCTTGGGACGGACCCCCTTATTCGCCATCCAGCAGGTGAATAGCTTCCATTTGGCCAGGTAGGTCGCCCTGGTGGAGGGCTTTCTACTGCCCAACAGGACTCGCTGGACCTCAGATGAGCACTGCCGCTCTTGAGCGTTCAGCCACACAGCAGCCAAGCTGTCAGATGAAGCGCTGCCAGGTTCAGGTGCAGGAGACTGCCGTGGTTCTGGGGCAACAGGCCCACCCTGAGTGGAATCTGGAACAGGGTCGCCACCAAGAGACCCAGCAGTGTGCTGAACCAGTGTTGGTGCGGCCACATCGGTGCTATGAAGATGATATTCACCCTGTCCTGCTTGATTTTCATGAGGACCCTGCGCTGCAACGGCACCGGAGGGAAGGCATACATCAGAGTCCACGACCATGGGAGCAGGAAGGTATCCGACAGAGATCCTCTGTCCCTGCCCTGGAACGAGCAGAAGACGTGGCATTTTCTGTTCTACCTGGACGTGACTAGGTCCACCTGGGGAGTTCCCCACCTGTGGAAGATAGAACTGACCACCTCCAGGTGACGGGACCACTCGTGGCGAGACGAGACTGTCCTGTTGACGCGGTCTGCCCAAGCGTTCCTGGCCCCTAGGAGGTGAGTGGCCACAAGATGGATGTCGTGCTGCAGAGCTGGCGAACCGCCCTGAGCTCCCTGACATTGATGTGCAGAGACCGATCGTGACTGGACCAACAGCCTTGAGTACTGAGATTGCCCAAGTCAGCTCCCCAACCCAGGTCCAAAGCGTCAGAGACAAGAGTCACCAATGAGACTTGGGGCTGCGAAGGGGACTCCCTCCGGCACCAACGCGGGATCTTGCCACCAGGTGAGTGACGACAGTATGCTGTCCGGAATCCTGATCCATACTGTGCCGGTTGGGGATATAGACCGACGCCAGCCACGCCTGTAGGGGCTTGAGGCGGAGTCACTAATGCTGGACCACGTAAGTGCATGCTGCCCGGTGACCCAACAGTCTCAGGCACGTGTGGGCGGTGTTGAGTGGTTGGGCATGCAGAGACGAGAGGAGGTCCACCATGGCTTGGAACCAAGTCTCGGGGACAAAGGCTCTGGCTCGAGTGGAGTTGAGTATCACCCCAATTAATTCTCTACATTGCACTGGGGTTAGGGTTGCCTTGTCATTTATTAATAGGCCCAGATCGCAGCAGGTGGAACAGACCAGGTTGAGATGCCACCACACCTGATCCGAGGACCGGCTCCTTACCAACCAGTCATTGAGATATGGGTAGATTTGGAACCCCGAACGCTGCAGGTGAGCAGCCACTGGCGCTATACACTTGGGGAACATTCTCGGAGCCCGACCAGAGACTAAAGGGCATCACAGTGAACTGGAAATGGCACTGGCCCAACGTGAAACCGAGGAAACACCAGTGCCCCAGGAATATGGACATACGACAAGTACACTTCCTTTAAATCAAGGGCAGCGTACCAGTCTCCTGGATCCAGGGAGGGGAGGATGGAGGCCAGGGAGACCATATGAAACCTCAACTTTTTGAGAGACTTGTTGAGGTGATGCAGATCTAGAATAGGTCTGACGTCCCCTTTTGCCTTTGGAATTAGGAAGTAGTGGGAGTAAAATCCTCTTCCTTCCATGTTTTGCAGAACCTCTTCCACTACCCCTAGATGCAGGAGGTTTTTGACCTCCTGAACGAGGAGTTGCTCATGAGAAGGGTCCTGAAGAGGGACGGGGAAAGGGGATGGAAGGGTTGGTAGGCTATAAACTGCAGAGTATAGCCAGACGAGACTGTGTCGAGCTCCCAGCGGTCCGAGGGGATATGGGACCAGGCTGACCGGAAAGGGCGGAGGTGATTGAGGAAGATGGGGAGCGGATTCGGTGCATTCACTGAGGTGTCGTCCTCGGGTGCACCCTCAAAATGACTGCTTTTGGCTGCCTTGGTATCTGGAAGGACCAGGATGGGCAGGTGGACGAGACGACGACAGGTGGCTTCGCTTAAAACCCCTGTCCTTGTCTTTTTTGTAGGCACCAGATCGAGGGGTACCCCAAGACCTCGATGATGGCGGGGGGGAGGAACGGTTTTCTAGCCTGTTGAGGAGTATGCAGGCCCAAGGAGCAGAGGGTGGCCTGGGAGTCTTTAAGGCCATGGAGCCTTGCATCAGTTAGCTCTGAGAATAGCTCTGTTCCCTCGAAAGGGAGGTTCTGGAGGGTGGATTGCATCTCCTGGGACAGCCCGGAGGTCTGTAACCAGGAGCTACACCTCATGGCTATTGCAGAGGTGACACCAAGTCCGTGGCATCTCGGCTATCTGGGGGACACCTCTGGCTACTGCCTTGCCCTCTTCCACCTGAGTGGCGAACTCCTGTGCCCGATCCTGTGGGAGGCTCTCTTTGAACCTGCCGATGGAGTCCCACAGGTTGAAATTGTATCTGCCAAGTAGGGCCTGATGGTTAGAGACCCTGAATTGGAGGCTCGCTGTTGAATAAATCTTTCTCCCAAATAAGTCCAGCCTCATGGCATCCTTATTTTGGGGGTGCCACTCGCCTGGCCCTGCCTGGCCCTTTCGTTGACAGCGGACACGACCAGGGACCCCGCAGGAGGGTGCGTGTATAGCTATTCAAACCCCTTTGTGGGGACATAGTACTTCTTTTCCGCCTTCTTGGACGTGGGCAGAATGGAAGATGGGGTCTGCCACACCGACTTGGCGATCTTTAGGACCCCGGGGTGAACGGGCAATGCGACCTGGGCTGGGGCAGAGGAGGGAACGACAGTCAAGAGGTCATCGGGCTCCTCAGCTAGCTCCTCAACCTCCAAGTTCAGGTTGGCTGCCACTCTTAAGTAGGGCTTGGTGCTCCCTGAAGTCATCAGGTGGGGGGGGCGGGGGGAATCTACCAGTTTGCGAGTTTCCCCCGCCACTGACTCGTCCGGGGATGACGAGGATGACTGCACCGCCAGAGGGTGGGGAGCGTCCCCTTGCTGCGTCTGGGACCACTCTGCAGCCGCCGGGGCCTCCAGCAGAGTCACTGCTTCGGATTCAGCCCCTTGCTCCAACACCGGTGCCGGCTGTGCTGGAGGTAGCTTGTCTGATGCAGCCTGGGAGGAGCGGTGGGAGTATGGTGCCGGCATTACAGGCACCCACCGTGGGTTCCAGTATTGCCACTGGGCGAGCCATTGCCCTTGATCCCATGCCGGTGCCGCAGGTGCCTTGACGGGTTCCTGGCTGGGAGACGATTCACCCTGTACAGGGGAAGAGCTGAACTGTCCCTCCGACCCAGACCAATGCCCTTCTGGTGACCAGGGTGGGGCTGTGGAAGCCTGAGTCTGTCGACTGACTCTCGTCGGCGACCATTACAAGGAAGCCGAGGGGCCGGTGCCTGCCCAAAGAACGGTACCGGGGCCCCGGTGATCGGTGCCATGACCAGGAACGGTCTCGTGCTGGAAGGGACCGATGCATGGAATACCTGCGAGGCAATGGCAACTGGCACATTGGTGATCTCTGGTGGGAGGACCGTCGGTACAGAGAATACGGGGATCAGCGTCGTGATTCCGGAGTTCCGTGCCTTGTAAGCGGAGACCATGGCGTCAGAGATCTGAGCCTCCTGGCTGGAGACCGAGGTTGCAGTACCAGGGTCCTTGGCCATGGCGAAGGGGAATGACACCTGCGGTCCGGGGGCCATCCCATCACCAGCTGGGTCATCTAAGCCAGTGTCTTGGCGGGATCCGCCATGCGGCCAGGTGTGTGTGGTGCTGGTCAGCCTAACTGTTCTTTGGCCACCAGGGACGCAGATGGCCCTGCGATGGCCTGGGACCCTTTACTGCTCCCCGGAGACCGAGGCAGGTCCACAGCGGTACCCCCGAGAGCCTCCATTGCGGGCACGAGCCCTAACTCAGGTCCTTTGCCCGAAGTTCCCTTGCACGGTGCCTGCAGACCAGTCGACTTGGACTGCTTCTTCGTTACTGGTGAGGGGGAACGGTGCCGGGCAGATCCCAGTGCCAGCGGTGCTGACGCCGAAGTACCGGGTGTGGAGTCCAAGTGCGAGGGCTCCGATGCTGGGCGCAGAGCATGAGGAGGACCCTCAGTCGAATGTCCCGCTCTTTATGAGTTCGGGGATGAAAGTTTTTGCAGATCTGGCACTTGTCTTTTTGATGGGACTCCCCCAGGCACTTCAGACAACTCTCGTGAGGGTCACTGACGGGCATCGGCTGGCAGCACTCAGAACACAGCTTGAAGTCTGGGGAGGGGGGCATGCCCCACCAGCCAGGACTCTAACTGCTACTAAAACACTTAACAGCTAACTAATCACTGACTAAATAACAAAGGAGAACAACCTCAACAGCGAAGAACCGCTAATGCTCTTGCTAAGCAAGACCAGGCACTCCAGCCAACCGCCATGGGCGGTAAGAAGGAACTGAGAGGGCGTAGGGCCAGCAGTGCCTGATATACTGCGGCATGAGGGCGGCACTCCAGGGGGCGCCACAGCCTGCCCCATGGATACTACTAAGGCAAAAATCTCCGACGACTGTGCACGTGGGCGCACACACACCTGGATGGAATCGACATGTGCAAGCACTCCAAGAAGAAAGCAGAATTTCCCACCAATAATGAAATCAGTCAAGTAGTTTGTAAATTCATGCATATTAAAAATGTGCTGCTCATCTACTTGACTTGGGGTAAGCCTCCGCTGCTACACCCACCTATCAAGGCCCCTGCTAGCCAGAGCATCTCCTAACATACTCACTTCTTGTGGATCTTAGAAAGTGGTGAGAGCAGTGGAGAAGGGAAGGGTTCAAGAGGCTGTCAGACGGGCAGGGGAAAGAAGGGCAGCACAGGACTTGGGCACTGCCTGGATGGTGCCCAGGACCCTATTAGACTTGAGAGCCAGGACAACCCTGAAAAGGGCACGTAAAAAGTGAGTGGCTCTCCCTGAAACTCACAAAAACACAGGCTGCAGGTGAGCAAGCCCAGCTATAGAACTGGCCGAGCTGCCAGGAATGCCCCAACCTGACATGCAAGAGACACCTTATATCACTTCAAGTACCCCTCCTTCTCATGCTCCCTCCTCTCTGCCCCCAGCCCATGCGTAGGGGGCTACTGACTGCCATCTCACCCTGGGGAAGGGGCACAGTGGTGGCACCAGAGCCCTACAGAATACACAGCGTCTGAGCTCTCCGAAACCAGAGTACCAGTCAGCTCTGTTCAGCAACTTTTAATTCTTAGCACTACCACGTGGCAAAACTGTGCCCAGCTTCTTTGAAACAGCAGAAGGGAACATCCACCAAACCTGAATAGGCAGAGGGACAGCCCTGTCAGCAGCCGGGATCAGGGACAGGGTGGGGCGCAAGAGCCAGATTTACCTGCTGACAGATACTCCTCAGGACATACTTGGCATAAATATCCAGGCTGGCCGTCTCTATGGACACTGTCCGGCCAGCAGACTTCTTGGCACCCAGCTCATCTTCCATAAGGTCATCCACCCCTCCAGGGTGGGAAAAGCCAGAGCCTTTCAGCTCTGCATCACCTGTAACCAAGAGGCAAAGGGTCACCTTATGCAACAGTAGCAAAAACCAGAGCCATTCACACAAGGGACGCTGAACTTGAATACGATTTCCTCCTGGCCCCAGAGCTCAGCGCAGGCCGTCCCCATGCCCCGCGACTGCCCCACGGCCCCAGAGCTCAGCACAGGCCGTCCCCATGTCCCACTACTGCCCCACGGCCCGAGCTCAGCGTAGGCCAGCCCCATGCCCCACTGCCCCAGAGCTCAGCGCAGGCCGTCCCCATGCCCCACGGCCCCAGAGCTCAGCGCAGGCCACCCCCATGCCCCGCTACTGCCCCACGGCCCCAGAGCTCAGCGCAGGCCGTCCCCATGCCCTGCTACTGCCCCAGAGCTCAGCGCAGGCCGTCCCCATGTCCCACTACTGCCTCACGGCCCGAGCTCAGCGCAGGCCAGCCCCATGCCCCACGGCCCCAGAGCTCAGCGCAGGCCAGCCCCATGCCCCGCTACTGCCCCACAGCCCCAGAGTTCAGCGCAGGCCGGCCCCATGCCCCACTACTGCCCCACAGCCCCAGAGCTCAGCGCAGGCTGTCCCCATGTCCTGTGACTGCCCCACAGCCCCAGAGCTCAGCGCAGGCCGTCCCCATGTCCCACTACTGCCCCACGGTCTGAGCTCAGCACAGGCCAGCCCCATGCCCCACGCCCCACGGCCCCAGAGCTCAGCGCAGGCCGGCCCCATGCCCCGCTACTGCCCCAGAGCTCAGCGCAGGCCAGCCCCATGCCCCACGGCCCCAGAGCTCAGCGAAGGCCAGCACCATGTCTTGCTACTGCCCCACAGCTCAGCACAGGCCGTCCCCATGTCCTGCTACTGCCCCACGGCCCCAGAGCTCAGCACAGGCCACCCTGTCCCCATCCCCAACCAACAGCCCTCAGCCAGAGTGCCCAGCACAGACCAGCCTCATCCCTGCCAGCTACCAACTCCTGGGCAGGGAGACCCACGCAGCCCACATACGCCCCAGGGTGAGAGCTTAGCGCAGGCCAGACATTTCTCCATCACACAGATCTCATCTACCCCTCCTATTTCTCCCGACAGAATTCTGCGCCCCTGCAGGGCCCGCATTTTTCTGTGCCCCCCATGCAGAAAAACGCAAAAAAAATCTGCTGGGGAACACGCGCCTCTTCCCCAGCAGCATATCTGTTCCAGCATGCCTGGAGCAGCCTTACGGTTGGGAAGGGAGGCTGGCTGTGCATGCCTGATCACCGGGGGGGGGGGGGGGGGGGGGGGGCACTCTGTCCCTCTCGCTTGCTACTGCAGCTCCCTGGCGTGGAAGGGTAGGACTTTTTATTATGCAGGAGGCAGGCTAGAGGCAGAAATGTAGCAGCCTGCCTGCATAGTAGCATTGTTAATGTTCCTATTGTTAGTTAACTGTTCCCATTCTCAGTCAATTCCTCCAGGAGCATAAAACCTGTGAAAGTTTTAAGGCCCCTACATTGCCAGAGTGATGTAAAGCCTTATAAATGACAGTAAGGAAATCAGCTAGGAAGATCTATGTGCTCTCTCACTTTTTTCCTGTGCCAAAGTGGCACAATGGGGTTAGATTACAGTTCAGGATTTATTTTACTTACCCATTAAAAAAAAAAAAAAAAAAGACTGAGGGCAAATAAAACATTTACCAAGCAGTCAATAAAATGTCAGGACAATCAGAACCAAGCACTTCCCAAAGTACCCAGCCAGGTCCAGGGCAATGATTAGCAAAACTGTATGACTTTCATGTGTGAAAGTCTGAGCAATTTAAAATGACATTCTACTCCCCCACCCCCGGTTTGGTGTTCTGTAATGTGATTTAAATGAAAATCCAGGATTATAACTGGAATGCAGGATATTGTTACCAAGTGTTTGTAACTTCACTTTCATGTGTTTAAGAAATGCTGAATAGTTATTGTGACCTTTTCCTGTATTGTAGTTTAAATAAATTTCCAAAACAATTGAAACTGATGTGATTATATTGCATTATTTTGACAAATAAAATATGCAGAATTTTGCAGAATTTTTAATTTTTGGCGCAGAATTTTTAATTTCTTGGCGCAGAATCCCCCCAGGACTACTCCTATGTAGTCATCATATATCTCTCGCAGTCCAATACTGTAGCACACACAAACTTCCTGCACTCTGCCTGCTCCCCCAACACTCCTTGTCTCCCTCTCACAGGTCCAGTCTAGGATAAGATACGTACCCAGCACAAAGACAGCCTTCAGCACTGCAAAGACTGCTCCATCCACAATTCGGTTCTGGGAAGCAGCCAGCAAGTGGCGGTCACAGGAGGAACGAATTCCCACTGTGGGCTTATCTGCAGAAAGGACAAAGGAGAAGGGTAAATCCCAGCACACGAGAAAGACCCAGCCTCCAGAGCCACCCAAATCACGCACTATCCAGAGCGGCAGACTGAGGGCCAGCAGTTCTGGCTCGGCTACTAGCTCACTGGGCCAGCTTGGCCCTATTCATTTTCCCATCTGTAACATGGAGCCAATTACATTTGTCTACGCCCAAGAGTGGGGGTGTCTCTGAACAACTTATCTGACAGACTGCACAAAGGCAAAGTGTCGTGCAGCACTGGATCACCCCAGTGTAACATTCATAGGGATGACCAGGAAGCAATGTCTGTGCAACAAAGTCCAGGCTTCAGCACAACTCTAACCTGGGGCAGCAGCCACATTTGGAGGAGTGAGGGGACAATGTACAGATGATGAGCCATGGATGGAGCCCTGCAGGACTGGTTCCACCCCAAACAGAAAGGGCAGTCAAACCAGACAAGTCTGAGACATTACAGAGGTGTGCATGGCAGCCCTAGGGCAGGAGAGGAGCCAGCAACAGGTCAATGAAGAGAGGTTCATATTCTGGGGCCAGAGTGAAACCCAGATGCTGCTGCTGCGAGGACAGCTCCCAGCCCCTCTGCTCAGACTCGGAGCCGGAGGATTAGCGTGCCTGGGCCACGCGGGGGTGTTTAAAGGGGAGGACAGGCAGATTCCAGAGTTTGGGGAAGCAGAGGAGAGGGGTTTGTCAATGGGATAATACAGGGAGCAGCACAGAGACGGGAGTCGAGGGGGAAGAAGCTGCTCTCTGCAGGCACTGCAGGGTGTCAGGAAGGAGAAGGAGGAGTAGGGGTTGCTGACATTAGGGCATGGAAGATTCATAAATTATAAGGCCAGAAGGGACCACTGTGATCATCTAGTCTGACCGCCTGTATAACGCAGGCCAGAGACCTGCCCTGAATGAATTCCTATTTGAACTAGAGCAGATCTTTTAGAAAAACATCCAATCTTGATTTTAAAACATCTAGTGGTGGAGAATCCACGACAACCCTTGGTACATTGTTTCAATAGTTAATTACCCTCACTGTTAAATGTACACCTTACTTCCAGTCTGAATTAAAGTCTAACTTCAACTTCCAGCCATTGGATCTTGTTATACTTTTGTCTGGTACGTCGAAGAACGTCTTTATTATCAAATTTCTGTTCCCCATGTAGGTCCTTACAGACTGTCAGCAAGTCACCCCTCACCTTCTCTTTGATAATCTAAAACTGAGCTCCTTGAATCTATCACTATCAGGCATGTTTTCCAATCCTTCAATTATCCTCATGGCTCTTCTCTGAACCCTCTCCAATTTACATCATCTTTCTTCAATCACGGACACCAGAACTGGACACAGGATTCCAGCAGCTGTTGCCCCAGTGCCAAATACAGAGGTTATAGAGCCTCTCTAATCTGAATCCCCTGGAGAGAAGGAAACGGCAGGTTCCAATGGAGCCAGCTGGTTACAGGCACAGGATGTGAGAAGAACTGCAGAGAACAACACAAGGGGCTGGGTAGGCTGAAGAATCCGGTGCTAGAAGCAGGGAGTGGCACGTCCAAATCCAGCTAGGGAGGGACATGTGTAGGTGAGGACAGAGTAGACTCTGGCACTGATGTCAGGCGGCACGAGACCCTGGCTGACAAACTCTTCAGCACTTACCGTAATGTCTGGGACAGAGCAAGGGTCACATCAACCCACAGCACACCAAGGTTGGTGTCCTGCCTGCAGTGGGGCCCAGTGGCTGATGCTGCAGAGGGAGGAGACCCCTTCTGCACATGCTTGGCTAACCACACAGTGACACACGGGGGAAGCTGTACAAATGCATTCCCCATTCACCCCCTTTCCCAGGGCATGGGAGACTACCCAGCAGAAGGCTAGTCTTGTCTTGCCCAGGGTGAGACAAGGCTTTCCAAGACAGCACCAGGAGCTCCTCCTCTTGGATCCAGTGAGCATAGGCGGCCCACAGACTCACAGTGTTTGAGCTGGGTACAGAAGCCTTCCCCCATAGCACTTACTGCCATCCTGCTGGCATGGGTTCAGCTGTGGTGTCTTAAACAGGTGTAGCAAAATCCGACAGGTCAGACGGGCCCCCGGTTCCGAATCCTGTTCACTGCAGGCTACAGAAAGCAAAGGAATCAATGGAGATTTCACAGGAGCAGAGCTCGCCTCTACTGTCCAGCCGCTGGCCCTAATTTCTGCAGTAGAGTGGCCTGCACTCTGCCTGAAGGGGGGAGGAGGGCATATTGCAATTAATATGCAAATGAGCAATCCAATCAGCACAGACTCCCCAGGCCCCAATCGCTACATGACATTCAATGTATTCTAAGCTTCTCCTACCTCAGCTTCACCGCGCTGCAGCCGGGGGGCTGAAATCAGCAGGGCGAAGCTGGAGGGTCAGACAGCTGGGGCAAGGGCAGGGGGGGGGTTGGAGCTAGAGAGCCCCAGGAGGAGGGAGGGGATGAGCATATTAGTTGGATTCTCCTGTGAAATGATCAGCCATGAGTGTGAACTATGTCGAGAATGAAAAGCCCATTGTTAGGTTTCAGAATTAAACACCCAGAGTGAGGCATATGGGGGAGTTCACACCTCTCTGAGCTCTTATTTGGGACTGTCTGCAGACTCCAGCACACAGCATGGCATGGGTAGAGCCCTGCGTGGATACAAAATTTGTATCCACATCCAATCCGCGATCCACAAATATTATCCAGGGATATAAAATGGATATCCGTGGATTTGCAGGGCTCTACTAACAGCTCCACAGGTCATCACGCACCAGTGACACAAGGCTGTGCCCAGCCCCGAACCACCCTCTCACTTCTCCACAAAGACCTCCTGCCTCACTGCCCGCTCCACCCCCGCCATACCTCCTGCCCTACTCTGGGCAGGTAGGCTATAATCTTGGGCGCTCGTGTGCACCGCCGCCCCCCCAGGGGGGGCTCAGACACACCTACACAGCCGGAGCAACTTTAATGCACACAGACCCAGCCAGGACTGGCAGTGGTGACAACTACTTGGCTCACTGCACCGGAGCACATGGTCACACTCCCTTCTGGGAGTTGTAGTTTACTTCCTCCTTTCGAACAAGCTGTGGACTACAACTCCCAGAATGCCCAGCAGGCTATTGCCTGTTGCGTGATTCAGAGAGCCGAGCTAGAGCCTCAGGGCTGGGTGACAGCTGCTCTGTTCAGGTGAGTGTGTGCTGCAGATATTTGTATCCGCATCCGAGCCATGATCCGCAAAAATGGTCCGTGGATATCAGCGGATTTGCAGGGCTCTAGACATTAGGTAAGAACATAAGAATGGCCACAGTGGGTCAAACCAAAGGTCCCTCTAGCCAGTATCTTGTCATCTGACAATGGCCAATTGTAGCACTCTGTACCTCAGAGCAGTACCCTGGAACCCCCATATTCACCTGTGTCATATAATTATGATATATTTCATACAAAAACGTGCCATGTAAGATATCATATGAAAAGCCATGATCTGCTGAAACCCACAGTTCTGTCCAAATATGTATATAGTTAGTGTGTATGACGTTATGAGATTTCGCTGTAAGGTTGTTACTGAAATATGTTGTAAGTTTGCTAGTTACAACAAAGGCGGTGATCCACACCCAGGAAGGTGTTAAACGCCCACTAATCAGCAGGGGAGTTGTAAACAAGGGATTTACAATGCTGTAAAAGTGCTGCACAAGCATCACACAATGGGGGATTGCTCAACTCTGACTCAGCAAAGCCCACCAGGACATGTCTGGGCTAGTGTTTCCCAGGCACATGGACTGAGGATATAAAAGAGGGGACAGTACCATCATGCTTTTGCCTTTCTATTCCCCCACCTATGCTGGAAGCAACAAGAGAACGCTGGGAAGACACACACTTGAACTGAGGAGACTGATCCCAGGCTTAAAGAGGAAGCCTGTGTATTAAGAACTGTACCATCTAGTGGGGTGAGAAAACTGCTTGATCGAAATACTAACTAGTGTAATAAAGTCTAAGATTTAGACTCTGCACTTACTTTTTATTTTCTTTGGTAACTTTCTCTGACCTTTTGTGCCTATCACTTATAATCACTTAAAATCTTTCTGTAGTTAATAAATCTGTTTTATTTTTTACCTAAAACAGTGGGTTTTGCTTGAAGTGCTTGGGAAATCTCAGCTCAGTTTACAAAGGCTAGTGCGTGTCCTCTCCACATCCAGGGATGGGCAGACTGGGTAATGAACTTACACTGGTCAGGCTTCTGTGATGGTACTGTCCCCTCTTTTATATCCTCAGTCCGGTATATTCCAGAGTGCAAGGCCGGGGGCTTGGGAGATCTGCTGGTGGCTTTCTCTGTGTGATTCATGAGTGGCTCAGGGAGCTTTCATGCAATCTAGCTGAGTGTGGGATAGAGTGATAACAGCACCTGGAGGGGTTTGCTGCTTGTCACTAACAAAGCATTGTGAGAGACAGCCCAGGCTGGAGAGTTAAGGCGGCAGAGCAGTTCCAGGTTGTACTCCAGGGATCCTGTCACACCAATGCCAGATGCTTCAGACAGAATGAACAGAGCAGGGCAGTTATTGCATGATCCATGCCCTGTCATCCAACCACAGCTTCTGGCAGTCAGAGGCTAGGGACATCCAGACCATGTGGTTGTGTCCCTGACCATCTTGGCTAATGGCCATAAGAACATACATAAGAACGGCCGTACCGGGTCAGACCAAAGGTCCATCTAGCCCAGTATCCTGTCTACCGACAGTGGCCAATGCCAGGTGCCCCAGAGGGAGTGGACCAACAGGCAATGATCAAGTGATCTCTCTCCTGCCATCCATCTCCATCCTCTGACAAACAGAGGCTAGGGACACCATTCCTTACCCATCCTGGCTAATAGCCATTAATGGACTTAACCACCATGAATTTATCCAGTTCTCTTTTAAACGCTGTTATAGTCCTAGCCTTCACAACCTCCTCAGGCAAGGAGTTCCACAAGTTGACTGTGCGCTGCGTGAAGAAGAACTTCCTTGTATTTGTTTTAAACCTGCTGCCTATTAATTTAATCTGGTGACCCCTAGTTCCTGTATTATGGGAATAAGTAAATAACTTTTCCTTATCCACTTTCTCCACATCACTCATGATTTTATATACCTCTATCATATCCCCCCTTAGTCTCCTCTTTTCCAAGCTGAAGAGTCCTAGCCTCTTTAATCTCTCCTCATATGGGACCTGTTCCAAACCCCTAATCATTTTAGTTGCCCTTTTCTGAACCTTTTCTAGTGCCAGTATATCTTTTTTTAGATGAGGAGACCACATCTGTACGCAGTATTCAAGATGTGGGCGTACCATCGATTTATATAAGGGCAATAATATATTCTCAGTCTTATTCTCTATCCCCTTTTTAATGATCCCTAACATCCTGTTTGCTTTTTTGACCGCCTCTGCACACTGCGCGGACATCTTCGGAGAACTATCCACGATGACTCCAAGATCTTTTTCCTGGCCATTGATGGACCTATCCTCTAATTCTTTTGTGAACCCAGTTTTACTTCTAGGCTTCACAACATCTCCTAGCAATGAGTTACACAGGTTGACTGTGTGTGGTGTAAAGAAATTCCTTGTGTTTGTTTTAAACTTGCTGCCTATTAATTGTATTGGGTGACACCTAGTTCTTGTGTTATGTGAAGGGATAAAAAACACTTCCTTATTCACTTTCTCCACACCAGTCATGATTGTATAGACCTCTATCTTATCCCCCCTGGTCTCTTTTCCATGCGGAACAGTCCCAGTCTTTTTAATTTCTCCTCATATGGAAGCTGTTCCATACCTCTAATCATTTTTGTTGCCCCTCTGTGCACCTTTTCCATTTCTAATATAGCTTTTTTAAGATGGGGTGACCAAAACTGCACACAGTGTTCAAGGTGTGGGCATACCATGGATCTATATAGTGACATTATGATATTTACTCTCTTATTAGCTATCCCATTCCTAACATTCTGTTAGCATTTTTGACCACCACTGCACACTTATGGATGTTTTCATAGAACTAACCAAATTGACTCCAGGATCTCTTTCTTGAGTGATAACAACTAATTTAGATCCCATCATTTTGTATGTATAGCTGGGATTATGTTTTCCTATGTGCATTACTTTGCATTTATCAGCAATGAATTTCATCTGCCATTTTCTTGCCCAGTCACCCTGTTCTGAGAGATCATCTTTGTAACTCTTCGCAATCTGCATTGGACTTAACTACCTTGAGTAATTTTGTATCGTCTGCAAACTTTGCCACTTCATTGTTTACCCCTTCATCAGATCATTTATGAATATGTTGAACAGCACTGGTCCCAGTACAGATCCCTGCAGGGCACCATTATTTACCTCTCTCCATTCTGAAAACTGCTCATTTATTCATACCCTTCATTTCTGGTCTTCTAACCAATTACATGAGAGGACTTTCCCTCTTACCCCATGACTGCTTACTTTGCTTCAGAGCCTTTGGTGAGGGACCTTGTCAAAAGCTTTCTGAAAACCCAACTACACTGTGCACTGCATCACCCTCGTCCACATGTATGCTGACCCCCTCAAAGAATTCTAACAGACTGGTGAGGCATAATTTCCCTTCACAAAAGCCATGCTGACTTGCCCCCAAGAAATCCAGTTCATCTGTGTGTCTGATCATTCTCTTCTTCAGTATAGTTTCAACCAATTTGCTTGGGACTGAAGTTAGGCTTACCAGCTCTTAATGACAGGATCGCCTCTGGAGCCTCTTTTAAAAACTGATGTCACATTAGCTATCCTCTTTCAGTCATCTGGTATAGAAGCTGATTTAAGCACTATGTTACGTACCACAGTTAATAGTTCTGCAATTTCATATTTGAGTTTCTTCAGAACTCTTGGGTGAACACCATCTGGCCCTGGTGACTTATCACTGTTTAATTTATCAATTTGTTCTAAAACCTCCTCTATTGTCACCTGAATCTGAGACAAGTTCCTCAGACCTGTCACCTAAAAGGATGGCTCATGGGTGGGAATCTCCCTCACATCCTCTGCAGTGAAGACCAATGCCAAGAATTCATTTAGCTTCTCCACAATGGCCTTGTCTTCCTTGAGTGCTTCTTTAGCACTTCCATCATCCAATGGCCCCACTGATTGTTTGGCAGTCTTCCCGCTTCTATTTTTTTTTTTAAATTTTGCAGTTAGTTTGTGTGTCTTGTACTAGTTGCTTTTCAAATTCTTTTTTGGCCTGCCTAATTACACTTCTACATTTGACTTGCCAGAGTTTATGCTCTTTCCTATTTCCCTCAGTAGAATCTGACTTCCAATTTTTAAAGGATGCCTTTTTGCCTCTAACCACCTCTTTTACTCTCTTATTTAGCCATGGTGGCTTTTTTTGGTCCTCTTACTATTTTTTTAAAATTTGGACTATACATTTAATTTGTGCCTCTATTATGGTGTTTTTAAATAGTTTCCATGCAGCTTGCAGATATTTCTCTCTAGTGATTGTTCTTTTTAATTTCCACATAACTTGCTTCCTCATTTTTTAGTAGTTCCCCTTTTTGAAGTTAAATGCTACTATGGTGGGCTTCTTTGGTATTTTTCCCCCTCCCAAGGTTGTTAAATTTAATTACATTATGGTCGCTATTACTGAACGATTCAGCTATACCAAGGGTAGGCAACCTTTCAGAAGTGGTGTGCCGAGTCTTCATTTATTCACTTTAATTTAAGGTTTCGCGTGCCGGTAATACATTTTAACGTTTTTTTAGGTGTCTCTCTCTAAGTCTATATTATATAACTAAACTATTGTTGTATGTAAAGTAAACAAGGTTTTCAAAATGTTTAAGAAGCTTCATTTAAAATTAAATTAAAATGCTGATCTTACGCCGCCAGCCTGCTCAGCCCGCTGGGTGTGGGGGGGGGGGGGGTTCAGGGCAGAGGGCTGGGTGTTGGGGGGGGGCCTCAAGGTCAGGGCAGAGGGCTGGGGTGTGTGGGGGTGCAGGGCAGAAAGCTGGGTGTGGGGGGTTCAGGGCAGAAGGCTGGGTGTTGGGGGGGGACTCAAGGTCAGGGCAGAGGGCTGGGGTGTGTGGGGGTGCAGGGCAGAAGGCTGGGTGTGGGGGGTTCAGGGCAGAGGGCTGGGGTGTGTGGGGGTGCAGGGCAGAAGGCTGGCTGTGGGGGGGGGTTGAGGGCTGGGTGTTGGGGGGGACTCGAGGTCAGGGCAGAGGGCTGGGGTGTGTGTGGAGGTGCAGGGCACAAGGCTGGGTGGGGGGGTGCAGGGCAGAGGGGTGGGGGGTGCAGGGCAGAAGGCTGGGGTGCTCCCAGCCCCCTGCCCTGAGCGGCTCATGGCAGGGGGCTGGGAGGGATATGACCTGTTCCACCCCCTTCCCCCAGGCCCGTCCCTACCTCTCTCTGCCTGCTCTACGGAGCAGCGAGCATGCTGCGCTCGGCTCTGCTCCTCTGGGAGGAGGAGGGGCCGGAATGCACCACGTTGTGGGAAGAAACAGGGGAGGGGGGAAGCTTGGCTGCCGCAGGACCAAGCTTCTGCCTCCTGCCCCCGCAGGGGAGAGCGGTGGGCGGGGGGGTTGAGTGGGGCGGGGGGCCGGGACCCCCCACCACCACTCTCCCCTGCGGGGGCAGGAGGCAGAAACTTGGTCCTGCGGCAGCCAAGCTTCCCCCCTCCCCCGCTTCTTCCCACAACGTGGCGCTTTCCAGCCTCTCCACCCCTCCTCCTCCTCTCACCGGGCAGGCAGCGTGCCACTCAAAATCGGCTCGCGTGCTGTGTTTGGCACGCGTGCCGTAGGTTGCCGACCCCTGAGCTATACTCACCTATTGGACCAGATCCTGTGTGCTTCACTCATATTGAAAACTGCCTCCCCCTTGTAGGTTCCAGGACTAGCTGCTCCAAGAAGCAGTCATTAATAGTGTCTAGACATTTTATCTCTGCATCCCATCCTGAGGTGACATGTACCCAGTCAATATGGGGATAGTTGAAATCCCCCATTATTATTGAGTTCTCTACTTTTATCGCCTCTCTAATCGACCTGAGCATTTCACAATCACCATCCTGGTCAGCTGGTCGGTAATATATTCCTACTGTTATAATCATATTATTCAAGCAGGGAATTTCTATCCATACAGATTCTACAGTACAGTTTGATTCATTTAAGATTTTTAGTATACTTGGCTCTATGCTTTCTTTCACATGTAGTGCCCCTCCCCCACCAGCACGACCTATTCTGTCATTCCTACATATTTTGTACCCTTGTATTACCGTGTCCTACTGATTATCATCGTTCCAACAAGTTTCTGTGATGCCTATCATTTTAATATTCTCATCTAACACCAGGCACACGAGTTCACCCATCTTATTTAGACTCCAGCAATATATAGTTGTCTGCCTTCACGTGATGTAACTGAATGGAACTCTCTTTATTTGACTATTTCTCTTCAGTTCCTACTTGTACTTTATCTACTTCTATCCTCTCCTCTTTACTAGGATATAGAGAATCCCTGTTAACAGATCCTCCCCTAAAGGCTGTTTCTGTCCCAACTGTGCGCTTCTCCACACCTGACAGCTTTCCCTCAGCCCTTAGTTTAAAAACTCCTCTAAGACCTTTTGAATTTTACATGCCAGCAGTCTGGTTCTGTTTTGGTTTAGGTGGAGCCTATCCTTCCCATCCTCCTTTCCCAAAAGGTTCCCCAGTTAGATTTAATAAAATCTAAAACCAGGCTCCATACACAATCATCTCATCCACGCATTGAGACTCTGCAGTTCTGCCAAACTGACCCTGATGTGGAACTGGAAGCATTTCAGAGAATACTACTATAGAGGTCCTGGACTTTAATCTCTTACCTAGCAGCCTAAATTGGCCTCCAGGACCTCTCTCCTACCTTTCCCTACGTCACTGATACCTACATGTACCACAACCACTGGCTCCTCCCCAACATCGCACATTAGTCTCAAGAGATCTGCAAGCTTCACATCCAGTAGGCAATTCATCATGCTGTTCTCCCAGTATTCATAAACCCAGCTTACTCCTGGGGGAATTCTGCGCCACTGCGCATGTGCAGAATTCATGTCCAGTGTAGCCCCCCCGCGTCTCTCCCATGTGGCTCTGCAGCCCCTCCCCCAGTGCCAGGTTAGGAGGCACAGGATATGGTGGGGGCAGACAGAGTGGGGCACATGCAGCTGCTGGGGGATCAGACTGGGGTTCAGAAGTGCTAGTGGGGAGACAGATTGGGGCGCAGGCTCAGGAGCTAGTGGCATGACAACATTTAACCAGGGCCACATGGGGACGGGGCGGAGGAGGCTGCAGGGCCACATGCGGACGGGGGCAGATGTGCCTGACTGAATGCACGAGGCTAGGGGTCAAACAGGGTCTGCATGGCAGAGGCTCCCCAACTCCATAACTATCCCCCCCCCCTCCAAAAAAACCCTGTTCCATACTTCTCCCACCCACACCCAACAACCTTCCACGTTCACTCCCAGGCTCCTTTCCTCTCTCTCAGCTCCTCCATTACCCCCGACTCCCCCAAGCCTTTGCACTGCTTCTGAGGGGTGCGGGAAATGTTTCTGTATTGTATTTTAAATGAATTACTCAAAGTTCTAATATGCCTAGTAAAGAATCTATTTGTCAAAAAAACATTTCCTGAACCATTTTTTTTTTTTTTTTTTTGGTCTGTATTATTACAGACATACTTGCTGACAGATATTTTGAAATAAATTACCAAAATAATTGAAACTGGCATGATTATAGTGTGTTTTCTTTTGACACACAAAATATGCAGAATTTTAATATTGTGCGCAGAATTTTTTGGCACAGAATTCCCCCAGGAGTACCAACTATCTATATTTCTAATGATCGAATCCCCCATTACTATTACCTGCTTCCTCCTAATAACTGGGGTTCCTTCCCCAAGAGAGGTATCCTCAGTGCAGGAGGCTACCATGACATCATCTGGAAGAAGGGTTACACTCAGATCACCTGTTTAGGGTTTCCTTCCCAAACATAAGAGCCAGTTATTTTCTTTAAATCAAAGGTCCGATTCTTAAAAGGTGGACGCTGAGCATATTCCATGGTCAGGGATTATGTGCAACGTTACTGTGCGCAGGGGCTTCAGGGCCCCAGAGTCCCACTGCTGGGTACTCGGCCCTTTGAGACAGGCACTGCATTGCAGGCAGACCGCTGGAGTGCACCGTGAGCAGCACAGTGTCTCTGGAAGGGACTCACTCACCAGCATTGAGGAGTGAGGGGATGGCTGCACAGCGAATCAGGTCCTCCAACAGCAAGCACTGACGGGCAATGAGAATGGCAACAAAGGTGGCCAAGGAGTCATGGAAGGATAAGTCGCTCACCTGGGAGACAGAAGAGCAGCCAGTGACCATGTCAGTCTCTGCTTCACCCCCTCCAGTTAACACCATATGGTCCTGACTGGGTGCAGGGGGAAGGGCAAGCCCAGCAACCCCATGACCAACCCAGCAAAACCCTACATAAGGGCAGCTCCAATACCAAAAGACAGTTCCCCATCTCCCACCCATGACATCCCTCTCCCTCTGCCATTCCCATCTCCAGCCCCTTGGGGACACTCTCCCATGTCCCGTTCCATCTCCGCCCTGCCCCCTCCAAAGCACCCCCCTCTCCTCAGCCCTGTTATTTAAGCTTTTGCACTTACGTCAACATTGCAGAGGAGGTCGTTGAAGCCACAAGTCCCGTTGTTGGAGGAGCAGCACAAAGCCTTGAGCACGCCCAGCCACTCGGCACTCAGGGATTTGCAGTAACCAGTCAGCTCAGCACATAGGATAGCTATGTCATTGACTCTGTAGAGAGGAGCCATGCGGTCACGAACAGCACTCAACAGCCTAGCCCTTCCCCTCATTCCTAAAGCAGAGCCAGGCTTTGGAGAAGGTGGGGAATTGCTGTATCATTATTTTCTTTTTAAACTTTTTATTAAGGCAAAATTACAATAAAACATTAACATACTACATTGTACATTACTTATTCTGGCTAAGAATAAGCCAGGATAAAGATCCTGGCTCGATGTCTGAAGAGCCCTCCTCCTCTGAGTACGCTACAAAGGGTGACCAAATTTCAAAATACCTATTGTCTTTTGGGTGCTTCTCTTGTGTACTTATGTGATAAAAAAGTCTGTATTTTACTATCCCATAACTCCATAGGAGAAGGGGTCACATTTCTCTAGTAACGTGCAATACAAAGTGTAGCTGCTGACAATGAAAAATAACGTAATTTGTTGGTCTATTTAAAATGTAGATCCTTTGCTGGAGCATTAAACAAGCAGGTTTGGGGAACTCTTAAAAGGTTGCATTTTATTTCTGTATTATTAGGAAAAATGTGTGACTCAGTTTAGCCATTCACTTTGTATTGTGATCTACTAGGACTGAAGGAGTTAATTTCTCCTCTGGGACAGGGGAATAAGAGATAAGTGCTGGTCATCCAGATAAGACTGGGTTGGTGTGTGTGACAGATATGACGGTTTGGAAACATGGAATATTCAGACTCTTTTACTGAGATGTGACAGATTCTATGGACACCTAGAATATTCAATCACTATTGCATCAACTTTATTAATGTTGTATATAGCTTTATGGGTTGGTTAGTTCTTGAATTCCTGACTCAGTCATAGAATCATAGAAATGTGGGACTGGACTAGATGATCTGTCCCTTCCAGTCCTATATTTCTAGGACAGGTCATCTAGTCCAGCCCCAGCACTAAGGCAGGATCGAGTATTATTTAGACCATTCCTGGCAGGTGTTTGTCTAACCGGCTCTTAAAAACCTTTATTAATGGAGATTCCACAACCTCCCTAGGCAACTTGTTCCAGTGCTTAACCACCTTTAGTTAGGAAAGTTTTTCCTAATGACTAACCTAAATCTCCCTTGTCACAATTTAAGCCCATATCTTGCCCTGTCCTCAGTGGTTGAGAACAATTTACCACCCTCCTCTTTATAATCACTTTTGACATACTTGAAGACTTATGTCCCCCCTTCTCAGTCTTCTCTTCTCTAAACTAAACAAATCCAATTGTTTTCAATCTTTCCTCATAGGCCGTGTCATAAACATACAGCTAAGGGTAGCATAACATCCCTCCTTTACCTGTAAGGAGTTAAGAAGCTCAAATAACCCGGTTGGATTAGCCTTGGGGGAGGGAGGAGGCAGGCCATTTTCCAGACTTTTAAACATCTTGGTTGCTCTCCTCTGGACTTTCTCCAATTTGCCCACATCTTTCCCCAACCAAGTGTGGTGCCCAGAACTGGATACAACACTCCAGTGGAGGCCTTATCAGTGCTGAGTAGAGTGGAAGAATTACTTCTCGTGTCTGGCTTACAACATGCCTGCTAATACATCCCAAAATGATGTTTGGTTTTGTTGCAACAGTATTACACTGTTGACTCATATTTAGTTTGAGATCCACAAGTGCAGTACTTTGCATTTGTCCTTATTTAATTTCATCCTATCTATTTCTGACCATTTCTCCAATTTGTCAAGCTCATTTTGAATTCTAATCCTGTCCTTTAAAGCACTTGAAACCCATACCCACCACCCAGCTTGGTATTATCCATAAACTTTATAAGTATCAGAGGGGTAGTCATGTTAGTCTGGATCTGTAAAAAGCGACAAAGAGTCCTGTGGCACCTTATAGACTAACAGACCTATTGGAGCATAAGCTTTCGTGGGTGAATACCCATTTCATCAGACGCAGTGGGTATTCACCCACGAAAGCTTAAACTTTATAAGTGTGCTCTCTACACCATTATCCAAATAATTTATGAAGATATTGAATAGAGCCAGAACCACAACGGATCATTGTGGGGCCTCACTCGATATGCTCTTCCAGCTTGACTATGAACCACTGATAACTACTCTCTGGGAATAGTTTTCCAACCAGTTGTGCACCCACCTTTAGGTTCATCTAGACTATATTTACCTAGTTTGTTTGTGAGAAGATCGTGTGAGACGGTATCAAAAGCCTCACTAAAGTCAATAGGGAAGCTAAAGGGTTTCCTGCATTAACTAAAGTCACTTGGTAGAGAGGGCAGTTATTAACAGTTATTTACACAAATCCTTACTGCAGGTAAAAAGTTTGTGGAAGTTTCACCCCTGGAAAATAACACGGACTGGTCTGACCTGGTTCAATAGGCCTAGCTGACAAAGAAATTGTCTGTATAAAGTGACTGCCATGACCTAGAGAGAGATCACTTACGCTTGATACAAGAACTGACCCAAAACTGTGACCAAGAGAGATAGGCCCTGCAGAGGGCCTGAAGTACTTTAATCCTGTCAGGGTCTCCAGGTGGCAAATGGGTGACAGCTGGTGAGCCAGATGTGTGTATAGGCTGTTTGTTGTTTTTAAAGATAAATAGTACTTTGCTTTATGAAAGCTGCCTGGTTATTGGTTAAACCTGTCACTGCCCCTGAGAGAACAGGGCTGCAGGTGCTGAACTAAAGTCAGATCTGCTGAGATAATCACAGTGAATTGCAGGAGCTTGCAGTCTAAGTCCACAGTCTGGAAGAAGTGGATCGCAGGTTCCCGTCCAAGAAAAGTGATGGCTAGAGGCCCGAGACCTAACTGGGCGTGCCCTCAAAGAGTCAAAAACAACAAGGAGTCCGGTGGCACCTTAAAGACTAACAGATTTATTTGGGCAAAACCGGACTCCTTGTCATATTTGTTGATACAGACTAACACGGCTACCCCCTGATACTCAAAGAGTCAGAGGTGCAGTTAATTCCAGAACTGTTGTGACAGTCTGAATAAACTCTGAAGGACCATTAACATACAAATGGAGTTGCATCAGACAGGCACAATGGAAGACCAACAACTGGATATTAACTTTTAAGAACTAGCAGCCAAGGGAAGCAGAACGTATGGAACATGCATAACAGCAACTTGAAACAAAGAACGGAGGTATCAGCATACAGCGCTAAGACCTCTGCTGCGCAGTGCAGAGGAGAGACTGGAATCCTAGACACTTCCAGGCCAGAGAGGCAGGTAATGCTGCCAGCATGGACAAGCGTATAAGTTGGCTTTTCCACTTTAACCAAAGGACCCTAAAATACCATATTCCAGCTGACTAATATGTGCTGGCTTGTTCTGGGACTCTGCAAAACATCTGATGGTTGTGTGGCTCCTGAGAGCAGCATATCTCCAACAGGGGCCTAAACTAATTTGGACCCGATGGAGGAGCCCTGACGAGAAACGTGTGCTGAAGCCAGTAACCCAGGCTCAGGGTAGGAGGTAGTGGAGGCCTAGGACTAAAGGGGTAACCTCCCAAAGAGGCTGTATGAATGTCAGAGTTATAGTATGCCCTGTGGACACATGACAAGTGGCTACTGGTTCCCTCATCCTCAGATTGTATCTTGCTGCCCCCTCGAGGAGCACAGACACTCCTTCTCCCTACACAAGTGGAGCCACCTGAGAGGGGGTCTCAATAACCCCAGCCCTGCGCCTCACCGGTCTGGGTCATGATGTCCCACACACACGTGCATGAGTGCATTGCACACAAAGCTGTAGCGGTTGGCCGGGTTGTCGTTGAGGCTCTTGCCCAAGTTGGTGTAGGTGAAGTTGTGTGCGGATGGATTCTCGATGGTGTCGATCATGAACTCGGGCTCCCACAGCATGTTAGAATCAGAGGGCTCCACATTGCAGTAGATTGTGTTCTTCACCTTGGAGCAGAAGTCACTGGCAGGGACAGGAAGGGAAGGTTAGGCACTTCTGCAAACATGCTTCCCACTGCCTTTCACAAGCAATGCCGAGGCCCGGGGTAAGAGCCTTCTGCTCCCTCTCCCAGACCTCCCCTGCATCCTCTGCAGTGCAGAGAGCTCCAGCTTTTACATGAAGGCTTAAGGGGCTCATTCAAAAAAGTTCCTCCATGAAGAGCCATGCCTGTTCCTTGTTGGGGAAGCCCCTGGAAAATACCAGAGGGGGTTCAGTGAACTAGCTTGGGGCTGCCACTTCCTCTTGCTCTCAGTGCAGCTCCTGGAAGTGCTCACCAGTCAGCAGCTCAGCCTGCAGGCACCGCAGTAACAGAGATGGCCCCAGGCAACTACCATTCTCTCTGCATGCTCAGCTAGACCTGAGGCAGGGAACCCCCACCGTATGTCCATGAGGAAAGAACACTAGCTGGTGGGGAACAGTGTGTGCAAGATCACAAGCAAAGTTGAGGCCATGGTCCTTCTGAGGGCAGTGCCCATTGCCTCCAACCTGCCTCAAACTCACCTAAAGAGCTCCCCAAATTTACTCTTGAGGTGACTGCAGGAGGTGTATAGGTCGTAGAGGTAGGCCAGGATACAGCGCTCTGCTGAGGAGCCATCGGAGCGGTTCATGCCATGTTTCACCACCCCACACAGACTGTAAAGAGACAAGAAATGCTGCAGCAGCTTGAAAGGAAAGCCTGAAGGAGCATGGCATCAGACACAGGCAGCATCCACCCACTTGAGGGTAGAGCCCCAGACATGGAGACAATGCCCTCGGAGAACAGATCCCTCCCCACGCCCACCCCTCCATGGGACAAAGCTCCAGGCACAGAGACACCTCCTAGGAGGACAGACCCCTGTCCCCCCAACCCACCTGGGACAAAGCCCAGAGATGAGGCTTCCCCTGCCCAAGAGGGGCACAAGGCTCCCTTACCCTTCGAAGACCTGGGCCATCTGGTCTTGGTTCAGGATAAGGCAGGAGTGGTAGTGCCGCAGCACAGCCACGATGCACAAGCACAGGCTGGTGGTGTAGCTGCCAACTAGGTCGGAAGATTTCAACAGCAGCTCTGCCTCCACCACGCTCAGCTCGTTCAGCAACTGCACCCAATGACATAAAAACCCTTCAACAATCCAGACAACTCCACTGCTACAAACCCTGTCGTTGGGGCACCAGTCAGAGGGAGCCTGCTGGCTAGGCACCAATGCATTCAGGAGCCTGAAATCCGGGCGAAGCCTGCCATCCAGGCCCCAGTCAGTTCAGGGGGTCTGCCAGCATTGGGGTGCCAACCAGAAGAAGCCTGCCGGTTGGACACAAGTGTGGGCAGGCTGGCTTCCTAGATATAGCTCTGACCTTTCACTACCAGGACCTGTTCAAAATCCCACTTAGCTCATCCACTAACTGGAGTGTAACAGTTTCAGTTATGCCTCCAACTATAGCAAATTTTCTAAAATATCATCTGGCCTAGTCTGCCACAACCACTAACACAGCTTGTATTGCAGGGTGGCAGGACCTTCTGAGGGAGGAAACCACCCTTGTTGTTGGAAGGGCTGCCATGAACAGAAAAAAAAACGTTCTCGCTCAAGAAAGGCATCACTGCAGCTCAGGGACAAGAACAGTAGCAAGGTCCATTCCAAACAATCCTGAAACCTTTGGAAAAATGACCCTCAAAACCAGAGCCCCAGAGGAGGACTACAGCTTTGTGCCACACACAAGCATACCTCATGGCCACTCCCCCCATGGAACACCAGAGAGTCTAAGGCCAGAAAGCACCATTATGATCATCCAGCAAGACCCAGGCCAGAGACCCTCACTCAGAGATTCCTACATCCAACCCAATAACCTGTGGTTGAGCAAGAGCAGATCCTTCAGAAACACACTTAGTCTGGATTTAACGTAGATAAACCCCACTCCGGTGAAGCACCTCAGACCCCAGGGCTCACCTGGATAGCGAAGTCAATGAGACCACTGATGTTGAGCGAATACTCCATCAGGTCAAAGATGAACTGCACGTGCTGCACCAGAGGCAGATGGTATGACATCCCTAAGGCAAAGCTGGTGATCTGTTCCAAGACATTGCGAGATACCTGCAGGCAGAGAGAGAGGCACAAGGGGGTATCAGCCCCTTGCAAAGCTCCACTTGTCAGATCCAAATTACTCTCCCACTGTCTCCTCTGGAGGCTGCTTTCCATGCTGCAGTGGGGCACATACAGCCAGGGCCCAGATTGGAGACTTCTCATTCCGGAACCCCATACCTGAGAGGTGACCTGGTGCTGATCAAAGTGAGAAAGGTGTTGGAATTTAGCAAAGATATCCTCAGCTGTTGGGAATGCCTCTGGCTTGCTCCTCTTCCTCTTCTGGCCTTCCTCTCCACCTGCCAAAGGCAAGAAATACAGGGAGCCATTACCAGACTACCTTCTTTGGGGCACAGAGCCACCCTACAGACAGCCACATGCATCTTCCAATTCCTCAGCAGGGAGCACGGGTCCACCCAACTGCAGGCAGAGTAACCACTGGAACAATTTACCAAGAGTCACGGTGGATTCTCCATCACGGGTAATTTTTAAATCAAGATCGCATATTTTTCTAAAAGCTCTGCTCTAGGAATTCTTTTGGGGCAGTTCCATGGCCTGTTACACAGGAAGTCAGACTACATGATCACAGTGGTTCATTCCGGCCTTGGAATCTATGACTATGAACCAGGGAGCCTCACGTTCCCCCCATTAGGGCAAAGGGTCTTGGGCCAACTCATAAGCTGTAAGGCCTGCTCTAGAAGGCATCAAATTCAACTCCCAGAGATGGGAATCCCTAGTTAAGAGTGATGGTCAGGGATGGTGAAGTATCTAATCCATCCCAAATGAATTAGCTATTCTCTCCAGGGCTCTGACCAGTCGCAGTTTAACTGCCCCAATGTAGGGGCTTCTCTTGGGAGACTAGCCACTCTCACCGGGACTCAGCCTCAAAATCCCTCAGCTTGGTTTCAAGAGCATCTCATCTCTCCTTTAAAGGAGCATCCTCAACTTAAAAACACTGGTGTCTGCTGTTGTCACAAGGCACCTCTAAGAAGCCCTAGACTGACAGAGATTACAGAAAAGTGGAACAGACCAAATCCCCACCTGGTGTAAATCAATGTTGTTCCATTGGCTTCAGTGCAGCTGTCCTAGTTAACATTTTTCATCGGGTTTCCTGTGTGACAGCACACTGTGTCTAGTCAGTGTCATTGCTTCCCTTGCACACTCAGTTGCCCCTGTGTGCAGGTCTCCCAAGGGACCCAACCAGCTGGAAAGGAACACCTTCCTGGGGCAGGGCGGGCCCAGGCTGCACTAACCTGTCTCTGCTGTGCTCTTCCTGTTTAACACCTTCAGAATGTCTTTGGTTATCTTCTTGATGGTATGTCGGGCATCATCTCGCTGTTTCCCAACCCCAAACAGAACCACCAGCCGCTGGTTACATTCATGACTGCATGACTCTTCCTGGGAGCCAAAGGGAGACAACCGCATTAGCTGCTTTCAGGCTAGATGCCAATCATCTCATCACACATGGGTCTCTAAGAGGAGAGGGAAGGTGCAGCTGGGAGATGACCCTGGGGAATGGAGAAGCAAAAAGCCACCCCAGGCACCCACTCAAAGACAAACTGCCCCCAGCATTCAAGGCACGCATGACCATGCTCCTTTCCCTTTCAGTGCTCAAGCTGCAAGGCGTCAGGCGTCCCATGCTTGGGTAGAGCAGCAGGAAGGAACTGTGCAGGTCTCATGATGGGAGGGTGGCGTGAGCCCAGGTCTGATACCTGGGTGAAAGGGGTGGGGGAAGGTAGGCACAGTTCTCATACCTGAGGGATAGGAAAGTGCGTGGCATACTGGATGTGCCGGGGCTGGTCGTACAGGGATGCTAGTGTTCCTTCTGCAGCCTTTTCCTTTAGCAGAGGCTTTGCTTCCTTCTCAGGGTCTGGTTTCTCAGGGGAAGGGCTGGCCTTAGACTCACAGTGCATTGGAGGAGAGAACATCTAGGGAGAGAAGACAAGATTGCTGTGGTACGTGGCCACACATCAATGGTACTGAAAGCAGCCCACAAGGCTATTCCAGCCCACAGCTGATAAGGAGGGCAAAGCATGGGGACAGCACCCACCCCTCAGGACACTGCTCCCAGCCCAGGTACCAGATCCCCCTCCCCAATCTGCACATGAGTACAGCTTCCTGGTACACCTTGGACTGAGAACAAGCAACAGAAAGTTAGGAATTAGAGGCTATGATTCTGATGACAACACTCCACAAGAGCCAAGATAAAGGCAAAAGGCCCCCTGGGGGGCAGTGCAGCCCCAGACACCACAGGTGTCCAACACACATCTTGAAAGATACAAATGGCTGGAAAAAAGAAATTTCCCGGCGGTTTCAACAGCGATCATTCTTAGCTCTTACTGCGCATCTCCACTCAAAGTGCTCTGCAAACACGAATGAGCGACTCCCACAACAAGCTAAGAAACACACAAACTAAGGCAGAGAGGTCAGGTGACTTGCCCAAGGCTGCAGAGTCACTGGACCACATCTCTTCTCCCAGGTAAGCAAGAGTCTCAATGTCACCATCCTTTCCCCACTTTCACCCTCCATACCCTGCACTGCCTCTCAGTAATGTCCCTCTCACCTCCTGCTCCCTCACCATTCCAAGTGACAAGCAGCTCCTGGGGTGGTGTCAACCCTACAAAGGAGGAAATTCATGGAATGGCACACCTGGTTACACAGCTGGATCCTAGCCTGCCTACATGCTCTGTACCACTCGACTCAAGAGCATTCACAGGCAAGTTGTGTCTACCATACCGCCCCAACCAGCCGCAAGACACGAGCCCTTTTGGCCAGGCCCTTCAATTCCATAGAGGACAGAAGGCACACAGCAGCAAGTTGATGCACCTCCACATTGGCAAGGTGCCCAGCAAAGCACACCTGAGCTACTCACCGAGCACCAGGTAGGAGAGGAAAACAGGAACGTACCGAGAAATCAGTCTTCTCCATGTCATCAAACAGCACGCTGGAGCTATGATCAATATCCATGGACTCCGAGAGGCCGGTGTCCTGGGGCCATAAACAAGGGGCAGCCGTTAATTCTCCACGCTGCACTAGGAAACGCGTACACCTCAGAGTTTCCCCACGGCATTGTCCAGCCTACAGCCCAGGCAGAATGAGCCCCCCTCTAGCAGTGCCTGTGCCAGCCACTGTTAATGCCCCTTTGGTTTTCAAATCCTAGTAGCTCATTACATGCTATCTTATTAGAGCTGGGCTGCACGGCATGAGCGATTGAATCATGGCTCGAGAGCCTTTTCCATGCCACAGGCCCCTTTCAGCAGCTCAGAATTTAACCCTTCACCTTCAGGCTGAAGTTTTATAGGATTAGCCTTGGGGGAGGGAGGAGGCAGGTGGCAAGTGCAGGTACTTTGCAGGGGATGAGTCCGGGACGTAAGGACAATCAGGAAGGAGCACTTGGGAAGGGGCCATGAGAGCCGGTGCTCCTTACCTCCAGCTTGATGCCACTGTTGCCCATCCCCTCCTTTCGGTCATGCTCCTCGGCGGGGTCATCGAAGGGCGAGGGAGGGCGGGGCCCATGCGAGTCCATGGCCAGGTCGCCCCGGGAGATGAGTGTGCACATATAGATGTTGTGAGAGAAGACGTCATGCCGGATCAGCTCACAGAACAGCAGCACCAGGTTGAAGAACTCCACCTTCTCACTTTCATTCGCTGGGTCCGCTGGAGGCACAGCGACAGCACATGAAGGAGCAGGTAGCGCTACCCGAGTCCTCCCTCCAGCACTGCTCTGAGCAGCACTGGCCACCTGCCCGATATCTAACCCAGGGATGTCCTTTGGCAGGGCTAGAGGCCCCTCAACCACCCGGCAGGATTCAAGGCAGGGCTAGGAAACCGCAGTGGGGATCAAGGCCAGAGCACACAGCTGGCAGAGGCAGCAACTAAATGCTTGGGCTCCTCTCCAGTTAGTCTCAGCAGCAGTTACATTTCCTCATCCCTTCCCAATGTCTTGCCCTCCGGGCTGCATCCCCTCCTCTCCAGAGTCCAAGTGAGACTGTTGGGTGTGTCCCGGGCTCAAGGAAGAGGGAAGGCTGGACATTAGCGAGTTCTCGTTACGTACTTAGCACAGGAGCCTGAGTGTCGAGGAACTGCATGAGGACATCCTGGAAGACAGGCGTGCTGGCTGCTGAGAGGGAACCTGAGGAGATGGAGCCTTTCTCATCCACAACTTCAGAGTCCCCACATCTCTGGAGAGAGAGACATGAGTACAGGCTGCTGCCAGGAGGAGAAACTCAGTGTCCCCCACTCCCAAAGACAGACATTGTCTTTGCAGAGAGAACCTCCCTCCATAGGAGAAAGCCAGTCCCCGAAACCTTCCCATAATCCACTATGCACAGCCTCTGAGGAGACCTAGTGCTTCTGTATCTGTGCTCCAGAGAACCCGAGAGACACACAGAGCAGTCCCATACAGTGGGGTGGTCTCTGGCCTACTATGGGTCAAAGTAAATGTTCATGCCAAAGGCACTAGCACCAAGGGGCCTTTGGCATCCAGTACTCAGCTAGCAGGCTTCCGCCCATCAGTTCTGGAGACACCACCTCACTACATAGTTATGGGAGAGCTCTTCTTTGGAGAAGGTCACCCTTGCTTTAACCCCAGCGACCAACCCAGTAACTACTGTTCTCTTTCCAACTATTAGCTGCTGTTCAAAGACTTCCAGGGTCCATCAGGGACAAGGACTCACCTCGGCCTCTATCTCCGCTTGCCGCTTTTCCAGCAGTTTAGCCACAACCATAGCCCTGTGGCGGCCGGAGCGCTTACAGCTCACAGCCCACTCACACAGCAAGGCCACCACTGCGTCATCATCTGGGGAGATCTGTCAGAACACAGGCATGATGGTAAAGCACTGAACCACAGGTTAGAGTTCAACCGCTCCTGTGGGCACAGGCAGTCAGGACACAAAGGAAGGTGATCAGCAGGAAGCCAACCAGCCTGAAATCTGCTCTACTCCTCTCTTCCCAGTACACACAGAACACACACCAAGCCAGAGTCTGAAGCGGGGTTTCCACGCTCCATGCAGACCACACAGTGGGGGAACTCCAGCAGCAGCTGCTAGTCTCCACCACACACCCCTGGGAAATCCCAAAGCAGGGCTTTCTTCACAGAATTCCTCCTTTTCGGGGTCAGGCTGGGGCCAAGCTCACCAAGCACATTACCCCAGCCCTTCAGAGACTGCCCTGGATCCCAGTTTCCTTGTGGGTGCTGATACTGACTGACCTCCAAACCTCTAGTCATTTGGGTCCCAGCTCTCCAGGACATGCTACTTTCCATGCTCAGTTGTGGTAAAAGAGCATGACCTAGCAGCTCCTGGATTCCAAAGAGCAGCCTGTGGCCCTGAATCCATGAGGACAAAAGTCAACTGCCCTTGGAAGCTCCCTGCACAGCCTCCTCCGCCCCCCCCCCCCCCCCCCCGGTATTAGCATGGGTTGTCATTTCCTGGATGGGTTGTTTAACATTTGGTTTTCGTGTATTTATACAGCATGATTTTACAGATCAAAGAACCCACCCCCCATCAAAGGCAATTCCCATTTCACAGAGGTCTGGGGCTGCGCCTCTGCTCAGGACAGTCATTGTCGGCTGTACGGAATGCTACTCAGCAGCACCAGACACCACCTCCCCCGTGCCTGCACAGGCTTCCCCTCCCTCAGAAATACAGGCAGCCCTTACCATAGGCTCTCACAATGCACACCTCACTCTCTCTACATGGGCTCTCTCCCTAACCCAGGGCTGCGTAGACACCCCCTCCAATGGAGTTCCAATGTCTTGTCTGCAATGGGCCACTTTTCATGTGGCACCCAAGTAGCTAGTTCCCTCATGTTGCCAGCTGGACATAAACCTGAAAGAGAACAACCCCCCGACTAGCACCTGCACCCACCACCACCAGCACAGGGCATCACCAGTGTCGCCCATCACCCACCTCATGACTGTCTTTGCTTGGTCCCAGCCCAAATATCCTGTTGTACAGGGAATCCAAAGAGTTGCTGAAGTCAGATCTCTCAAAGCTGTGACTGTCCAGAACTTCCAAAGTGTGCAGAACCCGGCCGATAGTGAATCCTGGAGCAGGACAGGGAAGGAAAGGGGAGTGTGCATAAGCAAGCATTTGGGCAACTGGTATCACAGACCTAGGAACACAGGAGGCAAAGCCCCAAATCTCTGCGAGCTCAGAGCATGGGAGACAGGAGACACAACCTGTGATTGGGGGTGGGCCTGATCCCCACAGGGCTCTGAGCCTGGGAAAGAGCGAGATTCATCTGCATTCTCCTCACTGTGGTCAAACGAGCAGAAATGTGGCCAAGAGACAAGCCAAAGAGAGGATGACTGGACATGGAGC
The DNA here is from genome assembly GCF_028017835.1 of Emys orbicularis. Taxonomy (NCBI): domain Eukaryota; kingdom Metazoa; phylum Chordata; order Testudines; family Emydidae; genus Emys; species Emys orbicularis. The sequence continues at coordinate 759,318 of NC_088691.1, forward strand.
TCGTTAGGGCACTGGTTCAGGCTAACACATCTGATGCTAGGGACAGGGAGAAGAGACTGCAGATCCTGCAGTAAGTTACCTGCAGTGGTTTCCTGGCACTTGTCAAATGACCAGCGGACCTCAACTGCCTGGCCACGCTCCTTTATCTGCTGCTCAATCTCACGGAGCTTCGCCCGAACCTAAAGGCAAAGGAATTCCATAAACACCTGCGAGGGTGGCCAGAATAGACTTGCAGCACAGAGAGCTGCCAGCAGAACCCAGGGAATGCCAGCTGCCCTGCCTGAGGCACAAGGCAAGAGAGACGCCGCCCATCCCCAAGTGGGGCGCTGGATGCCTCAGGCACAAGGGAAGAGATTCTGCCCACCCCCCAGGTCCATGGGTGCCCTGCTTGCAGCACAAAGGGAGGAGAGGCCTCCTGCATCTCTCAGTGCCTCAGCTGCTCAGGCTCAGCAGTGGCAGGAGCACAGCCAGAGGTGCTGTTGCTTAACATGGAGAGATAAGCCTGAATGGACTGGGGTAGGTGCTAACGTCCTGGGCCCCCAACACTCCCTCCTTTGAAAGCTGCTCACCTGCTGGGTGAAGGCCGAGTTTCCCCCGGGCATGGGCAGGTTGGAGGGGGCAATAGGCAGATGGTCCAGTGGAGAGCCAGTCTTTATCCTGCTGTCAGTCAGGGAGTAATGCCAGACCAGAGCACTTGGGCAGCACAGGATGATACTCTGCAGCAGACAGCCAAAGCAGAAGCACTGAGCATCTCCAAGCCTGCCTCCTGGGTCCGAGAGCACCCGGCAGGGCTGTTCCCAGACTGTACAGACACTCCCCAGCCTCAGCCTCACCACACCTATGAATAGGCTCCCATCTGAAAGAGCTTCGAGGCTGGAGAGTGTGCTGGGGTACAGAGGTGCCCTCTCTCCATGCAGGAAGCTACCCAGCATTTACTGCATTGGCTTACTTAGACTAGACACGTTTAGGTAGCCAAGGCCAAAACTCCATGTTGCCTTAGGCTAGTGAGAAGCTGGTGCATGCAGCTCATAAAGACCCACAATAACACTACGTGAATTTCCCCGGCTAGCCCGGCCATCGCAGTTACATTAATGACACAGAGAGGACTCACTAGCAAATAAATCAGAAGCGTGATGGGGGATGCGTGTAGCCCAAATCCTGGAGCCCCAGGGTTTCTTATTCGTTGCTACACAGATTCCATAGTCAGACACCCCACATAATACAGGACAGAGCATTTCACCAAGGGATTCCTGCACCAAGCCCAGGACTTCTGATTCAGTAGGTCAACAAGCGTTGATATAAGAACTCCAAGTGATGGACAATCTACCACATCCCTAGCTAACTTGTTCCAATGGTTAATTTATGCCAGACTTGCAGTTTGAATTTATCAAGATGCAACTTCCAGTCATTGCATCTTGTTCTGCCTTTCTCTGCTAGATGAATGAGTCGTCTGCTATCAGAAATCTTCTCCGCATGCGGGTAGATACTGATAGACCATGATCAAGACACCTTTCTTTTAACATACTTTTCAGTACGCTAAAAAGTCTGACCTCCTTCAGTCACTCACTGCAATGCAGGCTTTCCACTCTTCTAATCACTATGGCTTGTCTCTAAACCGCTTCCAGTTTTTCAACAACCTTTTTAAAGTGCGGGCACCAGAACAGGATACAGCATCCCAGTAATGGACTCACCAATGCTATAGAGAGAGGTAACACCACCTCCCTAGGCCTATATTAAGTCCTATCTTTAAGTCCTTTTCCAAGTCCTGCTTTCCAGAATAAAGTCCCCCATCCTTCAACTGTGACCTACATTCTGCATTCCCAGAGGCAAGACCTTGTATTTTGCCATATTAAACTGCATATTGCGCCCAGGGACCCATCATCATTATTTACCATCTCAACTAGTCTGTGTCATCAACAAACTTTACCAGGAATGATCACTGATAAAAATATTAGAGAGTGTTGGGCCAACAATGGGTGCCTGTGGGATCCAACTAGAAACACTCTCTTGGTGATGATCCCCGCTCTACCAGCCAGCCAGTTTCTAGTAGGTACTGTGCTGATTTTGCATCATACTAATATTTTAACCAGAATGTCTTCTGTTGACCCATCAGAGCTCCAGCCTTCTTCACCACTGATATTAACCCAGCAAAACCCTACCTGTAGAATGCAGCTGAGCCCAAATACCACCGGGCGGTGTTGGGGACAGAGCAGCAAGTCACTGAAGGGACTAGGGGGAGGATTTCCTGCAGCCGGTTGAGGGGCGGGTGTTGACGGGAGGGCAGCTCCTGTCTGTGCGGATAGGATGTGGGGCAGGTGCCCACCCGTGCCGTCCACCTGCATGGCAAGCCTGCGGGTACAGAAGTAGGCCAAGCGCCTGGACAGGTATGCAGACTGCACGAACTCTCCAGAGTACTGTGGGGAAGAAGGAAAAACCATCCCAGTTCCAAGCAACACTAGAGAAGTCCCCAGAGCCAATGCTGTGCAGTTGTGCCTCACGGATAGGGCCACAGCCTCGCCCAGAGCAAAGGCCTAAACAGCAGGGGAACCCTTGGGGAAAATGTCATCACAATGTTGCTTAAGTACCAGTGAGATTCACAGAGCACCATGGGCAACATCTCCCTTGATCTCAATGTACCCAGTCCCTGCCTTCTCAGGAGCTTGGGGGTCTAGTGGAACCAGCCATGGGAGCAGAAGAGAAAAGCCACTTCTATTCAGTTCCATCCAATGAACACACTATTCCCATCAAGAGTCCAGCCGTTACAGGTAAGGCAGGGACAAGGAGCTGGAACAAAGCCCCTTGCAGTAGCAGAAAGCAGTGGGATAAGCAGCATTCCCTTCTGCTAGCTGGTGGCTGATGTGGGGGGAAGGCACGCGGCTGGGAAAACACCCCAGGCTAGTGCAAGGCGGCGTGCGCTCCCCAGAGCCGTGTTGGAGGAGGTAGTTCTCTCCTGAAGCTCACCCGCAGCAGCAGAGGTAAGAGCAGTTTCAACAATTCATCTTCTCCTGGCCGTAGCTTCTCAAAGCATTCAAGCACCCAGGTGAGGAATTCGTGTCTGTCCAGCATCCCGTCCTGGAGACAGACAGACAGACAGGGTGAGAGGACCAAAGGAAGAGCATCCTGGAGCTATTCTACCCCTATTCCTCCTGCTGGGCCACCCAGGGGCTCAGAGATGGAATACATTCTGCAAAAGCAAATTACTTCTGAGCCTTGAGTATCCCTTGCAAACCCCACCCCAGCCAGCAGCTCTCTTCAACACCTCACCTGGAACATGAACATAGCCAGTTTCTCATTGTAGTCCCATTGTTTCAAAGCGTGCTCCACCTCCTGCGGCATGGGCCCAGATGGTGAACCACAACCCTGCCCAGAGAGCTGCCTATAGAACTCAGAAATCTTCTGCAGCTGCTCTGACAGGTACTTGGTGATGATCTGTGTCCACTCTGGAACGAAGAAGACAGTCATCAGTGAGTAGGTAAGCAGGAAGAGGAATGGGAGAGGGCTGATCCAGGCAGGGGGAGGGAGAGTCAAAGAGTTCCTGTGATGGAAGAAAAACCACAAGGAAAGAGATACACCTGTGGGTTCCAGGGAAAGGAGGAGAACAAGGGACATATTCTGAACTGCATTTTAAAGCAGGTCTTTAACACACAAAATACAGGACGGCAGTTCGCTAGAAAGGAAGATTCCTTAAACACCTTTGTTGAAGATCTGGCAAGAGCAAAGGGATGGAGGGAAACAGGAGGGGACAGGGTCAGGACAGCCTGATGTAGCATCCCCATTAGTGATCTGAGAGATGGAGTCAGCAACATGTTCAAGGCCTTGGTCTTAATCTTCAAAGCAATTAATAAAGTATGTCCCAGCTACATTAAGCCCAAATTTCATTCCATGAACTGTCAAGATATTTTGGCTCCTCTGGGATGATTCAGATCACAAAGCCCAGGACAAGGCAGGTGAGAGCTGGGAATAAAGCATGCTTGAAGGGGTTGAGCTGTGGAAAAAACTTCCAGAGATCAGGAGATTAAATAAAACAAAACTCTGTAAACAAACATATTAATCAACCAACCCAATAAAATAAAAAAGCTAGAGTGTAGTCTTTGTCCCAGAAAGAGAGAGGAGCAGAGACTTCATGAAGTCCCTCTTGCTATTTCTTTTACGTGGTAAGTGCTCAGATAATATAGTGATGGGCAGCAGTATAAACTGGGAATGGGGTTGTTCAGGGGAGGAACACACAGGGTGTAAGAAAGAGTCATGAGAGTGAACTGTGAAAGACTATCAGAAAATATTCGTTCTCAGGAAGATGTATTTGTCTGTTGTCCAAGGGAACAGGCTGAAGCCCCATTGCCTGGGATGTAACTAGAAGGATGAAAACAGCAGTCATGATCCAGTAGAAGGAAGCCTGTGCTGCCCCCTCCTGGCTAGAGAGATAAGGTGTGTGAAGTAATATATTTTATTGGGCCAACTTTTGTTGGTGAGCGAGACAAGCTTTTGAGCCAAAGAGAGCTCTTCTTCAGGTCACCTCACCCACCTTGTCTCTCTAACATCCTGGGACGCACCTGGCTACAACTACACTGCATATACCCTCCCGGCTAGGGCAGATGTGGCCAAATAGATCTTTTTCATCCTTAACGACTACTATTCTATCGAGGAGGTGCAAGCACAACAACAGGCAAGGAAGAGAAAACCTGGTAGGGAAAAGGCCAGGACTCCACTCAAGTCACTTACCGATAAAGGGATCAATGACGTGCCGTTTTTTCACCTTAGTTTCTGTGATGGCAGCATAGTAGGCGCAAGTCATTTTGATCAGCCAGGCTGCTCTCATCACTGGAACAGTGTATTTTGCCAAGTAACCAAAGACCTCCTCCTTCTTACTAAAGATGGGTACCTAGAACAGAACAGAAAAAGGGAAAAGCTAGCTTCTGAGGATCCAGAAAGGAATCACCCCGGAGTAACATCCACTACCACCCTTGTGCCTGGACAACCGTGCACAAACTAAGTATCACACAGCTTGCGCCATTCCATCAGGGCAGTTACAACATAAAGAACATTTTCCTGGGTCAGCAGGCAACAGTACCAGAGCTGAAGTGCAACACATGAGAAATGAAGCAGGAAACTGGGGAAAGGTACTGCAAAGAGGCAGGTCTGTCATAAACACAGTTCTTAAGGGAAGGGTGGATAACAAGTCAAGAAGTGTGTAAGTACAAAAGACACACTAACAGCCTGTGAAAACTGACTTTTACCCGCAGGGGCCCTGAACTCCAGGACCTGGCAAACCCTAGCCCAGAGGTAGTCAATAGGCAGACCATGGGCCAAATCCAGACCACCAGACGCTTTTGAATGGACCCCGAAATCTTTTTATTTACTTATTATTTTCTCTGGAATTTGGACCTTGATTATACCTGGACTAAGAAATTTAGACCTTGACAAAAAAATAAATTGACTACCTCTGCTCTAGCCTCTACATTATACACTCTGCTGCTACAACGATAGGAACTAAGCTTCCCCACAACCACTGCCAGGCTCACAAGCCCCCTGTTTCTAGCCCCACCTCTTCAGAAGACAGAGCTTTCTTTCCTCATCCAGCCCTCGGAGAATTCATCATTCCAGCTCCACTATGGTAGCATCAAGGCCTAGCTCCTGGAGCACAGAAATGTAAATGCTCTTCTTAACCAGCTCTCCACCAGGCCAATACACAGAGCCCTTCCCTGTAAGAAGGCTGCCACAGACAGGAGTGTGGGAAGTCATTCAGCTAGTTATCGCTAGACAATCTCACTACAATCTTTGAGAACTTGAAAACACCATAGCAGCATGAACTACCCTCATCTAAGCATGAGGCCAATAAAGGTAGGCAGCAGCAGTTCCCCTAAAAGCAATCGAAATTCAAATGAAACATTCAAGCTCTACATGCCATGAGACAAAGTTTAGCCTCGTCTCTGAATAACTGGGAACCTTAGCTCTACAGCTGTGGAGGACACAGGCAGCCCAAGATGAGTCCTGGACACACACTCTGAGAACTATAACCAATCTGATGTGGAGAGAGAACAAACCTCTTCTAACCGCAAAACCTCCATTGCAGTCTTCAAAAATAGACAATACCCACAAAACCAGGTGAGGGAAGAGCTCAGACAGGACATGTTCTACCTTTCTTGGCAGCCTCACCTGCAACATACCTTTTTAGCCAGGTGAGTGAGGGGCTTAGTCCCAGACAGATCTGTGAACCAGTTGTTTATGGCACTCTGAGAGCGTGCCGTCACCAGCCAGAAGTTATCCTTCTGGTTCACCTGAGGTTTCCGTCTTCCCGTGTCAGGCAGCGTGTTGCAGCGAAGCTTCTCTGCAATAATGCTGCTAAAATTTGAACTAATCTGAAAAAGAGAAGAGGGTAAGAAGCCTCTCACAGAACTGGGTCCTGTGAGCTACACACTAACCCCTTGTTAGTCTCTGGGAGAGGCTTGGCTTTATTAATTAGTTACATACATTTGCTATTATCCCCAAAGTCTCATTAGCATGAACTTCCAAAACCCAATCACCAAAAACAGCCAATGGCTCCCTTTACTTCAATCAACAAGATGACTATCTGCAGCAGGACTGAGAATACCTCAATAAGGGAACTTCTGAATTGCAGCGCTAAAATAGCCTGGCTTTAGCACCGCTGGAATGAACGTCTCTAATTCCTTGGCAGAAGAACCCAACACTTGGCACTTCCTGATGGCCTTCCATCCGAGGATATCAGTGGGAGGGAGGCCTGGTGAGCACTAACACATTGTACAGGAGGCCAGACTGAGGCACAGGCATCTCATGACTCCCAGCTTTGTGTTTGCACCAACAGAGAAGTCTGTCTTCCAAACATACAACTTCTTATCCACCACAGCAATGTCCCTGCATCAAGCCAATACTGATGTTCTAACCTCCTACTTAATTTGCAGCTCAAGTGTGAGCCAGTAATCTGTCAGGATGGGGCATCTAGGTACTAGTTATCAACAGCTGTGGATAAAGCTCTGCCACCACATCACACCGCATCACTGACACTGTGGGTCAGGAGCGGAGCAGCCTACTCTCCCACCAAGGTTGGGAACACAGCAGCCCACCACCACAAAGAAGGATAGACACTCCTAGAGCTTAGCCTTGGGAAGGTGATAGGCCAGATCATCACAAGAGTGTAAACCTGTCCACCCTAGAACTCCTATCCCAAAGACCCTGGCTGTGGGCCAAGATCTAGAACCACCACACTAATCATCACCAGTCTGGGTGCAGAAATCATTAAGAACAAGGCCTACCCCTGGGAACCCTAGTAAGAGGGACTCGATGCAGTGGGGCTTGGCCCCCAAAGCCCTGCAGGGATCTCACCTTAGCTGGATTAAAGTTGACATTTTTGGCAGTACCATGTTCATCTCCAGAGACTGCTGGCTGATTATTGAAACCCTGCTTCACATTTAAAGCGGTGAGCTCATCCTGTGCAAGAGAAGGAGTGAGGGAACGCTGCATGGCAGTGCAGCTCTACACAAGCCATGCCGCTCCCCTGGTAGCCCTGCCCAGAGACACGGGACTAGACAGTGAGAGAAAGGAGGTTATCCTCCCCTAGTGGTCCCTGCCACAGCCCTCACTGAGGGAGGGCAACTTCCCAGCCTCATCCACTGATCTCCACAGGGACAGGACCCCTCAGTGACGGGGCCCATTCCCTGACACCCCCCTGGGGACAGGACCCCTCAGCGACGGGGCCCATCCCCCACACTCCCCTGGGGACAGGACCCCTCAGCGACGGGGCCCATCCCCCACACCCCCCTGGGGACAGGCCCCTCAGCGACGGGGCCCATCCCCCACACCCCCCTGGGGGCAGGACCCCTCAGCGACGGGGCCCATCCCCCACAGCCCCCCAGGACAGGACCCCTCAGTGACGGGGCCCATCCCCTGACACCCCCCTGGGGGCAGGCCCCTCAGCGACGGAGCCCATCCCCCACAGCCCCCCAGGACAGGACCCCTCAGTGACGGGGCCCATCCCCCACAGCCCCCCAGGACAGGACCCCTCAGCGACAGGCTCATCCCCTGACACCCCCCTGGGGGCAGGACCCCTCAGCGACGGGGCTCATCCCCTGACACCCCCCTGGGGGCAGAACCCCTCAGCGACGGGGCCCATCCCCTGACACCCCCCTGGGGGCAGGACCCCTCAGCGACGGGGCTCATCCCCTGACACCCCCCTGGGGGCAGGACCCCTCAGCGACGGGGCCCATCCCCCACAGCCCCCCAGGACAGGACCCCTCAGTGACGGGGCCCATCCCCTGACACCCCCCTGGGGGCAGGACCCCTCAGCGACGGGCTCATCCCCTGACACCCCCCCTGGGGGCAGGCCCCTCAGCGACGGGGCCCATCCCCCACACCCCCCTGGGGGCAGGACCCCTCAGCGACGGGGCTCATCCCCTGACACCCCCCTGGGGGCAGAACCCCTCAGCGACGGGGCCCATCCCCCACACTCCCCTGGGGGCAGGACCCCTCAGCGACGGGGCTCATCCCCTGACACCCCCCTGGGGGCAGGACCCCTCAGCGACGGGGCCCATCCCCCACAGCCCCCCAGGACAGGACCCCTCAGTGACGGGGCCCATCCCCTGACACCCCCCTGGGGGCAGGACCCCTCAGTGACGGGGCCCATCCCCCACACTCCCCTGGGGGCAGGACCCCTCAGCGACGGGCTCATCCCCTGACACCCCCCTGGGGGCAGGACCCCTCAGCGACGGGGCCCATCCCCCACACTCCCCTGGGGGCAGGACCCCTCAGCGACGGGCTCATCCCCTGACACCCCCCTGGGGGCAGGCCCCTCAGCGACGGGGCCCATCCCCCACAGCCCCCCAGGACAGGACCCCTCAGCGACAGGCTCATCCCCTGACACCCCCCTGGGGGCAGGACCCCTCAGCGACGGGGCCCATCCCCCACACCCCACACCCGGGTCCCCCAGGCCCGGTCACGCCCCCGGCCCGCACCTCCTTCTGCTTGGGGTCCTGCGGGTAGACGTCAGGCGGCCCCAGGCGCGGCCGCTTCAGGGGCCGGTGCTCGTAGCTCAGGATCCCGAAGGCCGCCATCGCCGGGGGGGGTGGCGGGGCCGGCAAGGCTGGGGGAGAGACACGGCCGGGCCACAACAAGGAACGGCGGAACCACCCGAGTGGGCCCGAACCAGCACCCGGCACTCACGGAAACTGCCGAGCGGGGTCGGAGCTTCCCGAGCCGGCACCCGGCACTCACGGAAACTGCCGAGCGGGGCCGGAGCTTCCCGAGCCGGCACCAGACGCTCACGGAAACCGCCGAGCGAGGACGGAGTTTCCCGAGCCGCCACCCGGCACTCACGAAAACCGCCGAGCGGGGCCGGAGCTTCCCGAGCCGCCACCCGGCACTCACGGAAACCGCCGAGCGGGGCCGGAGCTTCCCGAGCCGGCACCCGGCACTCACGGAAACCGCCGAGCGGGGCCGGAGCTTCCCGAGCCGGCACCCGGCACTCACGGAAACCGCCGAGCGGGGCCGGAGCTTCCCGAGCCGGCACCCGGCACTCACGGAAACTGCCGAGCGGGGCCGGAGCTTCCCGAGCCGGCACCCGGCATTCACGGAAACTGCCGAGCGGGGCCGGAGCTTCCCGAGCCGGCACCAGGCACTCACGGAAACTGCCGAGCGGACCAGCGCCCGTTTCCCCGCCTAGGCAGCACCTAGTGAGCGGCCAGCTCGGCAGCCTCGTGCCCGGCCTGCCCCACGTGACCCGCTTCGCCCCCCACGTGTCCCCGTCTCACTGCTGACCGGGCTGTTTTAAGTCCGGTCGGCGGCGCCGGGACCTGCCAGCATCTCCCTCTGGCCCCCAGTCTTAGAGGTGCCCCGGGGCCCGCGCCGGCTCCGCAGCTCCCATTGGCCAGGGGCTCCCCGGCCCCCCACGTAGAAACCAGAGGGAGATTCCAGCCACTTCCTGGGAGCCCCCTCCCGGAGCCCCCTCCTGCCCCCTGAACCCCTCATGTCCGGCCCCACCCCAGAGCCCACACCCCCAGCCGGAGCCCTTGCCCCCTCCCACACACCAATCCCCTCCCGGAGCCCCCTCCTGCCCCCTGAACCCCTCATGTCCGGCCCCACCCCAGAGCCCACACCCCCAGCCGGAGCCCTTGCCCCCTCCCACACACCAATCCCCTCCCGGAGCCCCCTCCTGCCCCCTGAACCCCTCATGTCCGGCCCCACCCCAGAGCCCACACCCCCAGCCGGAGTCCTTGCCCCCTCCCACACACCAATCCCCTCCCGGAGCCCCCTCCTGCCCCCTGAACCCCTCATGTCTGGCCCCACCCCAGAGCCCACACGCCCAGCCGGAGCCCTCGCCCCCTCCCACACACCAATCCCCTCCCGGAGCCCCCTCCTGCCCCCTGAACCCCTCATGTCCGGCCCCACCCCAGAGCCCACACCCCCAGCCGGAGTCCTTGCCCCTCCCACACACCAATCCCCTCCCGGAGCCCCCTCCTGCCCCCTGAACCCCTCATGTCCGGCCCCACCCCAGAGCCCACACCCCCAGCCGGAGTCCTTGCCCCCTCCCACACACCAATCCCCTCCCGGAGCCCCCTCCTGCCCCCTGAACCCCTCATGTCCGGCCCCACCCCAGAGCCCACACCCCCAGCCGGAGCCCTTGCCCCCTCCCACACACCAATCCCCTCCCGGAGCCCCCTCCTGCCCCCTGAACCCCTCATGTCCGGCCCCACCCCAGAGCCCACACCCCCAGCCGGAGCCCTTGCCCCCTCCCACACACCAATCCCCTCCCGGAGCCCCCTCCTGCCCCCTGAACCCCTCATGTCCGGCCCCACCCCAGAGCCCACACGCCCAGCCGGAGCCCTTGCCCCCTCCCACACACCAATCCCCGCCCAGACCTCCTCCTGCCCCCTGAACCCCTCATGTCCGGCCCCACCCCAGAGCCCACACCCCCAGCCGGAGTCCTTGCCCCCTCCCACACACCAATCCCCTCCCGGAGCCCCCTCCTGCCCCCTGAACCCCTCATGTCCGGCCCCACCCCAGAGCCCACACCCCCAGCCGGAGCCCTTGCCCCCTCCCACACACCAATCCCCTCCCGGAGCCCCCTCCTGCCCCCTGAACCCCTCATGTCCGGCCCCACCCCAGAGCCCACACCCCCAGCCGGAGCCCTTGCCCCCTCCCACACACCAATCCCCTCCCAGACCCCCTCCTGCCCCCTGAACCCCTCATGTCCGGCCCCACCCCAGAGCCCACACCCCCAGCCGGAGTCCTTGCCCCCTCCCACACACCAATCCCCTCCCGGAGCCCCCTCCTGCCCCCTGAACCCCTCATGTCCGGCCCCACCCCAGAGCCCACACGCCCAGCCGGAGTCCTTGCCCCTCCCACACACCAATCCCCTCCCGGAGCCCCCTCCTGCCCCCTGAACCCCTCATGTCCGGCCCCACCCCAGAGCCCACACCCCCAGCCGGAGTCCTTGCCCCCTCCCACACACCAATCCCCTCCCGGAGCCCCCTCCTGCCCCCTGAACCCCTCATGTCCGGCCCCACCCCAGAGCCCACACCCCCAGCCGGAGCCCTTGCCCCCTCCCACACACCAATCCCCTCCCGGAGCCCCCTCCTGCCCCCTGAACCCCTCATGTCCGGCCCCACCCCAGAGCCCACACCCCCAGCCGGAGCCCTTGCCCCCTCCCACACACCAATCCCCTCCCGGAGCCCCCTCCTGCCCCCTGAACCCCTCATGTCCGGCCCCACCCCAGAGCCCACACCCCCAGCCGGAGCCCTTGCCCCCTCCCACACACCAATCCCCGCCCAGACCTCCTCCTGCCCCCTGAACCCCTCATGTCCGGCCCCACCCCAGAGCCCACACCCCCAGCCGGAGTCCTTGCCCCCTCCCACACACCAATCCCCTCCCGGAGCCCCCTCCTGCCCCCTGAACCCCTCATGTCCGGCCCCACCCCAGAGCCCACACGCCCAGCCGGAGTCCTTGCCCCTCCCACACACCAATCCCCTCCCGGAGCCCCCTCCTGCCCCCTGAACCCCTCATGTCCGGCCCCACCCCAGAGCCCACACCCCCAGCCGGAGTCCTTGCCCCCTCCCACACACCAATCCCCTCCCGGAGCCCCCTCCTGCCCCCTGAACCCCTCATGTCCGGCCCCACCCCAGAGCCCACACCCCCAGCCGGAGCCCTTGCCCCCTCCCACACACCAATCCCCTCCCGGAGCCCCCTCCTGCCCCCTGAACCCCTCATGTCCGGCCCCACCCCAGAGCCCACACCCCCAGCCGGAGCCCTTGCCCCCTCCCACACACCAATCCCCTCCCGGAGCCCCCTCCTGCCCCCTGAACCCCTCATGTCCGGCCCCACCCCAGAGCCCACACCCCCAGCCGGAGCCCTTGCCCCCTCCCACACACCAATCCCCGCCCAGACCTCCTCCTGCCCCCTGAACCCCTCATGTCCGGCCCCACCCCAGAGCCCACACCCCCAGCCGGAGTCCTTGCCCCCTCCCACACACCAATCCCCTCCCGGAGCCCCCTCCTGCCCCCTGAACCCCTCATGTCCGGCCCCACCCCAGAGCCCACACCCCCAGCCGGAGCCCTTGCCCCCTCCCACACACCAATCCCCTCCCGGAGCCCCCTCCTGCCCCCTGAACCCCTCATGTCCGGCCCCACCCCAGAGCCCACACCCCCAGCCGGAGCCCTTGCCCCCTCCCACACACCAATCCCCTCCCAGACCCCCTCCTGCCCCCTGAACCCCTCATGTCCGGCCCCACCCCAGAGCCCACACCCCCAGCCGGAGCCCTTGCCCCCTCCCACACACCAATCCCCTCCCGGAGCCCCCTCCTGCCCCCTGAACCCCTCATGTCCGGCCCCACCCCAGAGCCCACACCCCCAGTCGGAGCCCTTGCCCCCTCCCACACACCAATCCCCTCCCAGACCCCCTCCTGCCCCCTGAACCCCTCATGTCCGGCCCCACCCCAGAGCCCACACCCCCAGCCGGAGCCCTTGCCCCCTCCCACACACCAATCCCCTCCCGGAGCCCCCTCCTGCCCCCTGAACCCCTCCTTTCTGACCCCACTCTGGAGCCTGTACCCTTCCCACACACCCTCCCCCTCCCGGAGCCCCCTCCTGCCCCCTGAACCCCTCCTTTCTGACCACACTTTGGAGCCCTTGCCCCCTCCCACACCCCTTCCCCCTCCTGGAGCCCCCTCCTGCCCCCTGAACCCCTCCTTTCTGACCCCACTCTGGAGCCTGTACCCCTCCCACACACCAACCCCCTCCTGGAGCCCCCTCCTGCCCCCTGAACTCCTCCTTTCTGACTCCACTCTGGAGCCTGTACCCCTCCTGCACCCCAGCCCGGAGCCCCCTCCTGCACCCCAAATACCTCATGTCCAGCCCCACCCCAGAGCCCATGCCCCCAGCCAGAGCCCCCTCCTGCACCCCAAACCCCTTCTTTCTGACCCCACTTTGGAGCCTGTACCCCTCCCACACACCAACCCGAAGCCCCCTCCTGCACCCCAAACCCCTCATGTCCAGCCCCACACCACGTCCCGGAGCCCCCTCCTGCACCCCAAACCCCTCATGTCGGGCCCCACCCCAGAGCCCACACCCCCAGCCAGAGCCCAAGCCCCCTCCCACACACCAACCCCCCGCCCCAGCCTGGTGTAAATGAGCAAGGGTGGGGGAGAGCGAGCAATGGAGGGGGGGGATGGAGTGAGCAGGGGCGGAGCCTCAGAGAAGGGGTGGGGCCTCAGGGAAGGGGGGAACATAAGAACATAAGAACATAAGAAAGGCCGTACTGGGTCAGACCAAAGGTCCATCTAGCCCAGTATCTGTCTACCGACAGTGGCCAATGCCAGGTGCCCCAGAGGGAGTGAACCTAACAGGCAATGATCAAGTGATCTCTCTCCTGCCATCCATCTCCATCCTCTGACGAACAGAGGCTAGGGACACCATTCTTACCCAGGCTAGGGACACCATTCTTACCCCATTCTTACTAGGGTGGGACAAGGGTGTTCGGTTTTCTGCAAATAGAAAGTTGGCAATCCTAGGGGCAGCCCGTGGTCCTGTCCTGGGGCAGTCCGTGCTCCAGGCCGTGGTCCCACCCTGAGGCGGCCCATGCTCCAGCCCTGGGGCAGCCCGTAGTCCTGTCCTGGGGCAGCCCGTGCTCCAGCCCATGGTCCTGTCCTGGGGCAGGCCATGCTCCAGGCCATGCTCCAGCCCTGGGGCAGCCCGTGCTCCAGCCCATGGTCCTGTCCTGGGGCAGGCCCAGCCCATTGTCACACACAGCCAGGCCAGGTCGTGATGCCAGCGCCCCTTGCCATGAGGCCATGCTGCAGCCGGTGCCTTTCCAGTCCGGCTGCACCTCAGCTGCCTACACTGACCCTGTCGTGATGGGGCAGAGATGCTCTCCGCAGGCTGGGCTGCAGCTCACAGGGAGTTTCCCTTGGCTGTAGAGTGAAGCACGCTCTGTGCCTATCCCCCAGGGCTGCCAGGACCTATCACTGTCCTGTCTGCAAGCACTCGGGGACGAGGTTTTGTACAGGAAGCAGCAATGCATGCGGAAGCTGAGTGAGCTGCGTGGTATCCTCCTTCAGCAGTGAGCGCTCAGTGACAAGCCAGCTCTGCCGCCTGGCCCAGGTGCCCAGAGAACGCGTGGCAGTACAGGGCCATGGAGTCCCCTCTCGCTCCCGCCTCTGCCAGGAAGGAAGCTGGGATGTTCCTGACTCTGATCCTCCTGCTCGCTGGTCGCAGCCAGCGAGCCATGGCCGCCCAGAGGCAACAAGGTAATGCTCTCGCTCACTCCGCTCTGAGTCCCAGCTGCCCACCACGTTCCTCAGTCCGCTTCCTGCCTTTGTTCTACAGGCCATGTTTGGAGCTTGGGGAACGGCCTCGCTGACAGGCCACCAGAGGCAAGGCAGGAGTTCAGGAGCAAGAGGCTTTACGGGGTGGGGGGAGCGACTATCTAGCAAGGGGGAGGCCCTGCTGCCTCTGGAGATTGTGCGTTGTCCGTAGAGTCTTTGACCTGTGGGTTCAGAGCCATCCCAGCTTAGGCCGGTGTTGACTCATCCCCCCCTGATGGCGGTTTGGGGGCCTTTGTGAAGCCTTTGGTAAAACTCAGGTCGCTAACTCGCGGTGTCTTGTCAGCATCACAAGTCACCACCATCGGCACAAACTGGCCCCTTCGCTGTTTCAAGGGTAAGGCCTGAATGGTCCATGGAGGCTGAATTCACGTCTCCCCGTTATGGCCGGGGTGGGGGAAAGAGACTTGCATTGCTGCATCATAAGTTGTAACTCCTCTGTTGCTAGAGGCCGCCTCTGTGTCACTCGGGCACTTCGTTGTGCTAGATGTGCTGAAAAATATATTGGCACAAGTGAAATAGCAATGATGAGTGAAGACATTGCTCAAGGGATGACATCTCTCGACAGGGCAGTACATGGCGTCGGTCAGGGACCAGGGTGTCTGTCTGCAGGGGCATGATGTGGTATCCATCAGGGGGTGGCTCTGTGGGGGTGTTGTCTGGCCACAGGGCAGTACATGGCGCCCATCAGGGTGACAGCTGGGGGGGTGTGTGACGGCTGGCTACAGGGCAGTACATGGTGCCTGTCGGGGTGACGGCTTGGGGGGGGGTGACGGCTGGCTACAGGGCAGTACATGGCGCCCATCAGGGTGACGGCTGGCCACAGGGCAGTACATGGCGCCTGTCAGGGTGACGGCTGGGGGCTGACAGCTGGCTACAGGGCAGTACATGGCACCTGTCAGGGTGACGGCTGGGGGCTGACGGGTGGCCACAGGGCAGTACATGGCGCCCGTCAGGGTGACGGCTGGGGGGAGTGTCAGCTGGCCACAGGGCAGTACATGGCACCCATCAGGGTGACGGCTGGGGTGGGGTGATGGCTGGCCACAGGGCAGTACATGGCACCCATCAGGGTGACGGCTGGGGGGGGTGACGGCTGGCCGCAGGGCAGTACATGGTGCCTGTCGGGGTGACGGCTGGGGGCTGACAGCTGGCTACAGGGCAGTACGTGGCATCCGTCAGGGTGACGGCTGGCTACAGGGCAGTACGTGGCACCTGTCAGGGTGACAGCTTGGGGGATGACAGTTGGCCGCAGGGCAGTACATGATGCCTGTCAGGGTGATGGCTGGGGGCTGACGTCTGGCCACAGGGCAGTACGTGGCATCCGTCAGGGTGACGGCTCAGGGTGGTGATGTCTGGCCACAGGGCAGTACATGGTGCCTGTCAGGGTGATGGCTGGGGGCAGTGACAGCTAGCCGTAGGGCAGTACATGGCATCTGTCAGGGTGACGGCTGGCCACAGGGCAGTACATGGCGCCCGTCAGGGTGGCGGCTGGCCACAGGGCAGTACATGGCGCCCGTCAGGGTGACGGCTGGGGGGGGGTGACAGCTAGGCGCAGGGCAGTACATGGCATCTGTCACAGGGTGACGGCTAGGGGGTGATGTCTGGCTGCTGGTCAGTACGTAGCGTCCATCAGGGCGACAGCTCAGGGTGGTGACATCTGGCTGCAGGGCAGAACATGGCATCTCCTCCCTTTTACCTTCTCAAAGCAGCCTATCAGCACCACTCCTGCATGGCTGCAGGAAGTGGGGAAGTGCAGCGGGGAGCTCCTGAGCTCTCTGCTTCCCCCACTGTGGCAGCAAGCAAGAGGCCATGGGGGGACTCAAGGCCAGCTCCCGCACTGGAAGTACTAAGTTGCAAAGCTGCCAAGCTCCCGCCCTCATCTCCATGGGGAAAGAGGCTCTAATCTCATCAGCCTCCAGCTTGACCCCTCAGAGCACTGGCCTCAGGTTTTAGGAGTGGGGCAGGAGGCGGGTGCTGCTCAAATCCATTCTCTTTGGAGAGGGAAGTGGAAGGGTCAGCTGTGAACCACAGGCCAGCGGCAAAGATTCAGAGAATGAGTCAGTTTCTTGTAATGCTGAATGAGGAGCTTTATTAGAATAAAGAACACAATCTTTTTCTGTAAGTCCTGCCAGGCCCATGGGCCTGCAATGCAATTACCAGAGCTGCTCAAACTCTGTCATGGAGAGTCCCTCTCTCACTGCATGGAGTTTAGCAGCAGGATGTGAGGCCCTGATAAGTATCTGCACCGTGGGTATAGTTTTTCGATGTGTATCAGCTCTAGTCTCTGGTTGAGTCTGTTCTGATGTCAGTGGGGAGGCTGGCAGGCCCTTGTGTGTTACTCTCATTCCAAGAACCTGGGATCCTCACTGAACAGGCAGCCAGTGCTCCGTCCGGGCTTGCCTCCCACACGCGAGAGCTCTCTCGACCAGCATTGCTGTTCATGACCAGCGGCACATCACTAGTTGGAGTGAGAGAGACCCTGCAGATACCACTCATCTCTCAAGCGCCCTGTTGTTCAAACATTCTCTCTCTATGTGGGTGCACCTGCTCTCGGTGTCTGGAAAACTAGCTGCAGGCTTCCCATCATCTCGGCATAAGAGGTGCATCCCAGCAGAACCACAGCTGCCAGCATCTGTTACTCCTGAGGGCATTCTGCACCAAAAATGTTAAAAATCTGCAAAATTCTGCAAATGTTATTGATCAATAAATGAATGCAGAGGCTCCAGCATGGCAGTGGGAGCACAGGCCACTGGCTACATGAAGGTGAGAGATCACCCTGTAGTCCCCCACCCCCGGGACACGGACTCAGATCCTTTCCCTTGCAGCTCAGAGGATCTCCTCGACCCCCTCAGATATTAATCAGTGTTATGCGGTTTGTGACAAAACAGGACCTTTGAGTGCACATGCTATATAAATGTGCTCCAAGCCTTTAACCGAACTGTGGAACTGCAGCGGCTCCAAAACATGTTTAGGTGGTGGCATTTTAGGCACTTTGACTTCTGGCTCTGTCTTCATCCCTTCTCTTAATCATAGAAATGTTGGGCTGGAAGGGACCACTAGTGGTCATCTAGTCCAGCCCCCAATGCTGAGACAGGACCAAGTAAACCTAGACCATCCCTGGCAGGTCTTTGTCCAACCAGTTCTCAAAAATCTCCACTGATGGGGATTCTACAATAGCCCTTGGAAGCCTATTTCAGAGCTTAACTACCCTTGTAGGTAGAAAGATTTTCCCCAATATCTAGCCTAGATCTACCTTGCTGCAGATTTAGCCCATTACTTTTTGTTCTCCATGTCCACTGAAGGTAGGACAGTTAATCACAGTTCTCCTTTAAACAGCCCTTATCATAGTTGAAGACTTATCAGTCCCTTCTCAGTCATCTTTTTTCCAAGACTAAACATGCCCAGTTTTTTTAACCTTCCCTCATAGTCAGGTTTTCTAAGGCTACATCTACACTACAGCACTTACAGCGGCACCGATGCTGCTGTAGCGCTTGTGGTGGAGACGCTCTATGCTGACGCCAGAGAGCTCTGCCATCGGCTTAACTCCTGCCTCCACGAGAAGCGGTAGCTGTGTCAGCGGGAGAAGCTCTCCCTCCGAAACAGCGCTCTCTACCCCGGCACTTAGGTCGCTGTAACTTATGTCGCTCAGGAGTGTGGATTATTCACACCCCTGAGCAACACAAGTTATATCAAAGTAGATGTAGACAAGGGCTAAACCTTTTATCATCATTTTTGTTACTCT
This sequence comes from Emys orbicularis, assembly GCF_028017835.1. Taxonomy (NCBI): domain Eukaryota; kingdom Metazoa; phylum Chordata; order Testudines; family Emydidae; genus Emys; species Emys orbicularis. Next base: position 777,881 of record NC_088691.1, read on the forward strand.
CCTCTGTACTCTGTCTCCCCTGTTTTGGGCACAGTGCTCCAGCTGATGCCTCACCCGTGCCGAGCAGAGCGGGACAGTCACCTCCTGTGTCTTACATAGAACACTCCTGTTAATACACCCCAGAGTGATCTCAGCCTTTTTTGCAACTGCAGCAGATTGTTGGCTCTTATTCAATTTGTGAGCCATTATAACCCCACACACACATTCTTTTCACCAGTATTAACACCTAGCCAGTTATTCCCCATTGTGTAGTTGTGCATTTGGTTTTTCTTTTTAAGTGTAGTACTTTGCACTTGCCTTTGCAGAATTTCATCTGGTTGATTTCAGACCAATACTCCAATTTGTCATGGTTGTTTTGAATTCTAATCCTGTCCTCCAAAGTGCTTGCAACTCCTCCTACCAAAGTTTATAAGCGCACTCTCTACTCCATTATCCAAGTCATTAATTAAAATAATGACTAGGGCCAGACCCAGGACTGACCCCCACAGGACTCCACTAGATCCACCCTCCCAGTTTGACAGTGAATCATTGATAACTAGTCTTTGTGCCCCATCTCTTCCCAGAATAGCATCCCATGGTGGAAGAAACTGAAGCTCTTCCTTCGACACCATCTGCGCTGCCCTGCATTCATCTCCAGGATGCGTGTTCTGGCCTGGGCCCTTCCCCTCAACTGGAAGGATGGACCCAGACTGTGCCCCTGACTCCTTCACCCTCATGCCCAGAGCCCTGTAGTCACTGCTGATCTGCTCAGGGTGAGATCCAGCAGTGTCAGTAGTGCCCATGTGGATGAGCAGCATAGGGTGGTGGTCAGAGGGATGGATGAGCCTCTTCAGCCTTTCCATAACATCTTGGATGCAGGCTCCAGGCAGTGCCTGCACCTCCCAGGACATCACGGGTTGGTAGATGGACGCCTCCATCCCCCTCAGAAGGGAATCTCTGACCTCTGGCATCCTGCGCATCCTCCTCTCAGGTGCTGTGGCTGTGATCCTCCAGCTTTGGAGGCAAATGGCTCCTCCTCAGCCACTGGGGTCTGCCCCTCACCTCCTGTTGTCAATACAGCTACCAGGTTTTTCACCTCAATGGACAGGGACTTGGGGTGGGCTGGGGGAGAGCACAAGCTACTACCCGAGGTGGCCAGCAGCCAGTCTCCTCCCCATAGAGCAGCTGGTTCTCGGTCTGCAGTCAGCCAGAATCCTCCACCCAGATGTATCCATGCGCCTCCTGTCAATTAAGTCCTCCTGCTCCCCGACAAGCCACCTCCTCCTGCAGCTCTCTGACCTGCTTCCCGAGGGACTTCCCCAGCAGACACCCCTCACACCGAGCAATTCCCCCGGCCTGGCTTTCCTCACAGGCCGCGTTCCCAACAAGCCAAGACCAGGGCTGGCAGGGCCTGCCAGGTGCAGGCAGAGGAAGAGCTAGCAGTGGTGCTGGCGATGCGCTGTTTGCCTCCCATTGAGGGTTCTTCCTTGTAGAGCACCTGGAAGGGAAGGGGGAAAAAAGAGACATGATGACTGTAGCTGGGGTTGTCGGCACTTTTCTTTATCTAATTTTACTCCTGCAGCCTCAGTTGCCTTCAGAATTTTACCTGCCTTTCCGTTCTTCCTGACGTCTCCATACCTAGCCTGCTCCTTTGCCTTGCACCGATTTCTGGGGCAGTTGTAATGCTGATCAGGCAATAGCAGAAGCAGTGCTTTCAGGCCAATGGTACAACGGGGTGTGGCTGGCTCACGCCTGGGCTTGGGACAAGCCACACTGGGTCCCCGTCAGGCTTAAGGAAATAAAAGGTTTGTAATCTAGCTGCTGCCCCTTCAGGCAGGGCACCACCTGCAGCTGCTGGTGAGAGGCCAGTCTGCTCAGTCATTTGGGACAAATCAACCAGCAGCCCCACAACAGGCTCTGGTGAGCAGGGGCACAAAGTTCAAGCTGCTGCGTTCTCCCTCCAAGCCTGACCCCCTTCCAGGTTGGAGCAGGGCTGCCTGATCCCGCAGCAACTCGTTAACCCTTTGTGTACCTATCGCTGGGTGGAGTGGAAACAACCAGAACCCACTGGCTGCAGAGGGCCCAATCCAAAGCCCTGTCAAGTCAGTGGGAGTCTCTGTTCCTGCTGCTTCCAGGAGCCTCTTTATTGCTGCACAGACATGGGCAGAGCCCACCTGGAGTCAGTAATGAGCTCCGTTACCTGTTTTCTCCAGTCTGCCCATTCTTCCTTGCCTTGGGGAAGCCTCAGGTTTGTGCAGAACAGCCCCCATTGCAGCAGGCTCTGTGCTGGCTGTCCTTTAAGCAGGCCACCACCTGCGTACGTTTTAGCAGGCCCATCTCAGGCCTGTGCTTCGCTCTTGGAGCCACTCGGGTGCACTGAGAACCTTCATTCTGACATGCTCGACGTCGGAGCGCTTCCCCAAACCTTCTGTACCCCCAGGTTTGGGGTAATTATTCATGTAGTGCCTAAGTGAGCTCTGTACTCCCCAGAGCAATGCAAGACGGGTCCCAGCTCTCCTCTCTGCCGGAGACCCTGGAGCTCCTTGAGTGAGCCCAGCAGCTCCTGTGGGTTCAGCGCCTTTCTCACTTGTGCCTCAGCTCAGGCACGGCAAGGCCAAGCACAAGCTCATCTTCCCTCCCCAAGCCCTCTCGTTGCTGAGCATGACAGAGCATGGAGGCCAACCGCATCTTGCTGCCAGCACCCAGCTTCGGCTCCTCCTCGGAGCCGTACCCATCACTCAGCCATGCCCTGAGCACCTCCTACTGCCTCCTGGGGTCTCTGACATGGACTCACCTCCCTCCCCATCCAGCCAAGATCATCTCTGGTGCCCAGTGCCCCACTTTACTGCCTTCCCGGTGGCCTGTCATCACCCCCTCATCCTTCAGGCTCATGCCAGACTGCAGCCTCTCCCAGGCAGGGACCATGCCTTGGAGTGTGTAGGAGGCACCTAGCCCAGGTCTGAGGCTCAGAAATAACGAACAGTCTCTAAGGCAGGCAGGGCTCGGAGGTGCTACTGAAGGGCAGTTTGGAGAGCTCTGCAGAATTGGGGGTTCGTTTCCTGTGCAGGTAAATCTGTGCCATTGTAATAGAAACCACTTTCCCCCTCCTCCTTCCCAGCTGGCAGTGCCTGAAGTGGGAAACTGTCAGCTAAATTCAGTTACCCTGGCTGTCCCCTTAGCTCAGGGCCAGTAGCACTTAACTTGTGAGTTTGGGTCACCCTCGCCCAACCCCCCATTGAGAGGGACACTCCCATCACACAACCTGTTACGCTGTAAAGCCTTGGGGGCAGGAACTGTAGCTAGCGGTGTTTGTACACCACCCAGCACATCGGGTCAGCCCGAGGGGGGTAGGGGCAGATCCGACACTAGCTGTACAGCCATCCTGATCAGCCAGCTGCTACTCTAACATCAGAGCCACCAGCAGCTTGCACGTGTCTTGCGCTGACAGCAGAGGCAAGAAGCTGGGTTCTGTCCCCTGAGCCAGCCCTAACATTTTGGGGGGGGTCCCCCTAGACAGCTGCTTGTCTCTCCCCACCCTGCCTACATAGTGGACACTCAGCTTTGCCCAGCTGTGCCAGAGGCACCAGCTGGCGCTTGGTTGAGAGTTGAAAGCGATGCCACATTTACACGATCATTGCAACCACCTCCACTGTACTACAGACCAAGGCCAGGGAGATGACCGGTCCCAGCATGCACTGCCCCTGGTGGGGCTAGGCAACAGGGACAGGTGTAAATTGGGAGAGGCCCAAGCCGTGCTGCTGCCTTGGGCCAGTGAACAAAGTCTGGGCCCATCAATCCATTCAGCAGCTCTGCTCTTCTCAGGCTGGCTCCTAAGGGTGTGTCCACCCCGCAGCTGGGAGCGAGCCCCCAGCCCAAGCAGCCAGACGCATGTGAAAAACAGCAGCGTGCACATGGCAGCATGGGCTGGGACCCGGAGTCAGGCAGCTAGCTGGCCTGAGCCACTGCCCGCACCACCACAGCCAGAGCGATGTTAGTTTTAGCTCTCGTAGAGCTAACCTCAGATGTTTTCCTCTGTCCCTGGGTAATCATCTAGGGCGGCTCACTCACACCCCCAGCTCGGTTTCAGCTCACAAGTCTTCGCACCATGGGCAGCCTTTGCGTCTGCTGGTTGATTGAGGGCTGTTCCCCCATCCCTCTGCTTGTTCGTGCTCTCAGGCCCGCCCTAACCTCCAACCCACCCCTGGTCTTCATCTCCCTGGAAACTTTGTGGGGGTCCCTCAGCCCCCGTTAAGGGCTTGGGTTGTCTTTCTTCCCTTTCATCATGAGTTAGGCTCAGTTGCCTAGTGGGTTCCTTTCCTTCCTCCTCTGGTTTATTCTTTTCTCTCCCTTCAGGTTTAATTTTTCCCTCCTTGGGATTCCTCTTCCCCAGTCTGAGAACCCCTACACCAGCTTGTTTTCTGATGGAGAAGGGGCTCCAGTCGGTACCTGTCACAGACCGTGCCCACTCTTGGCCCCGTGCAGTCCGTGGGGGGTGCCCCTTTCAGTGAGACAGCCCTTCTCGGGGGTCCGCTCTCTCTCGGGGTCAGGCCCCTCCACCTCCTGGAGCCCGTCACAGTACCCAACACGGCAGGGCAGCCCTTCCATTACCCCCACCTGTTTCCAATATAACCTCCCCCAGACCTTCAGAGGTACCACTGCTAGAGGGCAACTTTTCTTATCTCCATCGGCACACGCTAGGTTTACACTTGCTCCTGGAATCATCCAGTCGGGTTTCAGCAACTCCCATCAGACCAGAGCGCAAGCTGTGGCCGTGTCTACATTAGTGAAATGGAGAACAGTTTCTATCCCTTTTTCTTCCCTCCAGTCCTGGCCCAAATACGAGACTCGGGAAAACTGCATTCCATGTACTGGCAATCTTTTTGTTATGAGTCCCAGCCACCCGCACTGGTAACCTGTAACAGCCAAGCCCCAGCTAGAGCTGCTCTGGGTTCTCCTTTTCTATCTCCTTTCCAGCTGGAGGTTCTCTGGTCTTCCTCCCAAACACCCACCCCGTCAGTCAGTTCTCTCCTGGGGAGATCTGCCTTCGCAAGTTCCTCCTCAGTTTCATGTTGGGAGCCACAGAACCTGGTTGATGCCAGCTGACCCACACCCATATATTCTTGGGGAGGCCCTAGAGGAATTGTTCAGTCTGTCCATTATCTTCCTCACTGTTTGGGTGTCTTGGCTGCAGCCAGCAGGTGGCCCACAAACCCCCACCCACCTTGTGGATCAGAACTTTTGGTGGTACTGTTCAGTGGACAGACCCACCTGATTCAAGATGGTGGCCTGAATCACCTCATAATTCCTGGCCTGCTCCTCACTCAGAGCCACCCATAGCTGCCCTCTCCAAGATGCCCAGGAATTCATTGGATCCTCTGCAGGGCCCATCCTACACTGTCCTAGGCTGGATGTCTGGTGGCCATCTCCCACCGCAGGACTCGCCACCAGCTGTGGAAGCTGCTGCTGTGCCTTGGCTGGGTCTCTCAGGAAGTCCTGCAGGTTCTTTTGCTGCTCGGCCAGCCAGGCAAGCAAGGGCTACCAGTCCAGGGGGTGGGATTGCTGGAGACTTGGCAGAGCCTTCTACAGCTCCCCTTGCTGTTTCACCAGCCACTGCAGGGTCCCCTCCATGGTCCAGGCTGCCAAACTCCCCTACTGGCTATAGATCCCAGCCAAGCCTCCAAGAGGGATGGGGGGGGGGGTGTCCCACTCCTGTCTCTTGTCACTGCTCAGAGACCTTCTTCTGGCCAAGCGCCTCATGGCTTATTTCACCGTGTTCTTCTCCCCACCTGCACAAAGTCATGCTGCTCTGTATTTACAATATCCTACAATCCTTAGCTCACTCCGCCAAGGATGGGGGGGAGACGGAAGGTCTTTTCCCTGGGGGAGATCTCACCTGGTTCTGACTCTGAAAAGCCTGCTTCTCTCTGTCTCCCTGTGCACGTCTTCCTATGCCTTTTCTACCTCTTGGTTAATGGGCTAATTAGCCTTTGGGGCTCTCCTCAGCCCATCCCAATCCACTAATTAGCACAGCCCTTTTTAACCAGGGCTACTCCAGAGCAATGACCAGTGTGCTGCATCAGTCGTATGGTGTGTAAAATAATGCAAGAATGGCTACACCTAGTCCCCTGCTTCACCCATGTAGGGTGCGGCTCTCTCCCCCAGGGCTATGGAAGAGAGCAGGGGGTTGGACTAGATGACCTCCTGAGGTCCCTTCCAACCCTGATATTCTATGACTCTATGCCCCTGACCTACGGGGACATTGCATACAGGACAGCTACCCCTCCTGCTCTTAAGGCAGTGGCTCTCAACCTTCCCAGACTGCTCTGCCCCTTTCAGGAGTCGGCTCTGTCTTGAGTACCCCAAGTTACACCTCACTTAAAAACTACTAGCTTATAAAGATCTAAATTACCAAGTGTCACAGCACAGTATTACTGAAAGATTGCTACTTTCTCACTTTTACCATATAGTTATAAAATACATCCGTTGGGATATAAAGCTTGTACTTACATTTCAGTGTATATTCTATAGAGCAGTACAAGCAAGTAATCGTGTGAAATGTTAGCTTGTACTGACTTCGCTATCCTTTTTATGTCGCCTGTTGTAAAAGTAGGCAGTGATCTAGCTGCGTTGATGTCCCCGCGGCAGAGCTCTGCATACCCTGGTTGAGACCCCCTGCCGTAAGGGAGATGCTGTATCCTGTACCCCCGGAGGAGCCTCCGAAGCATTGGGCAGTAGCCCCACAGAGCCCAGCCCTGAGGCACACCCAGGAGTCTGCCCACAGAGGCTGAAATGCAGCCGTCGCACCCCCTGTACGCCCAGTCCTGGGGGCCTGAGGGGCTCTGACAGGGTTAGGCCCAGAAGCCCCAGCTCAGGGGCATGGCCTACTTTGCTGCCCTGGTTTCTCTTTGCTGACTGACCACAGCCACCCAGAGCCAGGGCAGGGCTCTCCTGAGCCTGCGTCTTGCGGCTATTTACAAAGCACTGCTCACCACAGCCCTGCCTGCAGTCTCAGCAGGGACTTTCCAGGCCCCAGCTCCCCGACTGCCGAGTATCATACACAGACCCAGGGTTCAGCTGGGTTCAGCCAGAGCCTGGCCGGAAAGGGCCATGCAGGCTGCTGGGCGCTCGGCCTGGGGAAGTGGCACTGCCTCAGCCATTGGGTTTGCAAAGGAGGAGGAACCAGTGGAAAGTTTCAGCAGATGGGAGCAGGGGGCAAAGCGGGGAGGAGAAGAAGCAGCAGGGTGAGGGATTTAACAGCTGTATTTAGCTGTCACTGGAGAATTGGCTCTTTCCAGGCTGGGCACAGCACCCTCTGCTGATGAGACCCAGCAGCCATGTGGCCCCACAACAGTGGGGAGGGGGCCAGCATGGGGCTTTCAGGCCACAAGACATGTTAGTAAACAGCAATATTCTGAGCCTTGGTCACATGGATGGAAGTCACAGGGGTGTGGGCTGTGCAGTGGGTGGGTGGGGGGGGGGGGGAGTTACTCGCCCCACAGACAATTCCATCTAGTAACGAGCTCTCACTGCACAGGTACTAACCAGCACCCAGCAGTGGCAAAGCCCCAGCTGTGGGGCAGCTCCTAAAAGGGAGGCCATGTCACAGTGAAACAGCATAATGCCCTGGGGAATTCTCCAGCACAGCCTCTCTCCTGGATCCCTGACCACCCATACCACCTCCTCATGGGCTCAGGAGCCATGGCATGGCAAGGCAGAGCCTTAGGCACATGCCACAAGGAGCCCAGGAGCCCCACCCCAAGCCTCGGAATGGCCGCAGGTTTTGGAATTCACCCCCCTTGGGGCTATCGGTTCAGGCTCTTTGCAGACTCAGGCATGAGTCAGTTATACTCAGGTTACATGTTCAAGTTTTTCTTGACATCCAGGGGGGGCTAGCAGCAATTATTTTTTTTAATGAAAACAGATTCTGGTCTCATCAAATGACACCAGGAGCTGGACCCGTGACTTGGGCTTATAGTGCCTCCGCCTTAGTCTGGCCCTGCCTGAGGCAAGCCAAGCTGCTGGGCTGAGGAGACTCATCAGCCTTTCCTCTCTCCTTGACGTATTGCAGGGAGCTCAGTAAAACCTGGCCTGTTCAGAATCCCCTTCTCCATCCTGGGCCGGGGAGTTGCTGTGCTGCTGCTGGCAGCCAGTACACAACCCACCCACTTGGGCATGGTTGCTCTGGGAGAGCAAGATAAGCAGCAGGCCCTTCCACTTGTACGACCTGGGCAGTGACTCCCCAGAGAAGCAGGCTAACCCCGCCTTAGTGAGGGCAGGCAGAGGCGGGACCAGGCCAGGGTGCTGAGAAGGAGAGCAGCCAGTGGACCAGGGCTTTCATTCCCAAGCAAACGGGAGCACCCAGTGCAGGCAGAGGGGAGGGTGCTGCTTACAATTGGGTGTGTTTCTGCTCTGCCATGTCCTGTTTTTAGGAGTCGAATTGTCCAGTCTCAGCCCCGCTTGCCCTTCCCGCCGGGGACTGTGCGCGCTGGGTAAAATGAAACGAGATCTATTTCTTCTTGTAACCCCCTTGTTCTCCTGGTTTGCGGAGGCTGGAACTAGTTCAGAGCTGGCTGTGCTCTTACGTGGCCCACAGCCAGTGCCCCAGCCACAAGAGAAGCCATTTCTGAGAATCTCTCGTTTCTTTCTCTCTCTAAACTCAAGTTGTGCTGCAGAGCTTTGGCTCAGACCTGCCCCAAGGGTTTCCCCAGGTAGGTGAAGTTGGGGATGTCAGTGCTATTGACCTGCTTTTTGTAATCTGTCTGGAGCAGATTGCTGACTCACCGGCACAGCGCCTCCTGCTGCTCATCTGGGAATTAGCTCTTTTCAGCCTCAGAGCGCCTGCTGCTGGCCAACATCTCATCTGCCACAGGCCCGTGTCCCTCCCAGACCCCAGTGCCCCTTACCCTGGGGGTTCTGCCCCACTGCAGTCCACACTCTGGGTCTCCCCTCCCAGGGGAACCCCCAACTCTCTAGGCCCACCTTGCCTCAGTGGCTACTGCCAGTCGTCATCTAGCCCCCGCTCACTGGGGCAGACACAGTCTGTCATGGCCACTCATCACTGACAAGGGGGTGGGACCAGCTGCCTCTGCCTATCCCCGGGCTACACCTCTGCAGCCCCAGTACCTCCGTAGGCCTTTAACAAGGCCTCAGCCTGGGGAGTTGCCAGGCTGGAGCTCCCCAGCTCCCTCTGCCTTTCCCCAGCACTGCTCTGCCCCGGGTACCCTTGTGCTCCCAGGCAGCTCGGCCCTTCCCACTCTAGGGGTGGAGTGAGACTGTCTTATTATCAGGCCCTGCAGCTCTTTTATAGGGCCCAGCCTGGCCCTGATTGGCTGCCTCCCAGTCTTTTCCTATTGGCTCTCAGCCCCAGGGCTGGCCTTTAACCCCCTCAGGGCTGGAGTGGGGTGACTGCCCCCCTCCATAGTCCAATTGTCTGAAAGCAGAACCCCAACTCCGGTCATCTCAAATCCAGGGGTGTCAGTACATGCCATACCCTCTGCCATCTCCATCTCTCAAACGCCAGATCATCTCAAACTCCCCCATCACTCAGACACTTGGGCACGAAGTCCTCAGCCCCCAGAAAACTCCAACCAGTGCCAAATGCTGCAGTGCGTCTCAGCAACACGGGCTATCAGGAACACGTCACACTTGTCTTCCTCTCCCTGTGTTGGCTTCCCATAGAACACAGAGTTGAGTTCAAGATCTTGGTCCAGATCTTCACTGCGCTGACGGGCCTGGGTGCAGGATATCTAAAGTTCCAGGAGCCAAAAGTTCTGGGCCAAGGACTGGTTGACAGCTCTGCTCTTCTGATGCGGGAGAACTGTTCACCACCAGGATAAAGTCCCTGCCTGTGGCATGAACTCCCCCAGGAACTAAAAACCGGCACTGACCTCACCACGTTCTGTTCTGAGTGCCTGGCACACTTCTCCAGCCTGCCTTTGTTAGTACAGACCCAGAGCACCGGGCATGTGTCAACTAATGCTTTTTTTTCTTTTTTTTTCAAATCTCTACGCAATTTCCTGCTAAGAGTGAAAGGGAAAAAGAACATGCCCCATGCGGCAGATGTCAGTTAAATCACTTCATGCACCGGAAGGCAGAGGAGGAGGGCAGGATAAGAACCTGAACAGAACAGAAAGCTTTACAGCTCTGACTTGGGCGCCTCATATGGCAAACCACTAAAGCCCAAACTGAGCAGGGGTCCCCAATCTTCTTCACCATTCCAGCATCTTAGACTGATCCCAGAGAGCAAAATGCTAAGTGCAGGTGTGAACTGGCTCACGATAACTGCTCATCAGCTTGAAACTCCTTACACAATGCTCTTCCACTTGAACGTATTCCTCCAAACGTACCAACACCTACAAACCCAGCCAAGTTTGGCATTTCTATCTTCAGGCATTGGCGTTATCCAAGCACAGCGTATGGAGAGATGGCATTCTGGATGCACACATAACCCCAAAGCAGTGAACCAACTTAGCTGAAAAATTAACATAAATCCTCTTCTGTGGGTTAGAAGGGCAGGGACTTGAGCCGCCTCTGTAGCACATGCTCCCCACCTGCCTCGCCCACAGAATGTCTGTACGTGCTGCAGTCTGAACCCCCACCCCACCTCAGGAATCCGCCTCCCTGGTGGATCGGCCATTCGCATGCTCCCCTCTGACACAGCGCTGGCTTTGCGATACCCTTCCTTTGAAGGGTGGGCTAGTGGGCAGAGTGGGGATTGGGCGTCAGGGCTTCTGGGGTTAGTCCTGATTCTGCAGCTGAATTGAGCAGGTCACTCAGCCACAAAATGTGCTTCCCCTTGCAGGCGTGGAGTGTGTACTCTTCAACGATCAGTACCTGACCTGTATGTGGGGCAGCAAAGAGATGCCAACAGCCAATTATTCGCTCTATTACTGGTACTTTCCCCCAAGGTAGGCAACTCTTCTTTGGGGCTGGGCTGCTCTTACCTCGTCCTGTGGGTTGTATTCCCCGTTAGCATGACCCAAGCAGACCAGTGCGAGGCCAGTAGCCATCCTCCAGGAAGTGCGATGGGTTCCCCGGGGGTGCTCAAATACCTTGTTATGCAGCATGGGACATGCTTTGTGCCCAGGCTTGGTGCAGAGCTGGAAGCAGTGGGAAAGTTTCCCTCTCCTGCCACCAGTGAGGCTGGAGGTGTGGGGACTGGCTCTGCCTGGCCGTCCTGTGGCGCTGGAACGCAAGAGGGAGTGGCTGAGATGGGGCTGTAGGCAAGAGGGCACGCTGGGGGTGGTGCCCGCGGGCTGAAGGGAGGGGAGAGCAGAGCTCTCCTGCTCTTGGCACTTCTTGCAGAGTCCCTGATCGCACCAAGGCAATTTTTGGGTTCTTTACAGGGAGGGCAGGGCACTTCCACAGCTGAACCCCTAAGGGGCCAGTCTGGCAGCTTCGGGAACCCTGGAGAGTCTGCTCCTTTCGTGCCATCCCAGGACTGAGTCCTCCCTGCCTGACACGCAGGGCCGTGCTACTGGCGGCACCCAATGAGGAACAGGGTTCTCTCACGGGCCCTTTGTCTTCAGTGGGGAGCAGCCTGTGACACCACCCTTGGAGCCCCAAGTACCTGGAAAGGCTGGGCTCTGCACCTCAGCCCAGCCTCCAGTCTAAACAGAGCCAGCGAATTCCCCATTGGGTGACTCAGAATCGCACCAGCACTTGTCTAACGGTGCCAAACCTGCTCCTCAGCCCCAGAACCAAGCCCAGAGCAGAAGGTGCATTCAGACCTTCCCCAGGCAGGCGTAAGTCCTGAGAGAGGAGGGGCACTGCACCCAGCACAAGGGCCAGGGGCAGGGGTGCACAGCAGAGATCATTCAAAGAGCAGAGCTGAGGGCAGCATCTGTAAGGACCAAGGACCCCGGGCTTTGCAGTTTTCTGCTGTCCTTGATTTCTGAGCTCTCTCCATAACCAGCTCTGTCATGCCAGTGGAATGCAAGTACTACCTCCAGGAGAAGGGCATCAACACGGGCTGCTGGTTCAACCACAGCGAGATCATCCAGTTCCGCACCTTCAACATCCACATCAATGCCAGCCATGAGGGCAGGAGCCTCGTCATCCCCACCAAAGGCATGAAGCTGCAGGACCTAGGTATGGAAGAGCACAGCTCATGCTTCACCTACCCAGCTCAGGCTGCACCAGCGAGCTGACACCCATGGTCCATGCTGGTGCAGAAGCTCCATCCAGGACTGGCTGCATGCCCACTCCCTCCCCCACTCTATAGTCCCAGCCCAGAGGCCGCTGCACATCAGGAAGAGGTGAAGGGACGCTGTCACTGTTGGTCACACATTCCTTGGGGGCCAGTGGGATGAAGGGGAGGAGAGAAATAACAGCTTTGCGTTATTCCAGAAATTCTTGCTTCATTAGGAGGCGCTGTTGTCCCTCAATCCCAATGGCCTCTCCGGGTTCAAGTCATGTGTGACTATTACGGAGCAGCAGCTGTTTCTCAGCAAAGGAGAAGGGTTCACATTATAAACTCGGGTTCCACTCTCTTGCCCAACTTCCCCACAAAGATGCCAATGCCCTGAGGTTTCACATGACCCCTCTCAACCCAGGGTGCCAGGGACGCAGGTGGGGTGAGATACACAGGAACTGGCCAGCGCCCTCCCCATTCTGATGCCTGAGGACTTTACAGAGATGAGGGTACGGAAAGTGAGCTGTTGCTGATGAGTGTCAGCGCCACTCACTGAAATGCCCTGGTGCCCTGAACGTCAGCTGGAACATTGGGAAATTGCCTAGTTAGAGACAGCGGTTTTCAGATCAAGCCCTTCTGAACCCCATCACCTGGCACCACTAAATGTTCCCTGGAAAAGAACCAGTAAGGGCCTGCAATGGGGCTTCTGCTCTCTGCTGGGGCGCCCCCTTGTGGCTGCACCTGGAGATTAGCTCTGCCCCATCTGATGCCCCCTTCCTTTGGTCGCTCACACCACAGCCCCTCTTGCTCTCTGGAGGTGTAGTGCTTCCTCTCCGTGGCTTGGCCCCCCGGCCAGCTCACTACAGTGTGTCCCATCCAGGGTAACGCAGGCACACTGGGCCATTCCAGGCAGTCTTTCCACTTCGAGATTGTGCCACTTCCCTAGGTAGGGGCCATGACAATCAGTAGCCAAGGTCTGCATCATCTCTCCCCATGCTGCCATTTCCCTGGGCCTCGTCCCACTCTGCCCTCCACGGGCTTCCTTCTCCACCAGCCCTGGGGTGACCCTGTCCCTCCGGGCTGGTTCCCCGGCTGCTGCTCCTCTCCGCACTAGGCCGAGAGCAGCTGCAGCCCCTTGGGGTCTCATGTCCGAGCTTTATACCAGCCCCCCCACTCTGCCAGATGGGTCAGTACTCGGCAGCCCAGCTTCAGGCTGCCTCACCCCAGGTGCAGCCTCCCATGTTAATTAGCCCCTTCTGAGCCACCGTAGCCCTGCAGGTGAACCAAGGGCACTGGAGCTCTCCCAAAAGTGGGGGGCCTGGGGGCCCCCAGCCCCTCCCCCTGAAGCCCCGCCCCCGGGGTGGGCCAAAAGCAGCCCCTGTCCACCCCCTGGACCTCCTGCTCAGGGCAGGTGGAGGGACCCAGGCTCCCCACAGCTGCCCACATGGCTCTCCCCGACCCGGCTCCAGCAGGGGCTCGGAGCTGCAGCCTGGCCATGGTAAAAGCCGTGTGGTCAGCTGTGAGACCCTCCACCTCCATCTGCTCTGGGCGGGGAACCGGGGACACGGGCCGGGGCTGCTCTCAGGTGGAGGGTACACCATGGCCCCCCACAGCTGCCTGGGCTCCACGCTGGCCTGGCCAGGGAGTGTGGCCTCAGGGGAAAGAGGAGGGGAAGGAGGTAGGGTCTGCCCTGGTGAAAAGTGGACGGGCCAGACCCCTCCGTTTCAAAAAGTGAGAGGGCCCTGGCCCCCCCAGTTCTGGCACCACTGGGGTGAACACCCCGCCATAGGGCCTTTCTGCTGCCCCACGTGGAAGGGTCTGCTGGGGTCCTGAGGGCAGCCCCACCCACCACACAAGGGCCGGCCACCTCTCTGCTCTCTGTCACACAGGCCAGCTGCCTGGGCTGGCCATGCCACTCCTGCAGTGCCTGGTGCTGACCAGCCCAGAGCGCTGGCAAACACAGTCAGCAAACGGCAAAGCCAGGCCGGCGTCTCCCTGCGCAGGCCCCATCTTGAGAGGAATTCACCTCAGTGCGCCTAGGCCTCACGTGCCCTGGCGGGGGTGACGAGCACCTGTTGATTACCCCTGTACAGGGCCGTCCTGGGGCATACGCAGCACACACAGCTGTGTAGGGCACCATGAAATGTGGGGCACCAAATTGCCCCAAATTTCATGGTGCCCTAGGCAGCTGCGTGCTGCATATGCAGCAGCACCAGCCCTGGCGACCAGCCCTATCCCTCGGCCGGTCCCCCCTGCAAGGGGCAGGGCCGTCCCTGGGGAGTGTGGGGCCCCGGACAACTCCCTCTGCCCTGCCTCTTACCCTTTCCCCCCCACAAGTGGCCCCCCACAGCTCCTGCCTCCCAGACCCTGGTGGGGGGTGGGGGGGAGGCCGTGGGGGAGCTGAGTAGGGCACCCAAATGGCTAGGGGCGGCCCAGCAACTGTAGAAGTGAAGTCGTTCCCTGTCCAGGGCATGGGACATCCCAACTGCCCCCTCCATCCCCTTCACGGGATCTGGGACTCTGAGCTGGACTGGCCGGCGCTGCAGCAGCACCTAGCCCAGCTCCACGCCCCCCGAGCCAGAGTACTGTCTGTCTGTTGTAGTGAAACCCGCTCCACCAGTGAACCTGACCATTCAGAACATAAGCAATAACCAGCTGCAGCTGACCTGGGACTCCATGTACAACAAGCCCCACTGCCTGGAATATGCTGTCAGATACAAAAGCAACAAGGACACCAGATGGACGGTAATGGCAACCAGCAGCCTGGCCCTCCTGCGGCCACCCAAGGCAGGGGCAGCTCAGAGGGGGGCCCCAAGGGCCACAGCCTGTCATCCGCTGCCCCCTTTACCCCAGGGCTCACATTCACTGGTCCCCTGCCCTTCCCAATCCCCCATGAGCTAAGGGCCACGCCAGCCTGGGGCTAAGTTAATGCTGCTGCTTCACTGCACCTCAGTACTCTTCTGGCTTTAATCACCCTTCACGTGACCCAAATGCCCCATCTCAGGCTGCAGGCCCCAACCCATTCTCCTCCGAGCCCACCACTAACACGTTCTCTCTGGGAACCCCTCAGGCACCTGGAAGCACAGCGCTGCCCAGGGGCCAGCTGAGAGCCCCCTATGCACACAGGCCCTGGGGAGCAGCACAGACCTTGCAAGGCTCCGGGGCGCTGGGACTCACAGGCGGAAAGAGGTTCCTTGTGCCCATGCCGTGCCTATAGCCAAGCAGGGGACGGGGCGGAGTCTGTCGTTTGTGGACAGGGAAAGGGGAGGGAGACTGTAGCAGGGCTGAGCTCCATTCTCCACTCATGCCTGGCGAGCCCAGCTTTGAGGAAGCCAGGCCACGTTTCACAGCAGGCGCTCAGAGCATCTCCTTGTGCACCGAGCCGCCCACCCTGTCTCACATGCACGGGAACTTCTGTCTCTGCCCCAGGAGCACTTGGCCAGTGGCAAGATCTTCTCCTTCCCTAGTGTGGACTACGAGAAGTATTACACCTTCAACGTGAAAAGCAAGATCAGTCAGTACTGTGGCACCACCCAGCTCTGGAGCGAGTGGAGTGTCCCAGTGTTCTGGGGCAACAATGCAACAGACAAGGGTAGGTGACACCCCTCACAGCCAGGGTTTCCCAGCTGGCCCCCGGCCCTGGGTTGTTGATAAGGGGCGTCCTGGGCCCAACAAGAGAGAAGATGTTAATTATTATTATTATTTGTAGTTGCATAGTGCATAAGCACCGACTCTGTGGGCCCAGAGCTTTCCCTTGGGTAGGGTGAATCGGGGGGCCCTGTGCTTCAATAAAATCGGGACTGTCCCGATATTTATCCTTTGTCCCACGTCCCGACCAAGGTACGATAGGGACGCCGTTTGTCCCGATATCCAGGTGAGGAGGCAGGTGGGGAGGTGAGGCAGGAGGGCGAGTGGGGTGAGGAGGCGAATGGGGAGGTGGGAGAGGGCTGAGGCGGCAGGGGGTGAGGAGGCCGGCGGGCGAGCAAACGGGGGGGGGGGGGCGGACGGACGGCAAGGAGACTAGCGGGGAGCCTGCACCCAAACTCCCTCCAAGAGCCCGCACCCCTCCCACACCCAAACTCCCTCCCAGAGCCTTAGCAGGTGTGTGTGGGGGGGGGGGGCGGGACTTGGACCCGTTCTGGGCACCAACAAAAATTATACAGACCTGCCTCCCCTATGTGGGGGGGTGAGAGCTCTGGATGGGGCCAGAAATTAAGGGTTTGGGGTGCAGAAGGAGGTTCTGGGCTGGGGCAGGAGGTTGGGGTGCAGGGGGGTGAGGGCTCCAGCTGGGGGTGTGGGCTCCGGGGTGAGGCTGGGGATGAGGGGGTTGGGGTGAAGGGGGCTGGGGCAGGGGGTTGGGGGGTGAGGGGGGGGTGAGGGCTCCAGCTGGGGGTGTGGGCTCTGGGGTGAGGCCGGGGTTGAGGTGAAAGGGGTGGGGCAGGAGGTTGGGGTGCGGGGTGGGGTTAGGGCTCCAGCTGGGGGTGTGGGCTCTGGGGTGAGGCCGGGGATGAGGGGGTTGGGATGAAGGGGGCTGGGGCAGGGGGTTGGGGTGCGAGGGGGGGTGAGGGCTCCAGCTGGGGGTGTGGGCTCTGGGGTGAGGCCGGGGATGAGGGGGTTGGGATGAAGGGGGCTGGGGCAGGGGGTTGGGGGGTGAGGGGGGGGTGAGGGCTCCAGCTGGGGGTGTGGGCTCTGGGGTGAGGCCAGGGATGAAGGGGTTGGGGTGAAGGGGGCTGGGGCAGGGGGTTGGGGTGTTGCGGGGTGCAGGAGAGGGTTTGGGATGCGGGGTCCCAGTGACGCTTACTGTGGCTCCCAGGAAGCAGTCGCCAGGTCCCTGCGGCCCCTAAGTACATGGGCGGCCAGGGAAGCTCTGTGCGCTGCCCTCACACCCACAGCACCGCCCCCACAGCTCCCATTGGTTGCGGTTCCCAGCCATTGGGAGCTGCGGAGCAGACGCTTGGGGTGGGGCAGTGCGGGGAGCCTAGGGGCTGCAGGGACCTAGCGGCTGCTTCCGGGAGCCACATGGAGCCAGGGTGGGTAGGAAGCCTCCCTTAGCCCTGGGCCCCCGCTGTGCCACCAACTGGACTTTTAACGGCCCGGTTGGCAGTGCCGACCAGAGCCACCAGGGTCCCTTTTCAACCAGGTGTTCCGGTCGAAAACCGGCCGCCTGGCCACCCTAGACAACAGGCAGGCAGAGAGGGGCTCTGCAAAGGCTTGAAAGGAGACAGGCAGTGATTTGCTGCACTAGAGAAGGGGGAGCCCGAGGCGAGATGTAGAGAAAGGGGTGACGTGGCCAAAGCAACAGGGGAGGAAAATGCTCTGCAGCTGCATTCTGAATGGAGCTGAGCGAGGCAGGACGGTGCTTGTTGAAGCCAGAGGGAGGGAAGTTGCAGTGATCAGGGCGTGAGGCCATGGGGGCCTGGATGGGAGCTGTGGCAGGGGGTGGATAGGACGGCTGTCTCCTGGAGAAGTTACACAGAAAGAATCAGTAAGATTCAGACACAGCCTGACGTTTAGACAAGTGCTCGTTTCTGCCCGCGTTCCCGGCTGTGTGGGACTCCTGCCTGCTCCCAGCCAGGAACAGCCCCATGGCCTCTCTGCCCCTCCCCTCTACAGTCAGACCACACCAGGGGTGTGTCCGCATCACCCACTGTGCATCCCCTCTGCAGGCGTGGCAGAGAAGCAGGTACCATGGTTCTGGATTCACGTGGTTCTCCCCACTGCCTCTTTGATGCTCATCCTGGTCCTTGTCATTTTGTTGATTCGAATGGAAAGGTGAGTCTTCCGCTGCGTCCCCAAGAGCCCCCAACCCCTGTGCACAGGTATGGCCCTGTAAGGCAGAGAAGCCTTGTTCCCCGGGTGGGTCCTCCTGGCTCAGAGCAGTGACCCAGACCTGCGTCAGCTCTGCGGGCAGGACACAGGGTGGGAGCAGGGTTGGGCCAGGAGGACCCACCTGGGGAACAGGGCTGAAGGGCTGAATCAGAGGACACCGACTGGTGCCTGGCTGAGGAGGGCCCCTGGGCCCATGGTAGGTGTCTGCAGCCAGGTTCCAGGGGCTGCCCTTCCTCACTAAACAAGTCCTTTCCCATTCTGCAGAGTCTGGGTTATTCTCATGCCCAGAATCCCCAACCCCAGCAAGAACTTCGATGAGCTCTTCAACACCCACCAGGGCAACTTCCCGGTAAGAGTGCTGGGCCGGGGACGGAGGGGCCGACGGGCCGGGCTGGGCCGGGGACGGAGGGGCCGACGGGCCAGGCTGGGCTGGGGACGGAGGGGCCGCCGGGCCGGGCTGGGGACGGAGGGGCCGACAGGCCAGGCTGGGCTGGGAGGGGCTGATGGGCCGGGCTGGGCCAGGAACCTGCTCCTTGGGATGAACAGACAGATAGGGCTCAGCCAGGCACCCACAGATAGGGGCATCTGCTCCCTGGAGAGCTGGGACAGACAGGCTGTTTCCCTCTAGCGCTGGTTCAGCTCCCCTGGGGGTGCGCATCCGTGTCTGCCCCATGCTGCTGCCTGCAGTGTTAACCTAGGGCAGGTACGAGAGCACATGACACACAGACAGTCCCTGGGCCCGGGTCCTGGCCGTCCAGCTGGCCCAGGGGAGTCAGCCTGGACATATGCACAGCCAGAGCTGCCCCAACCTCAGGCCTGAATTTTGGCCCAGAGACTCAGGGTACATCTACCCTGCAAACAAAGAACCACGGGGGCACCTGACAGCTTGCGGGGCTCCCGCTCTGGAGCTAACACCAGCAGTGTCGCTGCTCCTGCTCAGGCTCCGTAACCCAGTGAGGGAGGCTCGGAGCCTGGGCTCCAGGCCAAGCAGGAACAGCTACACTGCTGGGGCCCCGCGTGCCCAGGCCAGTCGACCTGGCCTCAGACTCACCGTCGCAGGGTTTTCGCAGTTTAGGCAAGCAGTAAGGTGCCGCACCCATCAGCCCGCCAGCCTGGTCCCAGCTCCCTGCTGGTGCCTCCAGGAGCACGTTGGGTGCTGGACAGGCGCACTGTGACCCTCAGCGCCAGCAGCCGGCTGGCTCTGCCCTAGCGGGGAGAGGGGCCCCTCGGCTGGGCCATGGGGCGGCCCTGGAGTGGGAGCAGGGGGGGGTGCCTGCTACAGGGGGCCGCCTTTAACCTGTGTTTGGCTCTCTTGGAGGAATGGGCCGGAGTCTCCAAGGATGTTGTGGAGAGCTTTAAACCCAACTACAGCGAGAGCTTCTGCTACGTCAGCGAGCTACCCCCCAAGGAGGGCAGCACGCCCCTCTGGGAGGGCCGTGACAAGCCGAGAGCCCCCTCGGGGCGCTCCTCAGCCCCAGCCTCCAGCAGCAGCCCTGGGCTGATCCTCTCCAAAAACAGCTACGTGGGAGTGTGACATTACCAGCAGGAGTCGGGATTGTCTGCTTCTATCGCCTCTCCTCACATTGCACCCCCACCCTCTGTGCCCCCGCCCCAATGCCTCCCCCATCCACTCCAGCACCCCTCGCCCCATCCTGCCCACCTCTCGCCCCATCCTCACACATATACCCCTCCCCCATCCTCCCCAGCCCTCGCCCCATCCTCACACATGTACCCCTCCCCCATCCACCCGTCCCCTCCCCATCCTCACACATGTACCGCTCCCCCATCCACCCCAGCACCCCTCCCCCATCCTGCCTAGCCCTCGCCCCATCCTCACACATATACCCCTCCCCCATCCACCCCAGCACCCCTCGCCCCATCCTGCCCACCTCTCGCCCCATCCTCACACATGTACCCCTCCCCCATCCTCCCCAGGACCCCTCCCCCATCCTGCCTAGCCCTCGCCCCATCCTCACATATGTACCCCTCCCTCATCCTCCCCAACACCCCTCCCCCATCCTGCCTAGCCCTTGCCCCATCCTCACACATATACTCCTCCCGCATCCACCCCAGCACCCCTCGCCCCATCCTCACATATGTACCCCTCCGCCATCCACCCGTCCCCTCCCCATCCTCACACATGTACCGCTCCCCCATCCACCCCAGCACTCCTCCCCCATCCTCCCCAGCCCTCGCCCCATCCTCACACATGTACCCCTCCCCCATCCACCCCAGCACCCCTCCCCCATCCTCCCCACATCCTCACACATGTACCCCTCCCCCATCCACCCCAGCACTCCTTGCCCAGCGCCTCAAGCACTCCCCCAGCCCCTGTATGCAAGCACACACCCCTTTCCACATAGATGATGCTCCCCTCAGCATTCTTTTAGTGCCCCCCCCCCCGTGCACTTTGCATCCCCGCCAGCCGCCAGGCAGCTCACCAGCGTAAGGCACCTGGCCGTGTGGCTGCCGTGCCCTGCTGGGCCTTGCTGCCCCTAGTGCTCCCCACGTTCTGCCTGGGCTGAGCAGGGCCCTGGCAGAGGAGCTCTCTGGCTGCTGATTGTGCAGCAACTTTATAGATAAATAAAAACAGTCTCACCCAAGAGTGTTTGTTCCTCTGGGCATTCTGTACCTGCACCCCCCCCCCCCGACCCAGCCGCTCCGCAGCCTCTCCCACGTCCCCTGGCTCTGCCCAGTGCCCCTCGCTCCCACTGAGGCTCCTTGCAGAGCTGGGACGCGGGAGTCCCAGGAGTCACTCGCCTGGAGCGGGGTCTCCGCACTCATTCACTTGCCTGCTGGAATCCATTGTGCATCCCTCTGGCTGGGCCTGTTCCCCTGCGTCTGACCTGTGGCCCGCTCGCCTCCTGGGCTGCGCACAGAGCCTGGCTCCGCTGCTCACTGCTTTGCCATTGGCCCATTGGGCGTGCCACCCAACCACTGTTGTCAGATGCTACCGGTGTGGTGCTTCTGCTTTCTCCTGTTGATATCACTCGGCTGCGTGTGTGTGTTCCCTCTGTGTGCTGCCCCAGCTCTGCGCAGATAGCTGACCCAGCAAACCCCCAATAACCACAGAATCTAGTAAGGTACGAAGGCACCTCGGCCAGGTTTATTGCGACCCTGACACAATTGCAGTTCCCTGTAGGTTTCTTAGCCTAAGTCAGGGCATACTACGAGAAAGTGCCGCTCGGCAATGGACTCAACTCAGTCAGTGGCGGGACTTTCCACTGCCCCCTCGGCTGGACAAAGACACCACCCCAGGGATACATTCTTATACACAGGTACAAACAAGTTACACATCACTCCTGACGTATTGAGGTGCAACCCCTCTATGTAGCAAGGTACAACCCCTCTACGTAGTAAGGTGCCGCCTCTCACCTTGTACATGTTGGTTCGATCAAAACAACACTATCCATCATATTCCCCTTTTGCCCCTGTCATTGGGATGGGTCGGCCTGTTCCATGTATAACTGTGGAATGTTCCAGTATAGTGTATGTTCTGATATCTGGTGTCCAGTACCTTTTAGGTATGTCTCTTTTTGCAGCATCAGCCCTTTCCTTGCCAGCTTCTGTGAGCAGGGCCTGCCTCTGGCTCACAGCTTAACTTTGCTTTATGTTAGCAAAGTCTTGACCATTACTTTAGTTCAGGCCTTAGGCCTCATACCAGGCCTCTGATACCAAGGTTTATATCTCAGGGGCTCCTCTTATTACAACCACGTATGCCACGGTGCGCGGCCGAGGCCCAGCAGGCACTCACGTCGCTGCCTACCCTGGGCTGCCAGGAACCGAAGAGCTTCCAGTTCCGGTCACGGCCCACACAGCCAAGTGAGATAAAACCATACACACACTCTTGTTGGAAGGGCGCAATGACACCTGCCTTTACTGTGCAGCTCGCAGAACTCTCCCACAGCAGCTCCTGAAAACAGAGAGAGACGAAGCAGGCTGCTCTGTAGGCAGAGGCACAACTCCACCCACCTGGTTCTAGGCTGGCTCGCTGCAAACTGACAGGTAGAGTGCAGGCTTCCCTGCAGAGCCCCAGTCTGCCAACAGGCCCAGGAACACCAGCACATGCTCTCAAAGCGCTCGCTTGTGAGTCTAACCCCGTCCTCAATACACCACACTGCCAAGATGATGGCCCACGGCTGTGCTCAAAGCCTGCACTGTCTCCTCTTGCCAGAGGCCCGTCAGCATCCCCAGCCCAGGCCATCAAGCCGCCTTCCCCCCTCCCCGCCCCCGGCAGCCAGGCCTTTCTGTCTGCGGCTGACTTCACAATAGCCCTGCTGCAGGTCATGTGAGGGGGGCGTGCCCTGCAGCCCCCCACTGGCCTCATGCAGCTTGGCCTATGCACTACGATGTTCATCTGTGTCAAACACGGAGGTGAGGCCCCGTGCTGGCGTTGGCTGGGAGAAGGTGCTGCATGTGCGGCTGCCCTCACTGGGAGGGTGGGTTGGGGTGAGGTGAGGTGAGGGGGCAGGACTCCGGTTAGCTCTGCAGGGGGTGGGCCCGAGTTCTCCGCTGGGGTTCTCTCTTGGGCTTCCATAGCCCCTAGGGATCCACCCCAGCCTTGCAAGCCTGGTCTGCAGGGGCACAGCAGGGCACTGCTTGCCCTGGGCTAAGGGACAGCTCCCAGGTGCCAGCTCACCAAGAGGGCAGATACAGAGCTGCTGGCTGGGCCGGCGCGGGCACACCATGGGCACTGGGGCATTCCCCACGCTCAGTCTGAGGCCACGGAGGGTTTGGCTGGTGAGCCCTGCACTGGCTAGTGCTGCTGGGCTCTGGGAGTCATGCTCTTGGCCCAGCACGGGGACGGGCCCAGCGAGGCGGGGGCAGCAGCCTGCAGATAGCTCCCACCTTCAGCATCATTTCCCCCAGCCCATAGCCCCGAGGCCCCGCCCCAGCTGTGTGCCCAGCCCTGGGTCAGGCACTGCCTCGTCCCTTCCAGAGAACCAGCAGTTTCTGGCTAACACCTGCTGCTCTGTCCTCCTGCTGCTGCACTACCTGAGGAGTAAGGTGGGGCTCCGGAGAACAGGTGAGCACCCCTGACCCGCCAGGCCTGCGCCGGGACCCCGCCAGAGACCGAGAGCAGGCTGGCAGCAAGGGCAGGCCCGCAGACCCAACCTAGCGAGCCAGAGCGCACAGCTCTGGGCCCATGGCACGTGCTGGGGAGGACAGGACAAGAGGGCGCGAGCTGGCGCTGGGTAATGGCAGCGCATAGGAGCAGCGGCCCAGGAGGGAGCCCCACAGGAGCCACCAGGGGCGAGCTCTGTGCAAGACCCGGGGGCAGGGCACTGCCCACACGTGTGATGTGAGCACAGTCATGTCAGATGCCAAGGGGTGGGCGCCATGCTGGGCAGGACACATGCAGTGGAGCGTGGGGGAGCCATGTAGCAGAGGCACTCAGACACTATGGAGAGGAGGAGATGAATTCCTTGTCGACAACAGCAGAGTCTAATGGGTCCAGAGGGCTGTGGGTGAGGGGGTCAGGCAGCAGCCCACGCGATGCCCTCCCAAGATAGCACCATCCACACATCTGACCGGCCAAGCAGGAGGGCGCTGGGCTCCAAGCCTGGGTGGCACAGAGCTAGAGCCAGGGGCACAAAGCACAAAGCCACTGAGGAGGCAGTTTTGATGAGGGGCTGACAGGTGCCACGGGCACTGTGCGGAGGCTTGCTCAGCAGGGACAGGCCGGGCAGGGCAACGGCGACAGGACTGACTCGGGGGGGTGGGCTAGAGCAGCAGAGATGTGAGGCAGGGGCTGCAGGTGAGGAAGGCAGGCTGGCGGCGAGGGGGAGAGCAGCGTGGCTGGACAGCAGCTGGGAGTGGGAGGCAGGGGACCATTCTGCAGCATGCAGGGGAGGGGGAGTCTGGCGGGCGAAGTGCCCCAATGGGCTGCAGGGCAGCCGGGATTCCCTGCCCAGTAACCCATGGCCGCAGCGTGGTCGGCGCGGGAGCAGGCCTAGCAGAGGGCTTGGCCCTGCCCAGCCTCACAGGACTGTGTTTGGAACGTGAATGCCCCAGCCAGCTCGGCGGCAGGCAGGTCCCGGTGTCAGCGCCGTGGGCTGTGCCATGGGGCAGGATGGGGGGAGCGCAGCTCATTCCCAGGACTTGTGGTGTCTTCCAGAAGCCATCGACCTGTGTGACGAACAGGGCACCCTCAAGCTGCTCTTCCTGGTCAAGCTCCCCAGCGACAGTGCCAGCAAGTTCCTCTCGCCCCGAGGAACCTATTACGTGTGCCGGGTGGAGCGTGGAGCCCCAGGTGCCTTCCCGAGGGTGCCCTGCAGCCCCCAGCAGCACAGCCCCTCCCCACTGAAGCCCTAGCACCTCAGCTGGCCAGGGAGGGGGTAGGCAGAGGCTGGGGGGGGGAGACAATTATCCCTTTAAAAGCTCCTCTGTGCAAAGCGAGGCCCAGTCTCTGCTGTGGGGGCTCCTCGTGCCATCTGCCCCACCCCCAAGGGCCCAGAGCAGGAATCTGATGCCCACAGCCAGAGGTACTAGCGCTGAGCAGGCCTCACCCCACCCCCATCAGCCCAGGACTCCCTGCCCTGCCCTGCCAGCCCAGCCCCGCGCCTGGGCAGAGCACAGACTGCCTCTGCTGCTGCCTGAGGGGCGAGGGGAGCAGGCAACACCAGCCCAGGGCACCTTCTCCACCCGTGACGTGACACTGAGGATTTCTTCTTGCAGGGACCAAACAGGAAAACGCCTATCGCGCCTTCACCCCAGTCCTCAAGGACCCCGAGCCAGAGCTGCTGGGTAGGTGCCGGCTGCTCCCCGCCCCACGCTCAGGGTGGCACAAAGAGGCCAAGGCAAGGGAGCTGCAGAAAGGACTTGGCTGCACATGACCCCAGCAGTGGTGGGGCGTGGCAGGACGCAGCCTGGGAGGTGCAGAGCAGGGACGGAGGGAGGTGCAGCACTGGGGCATTATTGGTGGGGATGGCGCCTCTTCCTCAGATGCACTCACGTGGTGGCCGCTGCTGGAACAGGGTTATCAAAGCCCAGATCTCAGGGAAGGAGCCGCAGCCGCTAAAGGGTCTGGGCAGTGCGCAGGGCTCCCCGCAGCAGGCAGCTACCGAGGTAAGTTACTGATGTCACAGCGATGGGGCCCTATGCCTGGCCCCTTGCTGGGGCTCCCCCTTTGCCTTGGCAGATGCCCCTGCAGCAGCACAGGTCTCCACCAGGAAGCATCTCCCGATTTCAAGCCTCTACTTTCCTCGACAGCTTCGTGCCATTGCTTGGCTGCTCCCCGAGCCAGGCTGGGCCACGCTGGCATTGCTAAGTCAGCTCCTGGACGGGTCTGCCAGGAACTAATGCCATGATGGGCTGGGACTCCAGGGGATGGCCCCAGCCACGCTCCCCGCCATAGACCAGCTCAGATGGGGCAGGGTCATTCATGTTCAGCCAACAAGGAACAAGCCACACAGCGCAGCTCACCTGGGCCTGGCCCAGGCCCCGCTCCAGCTCCAGGGGGGCAGGCCCTTGGCTCTACACCAAGTCCTTGGCGCAGGGTCTGTGGGCTGGTTCTGGCAGACTCGTCCCACAAGCTGCATTAGCTGAGTCCACGGCCAGGGGGTCCGAGCCAGCTGGGTTCGCTGCCAAGGTAAAAAGAGTCATCAAGCAAACCCAGCACCAGCAGGCCTGCACCCGCCCTGCCACGTGCCCAGGGCTCACAGCCCCTCTCCCGGGGCTCCCTCGGCCATGCCCGCTCCCGACCCGCCTGACTGGGAGGTGGGAACATTTCCAGAGCCCACACACAGCGCCATGCTAGGGGGACGCGGGGTCACGGCTCGGCCCCTGGCTCTGTAGCACCTGCGGGGGAGGCCTTGCCCTCGTTCCTGTATGCCCACTGCATCCCACTAGAGGGGGCTAGGATCTGAACGAACCCCCCGGGGAACCATGACGAGCAACAGTGCGGGCTCCAGGAACCCACCTGTGCACCCGCCTCCCACGGGCACATCAGGGGATTGCCAGCTCACAGCAGCCAGCTCCAGCCGCCTACCGGCTGGGCTACCATCACTTTGCTCCTCAAATGTCTTAGGCTTTGTCTTCACTACCCGCCGATCCGGCGGGTAGCAATCGGTTTTTCGGGGATCGACTTACCGCGTCTAGTCAGGACGCGGTAAAATCGATCCCTGATCGCTCTGCCGTCGACTCCGGAAATCCACCTCGGCAGGAGGCGGCAGCGGAGTCGGCGGCAGCGCGGCAGCGGTCGACTTTCCCGCGTCCTCACCGCTAGGTAAGCCGACCTAAAATACGCAACTTCAGCTACGGTATTCACGTAGCTGAAGTTGCGTATCTTAGGTCGGAACCCCGCTGCAGTGTAGACCTAGCCTTAGCGAGGGGGCTGGTGGCGGAGCTGCCCTGGCACAAGCCGCATGTCGTCAAGGCCAGAGTAGCCAATGCTGCTGTGCCCGAGGGCGGCGCCAGGCCCTGCAGCGGAGGAACCAGCATTCTTAGCCCATTGATTTTTGCCAGGCCTATTATGACAAAGGTTTCCAGACTGGGCCTGCCCCTTCTCCCCCCATGAAACTAAAGCACCTTCTGGGCTTCAGCCCCCTTTATTCACCCAAACACTGGGATCTGCACACATGCCCAAGCGGGGTCCTGGCCTCCAGCTGCATGCACCAAGCAAAGACTTTGGGGTACAAGAACGTGAGCTCCCAGAACTGCCCACCCCAAACACCTGCAGTTTGGGGCCTGCTGCTAATTTACAGGCTGCATTTGAGAATCTGCCTCCACCTCACCCGGGCACCCTGCCCCAGCCACAGTCGCGCTAGCCAGTGCCAACACTGCAGGGGCCCGGGGAGGAAGGGGGCTCGCCTGGTCAGAGAGACTAGGACTTCTGCAACCAGGCAGATGCCATTCCTTTGAGCCCCGCCCGCCTGCCCCTCTCCGCAGATGCCTTGCGCACTCAGTGCGAGTTTCTGGAAAAGAGCCGGCTCAAGCTGCTGAAGGCCCAGGATGGGAAGAAGATCCAGACCATGGAGTCGCTGATTTCCATTGTGCCCTCCCAGATCTCAGTGAGCTCCATGCCCCCGGCCTGCTCTGCCGGCTGCCCACTCCCTGGTCCCGGCCGAGGGGACTTGGCCCTCTCTGCTCCTGTCTCCAGGGAAGTGCAGGGGGGGGCGGCTCAGGGAGCGCCAGAAAGGAGGGAGTGTCCAGAAGCTCAGAGACTCCCAGAGTCAGGGTGGGGAACGAAAGCCAGGGACACTAGATTCCCTTCTCCCCTCCCATGCTCCTACCCAGAACGCCCCTAGCCCAAGAGCAGCGCCTCAGGCCTGCCCGGGGGGCCAGGATGGGCAGGACCCTGCTGGCTCGTGCTTTCTTTGAATCCAGGCTCCTGGAAGGGGGCAGTGCAGAGCATTCCCTACCCAGCTGCTTCTCTGGGAGGTGGGGGTTGGGTCAGATTAGGGCTCATGTAGGGTTTGGGGTCCACAGCTCAGTCAGGGGCAGGTCAATCACCCCAGAAACCCTGCAAGCTGCTCTGGAGGGATCAGTCACAGGGAGGTTGACCAGTGTCCTCTTCTGCTGCACAGGAGGGGTTCAGCTCCCATCTAGCGTCTCTCCCGTTCTCCAGGCTGCAGAACGTCCTGCATCTTGCACAGAAGTCAGGGCCTGCAGGGCCTGCAGGGCACAGCGGGGGGAAGGGAGGAATCAGAGAGCTAGCGGCAGCCCCGGCACTGCAGACATCACTACTTCCAAATTCCCTCCCCATAACCCCATCTGCCTTCTCTGTCCAGGGAAAGCTCATGGGGAGGCCTGGTCCGGGGGCAGCTGGAGCTGCCGACGAAGAGGGTGCCCCGCGAAAAGCAGGACCATCCCCCAAAATCAAACCAGAGGCCAGCAAGAAGGAGAAACATCGCTGAGGCTGAAATAAAAGTGTGGTGGCACTTTCCTTGCAGAGGCTCTGGGATTCATTGAGATTCAGAAAGGCCCAGGGAATCCGGCTCAGTCCTGCCCGGCCGGCCTGTCCCAGGCCCTGGGAATCCAGCCCGGGCCATCAGGCCCGGCTGACCGCATCCCTGAGCGGAGGCCCAGCTAGTCACTTGCAAAGAGCTGCACCCTCCAAGCGCATGCAGGGAGGCCTTCAGGCAGCTCCAGGCTGTGCACTGGGTCCCAGGAGAGCCGCGGGCTGCACACCCATGGCCGAAGGGAGAGGGAGCAGCATTTCGCCACGATTTTCTGTCTGGCCCGTTTCACATTTTGAGACAATCCCTTATTTTTAAGGCTGATGTCACCAGGGAGCCTCCTGATTGGTGGTTCTTATGCCACTGCACAGGCCAGAGGGGCCACTAGGCAGCAGCTCAGACCCTCCAAAGGAAACAGCCAGAAGCAGCCAGCCTAGGGAGGGGTCACTGGGCCATACAGCCCGGTCCATATCATCTCTCGGACTTTCAGGCCAGAAGGGACCAGTGTGATCATTTAGTCTGACCTCCGGCACATCGCAGGCCCCAGACCTCCCCCACCCACTCCTGTAATAGACCCCTAACCTCTGGCTGAGTCACTGACGGAGTTAAAAGTTACAGACTCTGCCACTTACACCAGTTCAAACCAGCAAGTGGCCCGTGCCCCACACTGGAGTGGAAAGTACAACCCCCCCTTTCCCCCTCCTCGAGTCTCTGGGGGGGAATGGTGATCAGTTAGACCCTGGGCATGTGGGTGAGACCCAGCAGCCAGGTACCTGGGAACGAATTCTCTGTTGTAACTCAGAGCCCTCCCCATCTAGTGTCCTCTGGCCATTAGAAATACTTGATAGCAGCCACAACTGGCCCTGCGCATCTCTTTCACTGTTCCGGTGCCTTCTGCACACAGGACCACACAGAGCTATGCAACGGGGCTTCCTCGCCCTCACTGACAGACAGCAGGGCACAGCGGTATCGCCCCACAGCCAGCTGAAAATGCAGGGACTGTCTCCAATCATCACCATTAAATCTTTGCATACGAGGGGCTGACAGTCTGGCACCGTGTCTGCCTGATGAAGCATTGAGAAAGGCTGTTCCTTGCCAGCCAGGAGCAGCCAGTACACAGAATGGAGCGCCTGACGCTAGTGGCTGACTAGCTGGGACTCCTACTGGCCCTCGACCCAGGCACTCCAGGGGTTTCTAGCAATACCTCTGCAGGGTTTCCCTGAGGTGGCTAACATGGGGAAGCTGGGACTTGCAGGCAGGAAACAGGAATCTCGGATGAGCTCCGCTCCCTTCTCCCACCATGAAACTAGGCAGGCGGGCAGCCAGATGCTCTCCAGCAGGGAGGTCCAGCCCCCAACCACTGCCCTTTCTGTCCAGCGCTGAATGCCAGGCCATCTCACGCCCAGGCTGCTGGAAGGCAAGCCTGGGGTTGCCCATCGCCCAACAGGCAGGCACATCTGCTGAAGGCACCACCGCTCAGTTTACTGCAAGGAGTCCTCATCATTGACAGAGCTGCAGGGCCCATATCAATCAGGGGGCTGAGAAAAGGGAAGGTGCAAAGGTGAGGCATACTCAGTGCCAGAGGTGCATCAGGCAGTGGGATTCCCCCCAAGACCTGCCGTAACCCGGAGGGTGCCCCTAGCCCCCCCCCGCAAGCCTTCAGGTCCCCCAGCCCAGGAAACATGAACAAGGGAAGGCAGGTAAGTGCATGGAGGGTTCTGCTCCCACTTCCCAGAGATGGAACCAGAGCCCAGGGCCACCAGAACCCTGCTTGTAAAGGTCACTGTCTCTCTGCTCCCCACCTTCCCCCATTCCTACCCTGTGGCTTCTCACACTTCCCCCAGAACCCCCACCTCCCACCCCAGGCTGCAGTACCTGGCCCGGGCAGCACAGATGGATGAGCGTCCTCAATGGCCATGGGAGAAATACAAGAAGGGGGCACTGAAAGATTAGCAGTGGCCACTGCCCCAGGAGGGAGGAACCAGGAGCCAGCAAGCGCCAGGGGCACCAGGGGATCAGCAAGTTAGACCTGAGCCTGCCATGGGATACTGCTGCAAAAAAGGTCCACACAACACACAGCCCTCCTCCATCACACAGGGAGGGGACAGTGCTCAGCAACTGGTGCAACCACAACTAGTGCAATGGATCTGCTAAGAAGGGGCCACAACTCCCATCTGCCCCTCCCTACTGCCCATCCCCTCCCCATGCCAGGTAAGGGGAAAGGGCCTTACCCAGGAGCTGCCAGGCTGTTTGGGAGTGAACTGCACGGCAGCAGGGAGCTGGAGAGAAGCTGCACATCGAACAGGCTGAGACTGTCAGGAGCAGGTTTGTGTGGGACTCATGGAGGAGCAGGGAGCCAGTGCAGAGGGGCCCCAATGAGAAATACTAATGGAGCCTGGCTTGGCAGCTGACAAATGCAAATTTGCTTGAATAGAGGCTGGACTGAGGAGGGCACCCCAGGCACTAGCCCTGAAGAGCACGGGACTGCCCCAGGGACCCTCACTAAGCCCCTGTGCCTAGGGGATCTGCAGCCTTTCCCCTTTCCTGCCAGCCCTAGGAAAAACCTTTCCCTTCGCGACATGTCTGATGGTTACTGGAACCTACCAGGCACCAAGCACCGACACTGCTTGCCTCTGAGAGCCGTACCCAGGCATACTACTGGCTAGGCAGGCCACTCGTCCAGCATTAAACTGGACCTTGAGAGGTTTGTCCCCCGTCCAGTACTGGGACAAACTGAACGTGGTTTTGTCCGGTATTGGACAGGGGATACTGGTCCGTCCCCTCTGGCTCTTAACGCCCCCCTCCCCAGTGCAGTGTGACCTCGCATGCACTGTCACACTGGCAGGGGTAGGCCCACGC
Source organism: Emys orbicularis (assembly GCF_028017835.1). Taxonomy (NCBI): domain Eukaryota; kingdom Metazoa; phylum Chordata; order Testudines; family Emydidae; genus Emys; species Emys orbicularis. The sequence goes on from NC_088691.1 coordinate 808,580, forward strand.
TGTTCCTAGAAGTACCAGAATGTGTGAGTGGCCACCATACTACTGGCACGCTAGGGGGCTGGGGTACAGGGTATCCCCAATAGGCACACTAGAATAGGAGGGCACTTGTGGGCACCTCCTTCCCAGAAAGATAGTGACATGCTGGTGAGAGCTTAGACAAAAGCCACAGACACGTTTACGAGCCTGGAAGGAGCAATTTATGGGGCAAGAATTAAATCTGTTAAGTTCAGCGAAGCAACTGCCCAAAGGGCAGGAGAACAGTCTGCAAACATTAGAGAGGGCAGCTTTGCCCGGGCATCCCAAGGGGCTGTAGCTAGCCGGCCGGGGATGGAATTCCAAGGGGAAAGCAGACTGCGTGACAGAGCCAACTTTCCGACAGCCAGGCTGGGAAATGGTCTCCCAATACTAGAGTGGACAAACCACAGCAGCAAAGAGTCCTGTGGCACCTTATAGACTAACATCTGTAACTCTTTGCTGCTTTTACAGATCCAGACTAACACGGCTCCCCCTCTGATACTTGAAACCACAGCAAACAGCCCTGCCCATGCATTGGCCTGGGGGTGGCAAGGATGAGCTCCAATGGCCTCCCCAGCTCCAGCTCCCCCACAGGGGCCCCTGGCAAGGAGGAGGGCTGTGGGGCCCATTTCACTTTCACAGCCCCCAGGTGAGAATGAGGATGTCAAGTGCCTCCATTTCCACAGAAACATGGGCCAAGGCACGCCGGATTCTTGGCTATTCCACAGCAAGGAGCCTGAGCAGCCACTGGCCCAGGCAGGAGTCCAGCCCCGCCGGCTGCATTGCTGCCAGGCTAAAGCCTAGTGAACACTAGGCCTTTTTCCTTAAGATCCCTCACTGTGGCTTGCCCCAGCGCGAGCGATGGCTAGAGCCTCACGCAGAGGAGGTGCCAGCAGCCCCTGGCGCTCGAAGCAGGGTTAGATGGCCTGGCGGTTAAGGCACCAGCAGCCTGGGGGTCAGCGCGCTACTCCCGCCGCAACGGGCCCGCAGGAAGCTACGGCAGCTTCCCCATGGACAAGACTTTAGAAGAGGGGTTGGCCTGAGAAGGGACAGTGGGGTTGGCTGAAGGCAGGGGGAGTATGTCAGTGTAGGGCTTTGATTGGCTGTTGCTATTCACTGGTCATAAGGTGCATTTATCGGAGACCAGTCAGGTGCTTCCTGGGAGCCTCCTTCCTGCTGCAGAAAAGAGCAGGCAGCAGGAGGCAGGTACCCTGGTTACATCAACCCAAGCCAGCAAAGCTCTTCCTGGCTGGGATACAGTTCTACTTGGACCACCCCACTCAGCCTCCCTGAGACCCCATCAGTCTCTCTGAAAGCACTGTTTCCATAGAGCAATTTCCTTCCTGGCACCAAGGCTCAGAGCCATTATGTGCTGCTCCGGCAGCAGGGACCTACAAGGGTGGGAACAGAGTCACGTGTCGGCAGCCGGCACAGCTGCCTGGGCAACAGGCCGGTCAGCACTTTGCGCTCTAAGTCACCATCCCTCAAAGTCAGCTCCAGGTGACCCATTGCCTCTCCCCAACAACGGGCTCTGAGAGCCAGAGTGCTTGGGTCCAGTCCCATAAAACCCCAACCAGGCAAGCCTCTCTCCCAACCAACCAGTCACCTGAACATCTTCCCTGGCTCCAAGAACCGGGCACGTCCACCCACTACTCAGTTCTAGGAAGACGGCTCACTCTGCCCCCCAAGGTACCGCCCCCGCCCCCAGGCCTGGGGCCTTGGGCAGAAGCAGCTCAGAGATGGAGAATAAGCTTCTAAAGGCCTGGCAGGGTTAATGGGGAATCTACCCATGCTGTGAACATCAGAGACAAGGCCAATACCAGTAAGAGGCACTGTGTCATTGAGCCAGAACACCCCCCATACAGCCTGAACTCCCCCCACCCACCCCATATGGCCTGAACACCGCCCAGCTACAAATACCTTACTGGTACAGCATACCCGACTGTACCCTGCACACGGGGTATGTCTGCACTGCAGCTAGACACCTGCGGCTGGCCCACGCCCGCTGGCTCGGCCTGCGGGGCTGTTTCATTGCTGTGTAGACGTCTGGGCTTGGGCTGGAGCCTGGGCTCTAGGACCCTGGAAGGTGGGAGGGTCCCAGAGGTTAGGTTCCAGCCCAAGCCCAGACATCTACACAGCAATGAAACAGCCCCGCAGGCCAAGCCCAGTTCAGCACCTGCTGGGGGGTTTCTTTGCTATGCAGCATGACAGGGTGGTTCACCCACCACCAGGATAGCACCTCCTCCTGGTCACTCTGGGCAACAGTTTGTGGGGGCAACAGCCCTTCTCACCATTGCAAGCTGTCCTCCGCCTCTCTCTCTGGGTCTGCAGCCCCTTTCTTGCTCCATGAGCTGCTGCTGCCTATTTGTGACCTGACCCTCCAGCTGGGTCACTCTGTGCATTTCCCCTTCTGGGTATCAAAGTCTTTCCTCACCAGCAGTCCTAGGCGGCCTTACCAATCAGTGCCTCATAGTGCCACTCCCTCAGTGGCTGGCAGGGGAGCCCAGGCCCCCCTCTACTCCAGGTTCTGCTCAGGGACCCTCTAGCCAGCATCCAAGGTCTGTTTCCTTCTACACCTCACTGCCTTTCCCTAAGCCCTGCCCTACCTCCCTGGCTCCCCCATTCCTGATTTGCCAGCTCAGATGCACCTCCCTTCTCCCAGGGAGTGACTGCAGACTTTCCCAGCAGCCCCTTCTGCTAGCAGCTTCCTGTCCTTATAAATCCAGCCCAGCTGTTCCTAAACCAGCCGGGCTCTGTCCCTCAGGCAGGGGAGTGTTCACCCACCTGCTCTCAGCCATGGCCTGTTTGGTTAATTGGCCCCCTCCGGGCAAGAGTGGGGTGAACACCCCATTGCTTGTAGACACACCCAAGGTGTCCAGGAGAGCACAGAGACAGGAGCCTAGTGCAGCAGCCAGGTCTGGCAAGGACTCTGCTCTGTCTGAGGCAGCTCAACACCAGGCGGCAAGAGAGGTGCTGTCTGTCTGCGTTAGCACCGTGGCTCCTTTAGATAAGTGCATGAATGTGCAGGAGGTCAAACTAGAGCAGTGGTTCTCACCGAGGGGTACACGTACCCCTGGGGTACGCAGAGCTCTGCCAGGGGGATAGCAACTCACCTAGAGATTTGCCTACTTGTACAACAGGCGACATAAAAAGCACTAGGGAAGTCAGTACAAACTAAAATTTCACACAGACAATGACTTGTTTATACTGCTCTGCGCTATACACTGAAATGTAAGTACAAGCTTTATATCCCCGTTGGTGTATTTTATAATTATATGGTAAAAGTGAGAAAGTAGCTATCTTTCGGTAATACTGTGCTGTGACACCTTTGTATTCTTAAGTCTGATTTTATAAGCAAGTCGTTTTTAAGTGAGGTGAAACTTGGGGTACGCAAGACAGATCCGATTCCTGAAAGGGGCACAGCAGTCTGGGAAGGTTGAGAGCCACTGGACTAGATGATCACAATGGTCCCTTCTGACCTTACAGTCTGAGTCTAAAGACACTCCTTCAGTGACTGTAGCCCAGCTCCTCCGGCTACCATGTGCAGTCACTGGGGCCTAGCCAGTGAGGGGAGCTAGTCCTCGAAGGTGCCACCCAGCACATCTCGCCTTTTCGCAAGAGTGTGGAACAAGGGAAAGCACCGATGGACATCTCTGATTTACAGGACTCACTTCTCCTCCTGTCCTCCCCATCAGGCCTTCCACCATGGACATCCCTGCGCACCCAGAACAAGTGTCAAGAAAACCACAGCTTCTTTTGGCTGCTGGGAGAATAAAATAAAAACCAAGCACCACTTGCAGCTGATCTGCTGACTCAGCTTCCTGTTGTCAGCCCAACAGCTGCCGGGAGCCAATACTAGAGACAGGAGGAAGTCAGCTGTTACTCACCCCAGCAGGAGCCATATCTGCAAAACCACTAGCAGCGGTGCTGCACTTTCAGCGTTAGCCCGGGTTTCAGACTGACTGGCCACGGAGGAGCGGCAGTGGAGTCTCAGGACTGGAGGCTCCCTGGCGCTCCGTAATGATGACAATGCACATCCTGAGTGACAGCCCAGTAGGGAATGGAGCAGGGGTACAGAGGAGCTCACGGATGCCTTAGAGTCAGCCTCATCTCCCAGGAGACAAGGTAAGGAATGAAGCAGGAGCACAGGGAGCAGGAGAGCACAGGTATTCTAGCAGAGTCCAGCGGAGGGCAACAAAAATGATTAGGGGTCTGGAGCACATGACTTATGAGGAGAGGCTGAGGGAACTGGGATTGTTTAGTCTCCAGAAGAGAAGAATGAGGGGGGATTTGATAGCTGCTTTCAACTACCTGAAAGGGGGTTCCAAAGAGGATGGAGCTCGGCTGTTCTCAGTGGTGGCAGATGACAGAACAAGGAGCAATGGTCTCAAGTTGCAGTGGGGGAGGTCTAGGTTGGATATTAGGAAACACTATTTCACTAGGAGGGTGGTGAAGCACTGGAATGCGTTACCTAGGGAGGTGGTGGAATCTCCTCCCTTAAAGGTTTTTAAGGTCAGGCTTGACAAAGCCCTGGCTGGGATGATTTAGTTGGTGTTGGTCCTGCTTTGAGCAGGGGGTTGGACTAGATGACCTCCTGAGGTCCCTTCCAACCCTGATATTCTATGAGTCTAGACCTGGGCCCGGGGCGGTGAGGCTGGTATCGAAACTGAGAGCGTTCCACGCTCGCTTTGTACTCAGGTACGTGGCCCGGCAAGGGGATGCGCTGAGGAGGATCAGGCCCGCTGCAGGGGAACAGTAGCTCTGCCCACTGGTGAGCTCCCAGCTGCTCCAGTCAACAGAGATCACGGTCTCTTCTTCTAATAGGCTGGGAGGAGGAAGAGGATCGGCTGTTGTTAACTAGTCAAGAACCAGCTGATCAGTAGCCAAGGTGCAGCTAAGGTGGCCTAGTTCACCCCCAGCTCTCAGTCAGCAGGAGGAGAGCGAACGGGAAGCACTTGGGATGTGTCTGCAGGCTGACGGCCACCCAGCCTGGTAGCAGCAAAGGGCCCCGAGGGCAGCAGCACAATAGCTGTCCAGGAATGTCACGCTGCACCCACAGAATGAGGGTCATTAGCCACTGCTACGAGCGGTCAGGGATATCCCTGGTCCCAGAGCGACTACGGGACAAACAGGGCTAAATGGCCCAGTTGCACTACAAGCACAAAGAGAGCTGTAGTGATGGACTGTCCTGCCCGGAGAGCGGCTGCTCTCAAACCTGGCATGGGCAGGATTCACGTGTGTCTGTCACAGGATAGTCAGGTGAACTAGCTTGGATGGCATAGCAATGAGCGAAACACACCCAGACCGTATGTCACTGATAGAGCCGTCGGCCCAAAGGCAGCTATAGCCTCCTGCCAGAGTCCCCATCCTGCCCCCTGCCTGCACAGGGAGCTGTATGCTCTGTGAATGGCACCCTGGCCACCAGCTGCCTGGGAATGAGTTCCTGCTGCTGCTGTGAAGGGACAAATTCCAGCACAGGGGGCAGGGGGCAAAACACGGACATGGACGTAGGGTCAATTCACATCAAGGAGGACAGAAAACCCACAGAGGGAGCCAGGCAGGGTGGGGCTTGGGGGGCTCTTTGCTTCTCAAGTTGCTAGTCCTGAGGTGCAAGGAGCCGTGAGCCCTGGCATGCTGCATTCAGCCCTTCCTGCCCTGGCCTCACAAAAAGCCCAGGATCTGGTTTTCACGGCTGACTCTTGTGCCTGGCCCCTCCCCTTTCCACCCCAGGGAATGGTTCCACCAGCCTTCGGTCCCCTAAGAGGACACAGTCTCCCCACCCTGGGGGCACAAGTGTAAGGGCGAGTAGGGGATGCTCAGACAACACTGAATAACTCTACACTCCCCTGCACCTCGGCTTTCCTCTGTGCTGAAGCTCAGGCCAGAGTTCTGCCTGTTCAGAAAGCAGCACACACAGGTAAACCTCAGGGCTGTTGTATGCAAAGCCCAGAGAAACGGATGGTAACAATCCTGTGTCCATTTCAAAGAGAGCGCACCATAGGCTCTCTGAGTAAAACAAACACTTAATGCACACTAAGCACAGGGCAACTAGTAGAAAATACTGTACATAGTGTTTGAATACTATGAAGAACGTTTAAACAAAGGCTGTTCCACAGTAAATCTACTGCTGTTCCTCCTGCAGGCGTTTCCCCTTTCGTTTCTGTCATAAGCATTCAAATACAAGGGTTCCACACCCCCTTTTCTGTACTTTAGCACACTCCTCTAGCACATTCCCCTTGAAGCTTTCCCAGAGACTGTGTTGTGTCCCTTGATTTGGGCCTTCCTCACACATTGCGTCCTGCATTTGGGCCTTGGCAGGTTGAGGGGTATTGCTGTGACTGCTACACAGCTGTCTCCTTCCACCACACAGCTAACTGCATTTCAGTGTTTGGGGACGATACCCCTGGATATAAAAAAAATCAACAATAAATATCTCTTTGGTATGGGGCTTAAATTTTTCAGAATCCTTGACGACATTAACTAATGAGTCCTCAGTCTGTTGTGGAAGGAAGGGAAGAAATATTATTGTCCCAATTTTACAGAGGAGAAACATGGTTGGTTTGTTTATTTACTGATGCCCTCCCAAGTCCTCTGACAGGTCCTAGACCTAGTGGAACACATCATGCCTGACCCCAGGAGTGTACAGTCTGAACTCGACAGACCACACAAGCTCACACAGACCCATGGGGTCCAAGCTCAAAGCAAGACCATTTTTTCTTAGTTGTTTCTTCTTAGATGCCACGGACAAGGTGTGCTTAGTAATACAGCTTATTACTACTGACTAGTGTAAGGACTTGAGAAGACACCTGCCATACGAAGGAATGAACCTACTAGCCAGAGGCAGAAACGGAAAGAGGAGGCTAGGGTCTCCACTGGTGAGGGCTAGGGCAAGGTCCAGCTGAGAAGCCTAGCTCCTTGCCACCAGCTGCTGGGGGAAGGGCAGAAGCTACTGGTCTTTCTACCCCAGTGCTTGGAGGTTCCATCTTTTAGATCAGCCTCTGCTAGTACAATGTTTCTCATCGTGGGGGCACAGAGCAGAGAAGATCCATACTGGTGGGACAGCTATACAAATCCAGCTACACCCTCCCTTCTACATTGCAAACCTGCTGCCACATCTGCAAGTAACTCCAAGGAAGCCACTCACCTTCCCCCGAGTACAGCCACTAACGCAGCAAGCTGTAACCACAGCCCACATGGACCGGCTGCCAGCCCGCCCAGCCAGCCAGCAGCCTGCCAGCCCTAGCACCTCTTCTTTGCTCCCGCAGCTCTTAGCTCAGCCTTCGCGGGGTGGGAGCAGGGGGAGGGAATGAGAAGGTAAATGCCCAACCGAATAGTCAAGATGGGGGTGAGGAGAGTCTGCAAGAAAGACAAACAAGGAGAATAAAATTGACTGCCTGAAGGGAGAGAAACCCGAGAGAAAAGGGAGGAGAGGCCATGTCAGCTGTTCCTTGCATGGCACCAGGCGCTGGGAGCAGCACCCAGCCCTTCCCTGGGGCACCACCAAAGCCAGTCTGGAAGTTGCTGGGCTGGCAAGTGGCCTGATGATGCACAGCTCCTGCCCCATCTGGCTGCTGTAGGGGAACAAGCGCTGGCCGTCCATCAGCCCCAGGGGCACCGGGCTGCTGGAGGGGGTGGGGAGCAGGGGGCTCGCAGCTCCAGGGCTGGCTCCCGGCAGGAGACTGGCCCGAGCCCAGCCGGCCGCGAGCAGCAGCCGCCAGGGCACAGCCTGCGGGCTCAGGCCGCCGCCGCTTCCGTTCCGGGGCGGGACCAGGAGAAAAGGCTCCGCTGCCTGCCCAAAGCGCGAGGCCCCGCCCCTTTACCCAAGAGTGGGCGGGACTACATCCCTTGACAGGCAGGTAACTTTCCACCCTCGTCCACGTGGTCCGGCAAGCCACCGCCCCCTCCCGGCCGGACTCCAGCCCCTTGGCTCGGATTGGCTGAAGGTTTACAGCGTCCCCGCCTATCTCCACAGCGATTGGTCGCTGTTGTAAACCGGGCATGCCCCCTTCGGGCTCCAGCTCCTCGCTCTGCCCCGGCTTGCAGTTTTCCTGGGCAGGCGGCTGGAGCGGGCCGGTACCGTCAGGCAGCTAACCATGATCCTGTGTCCCCCGAGCACGGAGCACCCCCGCGGAAACCAGTGCCAGCGGCTGCAGGGCCAGGTGAGCGCCAGTGTCCCCCCTCCCCCGCGGAAACCAGTGCCAGCGGCTGCAGGGCCAGGTGAACGCCACTGCCCCCAGTGCCCCCCCCCGAAACCAGTGCCAGCGGCTGCAGGGCCAGGTGAACGCCAGTGTCCCCCCTCCCCCGCGGAAACCAGTGCCAGCGGCTGCAGGGCCAGGTGAACGCCACTGCCCCCAGTGCGCCCCCCCCCCCGAAACCAATGCCAGCGGCTGCAGGGCCAAGTGAACGCCACTGCCCCCAGTGCCCCCCCCGAAACCAGTGCCAGCGGCTGCAGGGCCAGGTGAACTCCAGTGGCCCCCCCCCCGCGGAAACGAGTGCCAGCGGCTGCAGGGCCAGGTGAGCCCCAGTGCCCCCCCCCCCCGAAACCAGTGGCAGCGGCTGCAGGGCCAGGTGAGGACGCGGGTGACTTCCCGTCCCAGTTCGGGGCCCCCCATCCCGCTGCACGCAGAGCTGTGTAGACCTTCCGGCCTGCGGTGGCCCCCGCCCGCCTCTCCCGCTAATCGGCCCCTGTCCCGGCGGTGCGGGAGTCTGCGCCCAGCCGCTGGCCCCGGGAAAGTTGGGGACGGAGCCTGGAAGCTGCCGCGGGCACTTTGCCTCGCTGCCGGGGCGCCTGGCCCCGCTCCCGGCCCCGGGGGGCGCTGGCCACCGGGGACCGTGTCCTCTCCTCGCCGCACGGCTTCGCTCCGCAGCTGTTCCGCGCCGGGCGCACGAGCCGCCCCGTCCCGCCCCGCTGCAGGTGCCGGGGCAGGAGCATCTCCCGAGCCCGGAGCAGGTTCTTTGTCCTGGGATGCTGATGCGAGTCCTCCCCATCACTGCCAATCAAAGTTGTTTTTCTCCTTTCCTGCCGCACTGCCCCCGCTGCCCGCCGGGGGCGCTGCGGCTGGAGCGAGACAATGGAGCGGCCGGGCGCTCGGCCGGGCAGGGGGCTCTCGCAGGGGCAGAGGCCGGGGACCTGCTCGCTTCCCTCTGCTGCTCCGGGGGAGTCCCGGGGACTGGCCCTGGCGCAGGGCGGCCTTGCTGGAGCTCTCCCAGTGCCTGGCTCCCCGGAGTTCCCTCCAGCCTTCAGATTAAAGTGCGCCCGGCCCCCTCGCAGATCTCCAGTGCCCCACGCTGGACTTGCCCTTAGCCACGGAGCCTGCCCTGTTTCCTAGTCCTGACCGCAGCCCACGTGTGTGCTGTGTCCTGCGGAATGTTTGTATTGGTACCAAGTGGGCCCTGCAGTGCCCTAGTCTAGAGCCGGACTCTGATGCTTCAGAACAGTGAGTCTGGGTCCTGTCGCCTGCCTGCCTGCTTACTGGTCAGTTAATCCGCCTTCTCCCCAGTACCTTGGGCATCTAGTGTGGTTGCTTCTAGAGTTACTCCCTGACACTGGAAAGGCTCTACCAGAGAGCCTGCAGCAACTCCTGGCAGACTGAAATTGCTACGCATGGTTAATGGATCTGGGAATTTGGGATACCAAAGAGCCAGGGAGAGAAGTGGGGAGATGAAAGCGTCTCCAGAGCCACCTGTATGACATGGGGTTTCTGGAGTCCTGGGCTGTGGAATTCTCTCTCACTGGAGCCATGGGGGGAGGAGGACCTCACCTTAGTACCAAGAGGACAGGTGCCGAACACACTCTGCCCCGACGTGCATTGTTGGGCGGTTCAGTGAGTGCTCTCTGCAGACAGTTATTTACCCCTCATCACCCCTGTGCTGGGTCCCCTGCTGAAGTGGGTGTGAAGTGTCGTGCACTCCTAAGAGGCCTGCAGTACCTGAACAGAGCTTACAGGCTTTTCAGCAGCCAGGGCGCTCCCTACTCCTGGCAGTGTGCCTGATGTGGGGAGAAGAGAACAAATCCCTTTTGCCCTGGCTTCCTGTGCCTGCTCTTGGAAATGACACCCTGGGAAGATGGACATGAGTTGATTTAGGTTTCATTAATGTACAGTTACCAGGCTCCACAGGCTTCTTCAAATGGGAACTTGTGGGGAGTGTCTGAATAGCTCCAGGTGACTTCCAAACCTCTAAGGGCGGGCTGGGCACTTCTCGGAGTCCAGTGGGGGTCAGGAGCTGAGCACAGACCCATAGAAAGGGAGCGAGAGCTGTTTGCTGCAGCATGTGCTGCTCTGCATGCTGCTTCTCCTGCTGACGGAATGACATCACTTTGCTTTGAGCCAGAACTCCGATCTGGCTTTGGGAGCTCAGCCCTGGAGCTAGTGGGAAGGGACAAAAGGCAGCAATGCAGGGGCCAAGCTGCAAGTGCAGTGCTTGGGATTCTGGCCTCTGAGCCTGGGAAGTAGGGCCATAGCATTGTCACCAGGCTAAAAAGGCACCAAAGCCGACTCTTTGGTGCCAGAGCTAACAAACGCTCTTAAGAAAGGGGAAGTTGGGGGGAGGAGAGGGAAAGGCCCACCTAGCGGTGTGGAGCTGGGTAATTTTGCACTGTTGCTCCTCACTGTCTCTGGTACAGAGAGCTGCTGGGCAGTAAAGGGGAACAGGAGCTTCTCAAAGAACTGCAGGAAAAGCCATTTAAGATTTTAAATAGTGAACTGAATCAGGAGAGCCTTGGCATGTACGCCTTACACCAGAACACCTGCACATCCTCCCCAGGGCCGGGGGAGACGCTTCAAGCTGCTGCTGCTGTCATCAAACCCTGCTGAATCCCCGAACTGCCATCCTCCCGGCACCTTCAGGGTGGCACGGCACTGCCAAGGGACACTGACTCCTGGAAGATTGAAAAGCCTCTAGGTCACTGTTTAAATGCTCCCCTGTATTGATGACTGAGGAATTCAAGGCTGTGTGCACTGGGCATTGTGGCTATCCTATGGGAATCCCATGGCTCATCAGCCCCTCTTCTAGTCTGTGTGGTAGATGCTCTGAAAAGTCTCTGTTCTCCCCCTCAGTTTTGGGGCTGTGAGTTGGGCAGGCAGCTGGCTTGACTCTTCCTTGCATGCATCCTGTTCACAGAGGATTGGTCAGTGCCGCTTGGCTCAGCTGTTGATTGGCCGACCTCCCCTAGTGTGGAACAGGAAGGCTTTGGCTGCTTTGTACATTTCCATGTTGGTCAGCACCTGCCTTGGCAGGACTCTGGCCCCAGGAACAGAAGGCAGAGATGTGGTGAATTCAAATGAAGTGGCATCTGGGAACTGGACAAAACTCAGCCCCTGTCCTGAGGAGCTTACAGTCTATAAAACTGGAAAGCATCTGGTATTCAGAGCGATGTGCTCTAGCAGGGAGGAGAATGTCAATTAGCATTCAGCCTTTGAACTAATGTGAGAACCCCAGGCTCTTGGATCAGGCACTTGTCAGCCTATCAAAGGGGAGTACAATTTTGGAACGTCCTCTGGTCTGGCTTTAGCAAAAGATTTCTTCTGGGAATGTCAGGGAGGTGCCCTTGGGCAGGGTTGTGGGGTTCCTACCTTTTATTTATCCTATGTCCCAGGTGTGCTTGCATGCAACCTAGCCTGAGGAGCTAACAGTAAATTTCTCCAGAGCGCAGCTGGAGGTAACCAACCCAGAGAGTTCACACAGCCACCATTATTTGCACATCTTGGTGGCTCCACCTTGGGTTTTGCATTTGACAAGAATGTAATGGGTAAGGTTGGCTAATAAATGAGCTCTGAGGAGGGTGGCCATGGGATTGGGAGGATGTTTCCCATGTAGGGCGCAGCATGAGAAAAGGTAGAGTTTGACCTTAGTGCCTGAATCAGGAAGGTGGCAGCCAGGCCAAAGATGAAGGCGGGGTGGAGTTGTGCAGGTCCCTGAAGGTGGGAATGCGGAGTTGAAATGTGACACAGATGGTGAAGAGAATCCAAGGTGGGGGTCGGGGAGAGAACTCCAGCTGGAATGCCGGCGTGAGACTCAGGGAAAGCTACAGTAGCTGGATGGGACAGGGTTTGGGAGCGAGGGTAGAGAGGAAAGAGATGGATTTTGGAGCTGATGGGGAGAATCAACTGAAAGCATGGGTGAGAGTCTGGGACATGCTGACAGTGCTGTTGGGGGCGGGGGGGAGATAAGGAGCTCTTGTTTCTATGCTGAGTATGAGCTGGTGCTGGGAGAAGGCCATTCGCAGAGACCATCTCAAGTCCAGACTTGCATAGAGGGGCTGGACCGGATTAGAGAGCGAAACTGAAGCTGGAGAATGGATGAGGTATCCGGGAAGAGGGGATGAGGAAGGCCCCATTGGAGAGGGTTGGGACACTGGAGTATCCTGGGAAGGATGCGCAGCAAGGTGTCTAACTTGCCTCTGTGTGCGGGTCTGGGTATTAGGATCTCCGGTTGGAAGCAGTTTCCTTCTGCACCCAGTAGAAGCAGAGGGAGTAGAGAAGGGATAAGTGCCCCTCCGTCACATCTGCCCCTGTGCTATAATTACCCACGTGCTTGGGAGTGTTTTAGTCTGCAAAGCCCCAAAACAGCCCAATGAGAGAGACTGCTGCATCCTGTGGTTGGGGCTGTGTTTGTACTTAGACGGGTTGCCACTGTATGCAAAATCCTCTGCCCAGAAAGGAAGGGAATGCAAAGGCAGAATAGTAACAGATTTTAATGGCAACCACTTTCTGACTGTCAGACTGGCTTCATTTACAAGCCCCAGGACTACTTCCTAAAACACCACCCAGGCCAGCTTCACAGACAATCCAGGCAGCTTTTCCTGCCTCTTGCAGGATCACAACTAACCGGTATTGGAACTGAGCCAAGGGCACTGGTGGATAACGCAGAATAGAATCTGCTTTGCCTTCCTGCGGCCCCACTGACTTCTGCATTTCTAAAAGGAGCAAAAACCTGTTTGCTGACAGGTTGTTTTTTTGGAGTGTGGGAGGACCTGGAGATGTGCCGGGAGAAGGCATGTTGAGCAAGCTGGGGGTATTTCTGCTTACTCACTTTTCTGATCATTACTGTCTTCGAATAGCCTCTCAAAAGTCCCACTGTTCAAAGTGAAGCCTGGTTTGCGGCTCTAGGGCAAACTGAATTGAAGCTCCAGCAGTGACTAGATTTCTTCCAATGCACAGGCAAAAGCGGGCTCCAAAGCTGCACATGCACTGCAGTGTCCCCCAGAGTGAAATAATTTGCTGGGCCTGTGTTGTTGCCATTGTTCCCCACCAGAGGCCAGATCTAAGGGGCACAGGGATCCTGAGGGGGCTGCTGCACCCACTGGTGTGAAGTGGTTTCCATCATATGCAGGGTTTACAGCAGTGATGTGCCGAGTCTTCATTTATTCACTCTCATTTAAGGTTTCACGTGCCAGTAATACATTTTAACGTTTTTAGAAGGTCTCTTTCTATAAGTCTATAATATATTACTAAACTATCGTTGTATGTAAAGTAAATAAGGTTTTTAAAATGTTTAAGAAGCTTCATTTAAAATTAAATTAAAATGCAGAGCCTCCCCAGACCGGTCGCCAGGACCCAGGCAGTGTGAGTGCCACTGAAAATCAGCTCGCATGCCACCTTCGGCATGCGTGCCATAGGTTGCCTACCCCTGGTTTACAGTTTGGGTCAATGGCCCTCAGCACCCTGAAGGGGCACTGTGGATTTTTACAAGAGCAGTGATTAAAATGTGATGCACCTCTTTCCTCTGCCCTGAGCCTGGCTACCACTGCAGTGGCTTGTGGGAATCCCTGCTACAGGGGATCCCGAACTCACTGAGGCAGGGTTACGGAGCAGGAGAGAGCCACTCACAGAGCTCTTGGGAGTCATTGTGGATAGTTCCCCAGCGGCTAGAAAGAAGTAAATGATGGGCAAAGAGCCCCCTTACTGCTTGCTTATTCTTCCATATCTAGGCTGATGTGCCTCATCACCCCTGGGCTAGCTGCTCTGGGGAGATGCTGAGGTAGTGGCAAGGCCTGGCAGTCTGCAGCAGCAGCTGGAACAATAGGATAACTCACAGCGATAGCTGGGGCAACAGCCCAATACTTTCCTAGGTCTTTGTGTGACAGGCAATTCCTGGTCTCCTATTTGGATATCTTCCCAGGGGGATACAGCCAGAGCTTGTCTCAGGTAGCTGCAGAGTTTCACAGGACTCTGAAAGAGTCAACATATATTATTTGATCCCATAACTGCCTGGCAAAGCTGGCCTTCCTCCCCTAAGGAGACAGAATTTCCCTTGTCTGGGGAGTGCGCGCACCCAGAAGACTCAGCACAGATTTCTGGCTTGTTCTCCCCTGCTGCACACTGACAAGATGAGCCAGGCACCTCTTATTTATATCCACTGGGGGCGTTTGCCCACAGCAGGGTTGTGGGGGGACAATGGCGCAAAACTGGGCTCAGACGTTGTTGCAAAGGTATTTGCAAGTGGGTAGTGCTCCCCCTGCCCTCAAAGAGATTGAGCTTGTCGTCTTGTCGCCCCAAAAGGGCAGGACTGTGGCAGGATTATGGGCTTCACTGGGAGAAGGAGCTACAGCAAAGGCGCAAATGAATTTTCACTTAAGCTTTTGTCGCTATTGAGTCTTGCAATATTAACATACAGATAAATGAGCTAATGGAAAGAGAGTTCAGTTAGGTGACTGGTTGCTGATGCAGTCTGGCTTTTCCATCCCTCAATATTGCTGTCACTCTAACAGTTAAATAATAACCTTCTAGATCACTTAGAAGCTACAGTCCAAGCTTTTGGACAAGCACAGGTTTGTAGATCTACTGGTGGCTGAAACGGTGGCTGCTAAAACTGGGTGGGAATTAAGGGCGGGAAGGGAAAGCAAGGTGGAAGCTGGAATGACGGAATATTTAAGGTCTTTAATCTCATTAGCCCCAGGGCTAAAGACACACAGGCTAGCTAGAAAATGGTCAGTATTCAATGGCATGCTGGGTTCACTTGGCTAACTTCAGGCACTCACTGCAGTATCAGTCTAAGAGCTCTGGCCTACCAACCCCAAATGGTGCTGACGTATTGATCCCCTTTCCGTGGGGCCTACAGCTGAGAATACCGCTGACTGTGGGCAGAAAAGCGCTTGCTGTCTGTACCTGCCCAGCAGTGCCAGTTTGCAATCAGGGAGCAGCTGCTGTCCCGTGAGGTTCTAGCTGACATGGTGGGGGCAGCGAGAGAGTAGAATAAACTGCTTAGGGAAGATGCTAATGTAGCACCAGGAGGGGGAGAGAACTAACTTTTCTGCAGTGCCCCTGTACTGGACGACACAGATAGGCCTGTCTTCTCCGGGCTAGTATCTACCTAGGATAGGTAACAAGCTTGTACTCTTGGTTTGCTGCAGCTGAGAGTGTGCTGCCTGGATTCCTGTATAGGACCCAATCCTCCCACCTCCAGGAGCCCTGACGCTCAGCACAAGCTGGAAACGTGACTCTGACCAACAGGTTAGAACCACTGCTTGGGCCCCTCTGCATTGCTCCCCCTCCCTTGGCTGGCCTGGGACTGGCTCTGTAAGCAGAAGGGAACAAACCAGTCCTCAGATGGTCTTCATGCCAAACGACCTGTGAAGACCAGAGGGAGCTGGGAGCTGGGGGAGGGGGCAAGTGCCTGCTTTCTTTGTCTAGCATGTACGTCCTCTGTTGCTTTCTGCTGTTCTGGTCACGCACTGTCCTTGTAAGGACCAGGAGTGTGTGTTGGCCTTCCTGAGGCTTCAGCTCCTGGCTGGAGAGAATAACTCCACGGTCTGTAGCGGCCTTGGTGGGGAAGGGGCTGCCCAGAGCTGACTAGCACTATGGGCTGAGTGAGTGTGAGCTCACAGTTTCCCAGGAGAGGGCTGGGGGGAGAAACATCTCAGTGTTGATCTCTTCACTGCATGGTCTTGCCAAAAGAGCCAGCTCTCAGGCAGGTTCTGGTTGAGGATTGGCTTCCTCTTTAAACTCCCTAATGGGTCCTGTTGCTGCATGTAGCCAAGGGGGCTTGCAGAAGGGGGTGAATGGGGGAGGAGTGCTTCATTGCTAACTAAATAAGGCGAGAGGTTATGCCTGTCTTCAGACACCCACAGTAAAAGTAGTTGTGCCTCTCGCTTGTTGGGGTGAGTGACCATGGTGCCCAGATGCTATGGTAACAGATACATAAGAAAGAAACCTTTAGTCAGAAGCACTTGCTGTAAGAGGATAATGGGGTTCATGTGCATTGCCCTGTAGTCCCTGACCTTCTCCTGTACAATTGGAATGATACAGCTGGGCACTGGCTTCTCTGCAAACTGCCTGTGGCCGCGTTCCCCTGCAAGGAAGGGAAATCCTAGGACACCGCTGCTCTGAGGAGGTGTGGGCCCTCCGACCAGTCCTGGGCTACTGGATATTCCCTGCCTCCAGCATTCTTCTCAAAAGGAGCTGACTCACTGCTCTTGAATGGGACTGTTGGGTGCACAGGTGCTCCCGTTCTCCTGACACAGGCTGGAGGCCTAGAGGCACTAGCCATCCCTAGAAAGCCAGACCGGCACAGGAGTGCTGTTTCCAAGATTTTGAGAGCGCTTTCTGAGTAGGGATGAAGGCCTTGCGCACTGAAATGGAAAAGCCTATTGAATCCCTCTTGTTCCAGCTCCATGGGGCAGATGCAAGATTACGCCTGTTCTCCAGAGCTTCATCCACTATTCAAGCCCCAAGCAGTGGTGCTTCCAGCTGTTCCAGTGGGGAGACTGCGCCACACACTAACTGGACATGACTCAGGCAGCTTCAGTTTAACAAGAGGGTTAAGGCCTGCCTGCCTCTTACAAACAAGCTCCCCCCTTTGCAGCCAGTATCGGCCTCCTCTTTCAGCGTGGCTTGGATCCCCAAACCCGGCGTGGCAGTCTCCGACCAGAGAAATGGCTGTTGGCCAAACTTCTGGCCTTCCCTTTAGTGGGCTTGGGTCGAGGGCCATAGAGGAAGAATCTGCCCTGAAACAAGGGAACCTCAGCTCCCTCCTTGTGACATTTTCTGCTGAGCTCTGTTAGCCCTGGGCGTGCTTACGAGGGCCAACTCCTGCAATGCTGGGACTAGCACCATTTCAGCCTTTCTCAGCTCTCCAGCAGACTCCAAGCCCCCAGGTGAAAGCCAGCTCCTGCTGGAGTGCGCCAGCTCTAACACTGCGGCTCTCTCTCCCTCAGGTAGTGAAGATGACCAGTAGCGACCAAGAGCGACCACAGTTCCTGTTTGTGAAAGCGCTGGCCAGCCGCGGGCGCCTGGAGGCAGTGACACAACAGATGGGCTACCACCCACAGTACCTGGACAGCTTCCTCAAGATGCAGCACTACCTGCTTCACATGGACGGCCCACTGCCATTTGCCTGCAGACACTACATCGCCATCATGGTACGTACCAAACCCTCACCTCTTGGAAAGCAGCTGAAGTAAAGGCCTCCTTCCTGGCCCTATTGCAACAGCCTGCCAGGGCTGAACGGTAGCCTGCCGGAGCACTCGGTCCTTAGCTTGGCTGGTGCCCAGTGTCTAGTGGCTCCCACGTCTCCATAGAAGGCTCAGTGATGGGGGAGGCAAGGGTGAGCTCTGCTCTTGGTCACCATTATTCTGTGCTGATAGAGTCTGGGGTCACCTCTCCCTGCAGAAGGCCCCAGTTAGGTTCTGTGTCTTGTGTCCCTCTGCAGGAGCTTGGATATCCTTTGTGGCTTGGCCCTAGCCAGGCTCCAAAGGTTCTCTTTGGGTGGGTGGCCTTGGACTTCATGGTCAGCTGGAGTCTTCAGACAGTTGCCCGTGCTGGTTATCTGGGTGGTGTCCCTGGCCCCGTGGATACTGCATTGTCCTCTGGAGAAGCTGCTAGGGCTGTGCTTCATGCACTCAGGGTCTGAGTTGATCTTGCAGGCAGCTGCTCGGCACCAGTGCTGGTATCTGGTGAATCTGCACATGCTGCAGTTCCTGCGAGTGGGGGGAGATCCCCAGTGGCTGCGGGGCCTGGACTTCATCCCTCCCAAACTCCGCAATCTTAATGAGATCAACAAGATCCTGGCTCATCGGCCTTGGCTCATCAGCAAGGAACACATTGAGGTAACTGCACGTGGGACGTGGATATGAAGAGTCTGGGTGTGGGCTGATGGGTGGAATGAGAAGAGAACATAGGGCTGAGAGCTGCCCACTCCTCCCATCATGCACGGCCCCCTTGCAGATTCCTTCAAAAGGGGGCCTGGCATGAAGAGGGAGGAGACCTTGGGTGAGTCACTTGATGGACGGGGCAGACAGTAACCCCGTCTACAGATGCAGGCATTATATAATGACACATGAAGAGAAGGGAGTACTTCACAAGTGGAGAACCAGTGTTGATAGGGCCAATTCGATCAGGGTGGATGTAGTCCACTCCCAATAATAGATGAGGAGGTGTCAATTTCAGGAGAGGCCTGCATCTGTAACTTTCACTCGATGCATCTGAAGAAGTGAGTGTTTTTTTTTACCCACGAAAGCTTATGCCCAAATAAATCTGTTAGGCTTTAAGGTGCCACCGGAGTCCTTGTTGTTTTTGTGGATACAGACTAACATGGCTACCCCTGATACTAGTAACCAGTCTGTTTTCTTGCTGTGCTATCAGTCTCTGTCTGACCTACCCCACAGAAGCTGCTGAAGATCAGTGAGCAGAGCTGGTCTCTGGCAGAGCTGGTCCACGCTGTTGTCCTCGTGGCGCATTACCATGCTCTCGCCAGCTTTGTCTTTGGTTGTGGCTGTGAGCAGGAGTGGCTGGATGGCAGGAGCATACTGAAGTCAACGTTGCCAGGAAACCAGTGTTTCTGTGAGTCCGCCAGTGGGAACAGCTGTAATCTGGAATTGCTGCGCATCAACCGCAAACGGGTGAGCCACCAAGGATTTAACTCTCCCAGTGGCCAGGGGGCCAGCGGAACGAGGACTGCTGGCTGATTAACAGTTGTGTATTGTCTTCCCACACAGTCTCTGGATTCCTGTGTGGAGCTGGAATCGCTCCGGGAACGTATCCAGAGGATCCACCTGGAGACTGAGGGCCGAGAGGAAACGAGGCCACCACCACAAGACAGAGAGGAAGGTAATCCAAAGGGGCAGGCTG
This sequence comes from Emys orbicularis, assembly GCF_028017835.1. Classification (NCBI taxonomy): domain Eukaryota; kingdom Metazoa; phylum Chordata; order Testudines; family Emydidae; genus Emys; species Emys orbicularis. Next base: position 827,662 of record NC_088691.1, read on the forward strand.
GAGATCTGGCACCCCAGAGGTCTCTGCTAGGAGAAGGGCAAGCCACCAATTTAGGCCTGTCCCTGTAGAGGCTGCAGGTGCCACCCAGGACTCTCCTCTCTTTGTAGGACTAGAAGGATGTGCCACAAAGAATTACATCCAAGCTCCTTGCACTGCAGAGTATCTAGTGGGGGCCACAGGAGTATGGAATTGGGGGTTAGTGTCCTTAACACTGGTTAATCCACACCCTTCCAGATCATTGGAGAAGACTGATGATGTTTTCCAGGACTGTAGAGAGGAGGAAAAGCAGAGGAAATGACAAATGTGGCTTTAGGGAACCTGAGAAATAATGATGCTGAAGAGACCTCTTTCCCCAAGGGAGGGAAGGGAAGTGCCATTGATTTGTCTTTCAGAAGTGAAGAAAGCCCCAGGGAGTGTTGTAAGGATCAGTTTTGCCCTGGGAGAATGGCTTAGATGGGATGTAACACTCATGAAACATGTACCAGAGCGCTTGGCTGGGATTGACTTTGCTGGCTCTGCAAGCTCAGAGAGGCAGTAATGCTGTGGGGAGTTGGGATTCCATGCCCCAGGAGATCTCTCTGGAGGGAGACCATGCCCCTTGCTGCTGGATGCTGCAGAGAAGCAGCATAAACTTGTGGCAGATCTGTTCTAATCTCCTCTGTGGGTGGCGGTGGGGTCTTTTTTTCCTCAGATTTTGATGGGGAAATCGTCAGAGCCACAGATCTCTCCTGCTATGTGCAAGACCCTGACTTTGGATACCAGGACTTTGCCAGGCGAGATGAAGATCAGACCCAGATATTTAGAGTCCAGGTGAGTGTTTTGTTCTTTTTTTTTTTTTTTTTTTTTTTTTTTAATGGGGTGACCCTGGAAGGCAGGAGCAGAGTCTGGGCCCAGGATCTTTGTTCCATGTCAACAGTAGGGTGAGAGAGAGTGCCATGCGGCTGCTCTAGGCTCACATGCCTTATACTAAAACAGCATCCACAGGAGGCCATGAGTGAGAGAGGGCTACACCCGCCACTGTCGTGGTGCGGCGTCGCTCTGAAAAGTAACAGAGTCCTGTGGCACCTTTAAGACTAACAGATGTATTGGGCAGTCACCCACGAAAGCTTATGCTCCAATACATCTGTTAGTCTTAAAGGTGCCACAGGACTCTCTGTTGCTTTTTACAGATCCAGACTAACACGGCTACCCCTCTGATACTCTGAAAAGTGACGGTCAAGATGCCCCATCTTACAAGAAGCAGGTTGTGGAGGGAGATGAGTCAGAGCTACTGACCTTGGGGACAAATAAGTATTCTGCTGTTGCAGATCCAGCACAGCTCTGGGGGAGGGAGCCAGATTCTGTTCAGCAACCGCTTTGCTGCCAAAGTTCCAATAGCAGGATCAGATGTTCTCTTGCACCTGGACAACCCCACTAGAGGCAGGTGTAACTGGGGGCAGGGTTTGGCTGCTGGCAGAGCAGGAAAGCCTCTTGCTGTTCTGATTCCAGCAAGAGCTTGTCCTGTCTAAGACATAACACACACTGGACACGATGCCGCTTTCCGCCTCAGTGACTTTTCCACTGGCTCATTTCATGGGGCTGCTGAGTTCCCCCTCTGGCACTGAAGGCATCTTGCTCTGTTTGGCAGGATTACTCCTGGGAGGACCATGGATTCTCGCTGGTAAACAGACTCTACTCTGACGTTGGCCACCTCCTGGATGAGAAGTTCCGTACAGTTGACGGTCTCCAGAGCAATGCCATGGCCAAGCGGCAAGGCTGTGAATCTTCTGTCTTCAAACGGGGCATCTGGAACTATATCCACTGCATGTTCGGAATCAGGTATCCAAGGGGTCTCCGTGCAAGGCCTACATGGGGTTGTCACTGGAGAAAATCTAACTCTTAGCATATGTGGGATTCGTCCGGGAGAGGAGCTTGGCCTGAGAAATGGGGATGTTACAGCTACCTCTGTGCCCCAACCTTGTGGGGCATCTTCCAGACTAGTTAAGAGAATCAGTGAGGAATTAAACGGGGATCGGTTGACATGAGCCTTCGAACCTGGCTGAGCTTCGGGATGACAAGGTTGCCCATGGTGCTCCCCCAGCCCCTTCTCAGGATGTCTTGTGGGAGTGGCTCAGGTATGGCTTACGTTAGGTAGCAGCAGAATTGTTTTGCTATGCCCTCCCACTTCTTACCGGCCGTAAGAGTGAGCAACGGGGGGGAGGGAGGGGGGGAGGAGCGAGCGGGGAGAAGGGGTGGCTCAGGGAGAAGGGGTGACATGGGGGCGGGGCCATGTTTTGGGCACCAGTGGGCCCCCCCACTTTTAGTGAGCTTCCATTGCCCCTGAACCAAGGTGTGTGTCAGCTACTGCCACTCCTGTATGTAAGCCTAGTGCCTCCAGATCAGTGAGCAGGGCTGGCTCCAGGGTTTTTGCCGCCCCAAGCGGCGCAAAAAAAAAAAAAGCCGCGATCACCATCGGCGGCGGCAATTCGGCAGGAGGTCCTTCGCTCCGAGCGGGAGTGAGGGCCTGTCTGCCGAATTGCTGCCGAATAGCTGGACGTGCCGCCCCTCTCCAGAGTGGCCGCCCCAAGCACCTGCTTGGCAAGCTGGTGCCTGGAGCCGGCTCTGTCAGTGAGCAGCAGGGGCCTGATACAAGTGGTCACTCCAGCTCCTCTGGCTGCTATCCTGATCCTGGAGAAGGTTGTGGCAGGTGGGCACATGGAAGCTGGTTCTCACATGCACCCTGGAACTCTTCCCACAGGTACGACGACTATGATTACGCAGAAGTGAATCACTTTCTGGAGCGTATGCTCAAAGTTTACATTAAAACTGTGACTTGTTACCCAGAGAAGACTAACCCAGAAATGTTCAGCCGGTTCTGGAAGCAGTTCAAGCACAGTGAAAAGGTACAGGGGCTCAGAGGAGAACATGGCACATCTAATATCTCCATGTAGTCTATTTGGCCAGTTTTTAGAGCCCGCAGTGCTTCAAAGGTAGCTTGTGCAGCTGTTGGGTTGAGCCCAAAGGTGGGAGGGACCAGAGCCTGGCACACAAGGTCCTTCCTTCAAACCAAAGAGGTGTCAGGGAGGATCCAGAGAACATAGAACTTGGGTGCTCCTGTGGGGCTGGAACCGGGCATCAGGGAGTGAGGCTCTTGGAGGCCTCGTCACTGATGGCGCTGCAAGCAGTCTTGGGGCACTAGTTGTGCTCCGCTGCACTGTGACCTGTGCTGAGCTGCGCAATGGTGAACAGCTGCAGTAACCCGGGAGAAGCAATGCCTCTGCATATGGTCCATGTCTACCCTGCAGGGCAGAACTGTCCTCCGCGCCAGTCCTGTTTGCAAGGCGCATGTGAGGAGTAGCTGCGCTCCCACTGGAGTGAGTCTCTATGGGAGACCTGCCCTGACTGGTGCCCGCAGATCACTGCGCTAAGCAAACTGCACCAAGCCTAAGTCCCTCTTTTGCTCCCTCAGGTCCACGTGAACCTTCTCATCCTGGAAGCCAGAATGCAAGCTGAGCTCCTGTATGCACTGCAAGCAATTACCCAGTACATGATCTCCTAGAGAGCAGGGATGGCTGGGTTATGGCAGGGGCGGCGCAGGCATCCCTGCCTCTCCATGGACTCCATACTTGAACCATCGGGCTGGAACTGGCTGCGATGGGTTTCTCTAATGTACTTGACTGTTCTGTTTCTATGGGGCACGATGAGTGACCTTGTTATGTGCAATTACCAAGCTGTGAGGCAACTCCGTGCTGCTGTGATGTAGGTGTGAAGCTGGAGATGCAAACGTGTCCATGGCCGACTCCCAAAGACTCTGGGCAGGGAGGGAAGGACGGGCAGGGAGAGGGCATGTCTCTCTTTAAAGAGATGGGCTCTAACCATCCACAGTGGAAGCCCCTTCACCCAGGCGGCACAGGGAGCCTGTCCATGGAGGCAGCCCAGTGCCGGCTCCTGTGTGCGTTCCAGCCCTGGGGCAGAGCTGCAAGCTTGCTCCCTTTCCAGCACTGCAGCAGCATCACACTGGGCATGGCTGGCTGTTCGGACGCAGCAGCTGTGGGGTGATGACGCTTGCTGTGGAGCAGCACAATCGGTAGGGGGGCTTGTGGGTGTGTTCTGAAACGCCTTTAGTCAGAGGAGCACTGGTTATGACACAGGTTTTCAGAGATGAGCAGATCCTCCCCCCTCCCCAGCACAGTACTGGAGGGAAACCAGCCTCCTGCACACGCTCCTGGCCATGCCTACCAAGCTCCTGGCAGCATCATGCGGAGTACATGTCAAGCTGTGGCACTCCTGAGGAGGTGCAGTGATCAACATGCTGTATTCTCCCAGTCCCAGGGACAGGCTCTTGTCCTCCGGCTCCTGGAGGTGGCTGCTTGGAATGTTTCCCTTCTGTAGAGCTGGGCTCTGGGACCTGCATCCCACCCTCTGGGTCTCCTATTGAGCCCCCTTTCTACAGAAAGCACAGGGGGGTCATTGTACCCAAACATGAGCTGGGTCACTAGCCAATGCTGCACTAGCCGTGGGATGGGTCACTTGCTGCTCAGTATTGCCATGTGGGCCATGGGCCTGTTTGCTCTGACAGGCCAGGTCAACTGAAACTGCCTCCATCCCCTCCTGTTATGGGGATGGCAGCCCTAGGACTGGAGCAGCTCCTGACCGACCAGCCTCCACCCGCCAGCTATGACCCACGCACAGGGCCTGCACCTCATTCTCGGCCCTGGGCAGGATCCACATGCTGCAGTGCTCTTCGTGACCCCGGGAGGGACTGAGGAGTAACAACCTGCCTACCCCTGTTACCGCTCGTGCTGGAGGAGAGCACGCCGTGCTGGGTCCCCAGCCATGGCTCAGTGGCTGGCTCAGCTTCAGAGGGAGATTCAGGTAAGGGCTGTGTACAGAGGCTCCTTCTCCAAAGAGCTTTTTGGGGCATGAGGACACAGCTGGGACCTTCCTAGTAACTGGAGTCTGGAGGGGAAGGGGCTGGGAGCTGAGTGTGAGGCACGCTGCTTTGGTCAGCCTGGTTAAGCTACAGAAAGCCTATTTTTGCTATAAATATAATTATGTTTGACACAATCTGCACCTGGCTCATCTCTCTTCACTTGCCCCGGCCGGAGAGCTAACCCTTGTACAGACTTGCATCTGAAGAAGTGAGGTTCTTACCCACGAAAGCTTATGCTCCCAATACTTCTGTTAGTCTTAAAGGTGCCCCAGGTCCCTCTGTTGCTTTTTACAGATTCAGACTAACACGGCTGCCCCTCTGACCCTTGTACAAGTGTGCTGTCGTCCGTCTGCTCGGCCTGCAGAGCTGCTGGCAGGCAGGGCCGAGCTGCACTGCCCTAGCTTGTGCAGTGGCTTTCTACAGTAGGTCTGGTCATTGCCTGCATTCCTGAAGTCTCCTAGCTTTGCCTGAGCCCCTGGAGATGCAGCAGTGCTGTGTGGGCTCCCTGGCTGGTCAGGATGGGGGGTTCTCTCTCCCCTCTGGTGCCCTTCGGCGCCATGGCAATAGGAGCCGATAAACTGTCCCTCCTCGTAAAGGAGACTGCTATGCCAAGCTCCATCTCCTCTCTCCCGCAGCAGCACTTTCGCTCTTGCTGTCCAAAATAGCTCCGGCATCTTGCAGCACTCTGCTCAACAGTGCCCAGGGAGTGTGACTGGACAGGAAAAGGGTTAACTGAACCTCCAGGACTCCACTGCAAGAAAGGAGCAATACTGCCACATGTGTGGGGGTGGGGCAGGGAGGTGTTGGGTAGCCTTAACCTCCCCTCCCACCACTAGGTTGTAGGACAGGAGTGAATTTAAGGCTTCACTCCTGCCAGGGCAGCTTGCCCTCAAAGAAGGTGGGTGGGCAAGTGCGTTGTTCTGGATCCCTGGAACAGCAGGAGCCTGGCAACCGTTCCAGCAGGAGGCTTTCTGGCCAAAGCCATGCAGGGGCTGATGACAATGTGGAAGCAGCTGCTCCTTTCCTATGCTGATTAGCTACACTTTGGGCCAAACAAGCTGTAAGATGTAAACCAAGTAGATCCCACTGGATTTTCACTTCTGAACAGAACTAGGAGAAGGGGTTTGCTTTTTTTGGCAGTGTATTTGCTGAAAAAGGGCAGTTTTGGTCAACCTTAAACTATTTGCAAATATGTCTAATTTGCCTAATAGTTTTGACTGAAGTGGAAAAACTCAATGTTTCTGGACATTTCAGCTCTCTGCACCGTAGCAGCCCAAAAGGCTAACTGGGTTAGGGCCTATTAGGAAAGGGATAGAAATCCATGGTGCACCCACACCTTGAATAATCTGTCCAGTTCTGGTTGCCCCTTCTCTGAAAAGGTACAGAAAAGGGCAGCAAAGATGATCAAGGCTATGGAAAGGCTTCCATGTGAGGAGAGACTAAAATGACTAGGTCGGTTCAGCTTAGAAAAGAGACTAAGGGGTGTGTGTGTGTGTGTGTAGGGGGGGGGGAGTTTTATTTACCCTTTCCCACAGTACAAAAACCAGGGGTCACCCAATTTAATAGGCACCAGCCATAATGCAAACATGAGGCAGTACATTTAGACACCACGCACACTTAACCTGTGGAACCCACTGCCAGGGGATGTTGTGATGGCCAAAAGTATTAACTGGGCTAAAAAAAGGCTTTAAAAAAGAAGATAAGTTCCTGGAAGATAAATCCAGCAATGGCTATGGACCAATACAGTCAGAGATGTGACCCTAAATCTCTGACTGCCAGGAGCTGGGAGGAGAAAACTGGTGGCTCATTCCTATTGCCCTCTTCGGTACGCTCCCGCTGAAGGCCTGGTACTGGCTCCTGTCAAGACAGAACCCTAGATGGACCAGCATAGCCATTCTCATGTTGGTGTTTCAGTAACATCTACTTCAATTTACCCTGAAACTTTTCAATGCAGGTATTTTTCAGAGAAACAATGCTGGAGCTCTTATCACCTTTAACTCAGAGGTGGAGGTTCATGCTGGCAATTCGTAACAGGCATTAGGCGGAGGACTGTGTGACATAGCCTGGAGGGTAGGGCACTTGTCTAGGATCTGGGAGACTCAAGTTCAAAGTAGCATTACACTGTTTCATCAGGCTAGACTGAGAAATACTGGGCGGGTGGTGCTAAGCCACTGCCACAATGCAGGAGCCCCAAGTTCAAATGCCTTGTGTACATCAGCCAGAAGGTAAAATTGACCCTGGGACTTCTGTAGCCTAGGAGCATAAAAGACCCATGGTTGTAAGAGACGTTCTCTTCTCCCCCCATCATGGTTTTGTGAATCTAGTCCTTTGCTGATAATACATGACATCAACATGAAAAGTTTCAGGTTGAAACAAAATGTTTCATGTTGATCCACCTCTAAATTTTAACATTTTATTTGCTGCAAGTTTCTGAAAAATTGCCATTTTAGTTTGAGATGAATTTTTTTTCTCATTACTAGTGGAGGGGGGAAAAATACACATCTCTACTTCTGGCTCTGGGGCTACAATTAACAAACCAAACTTCTGTGGGACTCAACTGGTTACTAAAGCTGTGCCTACACTGCCACTTTCAGCGCTAAAACTTTAGTCATTCAGGGGTGCAAAAAAACCCCTCTGAGCGACAAAAGTTTTAGCACTGAAAAGCACCAGTATAGACAGTGCTTGCGCTCCCGGTGATAAAGCTACCACTGCTTGTGCAGGGTGGTTTTTTGTTAATCGCCGGGAGAGCTCTCCCCCAGCACTAAAGGGTGTCTACGCTGCCCACGTCACAACACGGCCGCAGCAGCAGCACCGTAACATGGGCAGTGTAGACATACCCTAAGTGGCTACGGCAGTATTTTAAATGCCCAAGTACACAGCTTAGCCTGGTTTTTCGTTCACCATGAGGCGCTCAGAGGCTTGAAGATATTAGCATAGTCACTTCCTTAGTACCATCATCACCGCAAGGGGTGAGCAATGTCTCTACTTATGCCCCATTAACAGTGGCCCTCCTGTTAGAGGGAAGGCGAAGTTCTGCCATGTTTCTATTGCCCTGCAGCATTACAAGAGGCTGGGGCAACCTTCCCTGCTTCTAAGGGCCTGACTCAAACTCTCTCCTAACATTGTATTCAGATTCTCTCAGCTGAAGGGGGAAAAGTTGAAGATAACTGGCTTGTACCTTCCTTCAACCAGCAATTGTGGATTTAATCTGAGCTGCAGCAGGAAGCTTTCTAGGCTACATGCTGACCACTGATTAATGTCCCCTCCTCTAGCAGGTGTGAAGAACAGTAGCTCCTCCTAACTAAAAGGGCAGGGGTAGTTAAAATAGTCACTTCAAATTCCTGGCTCCTGCTGCTTTGTGGAGTCACTAACCTCAGTGCAAAGTAGGTAGTGAACACTCCCCTTCTACTGGGGCCGTGTTCCTGCTTGCTTTGCACTAGCGTAAGGGACCACAGAAACAGACCCCAAGACCTGCCCGTGGCATTCACAGCTCTGCTAGCCTTAGCCTTTCCCAAAGGGGCGTCGCCTCGTACACAGCTGGGAGCTGTAGACCGTAGTTTATTAATCCCTGTTCAGCAGCACTTGCCCATGGCGGGAGCGTTCAGGAGAAGTCAGCCAGGGAACTGCTGGAAGTTGTCAGAAAGCTGCTGGAGTGTGGCTGCCCATTCACCAGCAGGTGGCACCCTAGCCCCACAACTGTCCTCTGACACAGGCTGCGCCGCTCAAGCATGTGCCCTCTGGCTGGTTCCCCACAGGGCCCCTGGCAGGGAGGGAGACCCAGAGCCTGGCACCTGGCTGATTAAACCAGACTCTCCCCCCCCTCGGCCACTTGAGCTGCAGCAGAGGAATGTTCTCTCCAGGTCTGTTTTCAGAAACACCTTCAGTTCTGCTGCAGAGGGAGGAGGCAGGGTGGTGGTTCTCAGCCTGTGGTCCATGTACCCCTGGGGATACACACAGGTCTCGGGGGAGTGGGGGGATATCAACTCACCTAGCTCTTTGCCTAGTTTTACCACAGGCTCCATAAAGACTGAGCACTAGTGAAGTCAGTACAAGCTAAAATTTCATACAGACAGTGACTTGTTTATACAGCTCTATGCTATACCCTGAAATGTACATACAATATTTATACCCCATTTGATTAATGATATGGTGAAAGTCTCCTGTTGCACCCCCACCTCCAAAGTCCATAAGTAAGCAGGTCCATGCTGGGGATTATTGCTCTAGTACTATTTTTGCTGCCAAAAGTGAGACAGCAGATCCCCTGGCCCACAGCTGTGAGCTCAACTGCCACTCACTCTCTCTTCTAAAGCATCCAGCAAAAGTACCATCCCACTCTCATTTGGATTCAGGCCATCAGGGCACAGCCCAGAGCAGTTCCCAGCCTAGCATGATTCCTTCTCACTGCCTCACGCACAAGGCTGTGTTGGCAGGGGCAGGCGAGAGCTGCTTTGTAACAGTGGAGTGTTCCCAAGTTTTCTGCTGGGAGGAATGGTATGCACTAGTCCATGGAGAGCAACAAACGGTGCTGGAATAGTTAGTGTCCACAGCTAGTCCATGGCCCCATTACAGGACAGGTTTGGGTACAGCTCTTGCAATAGCAGGAATAGTAAAGATGTAATGGAAATGTGGACACCCTTCAAGCAGTGACCTGCCCTAGGTCCAATTTCCTCCCCTTCTCCCATTACACTGACCTGCACTTAGGAACTCACCAGTTGCTGGGGCCAGGAAGCAGAATAAGGCAGGTGGCGTGCCCCCTCCTGGCACTTTTCACAGGTTGCATGTTCTCCACCCCAACAATTTCTAGCCCCCCTTTCCTCTGGAGGCAGCAAGGGAGGGCCAGGGATGAAAGTAACTTAACGGACTTACCGGTATGCAGGGTGGCTGGGGTGAGGGGGCAGCTCTGGGCCCCTGGAAGGGGTGGGGTTGGGGCCAGACTCCCCCAGTCAGCCCTTCAGCACTGCCCAGCCCACACTGCCTGGGGCTCTGGCAGAAATTTAAAGGGCCAGGGGCTCCAGCCACTGCTGGGAGCCCTGGGCCCTTTTAAATTGCCAGGCCATGGGGCAGCTGCCCCTTTTGCGGCCCCGCTGGTACAATCAGCTGTGCACTGGCTTTCTTACCGGTACGCCATACTGGACTGGACCGGCTTACTTTCACCTCTGGGGAGGGCAGGAGATTTGTTCAACCTCATACTGCAGTGTTTAAAACAATCTCTAATTAGGGATTAGGATGAGCCCTCAGGGGTGGGTGTCATCCCACATCTGCTAATTGGGGTTCTTACACCTTACTCTGAAGCATCTGGTGCTGCTCACAGTCAGAGGGGTAACTGGGATAGATGGACCTTGGCTTTGATCTAGTCTGGAAGTTCATATGGGCCTAAAATAAGACTAGGCCCAGGTGAGAGCTGCCTCCCACCACTGAGCTGCTCAGCTCTGGACTGGACGGTGGGAGCCTCATGAACAATGTCAGTCTGAGCGTTGTTATAAACAGACAAGACTCTAGCTCAGAGTACAAAGCAAGGGCAAGCTAGGGTGACAAAGCATCTAAAATACCCATTCTCATTTCAACCATCTGCCTTGTATTCCTTCCATGGGCCCTGCTGTGTTCTGTCCCAGTTTAATGTAGCCACCTGGCAGTAGATTAGCCTTCCCAATTAAAGTCTTAAATGGAGCTTTTCCTTTAGCACAGCACATCTGACACTGCAAGGGTTTGGCCATGCAGGGGGAATGCCCCAATAAAAGCCCCCCGCAGAGCAGAAATAGCTAAAGCTCATTTAAAGGCCACTCAGCAGCCTGTGTGCAGCAATTGGGAGACACCCACTCCTATTAATGTCAGTGACACTACTATCCTTGGGTTTGAGCCAAAATTGTAGGAGAAATGCACGCATATGATGCTCATCCGCTGGAATGGAGCAACCAGCCCCTGCCAGCAGTGAGAAGGTCCCCTTCCAGAATTCTATTTGCATTAATTATTGTAACTCTTGATATTCTTGGTATCCATATAAATGTCCAGTCATACTCCATCTAAACTGTTTGGTTCAGCAACATTCTGGAGCAGTGAGTTCCACTAATTGTTACATGAAAAAGTATTTCCATTTAGTGGTTTTGAATTTCCCACCATTTAATTAAATGTCTCCTGTATCATGTCACAGGCCAATAAGAAGTCCCTCCACCTTCTCTTAAAGATTTATTATTTCATATACTTTTATCATCTTTTTTTTTTTTTTACCCTCTCCTTTCTAAGGTACCAATCCCAATCTTTCCAGTCTCTTTTGATGTAAGTTTTCCTCTGACCCCCATCCCCCCTTAATTCTGCAATAACCTTTTTGCAATAGGGTGACCAGTACCATGCATAGTACCAGCTGAGGGTGTACTATTTTAAGGCCAGCAGGGACCATCCAGCCTGACTTCCTGCATAACTCAGGCCAGAGAATTTCAGCCAGCACTTCCTCCAGCAAACCCAGAACTTCTCGCTGAGCTGGAGCAGATCTTTATCTCTTTCTAAATTTTCATATGAAGACTCCAAGTGATGGAGAAGTCACCATGTCCATCAGCAAGTTGTTCCAATAGGTAATTTCCAACACCTAAATTGCACCTTGTTCCTAGTATGAACTGATCAAGCTTCCACTAGAGCTTGTTCTGCCTTTGCCTGCTGGATTAAAGAACTCTCTGAAATGAGAAATCTTCTCCCTACATAGGTACTTCTGGACAGTCATCAACTCACTGCTTAAACTTCTATTTGATGAAGCTCAATCTATTGAACATCTTTAGTCTCACTATCAGACAGGTTTTCCAGACACTGTGATTCTTATTGCTCTTTCCTGACCTTCCAATTTGTCAATATTTTTAAGTTGTGACACCATAACTTGACACAATATCCCAGTAAAAACCTCAGTAGTGCTGTATACAGAAGTAGTAACATCTCGTCACTGACTCTTTATTGACCTGCATATACATCTTAACATCAGTGGCTAAAAGCAAATGTGCATGGTGCGGGGAGCTCATATCCCCTTGGTTTCCACCATGACCGTAAATCCCTTTGAGTCACTGCTATCCAGGATGCAGTTCCCATACTGTGTGGCCTACATTCTTTGTTCCTAGAAGTAAGATCTTGCACATGGCTCTGTGTCATAGGTATGGTGGTGGGATAGCTCCAAGCCCACAGGAACTGACATCAGCAGGTGCTGCCTGGCCGGAGCCCAAACAATGGAATAGCCATTCTCTTTTTGATGACTGTGCTGGTGGCACATGCTGCAGAGATGAGCTTGCTCCTGAAGTGCTTGGCTACCCTAAGCAAGCCTCAGCAGCTGCTGGGGGAATGGGTGACCAGAAGGCAGAGAGACTAGGAACCTTTTAGTTTGTACACTTAGGGTTAGAAGCTCCAGGAATTGCTGACACTGGTGGAAGCTGCCTGATCGAAGTCTTGAATACAGCTAGGTTGGGGAGCAAGAATAAGGTGGGCTATTTCCATACTCTGATTGGGAAGGGACAGGTAGAGAGTGGCTCCTACCTTTGGGATGGTTTCCACACTAGATGAGCCCTTCAATTATTGCATCCCTTCAAGACTGTCTCGGAGCCAGCAGCACCATTTGCCCTTACACGCAGCCTGCGGGAGCAGTGAGGGGGGGCTCCTCACACAGCATCCTGGGAGTCTCAGGGCACTGCCTCTTCCACCTCAGGCTGGCGCAGGGACATTCAGATCAGAGTGCCTGGCCCCCGCAGCCAGCTGAAATCAGAACACGTGCTGGGTCTCACCAGCAAAACAGACACCAGAAACTGCACCAGACACAGAGCAAAGGATTACAGATCTTTATTTGTCAAACTTTCCCCCTAGTCTAGCACATTCTACACAGTCTCACTAGCACAGATGGTAACAGAGCCTGTAATAGTTCAGAAATCACACTGCTAAGGAGAGCAAACAAAAAGCAGAGATTTTAAAAGTAAAAAATTTCATGAGAAATGAGTGAACGAGAGTGCAACTGGGGCAGGTGTGGGAACCTATGCCAGCCGGTGCTGCTACGCTGTGGGGAGAGGGGGCCTGTGCCAGCAACAGAGAAACCCTGCTTTGAGCAATAGGCTGACACTCTTAGCATGTTGGTGCAGGCATCCCACCATGAGAGCAAGAGGCTGGGCCATAGTCTGGAGGGAGTGGAGAATGACTCTACAATACTGTCCTGGAAAGCGCAGATCATGGGACCATTTCCTATCTCTGCAGCCTAATGAAAGCCTCCTTCCAGGAGAACTGATGCATCCTCCAAGCATCCAAATCCCCCTCTAGGCACTGTTGGCACTTCACCATACATCCCCTCCAAGCTACACGCCATGAAACATGCTGTCAACAGCCTTCACAAGACCACCATGAACACAGCTCTGCAAGGAGCTGCTTCACCCTGTTGGCCTCATACACCTGGGCTCCCTCCTTTCACCTCAGCACCAAGGTGTGTAACAGTCAGTCACTGACACCACCCATTTTTGTCAGCACAACGACTAAAGCAGACTGTCCCATGCCGAGCCTTTCCCCTTAGGATGTATCCTGGCACAGGGAGTGACGTAGCCTTGGTGCTTGGAGAGGGATCCCTTTTCCCCCAGAACGTGTTACTGCAGGTGGAGAGGAGGGGTGGCGGGTTCCATGCACTGACCGATCATCACAAGGACAGACCTCTCCAGGAATCCGTCTTTTGAGGCTCCGTCTCTGATGGCAGCAGTGTGCAGAGTACAGGCACTACACATGTAGCTACATGGCGCATGAAAAGCTTTGGCAATGGGGAGCTCCCGGAACTTTCCCCGCAAGAGCCTTTCCCTGCAGTGGTGAGGCAGCAGGACACTACACTGCTCAAAACAGCTATGTAGACATGGGAGGCACCGCTTGGGTGTGTAGAGACATGTAGGGTACTCTAGTCGCCTAAACTCTCACCATTCACACTGCTATTTATACCCATGCCAGCTGGGTGCGCAGTGTCTGTACTCTACATGCTATCGTAAGCACAGACGTAGCCTTACACAGCAGAGCAAGGATTTAATTTTCATCATCAAGCTTTTTAATGTAATCACAACCAATCCATTTTCCTACCTCAGATGGAGTTTGGGGAGGGGGAAGAGACCTGAACCACAAACTATCCCCCCTCATGCTCATGTCCCACAACTTTAAATGATGGATCCAAACTCTCACTTTACTTTGATCAGAAATAAACCAACAAGGCTCAAGACAGTCCTCTGCCATGCAGAGCAGGGCCCATTCAGAGCAACTGCATCACACTGGTATGAGCGCCTCTGCCTTTTGAGGTCCCCCCAGGCTTACATGGCAACGCACAGGGGCTTGAGGGCAATACCGCCCTGGAGCGTGACTATAAATAAGCAACTAAATTTAAAAAAGAATTCATGGCCTAAATAAAATCTTTCTAGGCATTTCCTTTGGAAAAGCTGATTAGTGCTGTGTGCTTCTAGTATGCACATCATTTATAAGATACACATGGTTTCTGGAACCCTCCCCTCTGTTTGAGTTTCTCGTCAGGATGGTTTGTTTGCAGATTTAAACACACAGTGTAGCAGGAAGGGACAACCTGGCAAAGGGAGAGTGAAGGGCTCCAATAAGCTTTGGCTATTCGAAGTTGTTAGTGACAGTAAGACTAGGGCCACTTGACGGTATCACAGACCCACAGAGAGTGCCTCAAGGAGGCTGCTGAACGCAGGTGTATACAAAGGCAATGGGTTTGCCTCATGCTGGCTCCACAGGCAGATAGTGCACAGAATCCTTCATGCCCTGGGCAGCTCAACACTATGAACAATTGTGGTTGAATCCAGGAATGGAATAACTAAGTGTGGCCTGAGCTCAACTCGTGTAGAAGGCTGAGGGGACACCACACAGCACTGTACTGTATCAGGCCTTGTGCTTACAGCCCTGCACCCCCTCCCTGCTAACTCTCTCAGGCACGTGCCCAGAAGGACAGGGCCACCTCAGAACACAGCTGTCCCCCACCCACACTATGTAAAGTGATTCTATACGTGGAATTTTCCACCAGGCCCTCCATCAGATTGGAGACTGGACACTTCACTACAGGTTACCCACTAGCACTTGGGGAAACGCTCACGGCTAGAGGAGCACAATATTTATGGACAGAGCTAGTCAGAAGTTTGGGAAGGGGCATAACAGGTGCAACTGCCAGATTCTTCCTCCCCTTGCCCTCATCCATTCCCATTCACTAGATCCACCACACACTGCCCTTGTACAGGAGAAGGGCTGATTTGCCTTTAAATGGAGTGCCACCTTTACAGTAGGCTGAGCCCTGTTGCTTTGGCTCCATTCCTCACAGCACTGGGAAGTCTCCCATACTGGCAACCGAGTGTTAACCTCAAACATTGTAGTTTGCTGCTGCAGGCCAGAGACAGCAGCAGGACACCAGCACCACCACCTGTTCTGCCCCCTGCAGATGAGGCTGCCAAAATGCTTAGCTACCAGGGAAGATACCAAGAGATAAACCATTTGTGCCCTATGCCTGATGCAACTGTATCGGGATGTGCTGTAGCATTACTGCTCACTTCCTGCTGTGGCCATCTCCTAGGTGGAGCACTGGAAAGTCTGGCTGAAGTTAAGTTTCCAGACACCAGGAAGAGGTGGCAGCAGCAGCAGCGAGTCCTAGAGTCTGCTTCTGAGTTGTCATTTAACTCCCTAAGGAAAAGGTCTCAGTCCATCCTAAGTGCAATAAGTGCTCTGTGAGAGTATCCCAGTGAGAGATGGTGCAGCAAGGGTCCAGCAGGGAGATAGCAGCTACAACAAACTCCATCTCTTACAGCCAGCAAGGCAGCAATTCCAGCGACCCTCACTAGGCCTGACCCCAGCTCCTAGAGCTACAATGGGTCACGGCAGGCCAGCACACAGTGGTGAGAAAAGCCACCTAACTGCCTAGCTCCCAGGAGTGCAGTATCAATGCACAGACCCATGGCCCACAGGCTGTAACAGGCACCCAAGTGCGTTAGTCACTAACATGCTGCTGTTTGAACTGGACAGATTGAAAGGAAGCTCTAAAGCAGACTGCTTACAACGCACAGATATGCTCACTAATGGCTCGGGCTTGCACTGGATTTGTAGGTCTGAGGTTCTGGTAACTAACATTACAGTCCTGCGCCTTTAGGCTCTGTCTTCGCTGCTGACTAACCACAGCGTAAGCCATCATGGGTCAGTCAACACATGATAGCCTAACCAACTAGAGCACAAACACATTGTCAATGTCAGCACGCTGTGTCACACCCCCACTGGTGCTCTATGCGGTCGTGAGAAGCAATACAGCTAACGTGGGCACTATCCTGAGATTCATAGTGCCACAACTCACTGCATTGCTCTATGCTCACATTCGCAGGGTGTCTACCCACGCTGGGGATTGTAGGAGGAAGTGGTCTAGGCCTGGAAAATTCACTTGTGGCATTAACCATGCTGGTATGCTGTTATGTGCCAAAGGAAAGGATCTAGCTTGCCCTAATAATCGGACCATCAGCCACTGCTCTTTATGGAGGCAATGTGCACAATTGGTGCCCAGGGCTTGTGGGAAGGGATTGGAGGACTATCATCTATCAGTTGCGCTGATTGACCCTGGCTAAATGTTTTCACTGCTGTTACCCCAGTTTAGCAAAGCATGGGATTAGCTAACTCCAGGTCTGCCTATTGTTCAGGGTGTGACGGTTGCCTTACCAGGCAGTACAGCAAGAGGTATGTGGGTGTGTGAACCCAAGGCATGTTACTGTAAAAACGCACAACTGAACTTAAGTCTTCAGTAAAGAGAAAGCCTTAGAATCGTTTCCAATTAGCGTTCCCCAAAAGGACCTAGTGGCAGATAAGGCTCAAGGCAAGACTGCTCCACAGGCCTCATTTCAGGTGGCCAGACTCAGAGATCACTTCTGTTCAGGTCTCCAGCAGTTCTAGTGAAACCCTGAACCGACATGCAGAGAAGGCAGCAAAGCAATACAAACTCCCAGCACCTCACCACATAAACCTTCCACAAGAAGACTCGTCTGCCATCTGCAGAAAGAATGCCAGAGACTTTCTGCATTAACAAATCCCATAGAACACTGCAAAGAATCATCCCCTCCCCCAAATCCTACCACCACAAACACCCAAAGTCTGAAAGAAAACTGCCAGCTGACCCTCATAGTCCCTTCAGGTCCTGGCTGGGGACAAAAACTGTTCACAGGTCAGAACCCCAATCAGACTCCTACAGCGTTGCCTACAGGACTAGAATTAGCAAGTAGTCGCAGAAAAACTTCAGTAACAAAAGGAAAAACTATAGAAACCAGGACAACCAGGTTGTCAGCTACTAAAGCTGACTGAGCTCCTGGCTTCAAAATAGTGGGGGATGAAGGCTGCACAGAATGTCAGCAGGCCTGGCTCAGCCTCCCTCATTAAGCAAGAGGTTAGGGAATCTAAGCCTCTGAAGCATCAGCTGCAGCCCTGCTACTCTAGGGCTTAACATACCCAGCTTATCCCCTGTTAATGATTAGCCAAGAGCACAAGGTTAGGGGATACTTAGTGGGAGTGTCCAATCACATGGCCAGAGACTGATCTGCCGGAGTCTGATTTCTGTAAACACCTCTCCCATTTGATTTGAAGAGTGTGGCTATTCCCCAAGCACTCTGAAGTGTCTGCCCCACCCCTTCCCAACTGTATTCATACCCCATAACCCCAGGCTTGTTCCCAGCCTCACTGTAGTGTTCATGTGGTATCAACAGGATAAAGATGCAGAAAAAAAGTGTGTTTTAATCCAATAATCTTGTTTCTCAATTTAAAAAAAAAAATATATATATATATATATATATATATATATATATATTAAAAGGTTTAGAAAAAGCTTCTAATTAATTTGCAGCTAGTTTTACATATAGATTACAAGAAATGTACAACCCCCTCCCCACATGGTTCCAAACTGTGGGGGCCTGCCAGTTCTTCCCCCAATCAGACACATAATTGAATGTCAAGTGTATTTATTCTCAGCACAGCTTTGAAAGGCAAATCTGCCATTGGTACCACCTTCTTAGAGGGAGAGATACCCAGTATGCCAATGGAGACATGTGGTTACACTGGCTTTCAATATAGAAAGCCCTTAGATTAGTAAAAAAATATTTCATCTATAGAAAATGCCCTTCTGAAAAGCAACCAGGGCTCTGTTAAGGCCACACCCAGGCTTCCCATTTCTCTGCTGTAGCAAGACAGCCCAGAAACAAACCCCCAAAGATGTTTTGGAGTCCCAGCAACAGCAATCAGCACCCGTGTCTATTTTCCAGCAGCCTGCTGTATCAGGAAAGTGCTTAGAACAGCACAGGACTTCTCTAGAACATACTACTCATTCAACAGGGCCCAGCTGGCACAGTGAAATTAAACTGTATGTCCTCCTCTTCTGCCTAGGTGAGCAAAGGGAAGCCTCCCTGGCTGCCACTCCCTCATCCCTTCAGATGGGTGCAGAACGGTGGGGTACTTTGAAACCAAACCCCAATCCATCTGACACCCTAGTCCTACCAGGCTTCTGCCAAGAGGCTCCTTCTAATTCTTCTAAAAGTCTGTGGAGTACCAAGCACAAGGCTGGTGGCTGAAGGAAGAGGCCCAGCTACTCCATCCCAGAGGGCAAGGTGGGGACAGAACAGGCCCCTTCTGATAGCCCAAGGCACTGGGCGAACTGCTGCTATGGCAGAGATAAGGCAGCCTCCAACACACCCAACCCTTTGAATTGGATATTGCTGTTGTCTGGCATAACAGCCTTTGGCCAAGCGTGGGGATTTTCACCAGAGCTCCTCTTCGAATGTGCACAGCCCGGGGGCTTCTGCAGAAGATCCAGGACAAGTCAGGATTTTTAGGAAGAGACGCAGCACACAACAGGATTTTTTTCAAAACTCTTCCTATTGCAACCAGGTGCAGATTTGCCCCCTTCCTCCCAGGTGAGCAATTCTGTCTGCCCCAGGCATGGTGTGCAGAGAAGCTGTGTCCAGTGCGCTCTGTTTTTTCAGACTCTGCCAGGGGTGGGAAGCGAAGTCAGGACCCAACATTCAGAAACCTGAAGGACACTAGGAAGAAGAAAAACAAAGCAGGTGGTTAGATCTCAGCCTCAAAAGGAGCCATGGACAGAAACAGATTTGGGGGTAATCATCATTAAGCAGAGGCATCCAATTCCAGTTGGGGATGCACACACTGAGAAACCTCTGTAGGGGAAGAGGTTTCACACCAATGCAGAGTGAAGTATACAGCCAGACCCTATCCACACTCAGAGCGGGATTGAGAGGAGGGGAGAGCAAAGGGAACAACACAGGGTCTCAAGAGTGAGTGCTCCCCAGAGGAGCTAAAGCAAGACTGCTTAGCCTGAAGAGCTTTGCTTAAGGGAGGGCCCTGATAACACAGAACTAGGAAGAGAAGCAGCAAGAAGAGAAAGTCACTCTTCCCTTTTGGGCAGCCACCCGAGTTAACTGCAAGAGAAACAGACTGGGGCTGAGCATGGGTCTCCTGGGCCCTGTACACCAGGAAGAGCTTTTTGCCTGCACGGCCACTTTAAGAAGCTCTGTTTGAACACATCAAAAATAGCAAATGCACATTTTGGATCACACTCAAGAAACCAATCTTACCAGAAAACCTTCCCAGGCACGGTCCCTCCCCATAGCCACAGCAGCAGCCTTCAAGCAGCCAAAGGAGGAAGAACAGCTCCTTCCAATAACCCTTTGGAATAGTTAACCAACGACTAAGAGAGAGAAATTAGGATGGGAACCTCCGCTTGTGAGCTTGTGACCTGCTTCAGAAGGCAGTGTCAAAACACCAGTGGAGCAAATGGAGGACACACACTTGTAGCTTGGATGGCTTTACACCAGCGTGGCAGCATCTAGCAACGGCACTGTGGAGACAATTGTGTGTGTGTGGGGGGGGTGATGTTACTCATTTCTGTATGGGGAATGAAGCTACAAGAGTGAACAGCCCTGGGAAAAGCACAAAAGCAATTGAGGACATTCACCATGACAGCAGACTCTTCTTTGAAATACTTGGGCGGGGGGAGAGGGGCAGTGTGTCAAAACCCAGCCTGGTGAGGAAGAGAGACAGACAGAACCAAGAGTGGGCTGTGGTCAAGGGACGTAGGAGGTTCTGTGGGCAGTGAGGAATCTGTACAGAGTCTTACTTCACCATTTTGAATCATTCAACTAGCATGAAAAACTCCACCAGGAATCGATGGAGAAGGTTTTGGATTTCCCATTTGCCTACGGATAGGAAGTAAATGTACAGAAAATAGGCAGCTCCTTTCCCATGAACGGCTCATAACGAGATCACCAGGAATCAAGCATGCACGGAGAAAAAGTAATCGGAAATCTGGAAACAAGAAGCCAAACAAGACTTTGCGCTGTTCAAATGGGACGAAGTGCCAGCCCCACGTGTCCAGCTCAGGATCACAGGTCCTCTAAAATGCTTAGACTAAGCACTGAGAGAGGAGGATTGATCTTCCATGTCTGTAGCGAATAGAACAACAGGCTCTTGCTCCAAGGAGCTGACGACACAGCCAGAGGGACAGGGTTCACATTCTCAGGGAAGGACAAGTATTCCCACCACGTGTGCCAAAGGGAGCTGAAGGGGGGTTGAATATAAGCTTGTGGAAGTTATTTTTGTTGTCAGGCTGTGATTCAGCTTGGATGCAGAGAAGGCAGTGTTTTCTGAGCTCAGAATGGAGAAAGGGAGTTAATTTGAAGCCAGGAGTTCTATGAGACCTTGGGCACATCACTTAACCTCTGCTCAGATTTCCCCCTTTGTAAAGATGGGCTGATAATCCTGACCTGCCTCCTAGGCTTCATAGGAGGGTTTGCTAAGCACTCTGAAGTGCCTGTGCCAGTTTGGGGGCCTCTCTTTGGAGATGGGGCCTTGCTGCCCTTTGAGAGCTTGTGTTTTATTTCTGGGCACTATTAGGAAGCGGTAAGTTAGACTGCTATTTGAATCCCTTTACCTCCTGAAGGGAAATGCTTCCCAACATCCAGATTCACCTAGGGTCTGTACAAACCACACAGCATGATGATAGTGGTATTTGCTGAGTGCCAGTATACTCAGTGCTTCACAAGCTGGGTCCCTAGACTGAGACGCTTACAGTCCAATCAGAGCCCCCAGAAGTCCATCAGCAGGATGGTGCCAGCTTAGAGTGGTTGTTCATATTAGTGGTGCAGGCGGGTTTCACTGACAGAGGTTTATATTCATGGGCTTCTGGGAAGGAATGTGTTTGCAGGAGGGATTTGAACAGAGAGGGTCAATACCTAGCACGCTAGAGCAAGAGTTATTTGGTAGCCAGGCATTTCCAAAGAGACGCTGACCCCACAAACCTATGGGCTGAGGGACACCGAACCAAGACCACATCATAGTTGAACGCAAGCCAGGGAACCATGGCATTTCCATCCTAAAGGATTCATAACTTCTGCCAGGGAAGGGAGGCTACAAATACAGGGTCCTAGCCTACTCCCACTGACTTCAGAAACTACAGGTAAGGGCCCACAAATGGCTTCAATGAATAAAAGGGAAGTTGTGTTTTTAAGACTAAGATCTTCAGCCTCCTCACTGATACACTGAGTTATAGATTTTGGTGTTTTCACCTTCATATCTAAATACAGAGAAATACACAGTATTTTCTGACCTTTACTAGTGTTCTCCATTTTCTAGAAAGCCTTCTGCTATTTCTTGCCCATCCTCCCTGCTCCCATTCCTAGGATCTCTACTCCCTTCAGCCATACTTCTCATGGTCCATTATCCCAACTGCACTGTTGCTCCCTTCTTGGTATCTCTCCCCCTCCACCCTCCTGTGCTGATCACTAGACTCAGGCTATGGCTGAGATTGGAAAGTTTTACCAGGCGCAGCAGATAAAAGCAAATGTAGTGTGCGTACCTCTGGATTGCTGGACATTTGGAGAATCTTCTACAGTTCTTGACTGGACTCTCTCTGCCCTGTGCTGGTTGGCTTTTGCTCCAATATCCTCCAAACCTGCCTCTTACCTTTTTCCTCACCTGCCCCATCCTCAGCACAAACTTTCACTTCCCTTTTATTTCCATTTAGTTGCTCCGCCTCCTAAGTAAACCCACCCCCCAAAACCTGTGGAACTAGCATGCTATTTGTTTCCATCACATTGGTCACTCTGCTTCTGGGCTCCCACCCTGTGGGTGTCCGGTCTATTTAGACTGCCAGCTTCAGGACAGGGACTGTCTGCTCCTTTTCGTACATTGCTCAACACATTAGGACCCCATTCTTGGTTGGCCCTTAGGCAATAATAGTTTCTAAGGATTGAAAGCAAATAACCAAGAGACACAGGAGGGGGCAGTACACATGCCCTTTGCGTCCCTTCTCTAACACCTGAACGTGAAATTGCTGTTTTATTCCTGGGGGAATTCTGCAAACAATATTTTAAAATTTTTCAAAATTCTGCATATTTTATTTGTCAAAACCACACAATATAATCATGCCAGTTTCAATTATTTTGGAAATTTATTTCAAAATACCAGTCAGCAAGTATGTCTGTAATAATACAGACAAAACAAAAAAAATCAGGAACTGCTTTTTGACAATAAATAGATTCCTTACTAGACAAATTAATATAGAACTCTGAGTAATTCATTTAAAATACAATGCAGAAACGTATTTCCCGCACCCCTCAGAAGCAATGCAAAGGCTTGGGGGAGTCAGGGGTAACAGAGGTCGGAGGAGCTGAGGGAGAGGGAAGGAGCCTGGGAGGGAATCTGGAGGGTTATTGGGTGTGGGTGGGAGATGTATGGAACAGGTGTTTTTTTGGAAGGGGGGGGGGATTGTTAGGGAGTGCGGGGGCCTCCCCCATGCAGTCCCTGACTGACTACTAGCCTCTCCCATTCAGTCTGGAAAATCTGCCCCTGTCCCTATGTGTTCCTGCAGCCGCGCTTTCCTCTCCCCATGTGTCCCTGTTTCTCAGTACAATAAATAAATTAAATTAATGGAGATATCCTATCTCCTAGAACTGGAAGGGACCTTGAAAGGTCATCAAGTCCAGCCCCCTGCCTTCACTAGCAGGACCAAGTACTGATTTTGCCCCAGATCCCTAAGTGGCCCCCTCAAGGATTGAACTCACAACCCTGGGTTTAACAGGCTAATGCTCAAACCACTGAGCTATCCCTCCCCCCAATGTAATATTGCTGTCAAACGGAATGCTCCTTAGTTTTTCAATGCAGACAGTATGCAGGGATCACAGATGGGCCACAGAACCCCGACCATATGCCTCAGGAGAGGGAGTTAATTCTACTGAAGTATTCGCAGCTAGCATGACATCAGTGTGTTCATGGGTCTACGTGTCACAGGCCCAGACGACAACTATCTAAGCCTCTCCAGATCTCTGTGCAGTTTGGCATGGTTTGCTGCCCAACTGTTTCGCAGACTTTATTATTGTTGAATGTACAACTTACTCTAGACCCTTCAGGAAGCTCATATGATCCGAACGCTGACCTCAGAGGTTTCCCACTTGGTAACACTACTGTCTGCCAGACTATATCCAATCCATGCTCAAGTATTTTTATTTAATTGAGATTTTTCTATTTCTTGTGCAATTATGTCTCACTGAAATCCAAGTCTACAATATGCATAGCAATCCCATGATTTAACTGCCAAGGCAGTAAATCAAAGTGCTATAAACTAAGGTTTATTCCATCCCTCTAGATCAGGGTGTAATTCCTTGGCAAGAGAAGAATGCCATTTTTACCTCTGGCCCTTGCATGCAGTTATGACAATATTCTCGCCTCAATCCTCAGCCATTTGATGTCAGTGGAAAGTCTGCACAAAGATCAAAGTAGAAACTCAGTAGGAAGATGTGCTCCCACTAAGGAGAGCCACTCTCTGTGCTCCCAGTGTATCTACCTTCCTGCTCCGCCCCACCCCACCCCCGAGTTCTCTCCCTTTATCCTTGTGTCTACTGTTCTTTCCTTTGCATTGCATTGCTTTCCTTTCCCTTCCCTGCAGCAATTACCAATTCTCTCCTCTCCCCTCCCCCCACCTTCCATTCCACTAGCTGAAGGTGTTAGTAATGAAATACTAAATATTGATACCTAGTCTTAATAGACTTTACAGTTGATATGCCAGTGGGATTAAGGGAGGGGCGGGGAGCCAGTGTGTCATGCTGTCTGCAGACTCAGGCAGACAGTGTTGCACTGGTTACATTCAGGTCACATTTGGAATGGTTACTTCCAACCATGTTTGCAAAGAACTTTGTAAAATTAAAGCAAAGATTCTAAAGAATCTGAATACGAACACATCAGGTGGGCTGAGGTTGACACCACTGTTCTACATACACAGAGTATCACTTTACCCATGAGATCAGAAGAATATGCTCTGACATCACAAGTACAGCATTATGGCTACTGCATGGAGGAGTGGCTCTTATCTGTAGTGCAGTCACCTTCAGTATTGAGGAACTCACCAGAATCAATCCGTTAACCAATGCCAACACTAATGTAGTTCACCACACGGCAAATTAAAAACAATTTCTAGTTAGAAATAATTCTGCCTTAAAATGTTGCATTAGAAGAACTTGTTTTATAAATGTATTTGTTTGTGCAGCTTAGCTGCCCTTCTGAAGCATGAAGATGGAGGGTTTTAGTTTGAACTAATCCTTCAGGAAAGAGTGAAACATTCTGCAGGTATCCAGCCAGGCAAAGCCCCAGACAATTCATTCCTGAAACTAGTGTTTTTGAAGCATGCTACACAAGGACATCAACTCACTTAGACTGCTGCATCTTTCAAAGAACAAGCAATTGTCAGTCTCACTGGAAACCTGGGCACCAGTTTTTTGAACTGCCACTTCATTAGTGGTGTGGGAAGTAGCTCTCTCCAAATGGTTCAGAGAACAAATTAAGGGAACTAACATGAAGCCACTCAGACTTACTGCTTAAAATTGGGTAACTGACATTTAAGAGTCCCATTAAACTCCTGCTTTTAATAACCTCCCTCCAATAGCAGGTTGGAAGATAATAAGGAGAAAAGCTTCAATAAGTGAAAAGCCATATGGAAACAAATGACAGATTGATACCACCCACAGCTGGCCAGAGGGTGGATGTCTTCCCCACAAAAGCCAGGAGGCCCTAGCACAGCTTACCCAACAAGATGATTTGAGGGAGCCTTTTTAGAGGCATGTGATTTAGAGACTTGATGGTAATTGAAAGGAAAGCCCCCCTCCTCTCCTTCCCTGAAACCAAGACAAAAAGTGTTTCTAGGCTTTTATTCCCACCCACGAACAGGTCCTCTCACAAAGGGGATTCTGACACCACATTATAATGCCCTCTGAAGCCAGCCATTTAACCAAACTCCATTCCCCACAGCTCTCCAGTAGGAAGAGTTTATTTTACTTTCTAATGTATTTGTCGCCTTCTCCTAAACATGGAATATCACTTACAGCTCCCAGGAAACAACCAGCAGTTGTGCAGTGCTGCCCAGTGACAATACTGGAAGGAAATCCAATGGCCAGGCAAGCTGGGACTGGGGAGGTGCATTCTAAGCAGAGGGAAAATCTGAGTGGGTCTCAGTCACAGACATAGCTCAGTTCCCAGCATTTATTTAGACACTTACCTTACCCCATGACTCCTTCCTGTGAATAGACCCCCATACTAGAACACAGCCACAATACACTTGGCTCCCAAAACCAAGTCAAGACTGCCCCCAATGTGATCGAAGAGCAATTCTGAATCAGTTCCTCCCAACATCAAAGCTATTCAAGGAGCAAGCCGAGAGATTCTGACAAGTTAGGAAAGAGGGATGTGTGCTCAGAGGTCAGATGTCAAAATAAGCTTCCTAACTCATTTCTGGGATTGAAGGGA
This sequence comes from Emys orbicularis, assembly GCF_028017835.1. NCBI lineage: Eukaryota > Metazoa > Chordata > Testudines > Emydidae > Emys > Emys orbicularis. The sequence goes on from NC_088691.1 coordinate 853,382, forward strand.
AGCCCATCCTGCTCCTTAGAAGGAGCCTGCTTTTCAATCATAGGTGCGCACTGCATGAGTGAGAAAAGCCTCTGCTAACTCCATCAGTGTTGGCAGCAGCTTCCATGGCTACAGCAAGTCAGTAATTACACCAGAATAGAACATTTGTGCAACCTCACATCTCTTACAAGGTATAGAGGGGCCATGTTTCCAAAATAAAATTGTAAATGCAGGAAAGCTTATGCAGGGAAGTCAAAGATGCAAGAATTATAAACAGGATCATCTTATCTCCAGAATAGCTGGAACGATATAGGAAGCGCAAGGGCCTAGGAGCTGCATGCAGGTACACTGTCACTGAATGGCATAGGGAGGCATTACTGTTTCTTTGTACTTTTTAAAAGCTATAAAAAGAGAGAATATGGCATTGCATACAAACTGTTTCCAGGAAGTTCTGACACTAGAGTGGTCTCACAGATCTACTCTATAGACAGCATTTTCCCAGTCCAAAAGTTTACTTAAACCTGCACAGAAATGCCAGAGACAGCATCCTCCAGCACTCACTGTGAAGAGCACACAGAGCAAGCCACTCCACTAACCAGACTCCAGCAGCTCAAGAGACAAGAAAGCAAAAGGACTTGAAAATTAAAAGTAGCTTCAATACAATCTACCTCTGAAGCTCATTTCTCCTCTAGGCTAGGCAGCCGCAGTAGCTTTCAGCAATCAAGATACTACCACTTTTTAAACAGATGTACCTCACTAGTACAGAACTGCACATTTGAGAACTGCAAGGGGAACATCCCAATTCAAGCTGGTAGTGTCTGTTAGAGATCGACAGAGTATTTGACAAACTCACCTACCTTTTGTATTCCTGAAGTTAACTTGGTACCCAAGTATGGTTGGAGGCCTGCGAGGTGTTGGGGTAGCTGGGAGTAGACAGAATGGGTTCAAAGTTGAAGTCCAGTCCTTCTCCATCCATGAGGTCACTGTTGATTATGTAATCCACATCACATTCAAGGTTCTCCATGTACATGTCAACGTCCAGGTCAGTGGGCAGCCTGTCCTGGTTCACTCCAAATGGGGCAGAGCTAACGGAAGAGAGAAGTGGCTGAGTGCCCAGATGGACTGCTTGGGCCGTTGGTGCTGGGACTGGGGCCTTCAAAGTGGGCATGCTGGCTGTGTTTGGAGGAGATGCCACCACAGAAAGCATAGATGGCAAAGCACTGGCACCTATTGACTCTGACTGCTGCTCCAAAGGCTTTCCTCGTGGGTTGACTGGGCTTGTTTTATTCTGGGTGACTTGTCCACCTAGAAGCAGAAAAGTCTGGCTGTTTAGCCTGCTTCCAGTTTGAGGGAGTATCGGATCCACCTGAGTCATCATCACATCGCTGGGAGGTGGAGAGCTGGATGTCAGGAGAGCTTCCAGGGTCTGAGGGCCAGAGAAACGGTTAACAGAACTCTGCAGCGAGATATCAACAGGGTTAAACAGAGAGGTGCCAAAAGTAGAGGCCTGACCAGCTGAATTCTGGGTCCTCAAAGAGAAGCTGGAATCTCTCTGGACTGGACCACCTGAGGCAGACTGCTGGGTGGGCAGCATAGATGAACTGGGTGACATCAGGTTTAACCCATCAATGAGTTCAAGCTCCTCAGTCACGGTCGGTGGGACATTGCTGGATGCACTGGAGTACACTAGAGAAGGAAGAAGCTTTTCATCTGGGAGGTCGTCCTGCTCAGGCATGATAGGAGAGAGCCTGGCACTAATGGTACTCGCATTGGAACTGGTTCGAGGCCGGAAACTGGTCCACACATCGGAGTCCTCATTATTCCTTGATGATGGGCTCCCAGGCCATTTGGGGAACTGGGAGCCAGGGCTGTCGGCAGTAGCTTCCGGAGCTGCTTGGAGTGAGGCCTTCTTTTTGGATGCTTTACCTCTGACTTTTGCCAGTTTGCTGCTGTTGTCCATGGAGGCAGCTCTCCTCCTTGGTGCTTTCCCACTTTTACCACCTTCAGGATTGAGCATCCACCAAGAACTCTTCCCTGTAGCTTCATTATGCACTTTAATGAACTTGCTGTGCAGGGATAAATTGTGCCTAATAGAGTTCTGAAAAAAGAGAAAAGACAGCATGTTAGCCCCATTTGTATAGATTACATAAACAGAGGATTGGCATGTGCGGCATATATATTCCTGCTAGATTCCACTTTGTAGAGAGACTTGAGTTTCTAAACTTAACGACTGACACTTCAGACCCAACAGAAGAAGTTCCCATGGTTTGAGTGGGTCCTACATAAACACAAACTTTTCTTCTCCAAGTTTCTCAGTGGTGGATTTGTTTAATGTTTACTTTGAACTAGTTAAGGAAGCCAAATTTTTTCTGCTCTAAGAGGCTGCACTGCTTCCACGACAGGGATCCCAGGGCTGCCCCTAACCGGTATAAGCTGGAGCAGGCTGCAGCGGCCCTCAGCTTTAACCCATATAGCCAAGACAGTTTGAATGGAGTTAACTGGGTGCTCCTGTTGCCCCCCGCCTTACATCCTCTCCCACCCCAGCCAAGCCACAGCTCCTTTTCTTTCTCCCAACTGCTTATCAGCCTCTCCCCAACCCCTACCCACTGCTGCCAAAGCAGAATCCCTCAGAGCAGGCAGGATTCCAATAACCCCATCGTGGCCTCATCAGCACCTAGCTATGTTGGATTCTGTGTCAGTTTTGCCTTGCTCATCAGATCTCTTGCCCACCTGCCCAAAATGAAGCAGGAGTGGGACTAGCAACACAGAGGCAGTGCAGAGTACTCCTGCAGTGGGAAGAAGCTGCAGGACTGGGTCTGCCCCCGAGTCCCATCCTAGGCATTCCCACAGCCAAAACCACCTCCCTGAACCAGTCAGTCCAGAAGGCATACAAATTCCTCACAACTAGTCAGCATGCTAGGGGTTACCATGGAGTTGTGATCCTCAGAGACTACCTGTACCAGTAAATAATGTTCCATCATTGCTCATGTGGTGACATAGGTTTAGCAACATGCACAACTTAATGGCCCCCTAGTCTGAAGTTTTGTTTTAAATAAACTGATCAGCGATCCCCAAAACCCACACAACCAATTCAGCATGGTATCCTGTCTCCTCCAGAGGCTGACATCTTTGTTCTTCCAAAAAAAGACTACACATGAACGTTATTGATTTAAAATAGGATTTTCTGCAGCCACCACCAGCAAGGATCACAAGAGCCTCATCTTCCCTTCCAACAGTTAAGCTGTGAACTCCTGCATTACCCCAGTCTCATCAGGAACTAGTCAGCAGCTGGTGTACACAGCCCACCATGGAAGGAATGACTGCTATTGCATAAACAGAAGGGTTTTGGCTCAGTGTACTTCTACGGGACTTTAAATCACGTGGCCTAGAACAACATGTACAGAAAGAGAAGGAAGCTTGTGTCTCTGGGTATAGGCCAGCTGAGCTGTAAAACCTAGTTTATAGCTGGAACCACAATCTGCTAATTGCTACGTCAACAAAAATCCTCTGGATGACAGCAAATCCTTCAGTTACACTGAAACCTACAGGAAGAGGCCACCATTCTTGCCTTAAGTGGAAATTTTAGTTTACAGTTTTCCAGCTTTCTGGCAGTATGGATGTTACAAATAAGACATCCTGAAACAAAGCCAATGCTCATGTCAACACAGTTGTCAGCAGCCCATAAACAGTTTTCCCATGTGTACACCTCAGACCTCAGGCACTCTTCATGCACATCAGGAGTTCTGTGATGAAGCCACACACATTGCGATTCTGGGTACAGTAACCTTAGCAGAAAGGCTAGGTCAATACTGAAAATGAACTTGAGTGTCCAGATCTTCTAAAGCAGAATTAAAGAGCTGACTTGCCTCCAACTCTGGTGATTTCACAGACAATGCAAGGAGCTCTGTAGTTAATGACCCTATGAAAGCAGGCAGGTGACCTACCCAAAATATGAACTGGAGAAAGTTCAGAAGTGCAAACGTTAGGTGACACTTACAGGATTCTGGGGGTGAAGGGGAGGTTTTGTTTGAAGAAAGTTTCCCCCATATTTGTCATGGGCAGGATATTATCCCACTGTGACTAAACCTGAAGAGTAAGGGACAAGTTGTAAAATCAAGGAGGCATTTCCCAATAGGTTTATCATACTCAGTCAAGCAAGGTGGCCTCACCCAGCAACTGTTCCTGCCAGTGGTCCTTGGCCTGACTTTGATTAGAGGCAACAGTCCAAATGACAAAAGCTGACTGGTATTAGCTAGATTTACTCTCCTCTTCCCTAGTTATCTGGGCTCTCTTTCTTCCTTTCCAACTGCCTTACTACTCTGAAAGCACTTGTTACCATTGCCAGCATAAAATATTAAGATTGGAAGGGACCTCAGGAGGTCATCTAGTCCAACCCCCTGCTCAAAGCAGGACCAATCCCCAGACAGTTTTTTTCCCCAGATCCCTAAATGGCCCCCTCAAGGATTGAGCTCACAATCCTGGGTTTAGCAGGCCAATGCTCAAACCACTGAGCTATCCCTCCCAACACAACCACCACCTTGAGGGTGCATCTACACTAGACCTTTTTTCACCATTTGTCTTACATTGATACAGCTCCCCTGGTTGGTTGTATCACCTATGGAAATACCAAAGTAGACCATAAACAAGCATTTTTACCACTGTCAGGCTATAAGATGGCAAAAAAAAAAAAATGCTTGTGTCCATTCAAGTCTTACCACCAGCACTAGTACCACAGGCAAACAGTATGGAAATCATAGTGCAGACAAGGATCTAGTGTCCAATGTCAGTAATACTGCTAGAAATCTTAGACCATACCCTCTCCAAGACAGGAATTGTACCTATCTCTATGCCCAGAAAGAGCCTAGCATGTTATGGGCACTCCCACATCTAAAAGCTGATGTATACAAAAAAATCCAAACTCTATACATCTCTGTCAGCGTCCATCTCTCAGACATTTGTTTACTTATTTAGTGTCAAAGGATTTAAGGATGCAAAGTTAGCATTGAAGGGAGTCTGCAAAGCTGCAATGGACTTGTTGAGCAGCTGCTCAGTTAGAATCATAGACTATCAAGGTTGGAAGGGACCTCAGGAGGTCATCTAGTCCAACCCCCTGCTCAAAGCAGAACCAATCCCCAACTAAATCATCCCAGCCAGGGCTTTGTCAAGCCTAACCTTAAAAACCTCTAAGGAAGGAGATTCCACCACCTCCCTAGGTAGCCCATTCCAGTGCTTCACCACCCTCCTAGTGAAAAAGTTTTTCCTAATATCCAACCTAAACCTCCCCCACTGCAACTTGAGACCATTACTCCTTGTTCTGTCATCTGGTACCACTGAAAACAGTCTAGATCCATCCTCTTTGGAACCCCCTTTCAGGTAGTTATCTAACAGCATTTCCCACGCATGGCCTCAGGATCCCTTCCATGCCCTCTCCCCCCAGAATGAACACAACAGGTTGAGCCACAAGGCTGCAGTCATCTATTAATGATATTCCATTCAATGCATGCAGTGGGTCCCATGTCTTTTCTGTTCGCCTACAGAATGGGGGATTGGGAGATGAGGGTCTTAAAATGCTCTATAGAATGAAGGATCTGGAAGGCAACTGATTTAAGCCAAGTCATGTGGCTATTTATATGGATAACTCCAGTCATTTGGGGTTGGATGGCCTAGGCGGGAACAGCTGGTATAACCAGCACCAACTGCCCAACAGCCACCTTCTTGGGGAGCTCTCTCAGCTATGTAGCAGTGTCTTTGCAGCATTCTTCCAGAGAAGTAAATTTCTTTCCAAAAGCAAAGCACCTAGGGACAGAGAAAAGTGACCCCAAGATCTTCTGAGACAATTAGACTGGTGATGCCTAGAGCAGTAGTGCTCCATCTGGAAGAGCACCCACCCCTGAAAAAAGTACAGTGCCTTCTAGGACGAAGAATCTTAGGGCTAGTCTACACTGGCAAAGCTAAAGCGTAATGTGGCTTGTGTGGTCGCAGCGGAGCGCTGGGAGAGCTCTCTCCCAGTGCTCTAAAAAAAAAAACCACCTCCATGAGGGGCGTTGGTGAACTGTCTACAGCGGCGCTTTACAGCGCTGAAACTTGCTGCGCTCGGGCGGGGTTCACACCCCTGAGCCCAGCAAGTTACAGCGCTGTAAAGTGCCAGTGTAAACAGTGCTCCCAGCGCTGTAAGCTAATCCCCTCGTGGAGGTGGAGTACCAGCGCTGGCGCGCGACCACAGGAGCGCTTTGAAGTTTCGAGTGTAGCCACGGCCTATACTGTCCTTGGGATGCCAGAGTATGTCACTTGGCTTTTGTTGGTTCCTATCTCCAATCCTACCTTCGAGTTGCTCATCTAGGTTTTAAATCTTGCTGGACCAGGGAGCCCCAATCTGTTTACAGCACCTAGCACACTGCTAGCACAATATGAATACAAAAAAAACAGGAGCAAGATTCCAGTGGCTTAGTCCACGATACGTGTCAAAATCCACCAGCCAAGCTAATTCTTAAACTAGAGCTAACTTTCACCATGGCTAACTTCCTTCTAGAACCTTTTAAATACCCATGTTTCATAGGAAGTGACACTCAAAGCATTCTTCACCTGCAGTCACCCAAAAACTTAGTCACCATCATTAGGAACACAACCCCATGTTCTGAGTGCCCCAAAACATCTGACTGCCAGAAGCAGGGATTGGAGGACAGGGGATGGATCACTCAATAAATTGCCCTGTTCTGTTCATTCCCTCTGAAGCATCTGGCACCAGCCACTATCAGAAAAGAGAATACTAGATTAGATGGGCCACTGGTCTGACTCAGTACGGCCATTCTTATGTTCTTTAACCTGCTAAAGACTAATGGGCTTCAAAGTCAGTTGAGTGGCAGAGAAAGAGGATGTTTGCCAGTTCCCACCACCAGCAAGCGTCTCTATGACTCTTACTTAAATTACACTTCCAGTGAATAAAGGAAAAGATTATATTAAGTTTCAAACCCTTCACTTAGAATGTGCAATGCTCCACTTATAGCAGCAAAGTTTAACGGGGACAGTATTTGTGTAGCTGCACACCACACCTCAGTGCTGCTGGGCAAGTCAACTTTCTAGTAATCTCACTTTTGCAGTACACTCAAGACAATAGTAAGTAGCGGTTTTTCCTTTTCCAGAGTCAGTGATTCCCTGACCCCTGGATAAAATTATACACTGGTCTGAACCACCCTGAAACACATGCAGACGCACGCTACAAGTCAGACAGAATTAAGGCTTTGCTCAGCACTAAGATATAGAATTTAAATTTTCCATTTCCGTTTGCTAGATGGTGTCTAGGTTTAATGTCAGCTATGCCTCAGTGGGTGGAGACTGGAGAATTTCCCTATTTTTCCCCCCCAATGGGGCCATGAAACTATCAATTACCAACGGTCAGAACTCAAAATATATGCAGAGCCCCTCCACCCCCGTCACCAACAGATGCCCCTGGAAAGAAAAAAAACCCTACTCTTCTCTAAATGGTATGAACCAGAACATCCCTTATTAGCTTGAGCTGTTGCTAGACCTTGGCATAAGCTGTGCATCTCCAGAAGGGGGCACTAGTTAACTCAGCTACTTCAAGGTCTGATTGTAGAACGGGGGTTCTCAAACTGGGTATCAGGCCCCTCGGGGGTCACGAGGCATGGGGGGTCACGAGCGGTCAGCCTCCACCCCAAACCCCGCTTTGCCTCCAGCATTTATAATGGTGTTAAATATATAAAAAAGTGTTTTTAATGTATAAGGGGGGGTGTCGCACTCAGAGGCTTGCTGTGTGAAAGGGGGCACCAGTACAAAAGTCTGAGAACCCCTATTGTAGAAAGAAAAGATGTGAGGGTGATGGGGCTCTTCTGGACGCTGATGAATAAGGCTCTATCAAATCATATTAATTTTACAGTATGAGAGAACACATGGAAAAGTCTGCAGCAATCTCCAATGCGCTTCTTTTTCCTTTCTCAGTACTTCCATCTGAAGAGGGTCACCTCTGAGCACTAGGATTTGGACTGGTTTAAAGCTAGACATGGTGCTGCATGCAGGATTACCAGCAAGTCTTCATCCCTGGTCACCTAGTTGGCCCAATAATCAATAATTTCTAACCCAGGTGATACTTGCACAATATGCACCTTTGAGGTGTATTGAATAAACATTTTAAAGCGAGATATGTCCAAATTATTCACAAACAGCAGAACCGAGAGTCACTAAGGAGTAGAGAAGCCATCTACTCTACCTTTCAGATAGATCTTGTTTCAAACACAGAGTGCCTGGTGATTTTTATTTTGTAATGCTCTTGAGTGTAATATTTAAGATATTGTTAACATCCAAGTGTCTGAATCAAAGGGTATTTGGGAGGAGAGTGTTAGAGAAATGCTGAAAGTAGCTACCATTTGAATTCAACCATCCTATGACAACTGCGATACTCGAGTCAGACTTTTTTTTGTTTGTGGGGAGAGGATTATATACTATCAGGAAGGATGATAAAGAGACTCCATATGTACCATATAAAAGGGATAGGCTTGATTTCTGCGATGGGGAAAATTGCCTCTGGTGAGGAAGAAACAGTTTCAGAATTCACTCTATCCCGACCAAGAGGTATTTTAAAAATCATTTTAGAGGGAAACAAATGAAGTGTTTCACTCAGAATTAGCACTTTGCTTGTCCTGGCATCTTGCTGACTGGCCCCACCCATATGGGAATGAGACAGCCCTACAGCAGTTTCAGGCGCATGGCATGGATTCCCTTAAGGGTGTTTATCCTTTTCTACAGAACAAAGCATAGCTTTACCCAACTGCATTAACCCCAAGAAGCAGTCTGAAAGCAGGAAAGATTTATCCCATGATCCAGAGAGCAGCTTACAAAGTGCAAAGGAGGGGATTATAAAGAAGTCCAGGGAGAGAAACACCCTGCTGGAATATTTCCACCTTTTTAATCTCAGTTAGTTCTTAACTTCAAAATTGGATGATTGCAGAGAAAAAGCAAACTGCACAGCCAGCAAATTAACTTTCTCCTTTTAAAGCATAGTGAAGGAACACTGCCTCCTCCCCCAAAAAATCTCAAATTCACTGAAATTCACACTAGTTATACTCAGAGTCTGCAAGATTTATAATTTCACTCAATTGTCCATTGGAGTGGAACAGCTATGAAGGGATTATGAGGTAACAATGAGAGATTATAAAGTTTCATCATGGTTAAGCAGTCTCCCCCATGGAAGTTCCTGTTCTGCCCCTGCTGAAGGCCATAAAACAAAGCCATCCTGAATCAACTGATTCACAGACTGCAGTGCTGCAAACTCAGTAGCACTACCTAAAAGTCGGCATTAGAGAACAGTAGCAATTCCAGAGCAGCAGGAAGACCTCTGCATATTTCCACAACATCCATTCCCTTCACTTATCACACAAGGATCTGTGTGTCTGCCTTACCACAAAAACATTCTGATTGCGCATTCCACAGACTAGTTTTCCTTTAGGGTACAAACATGATATAATGAAAACAAATGTCTGAAACTGCTATATCATACTAGACCCTCCAACCTCCCCAGTACCTTGTATTTGAAGTGGAAACATTTTTAGAACCCACTCTAAATATAACTTTAGAGTCTGTATCCTGATGCAGCACATGCCTCACACAGGACTTCTATAACGATTAATTATAATTTATATTACCAACCAGGACCCCCATTATGCTAGGCATTGTACAAACATAGAACAAATTAGGCTGTGTCCTAAAACGCCTCTCATCCTGTTTAATTCAGTCAACCAGCTTTGCCTATTTGACACTGAGGTTTGGACGCAGTGGCCCAAAGACTTCACAACATAGGCATGTCTCTTTTGCAATTAGTCAAAGGTCAAGAAAAGAACTTCACAATTGTCTTGTGGAGAACTCAAAGGGACTCCGTTCCTTCTGAAATCTTGCTTGTCATGGCCTAGAGCAGTGGTTCTCAACATATTACACATTGCATATGCTGCAGTGGTAGCCTGGACCCCGGACCTTCACCGCACAGCTGCCCAGGCCCCCGGATCCCACGGGGCTGGCCGGCTGCCCTGGATCCCTGCCTGCCCTGGTCCCCCTCTGTGTAAGCCCCCTGAACCTCGGGGCCTGCAGGGCCAGGCGGCTACCCTGGACCCTGACCCCCGGCCCACCCCAGGCCCTGCAGCTCACGTGGCCCCGGAGGTGGCAGGGAGCCCTGGACTCCTGAACACCCAACTCCGCAGGGCCGGCCAGGAGCCCGACCCCCGAGCAGCTGGGAACCTGGGACCCCAGGCACACCCACAGCCTTTAGCACACAGCTGAACTGAGCCACAGCTGTGTGCTAATTGTGCTGCTGGTTGAGAACCACTGGCCTAGAGATTAGATATAGACATTCCCCAACAGACAGCACAGAGAACATGATCTAACATCAGTCTCACCAACTTTTTGCCAAAATAATTACACAAGAATCATTGTAGCATAGAGGACAGACCACCTTTAACATGGGGCCTGGAAGAATTCCCTTCAGGAGAGACAACCAGACCTGCTGGAAAATTGGTATTTACAGCTGTTGCAAAGTAACACATCCTAGCAAACTGTCCCGTGACAACTGTTGACTAACTGGATTCAGCCAGTATTGAAAAAATTAATAGAGTAGCTGAAATTTAGTCAGATACTTGTCCTCTCCAGAGAGCCTCAGCCAGCCACCTGGCAGTTGGAAAAGTGACAAACTTTCTGTGCTGAGTAGTTGCATATTCAGGCTCCTAAAGGCATCTGTAAGAGTTTAAATCCAATGTACACTCTGGAAAGAGCAGGGAACTGACTTCTGTTCCACAACAATAAGACCCCTATTTCTTTCTCTCTCCGTATTTCTAAGATGCCTATCCCCATTGTATGTAAGAACAGTTATTAAGGACAGCATTGACAAGCTCGTGTGATAGCAAAATTCTCACAGCTCCCGTTATTCCTGGTCTGTATATCAGGGCAAGTTTTGTTTGACCTAGAATAGTAATGTAGAAATATTGAACACAGCCTCTATTAGCTGTTCTAGGGCAGAAACAAGATCATCACCCCCACATTCACTTTGCTTGCATGTTATATCTCATTCCCCTCTGTAGGTCTGTGTTTTGTCTTCAGACAAAAAGGTCTGTTGGCAATGGACAGTCACTATATGTTTGTACAACACCTGGCATAAGAGGGCCCTAATCCTAACTAGGCCTCTGGATGCTAGAGCAATACGATTAAAATAATAAATACAACTACAAATACATGCCATTCCAAATAAGCCATTAACACAATACAAGCAAAAAGATACCCTATTTTAAAGTTAGTTGTCATGGACTAGGTGATACATGCAGCAAGTTAACACCCCAATGCAGTTGCGAGGCCCAGCACCAGAGCAGCAAGAGTGTTGAGGTAGCTTGGCAGAAAGTTTGCCAAGAGCATCCCTCAGATGTCAGTTCCTCATTCAATTCATTAGTCTAAACCAGGGGTAGGCAACCTATGGCACGCGTGCGAAAGGCGGCACGCGAGCAGATTTTCAGTGGCACTCACACTGCCCGGATCCTGGCCACCCGTCTGGGGAGCTCAGCATTTTCATTTAATTTTAAATGAAGCTTCTTAAACATTTTAAAAACCTTATTTACTTTACATACAACAATAGTTTAGTTATATATTATAGACTTATAGAAAGACCTTCTAAAAACGTTAAAATGTATGACTGGCACACGAAACCTTAAATTAGAGTGAATAAATGAAGACTCGGCACACCACTTCTGAAAGGTTGCAGACCCTTGGTCTAAACATACTAGCATGGAAGACCAGGCTGATAACGGCAGAGGATGGAAACTAAGGTCAATGCTCTTCATGTTACTTTAGTATCTACCTTTTCTATTTCCAGAGCAACATGGTTTAGTATTTTTAAACAATGTATTCCACAGTCTATTTTTACTTTTCACTAGCTCACAGAGCTTCCTCAGTCGCTGTAGGGCAGACAGACCCACCCCCTCTGCCCATGGGACAGAGCACCCTTTTTAAAGGGAGATTCTTGAAAGCCAGGAATACCAGTTATGAAGGAGTTATTTATACTGAGTTTCAGAGAAGCTGGGAGACAAAGAACTGCAGCTTTGTATTTAAAAACCAGTTCAAATAATGCTTTATCTTATACAGTAGCTTAGCACAAGAATCGCTTAACAGGCCAGCTCCTTTCCTGGAAAACTTTCAGAACACACAGAGAGCAAGGAGCAGCCTTTCCTGGAAATACAGAAACCAGCTGGACCAGAGATTGGCACAAAGGGCAGTCCTCATCTGCTTCACAAAGCCATAGGTTGTGGTGAGTCCAATAACAACCTGGTGCATTCAGTGGAGACACATACAAACTGCCCCATCTCCAAAAAGCCCATCACAACCACCTCCATCCACTAGGTTATTTGTATTACAGCAGAACTCAGTGACCCCAATCAGAATAGGGGTCCATTACACAAAGCTCTATATAAACATTAGACAATCCCTACCCTAAAGAGTTTACAATCTAAATACTGACATGAAGCAACAGGTCGGTATAAAACAAAGAGGAGGATGACAAGGCTGATGGTAAAAGGAACACAAGGAGGCACAGCTAGGTGCCTGATTTGCAGACTTATAATAAATAATAAGAATTATACCAAGCTCTTATATAGCACTTGTTGTCTGCAGAGCAAGACACTTTATAAAAGTTAGTATCACTATTCCAATTTTACAGATGGGGAAACTGCGATATGGGGAGGTAAGTGACTTATCCAAGTTCACCCAGCAGACTAGTAAAGCCCTGCGTGGATACCAAATTTATATCCGTGAATATAAAATGGATATCCGAGGAACTGCAGAGCCCTACCAGGAACAGCAGCAGCAAAAGCAGCTGCATGTCCGACCACCGCTCACAGAAGCCAGCACCCTGCATGAGCAGCTCCTCCGGCGTGGCTGTACTGCCCCTGGTCTCCCTGACTGGGGGGGGGGGGCACCAGGCTCAGTGGCACCTGTCCCTGGTCGCACTAGTCCGGGAGCATGCAAGCCACTGAGCCTGGTGCCTGCCTCAGTGGGGGAGACCGGGGGCAGTACAGCCACGCCAGAGGAGCTGCCCACACAGTGCACTGGCTTCTGTGAGTGGCGGCTGGACATACGGCTGCTTTCACCGCTGTTATTCCCGGTAGAGTCCTGCAGCTCCATGGATATCCGCTGATATCCCATCCGCAGATATACATTTGGTATCCACTCAGGGCTCTACAGAGTAGTGCCTAAGTGAGGAAAAGAATCTAGGTCTCCTGAGTCCCAGTCCGGTGCTCTATCCGGTAGGTATACTACCTCCAGTTTGGGGGATTTTTTTTAATATAGGTGAACTGAAAGAATGTAATAGATATTCCATTCTATAGAGGTTCTCCCCATAGTATCCAAGTATTTTCCAGCAGTTCAGTAAGCAACTAAACCTGCAACATGTTTGCTCTCTCATCCTCTCTGCAGAGGGAGAAGTGCATGCCCTATTTTGGATTTTTTTCAGTGTGTTTGTATATATACACATACACAGAGCTACATGTTTATGTCAGAGAACGCAATTGCAAAGTGGAAGGTGGGGGGGGGGGGGGTTGTGAGGATCCTTAACTCTCCTGGGGGAGTTCACTGCACAGGCTGGGACGCACTCCTTAACAGGGCCGCCCAGAGGGGGGGGGGGGCAAGTGGGGCAATTTGCTCCAGGCCCCGGGCCCCACAGGGGCCCCCACGAAAATATAGTATTCTATAGTACTGCAACTTTTTTTAATGAAAGGGGCCCCTGAAATTGCTTTGCCCCAGGCCCCCTGAATCCTCTGGGCGGCCCTGCTCCTTAAGAGACGAACTTTACACCCTTACAGCAGAAAATGTCATTGGGCAAGAAGAGCAAAGCTGTCAACCACGGTCTCGCTTTACTTTGCCTCTCACATCGGCATTGGTTCGGCAGAAAGCAGAGACTGGGCAGCAAGGGGAGACGGCCCGCTCAGGCTGCAGGCTCAGGTAGCGAGGGACAGGAGCGCACCTCGCGCACAGCCATTCGCTGGGTTCCCCCTTTCAGCCACTGCCTCAGCAGCTGCCAGCCCAGGCGCTTGCCCTGCTGACTAAGGCGTTTCCCCGGCACCGCCCGCGGAGCCCGGGCAGAGGCTGCGTTCCTGGGGCGCCAGCTGCGCCCAGGGGCCCGAGCCGGCGCGGCCGCTGCACCGACACTCGGCCGGGGCTGCGCCGCCCAGGCCCCAGGGAGCGGCGAGGCCCTGGATGCCCCCGGCGCGCCCCCGGCCCGGCTGCCCCCGCTACCTTCCAGCCGGCCGAGCTGTTGCTGTCGCCCTTGTCCTTGAAGTAGGGCACGAAGCGAACCATCCACTCGTAGATCTGCGCCAGCGTCAGCCGCTTCTCCGGGGCGCTCTCGATGGCCTGGCTGATCAGCTCCGCGTAGGACTGGTTCCCCCAGGCGTTCCGCCGGGAGCCGCCCTTCCGCGCCGCCGCGCCGGGCCCCCGCGCCCCCTCGGCCCGCCCAGGCGCCGCCGCGGCCCCGCCGGGCCCCTCCTCCTCCGCCGCCGCCGCCGGGCCCCCCGCCTCCTGCTGCGCCGCCGAGAGCTCGGGCCTGGGCAGGGGCCAGGTACAGGAGCGGGGCCGGCTCTGCGGCTCGAAGTCCGGGTCGATCTCCACGCTGCCCCCCGGACCGCCGCCCGCCTCGGGGCCCGGCTCAGGAGCCGCCATGGGCCCGCTGGCTCAGCGCCGCGCCGGGGCCCGCATGCCCGGCGGCTCGCCCGCGCCTCAGCGGCAACCGCCGCGCGCCCCCCGAAGGCCGGCGGCCTCCGCCATTCCCCGGCCGCGCCGCTCCCCGCGCGCTGCTGGCGCCCGCGCTCCCCCGCTTCGCCCCTTTGTCGCGACCCCGAGCCGCCGCAGCCTCACGGCTCTGTTTACCACAGCCTGCGGAGGGAGCTGCGCCTGCGCGCGCGAGGCATGCTGGACGGTGTAGTCCTGCAGCCTTCCAGGAACGGAGCGCCCGCCGGGCAAGTCCGGCCCAGGGACTCCGTTTCCCGACACCTCGCGCATGCGCCGAGGCGAGGCAGGGACCAGAACGGCAGCGTGGCAGACAGGACGCCTGGGGAACTACAATTCCCGAAATGCGCCGCGACAGCCTCTTTATGGGCTCCCCTTACATAACAAACCGAGCCCTCCCACACGAACCCGCACTCCTCGCCCCACCCGCCATGCCAGCGATCCCACCGTGCCCGCTCCCCGCCGTGCCCCTCCCTGACGTGCCAGCCAGCCACCCCCCACCCGCTATGCCAGCCAGCGACCCCACGTGCCCACTCCCCGCCGTGCCAGCCAGCGACCCCCCCACCCGCCATGCCAGCGACCCCCCGTGCCCACTCTCCGCCGTGCCAGCCAGCGACCCCCCCACACCCGCCATGCCAGTGACCCCCCCGTGCCTGCTCCCTGCCGTGCCAGCCAGCGACCCCCTTCCTTCCATACCAGCCAACAACCTCCCCACCCGCCATGCCAGACAGCGATCCCACTGTGCCCCCCCACCTGCCATGCCAGCCAGCGATCCCACCGTGCCAGCCAACGACCCCCCCACCCGCCATGCCAGCCAGCGATCCCACCGTGCCCCTCCCCACCGTGCCAGCCAACGACCCCCCCACCCGCCATGCCAGCCAGTGAACCCACTGTGCCCCTCCCCACCATGCCAGCCAGCGACCCCCCCACCCGCCATGCCAGCGACCCCCCTGTGCCCGCTCCCCACCGTGCCAGCCAGCGGCCCCCCCGCTGTGCCCGCTCCCTGCCATGCCAGCCAGCAACCTCCCTTCCTTCCATACCAGCCAGCGACCCCCCTTCCTTCCACGCCAGCCAGCGATCCCCCACTGTGCCCGCTCCCCGCTATGCCAGCCAGCAACCCCCCTTCCTTTCATGCCAGCCAGCAGACTCCTGCTGTCTCCCCTCTACCCCCTCACTCGCCATGCCAGCCAGCAGCCCCCAGCTGTACCTCCTGCCTGCCGTGCCAGCCAGCGACCCCCCTGCTATGCCCCCAGCTGCCAGGCCCATGTGCCCCCTCCCCACCAACTGTGCTAGCCAGCAACCCACCACTGTGCCAGGCCCTCATGTTCCCTCCCCTGCCTGCCATGCCAGCCAGCAACCCCTTCTCCCACCCGCCATGTCAGGCCTATATGCCCCCTACCCCACTGCTCCCCCCACACTGCCACCTTGGCTGTCCCCCACCTGACTGTGCCAAACAATCGTAGCAGCATCTCCTTGGCCCAGCTCTGCCAGCCAACGTGCAGGGGTCAGCCCAAGTCTCCTTTGGGTCTGGAGTGCTCCAACCTCCCCCGGTTGTCTTTCCCGTCTTGGGTTGTTTCACCCCCCTGCTTCTGCCAATGCTGCCCTACAGGGTCTGGGCTTCTGCAAACTTTGCTTTCCACCATCTCTTCACTCTGGTGCAGGGCCTAGGCTGCTCCCATCCTCCAACCCACCATCTCCCAACCCCTCCTCTGCAAACATCACTAATCCTGTACTCTTATCTATTTGGGGGTGTATGGTAATGTCTGTCACTGGTATCCAGAGGCTTGGGCAGTGAGCACACATATGGTATGGTTAGGCTGATAGGTACTAATGATGGCATGGGTCACAAACCTCTCTGATATTGGGTGTAAATGCAACCTTTAAGTAACATAATGATCAGGATGAGTTAATCAGAAGCCCCCGCACTTAGGACAAAGGGGGCTGTGAACACACTCCGGAGTTCGAAGTGAGTGGGCGCAGGGGTTTTGCTGATTTGTGTGAGGAGTGGGGGAGAGAGAAAGCACACAGAAAGTGAGAACACAGAGAACAGAAGGAGAAACAGAGGCAAAAAACAAGAAAGCCAAGCAGTAGCCTGTGAGCCCAGCGTGTCCCTGGGAGAAGCTAGAGAGCTTTTGGAACTACTGGCAAAAAGAATTGGGGTTGTAAGCTAAGAAACCGTTCCTTTTGTTCTTGGTTCCTTCTGCATTTGGAGAAGCAGGACTCTACATTTCTTGTAAGTAAACAAGATTGCATCAAAGAAAATATCAAATTCCCTCACTTTCTGCTTCCAACTGGAACATTTCCAAGGCCCAGAAATTTGAGTAGTGGCTCAGGTCAAAAAGGAGCAATATTTAGTATTTTCACATATGTTGCCCTCTGCTGCACAGCCTCTAGCATTACAGTCCCTTGGCTATCATCTGAACTCGGTTTATAACTCCTGTCTTGTCTTGGTCCATGAAAAGCGTGTGTGCAAGAAGCAGGGCCATTCATGACAGAAAGGTGCAAGGAGAGCTATAAACCTAAAGCTGACATGGGAAAGAACATCCAGAGGAGACCATCCGATATACTGTCCCAAAAAATCAGTGATCCAATGCTTCATCCTGGACAACTTCTAACCCACAAAATAATATTGCTGGGAGCAGATGGGTTACCTCCATGTGCCAATAGCTCTCTCTACCCCACCCCCACTACATACCTTGTGATTCAATCACCAGGACCTGACATGGGCTAATATCTCTACTAATTGTCTCAACTTTTCAAAACTGTTGCACAGATTATTCCATGTTTTTGTTCCAATATATACACACATGTTTATGCAAGTGAGCATATACAAACACACATGCCTCTCTTTCCCTGTACCATTTCATTCCAAATCAGGTCTAATACTGTTCATCTTAATGTCTTACACAATTCTCTGCAAGCGCTTTGCCACTTAGATCTCACTGGGACCTAAGAAGCCTCCAACATTTCACTGGTTCTAGTTTTTCTTTTTAAGTTGTGCCAAGGATAGATGTAGGGCTCCTGCACTTCCTAAATTCCCCTACATCTCGCTTCTGGGTGACATGTTCCAGTTAGGTGAACCCAGGATCAGTATTACGCATGGGACACCAAACTGAAGGGATGCAGGACTGAAGGGGCTGTTGAAACACCCATCAGGTGGTAATTACCAAGCTGGCCAGATCTGAACCAATGACAAGAGTTCTTGCATTGGTGAAAGACTTTGAATACCATCATTAGCAATAACCACAAGCACTCGGTCTCATTCCTATGTCATGCTGACATGTGCTGTTGTATTAACTGAGTTGGAATAAAGGGGCCAAAGTGTTAACATAACCCAGTCACTGCCTAACTTTAAATGGTGTTAAACAAGGGCCAGGGTGTGGTAAACAGAGACCTCAGCCTGCCTAGTACCATGGCAAACACATCATTACAAATCTTTTTAACATATTAAAGATACAGATAAGGAAAAACAATAAAGAGTTTGAAATGTAAAGTATTAAATAAGGCTTTAATTTTAACATCTCTTCATAGGTGCTGGAACTGGGGGTGCTGCTGTGCCCCCTGGCTTGAAGTGGATTCCATTCCCCCCATGTGTCACCTGGCACCATGTTACTACACTTACCCAGCCTGTCCAACTGGGTTTGGTACCTGCAGTTCCCTCCCGCCCCTCAGGAGTCTGTGACCAGTGGCATAGGGTGACCCAGATGGCTGTCTTAAAATAGAATATTACTTATCTTAACAGAAGGAACAAAGCATTTAGAGGAAAGGAATTTATAACAACATGGTCCACACATGTCTATCTTACCTAAAGTCTTGCTATCCCCTGATGATAGCCTGGGTAGCCCCAGCTTCTGTGTGACACAGCACCCAGTGTCTGTGTCGGTCTGGTTTCCCTAATCAGATCCCCAGTGTCTAGGAAGAGCAAGATAAACAAGATAAAGCAATAATAATAATAATAATAATAATACTGGTGGGCTGCTTTTGGCCTTATCATTTCCATATGTAACAAATGTGGAAGTCTCTATGGGGTGTCTCAGTCCAATATAGGCCATCGTAGGTAGGGATCTTGGTCCCATTGGGGTGTATGCATCATTGCTGGAATTAGGGGTGTGGCGGTGCTGCTGCATACCCTGGCGTGAAGTGGTTTCCATCATATACAGGGTTTACAGTTTGGTTCAATGACTCTCAGCACCCCCACTGTACACATTGTCCCAGCACCGCTACATGTATGTGGGGTCTCTAGTCTCATAAAGGGTGAAGGTGGTCTTGATCCCATATACGGTGTATGTGGGCAGGGCTGGCTCCAGCGTTTTTGCCACCCCAAGCGGAAAAAAAAAAAAAAAAAAGCTGCGATCAGCACTCTACTGCCGCCGCTTCATTCTTTGGCGGCAATTCGGTGGCAGGTCCTACCCTCTGTGAGGGAACTGCCGCCGAAGAGCCGGACATGCCGCCCCCTTCCATGGGCCGCCCCAGGCGCCTGCTTGCTGCGCTGGTACCGGCCCTGTATGTGGGGTTATTATGGGGTTGTCAGTCCCGCACACCCTTATGTGGGGGTCTCGGGACTATATGGGGTGTATGAAGGGCCAGATTAACGCAGGGACTTTAGGGGCTACAGCCCAGGGCCCTGGGCTAAGGGGGGCCTCATCTCAACAGGGCTCAGGCAGGCTGCCTGCATGCCGTGGCCCCACGCCGCTCCCGGAAGCGGCCAGCTGTTGGCACATCTCTGCACCCCCAGCTGCGGGGGCGGCACTTGTGGGCGCAGGTAGCGCATGGAGACATGCTGCCCCCTCCCTCCAGGGGTGCGCAGAGATGCCAGCAGCTGGCCGCTTCTGGGAGCGGCGTGGGGCTATGGCAGGCAGGAAGCCTGCCTGAGCCCTGCTGCACTGCCTGTGGTAAGCACCTCCCAGCCAGAGCCTGCACCTTGCACCCCCTCCTGCACCCCAACCCTGTCCCCCAGGTCAGAATCCCCTCCTGCACCCAAACTCCCTCCCAGAAATAAACTAATATAACAGCTGTTCTAAGGTAAGAAGTAGTCTATTTTGAATTAACTTCACTATATTCTACGTTTTAAGACTGAAATGTAACCACAGAACGGCTTTATGTTAATTAAAAGGCAAGTTTAGTATAGCCTTAATAGCCTCGATGCCATAATTGTGATAATTTTGTTTTAAATTAAGAAAAATATTTGTATACAGGGGTCCCACAAAATCTAATAGCCCCAGGCCCACAGGAGAGTTAATCCGGCCCTGAGTGTATAAGGGATCTGCATGGAGGTCTCAGTCCTATATGAGTTTGTGTGGGGGTCTGGGGCCCAATCGAGGTGTGTGAGGGATCTGCATGGTGGGGCTCAGCCCTGTGGGGGTCTGTGGGGGTCTTGGGCCCATATGGGGTGTGTGAGGGATCTGCATGGTGGGGCTCAGCCCGGCATGGGTCTGTGGGGGTCTCGGGCCCAGGTAGGGTGTGTGTGGGGGGGGGGGGTCCCGGCCCAGGCGGGGGTGTGTGTGTGGGGGGGTCTCGGCCCAGGCGGGGTGTGTGTGTGTGGGGGGGGTCTCGGCCCAGGTAGGGTGTGTGTGGGGGGGGGGGGTCCCGGCCCAGGCGGGGGGCTCAGGCCCAGACAGGGTGTGTGTGTGGGGGGGAGGGTCTCGGGCCCAGGCGGGTTACACGGGAGCGGGTTACACGCTACTCAGGTTCCAGGGTTAGCGCGGCGTATGACCGCCCCGTCAGCGGGGCCCGGGGACCCCGGACCCTGTATGCCGCTGCCGCCGCTCGCGTGGCGGGCGAGGCCGGGGTCGGGCACCCCGCGTTCAGGGGCCGCGGGCCGGCCCCGGGACCTGGCTCGCTGGGCCCGGCCGTTGCCCGAGCCGCGGGGCTGCGCGGCCCTGGGGCCGGCGGTGAGACTTGCCCATGCCGGTTCCGGGGCCGGGACACGGGCGCCCCGGACCCTGGATCCGCCCCTGGCTTATGCCGGCGGCGGGCGGGGCGGGGCGGGCCGTGCGCGTTCCGGGGCCGCTACGTATTGCGGCGCGGCCGGGCTGGGCTCGCTCGCTCCATCATGGCGGACGCGGCGGTGGCCGATACCCGGCGCCTCAACTCGAAGCCGCAGGACCTGACGGACGCGTACGGGCCGCCCAGCAACTTCCTGGAGATCGACATCTTCAACCCGCAGACCGTGGGCGTGGGCCGGGCGCGCTACACCAGCTACGAGCTCCGCATGCGGGTAAGGGGCCGGGCCGGGCGTTACAGCAGCTGCGAGCTCCGCATGCGGGGCCGGGCCGGGCGTTACAGCAGCTGCGAGCTCCGCATGCGGGACCGGGCCGGGCGTTACAGCAGCTGCGAGCTCCGCGTGCGGGGCCGGGGCCGGGCCGGGCGCGCTACACCAGCTACGAGCTCCGCATGCGGGTGA
Source organism: Emys orbicularis (assembly GCF_028017835.1). Lineage (NCBI taxonomy): Eukaryota > Metazoa > Chordata > Testudines > Emydidae > Emys > Emys orbicularis. Next base: position 874,527 of record NC_088691.1, read on the forward strand.
GGGGCCGGGCCGGGCGTTACAGCAGCTGCGAGCTCCGCATGCGGGACCGGGCCGGGCGTTACAGCAGCTGCGAGCTCCGCGTGCGGGGCCGGGGCCGGGCCGGGCGCGCTACACCAGCTACGAGCTCCGCATGCGGGTGAGGGGCCGGGGGCCGGGCCGGGCGTTACAGCAGCTGCGAGCTCCGCGTGCGGGGCCGGGCCGGGCGTTATAGCAGCTGCGAGCTGTGCGTGCGGTTGAGGGGACGAGGGTGGTGGGGGCAGGGGACTCCTGCTCAGGCTCCCAGGTGGTGGCGCCCGCCCCACTAGGGCCCCGGGCATCTCCTGCTGTTGCCCAGGCTCGCTAGGTGCTGTGCTGAAGCACCGCCTGGCCCGGAGCCCCCGCTGCTCACAGTTGGGGGGCCGGGCAGGGGCCCGGCTGCTGAGAGCAGACAGAGGCGAACTGGCTCCCGCAGTTGCCCCTGCATGTCTGGGCTCGGGTGGCCCTTCCTGGGCTTGCATCAAACCGCTGCCCTGGGCAGCCTGGAGCGGACACCAATGGCTGGGGGAGAGGCGGGGCGGGCCGCTTATCTGGGTGTGTGGCTGCAGGCAGAGTGACAGATCACACAACGTGTGCCCTTCGTCCTCCCACTGCCCTGTGGGGTAGGGCCTGCCACCCTCTGTATGTCTCTGGGGATTGCTGAGCACACTGGAGGTGCTGCTGTGTTATAAACCAGTGTTTCTCAGCCAGCGGTCCGGGGGCCGCAAGCAGGTTTCAGGTGGCCCTCGAAGCAGGGCCGGCGTTAGACTCACGGGGGCCCAGGGCAGAAAGCCAAAGCCCCAGGGCCCTGAGCTCCGCTACCTGGGGCTGAAGCCAAAGCCTGAGCAACTGAACTTGGCGGGGGTGCTGTGGCATGTGGCCCCAGGCAATTGCCATGCTTGCTACCCCCTAACGCCGGCCCTGGCAGAAAACCAGTTGTTGTGGCACAGGTGGGCTGTGGAGTTTTTATATCGTGGGGTGGGGGTGTCATACAAGGATCCCGCAAAGGGTCCCTTGACCTCCTTTCAGCAACCTTTGAGATGACCAAGGTAGCCTCTCATTTTCCAACTGCAAACTGTAAAGGGAATGCTGTTGGGAGTTGGGACTACAAGGTTTTCTGCTTCCTTTCTAAAATAGTCCCCTGCAGAAGGTTCTAGTGAGTGAGGCCCTTGAACACTGGTCTATGAATTCCCTGTACTTCACACAGAGCCCACAGGGGGATGTCTGCACTGGCAGGCTGGCTTCCAGCTGCTGGCTGGGTAGACAGGCTCATACCCGTCAAGCTCAAGCTGGCGGCAGTGTGGACATTCCAGCTCAGGCAGCAACTCAAGCCCACCTGACCCCCAGCTCGAAGTGTGGTCGGTGCGGATTCGGAACCCCGCATCGTCCACACCACTGTTCTTTACGTGCTCACTCGAGCCCTGGTAGCCCGAGTCTGTCTGCCTGGGCAGGATGCTTGCTCCCAGCAGCAGTGTAGACGGACCCACAGAGGCCTGGGTCATTTCACTCTGTTTTGTTGGGTCGCATGGACCTCTGTCTCTCAAGCACATCTGGCTGCATGTTGAACTATGGGAAAAGGACTCAAGGTCAGAGTATGTCTACAGCCAGTCCTGTCCAGGGAAACAGGCTTTATCTTGTTGGCATGGCTGTTTTCTGACTTGAGCGTAGTGATAGAGGTGTAGGATCTCACCGCATCCTTGCCTCAGAAGTCTGCAACCCTGTAGAACCTCAGTCTGATCTCAGAAGGGTTGACCAAGGCCCCTGGAATTACCGAATTCTGAGAGGGATACACCTACCATATCTAACAGAGGATTCCTGTCCAGTGCTGCAGAGAAGGTGGTAAATCCCAACATGTCTGCTGGATCTCAAGAGGCCACTACATCCCACGAACCTGGTGCAGTCTCGTTCTCTATATGTGAACAAGAATAGTGGATGGTCAAACATCAGGTCCTGCTTAGATCCAAAGTCAGTGATTTTATGCACTCCTCAGTCCCTCTTAGGTGTATTCTGCTGGCACCAATGAGTCCAAGTGCAGCCACTTTGTGCCCCTCCTTAGTGCTGGAATGCCTCTTTATGTAAGTAGAGTACACTTGCCTCTTGCGCACTGCTCAGAAACCAAGACAGGTGCTCTGTTGTGTCTCCAGGGGCATTCGCTCCAATTGGGGCAGAGAGACGAGAACAGTATTTAGGGGAGGGGGACTTTTGTTGTGTCTTGGCTAGCTGCTAGTTAACAGCCTTCCAAGGTAACTGGGTGCTGAATGGCTTTTGTGTTTTGGTTGCCAATCTAATTACCTACCAATTATAGACAAACTCTAGTCCTAAACATGGATATGCTTATACAAACAAGTAGCACAACCGTGGAGGTTGTGCAGTACAGCCTGCATAATCAGTATGGCTGAGCACTCCTTGTTTACTCAACATCCCTTTGCATGGTCTTGCCTTAGGCGGTGAGCTCTTCAGGGCAGGGTGTCCTTGTAAGGTGCCATGCATTGCCATGGTCCCATGAGTAATTACTTAGACTGAGAAATTACTCCCCTCTCCTGTGGGATTATGTATGTTGTGCTTGTGCTCTGTGTGGTAGGTACTTTCCAAACCATGGAAGATACAGTCCCTGCCCCTTAGAGGATACAGTCTTTCCTCATTAGCTAATTTTACTGTCCTCCTCACACCTCACATGACTGATTTTCCATCTGAGGATTGGATGTTGATACTCCCCACTCCCACAAAAAACTGTCATTGTTGGTTCTTCAGTCAGCCAGAGGTGGCTGCTAGAAAACAGTAGGAAACTATCTCGAGTTTCTCTGCAGTTCTAGTCCCTGCTGGCACCATACAGATGAACTGCCTAAAAGCTGATCAGAGGCTTTAGTAAGAACTGTTTAAATGTAGCCGCAATAGGTTTAACATGAGCGTGTATCTGGTCACTAAAAAGCTCATCCAAGAGCTTTTGTTACCTCCCCTTCTCCCCCACCCTCCCCATAAAGTTCTGTAATTTCTCCCGGGGGGTGAGGTGGGGTGGGGGGGGTCAGCATTGGGAAGGTGGAGTTAACATAATCACCAGGTGAGAGATCAGGCTTCAGAGTTAATGCAGCTTTGGGAAAATGCCTACACGCTCCTGGCTAGATCCAAGCTACATAGCTAGACATGCAAAAGCCTTTCCTGGCAACGGGGAGGGTTGCTACTGCTGTTTGGAGATCTTAAAGCAAGGTCTCAGCCTGTTGCTTGGATGTAGTCAGGGATTAACCTCCTTCCTCAACCTCTTCAAAAAGATCCTAAGGTCTGCAGTGAGGTCTCTGGCAGTGCATCTCCCTCTGTAATGCTGTTTGGAATTCATAAGGGTGAACATCTGAAAGGGCTGAGGCCTAGATTCTTCTTGAAGTTACAAATAGCACATGTGAAATGGAAGCATAGGCACCATCAGTGCACCCAAAAGGGAGACCATGCATCTGAAAGCATAGCTCATGGAGTGTGAAGGACATCTGGGTGAACTGTTCACTCTTCTCTGCCCAGAGGAGTCTGAAAAACGCCTGCTTCTTTCTGAAAAACCACAGGGAGGCTTGCAAATACTTTCCTGTATTGCAGCATTATATGCACTCTTTACTGACCTCTAATGCCTATCGTGTCTAGAGGTTTCAGGCCTCTGAATGCAGCTCTGCAGACTTCAGTAGGAAGCAGTAAAGTCAGCCTGGTTTCTACAGCAATCTGCAAATTAACAACCTCTCCTTCCTTGCAGACAAACCTCCCTATCTTCAAACTGAAAGAGTCTTGTGTGAGGAGGCGATACAGTGACTTTGAATGGCTGAAGAGTGAGCTGGAGCGAGACAGTAAGGTGAGGGCCTCTGCACACAGACCTGTTCCTGTTACCGTTACGCCAATCCTGCTCCTGTATAGCCAGGTTTTAACCAGCTTGGGCTGTGAGAACAGTCTTTGCAGGTCTGCAGGAGAGGCTGCTGTGGGCGGCTATCCCAGGAAATGAGAGGAGCTTCCAGAATTGACAGCCTTGCTCTCCCAGCGAGCTAGTGAACGGTGTAGGAGCACAGCCTGTGGGCCAGAGGGGATCACTGTGAAAGAGTGACCACTTGAGGGGCCTGTCCATTCCTACTCCTCTGCTAGCTCACACTGGTGTGTTTTTAGATTGTAGTGCCACCGCTGCCTGGAAAAGCCTTGAAACGACAGCTTCCATTTCGAGGAGATGAGGGGATCTTCGAGGAGTCTTTCATTGAGGAGAGGAGGCAGGGACTAGAACAGTTTATTAACAAGTAAGCTTCATGTCCTGGGCTTGCCCTGTACTTCATATGTTGGTTAATGGCCCTAGGAACAGGGATGGGGATGAGGGCAGTCGCAGTGTCAGTTCTGGAGTCTTGTTCCACTGCCGCCGCCCCCCCCCCCCCGCCACCTACCTAGAGTCTCACACTTCAGCCACCATCATTCTGACCGGATAGTCAAGCTCTGAAGGAAATCCTTTGTAAAGGGAGCACTGATGTGCAACACAACGTTCCCTTCTCCTCTAGGGGCTCAGTGCAATGCCTCTGCAGCACTGTTGTCCCGAGGGAGCGATTGTTTAGATACTTTTCTGCACTTCAGTGTGGCACTGAAGCATGTAAAATCCTGGGGCTGCCATCTTCCTCTTGTGCTAGTCTGGTGTCGTGAGGCTGCAGAGCTGACCATCACTGCTGTTGTCACGAGCAATTCTGTCCTCCTAGAGCTGATTGTCTGGGAGTGAGGAGATGAGTTATGCACCTGCCCCTCTGTCCTTAGCAGAGCTGATCAGGTGCATTGTCCATGTGTATAGAATCTGACTCTGACAACATGTGTAAGTGCTGCAGCTTCTCTCTTCCTCTGCCCCTAATGACAGTGGAATTGACCGTTCACTCTACATGACTCTGAGGCCCAGGTGTTTGCCTTTATTCTCTTAAGATGGGGCTCCAGCCGGTGCATGCGTGCTAACCTCTGCTCCTCCCTGTTCCCTGGCAGAATCGCTGGACACCCGCTGGCACAGAACGAGCGCTGCTTACACATGTTCCTGCAAGAGGAAACTATAGATAGGAATTACGTCCCAGGCAAAGTCCGCCAGTAGGAGATCCTGATGCTCCGTCTTCCTCCATTCCACCCACCCTCCTGCAGAAATGACATTTATTTTTACACTAAATCTGTCTTTCCCGAACCAGCTTTTCCTCTCTGAACCTTCCCGTTTGTCCAGTATTTTTCTTTTTTGTATCTGGCAGCAGTGTTGTGTTCAGATGAGCTTTGATATCTGCCAAAGGGTGTGAAGATTTAAGCCATGAATCTGCTGTTGTGCACCCGGTGGCAGGAGTGAGTAAGTGTGAGGGTGGGGCACGAACTGTTTTAGGGCATTATGACAATGTGACTGGGCTGCCCCTTCCCTGTGAAAAGGGGTACAAGATGTCCTTCCAGCCTCGTCCTTCACCCCCCTGTCCATGCGGCCTCAAGCATTGTAAAGAACACCAGAGCAGAACAGTGATTGTCATATAGGTCAGTGACTGCAGCAAGTTTTAGGATGTTAGTAGGATTTAACCAAAAACTGAGCAAGCAGGTGCCAGGTAGGATGTCCAGTCCCTTCCTTATCCCCACGATAAATCCCCTTCCACCCTGCATGAGACCTTCATCCTGTGCCGTCTGCAAGTGCTGAAACCCAAGATGCCACTCTGACCCTGCTCCAGATCTCCTGCATTACAGGCCTGCTCAGCATAGCAGCGTTGATCCCTCTCCTCTCTAACATGCTGCTGGCAGCTCTGGGGTGTTTGTGCTGTCGGCGAGTTCTCTAGGTGCTCTGAGAGTGCAGTCTGGTGGAGTTGGGCAGAGCAGGGACAGCTGATGAGTTCAGAAAATGCCACAGCTTGCTCTTGACTGGCACGCTGCAGAGGGTGTCAGTAGAGCTGCACTGGCCTTGTCTCTCCAAAGACTTGGCTCCAATCCCTGTACCTGGAGGGAAAGGTCCTGCCCATCACTGAGAAGAGAGAATGGGAGGGGGGAGTAGGGCACAGTCACTCCCAGATTGCATAGTGCTGAGTGGCAGAAGCGTTCCAGTCACCTATGTCTGGAGGCAGGAGGTTTGTGATCAGTAATCTGCACTGGAAGTGTGCCTTTAGACTGGCAGCACAAGTATCCGCCATCCTCAGCCCTTCCTTTTCACTCCTCCCTTGTCCCCCAGGGTGGCTTTGCAGGCCAGGCATGCTTTTGTATGGGGGAGAAAAGACATGGGAACTAGCCAAGTAGCTACTCTTTAAAAGCACTTCCCTTTGGTGAGAGGGTGCAATGGGCTGTGCACTGCTGATGCACCACAAATACACATTCCCTTGGAGTAACGGTAAAAGATGAAGTTGAGCGCTTTGCTCAGGGGTTCCCCAAAAGTCAGGTCCAGGATTACCATTTGCTTTGTAGTGTCACTAAGGACTTAGCAGAAGAGGTAAACTCTGGGCAGAGTGCGCTAGGTCAAGAAGTAGTGAGCCTCTTGGTTCTAGAGGGAGGCAGCTCCTAACTTCTGAGTTGTTTCTGTGCAGTAAACTGACTTCTTTCTGTCTTCACGAAGAAATGGGATGACTAGGCCCCCCACTGTATCCACAAAGATTCCTGCCAAACTTATCCACCAGGGCATCCACTATTCTTCCTGTTTGTGGTTTTTTTCCAGTGAGGAACTTCAGTGTCTCGGGGTGGAATGGGTAAAGCTGGAAAAACCCAAATGAAGAGTAAGTCACTGAAGCAGCCTGGAGAGAGCTGCTCCTGGGAGTGACACGGATTGAGGAGTGGCTGATGTAAAATGTGCATGAAATATAATCCTGGCACTGGATTCAGAGCCAGCTTGAAAGGTGGATCTTTGACTTGTAATGCAAACAAGGAGAGGGTTCCAGAAGGAGATTGGAGTCTCTAGGTCTGCTCCTTTCCTCTCCGCACTCTGCAAAGAAGCACTCTGCACTGACCAGTTATTCTGCTTTTTGGATTGAAGTGGCATATATGGTCCTGCCTTGCTAACTTTTTGTTCGAAGCAATCTGCTGCCTTTTTGATCTATATTAGTCACTTTTTAAAAACTCCCTTCATGCACAAGTGCTGAGCGATTGAAGGCTGTTTCTGCTGTGTATATATCTTGATGTGGGGCTTTAATTCACAAACTGTCTTCATGCTGCTGTCTGATAATGTAATGTCCAAGTTCTGTTCATATTAAACCACTGTGAAGCCAATATGTCTGCATGTTGTGACCCTTGGAAAAATGAGGGGTTCTTCTAAATCTGTGACGTGATGCTTGTGAGAATGGAAACTAATAGCACGAGTTGGAGCCGCAGTCCTAGTCCTGGCAGGCTCGGTGGGCTGTAGGTCCCCCAGTAGTCTAGCCAGTGCACCTTAGTCACAAGCTCCAGCAGCACCACTGTACTCCCGTTGGGTGAATATCAGCTGTTACGCTGAACTGGACAGTATATTTTGCAGTTGCTGCTAAGGAATTGGTTGGAAACTAGAAGTCCTCACATGAAGCTTTTGTCCATAACAATGAATTGAGCATAAGTCTCTAGAGGTGAAAAGCTCTTGTATTAACCTGAGTCATCCTGTTTACTAATCAGTTTAATTTGATACTGATGGTGTTGATTGTGCTTGTATTGGTCAATGGCTTGTCTAGGCTGCATGCAGGCTGAGGTAGACATAGCTGTACTTGCCAGATCACAAAGAAGGAACGCTAGGTTCCTATAGTTCTGCCTCAGCCTTCTGGCAGGATGACCATTTCTCCATAAGCATATCCAGAAATGTGATGCTTCTGCGAATTGCATATATTCTGGCCTTTGCAGACAGACAAGCGACTGGTTCTTCCTAGTGCTAGACCCAGGAAACTACAGACCAGTTAGTTTAACTTCTGTGCCAGGGAAGATAATGGAGCAAGTAATTAAGGAAATCATCTGCAAACACTTGGAAGGTGGTAAGGTGATAGGGAATAGCCGGCATGGATTTGTAAAGAACAAATCGTGTCAAACCAATCTGATAGCTTTCTTTGATAGGATAACTAGTCTTGTGGATAAGGGAGAAGCTGTGGATGTGGTATACGTAGACTTTAGTAAGGCATTTGATACAGTCTCGCATGATATTCTTATCAATAAACTAGGCAAATACAATTTAGATGAAGCTACTATAAGGTGGGTGCATAACTGTCTGGATAACCGTACTCAGAGAGTTGTTATTAATGGTTCCCAATCTTGCTGGAAAGGCATAACGAGTGGGGTTCCGCAGGGATCTGTTTTGGGACCGGCTCTGTTCAATATCTTCATTAACGACTTAGATATTGGCATAGAAAGTACGCTTATTAAGTTTGCAGATGATACCAAACTGGGAGGGATTGCAACTGCTTTGGAGGACAGGGTCATAATTCAAAATGATCTGGACAAATTGGAGAAATGGTCTGAGGTAAACAGAATGAAGTTTAACAAAGACAAATGCAAAGTGCTCCACTTAGGAAGGAAAAATCACTTTCACACATACAGAATGGGAAGAGACTGTCTAGGAAGGAGTATGGCAGAAAGGGATCTAGGGGTTATAGTGTACCACAAGCTAAATATGAGTGAACAGTGTGATGCTGTTGCAAAAAAAGCAAATGTGATTCTGGGATGTATTAACAGGTGTGTTGTGAGCAAGACACGAGAAGTCATTCTTCCGCTCTACTCTGCTCTGGTTAGGCCTCAACTGGAGTATTGTGTCCAGTTCTGGGCACCGCATTTCAAGAAAGATGTGGAGAAATTGGAGAGGGTCCAGAGAAGAGCAACAAGAATGATTAAAGGTCTTGAGAACATGACCTATGAAGGAAGGCTGAAAGAATTGGGTTTGTTTAGTTTGGAAAAGAGAAGACTGAGAGGGGACATGATAGCAGTTTTCAGGTATCTAAAAGGGTGTCATAAGGAGGAGGGAGAAAACTTGTTCATCTTAGTCTCTAAGGATAGAACAAGAAGCATTGGGCTTAAACTGCAGCAAGGGAGGTCTAGGTTGGACATTAGGAAAAAATTCCTAACTGTCAGGGTAGTTAAACACTGCAATAAATTGCCTAGGGAGGTTGTGGAATCTCCATCTCTGGAGATATTTAAGAGTAGGTTAGATAAATGTCTATCAGGGATGGTCTAGACAGTATTTGGTCCTGCCATGAGGGCAGGGGACTGGACTCGATGACCTCTCGAGGTCCCTTCCAGTCCTAGAATCTATGAATCTATGAAAATGTTAAAAAATCATGGCTTTTTTTAGGCTTGACTCATAAGGTTCTTTCCTTCTTGATTGTAGGGTGCCTTTGGCTCATATATTCAAGGTTTCCTCTGCAATCGTGAGGACTAGAACCCTCAATTTTTCTTTACATGAAAGCTGAGTTGGCACACTGTGACTTGTTCTAACTGTGTAAGTTTGTAGGGATATGATCAATTCAGACATGCCCTATTTTGTGTAGGAACCAGAGAAATAAAAATGCTTCCATAACTGAACAATGAAACAGCAGTTTAGAAATCACTGTCTCATCACTGCCACTGAAGGTGAATCTACTTGCATGGATTTTAATTTTTAAAGATGAGAAGAAAAGTAAAAAGAGCATAAATGGGAATAAACCAGTTGCATTTTAAAATTTTCTCTTCTAATCTAACCTTACACTTGAGAGGGTACACTTGATTACCCCATGAATAAGAGTAGACCCCTGAGGACTTATCTACGTTGGAAACATGAGTGGGGGTTTAGAAAAGGGTGTATGTACTAACTTTGACCCAGCTAGGATCCTTTCACTAGCAGGGTGGCATTGTGATTCCCCTTGCTGTAATGGAGCTAGGGAAGCCTAGCAAACATTTTGTCCTGTTTGAGGGCAGGAAAGGACACATAATGCACTTGCAGGGAAAAGGTGGAGGATAGGTGGGGAGGAATAGCTAGTTTTCTAGCATAGGTGAGCATAAATGGTGAAACTCTAATCTCTTAATAAACTAAATTACAACAGCTTTAAAAGTCAGCTCCCTTGGTCTCCTTTTCAGCTAGGAGCACCTGTCAATAGCCTCAGACAAACAAAAGGACAGTGATTGAGCTGGTACCACTACCCGTAGTTAAGATTGCCCAACACTGAAGACCATTTTCAGTTACAGCTTTGCCCAACTTTTCCATTCAACCTGGAATTTTCTATGCTAGGTGTCTGCCTCAGGGCCAATTTCTTTGGAAAGCTTCAGCAAAAATGATTCAACCATTTCTGAGAAGGAGATGGGGGAAATATGTCGTGTAGGAGAGTCTTGAAATTTGGCAGAAGGGATGCCATGGTGTGAGGGATGTGCCTTGTGCTGTTCCTGTGGAAAAACTACCCAAATTTGACCAAATTATCAGCGGGGGGGAGAACTTGTTTTGCGCACACAGACTCCTTATGACAATAAGGAGTCCGGTAGCACCTTAAAAACTAACAGATTTATTTGGGCATAAGCTTTCGTGGGTAAAAAACCTCACTTCTTCAGATGCATGGAGTGAAAGTTACAGATGCTGGCTCATTACAGAAGCAGCTTTGCTTCTCCTGGAATTGACACCACCTCATCTATTATTGGGAGTGGACTACATTCACCCTGATCGAATTGGTCCTGTCAACACTGGTTCTCCACTTGCGAGTTACTCCCTTCTCGTCATGTGTCAGTATAACAATGCCTGCATCTGTAACGTTCACTCCATGCATCTGAAGAAGTGAGGTTTTTTACTCACGAAAGCTTATGCCCAAATCTGTTAGTCTTTAAGGTGCCACTGGACTCCTTGTTGTTTTTGCAGATACAGACTAACACTGCTACCCCCTGAGACTTGTTATGAGTGTGTAAAGCCCTTTGTTTTTTGTTTTTACCAAAATATTCCTGGATTTTACAAAAGCTACTCTGTGCTGATTTTTTTTCATTAGAATTTTGGACCACTCAAGTATATGAAAATAGTGATTGTTAGGAAAATCAGATAACTACATTAGATAGTTAATGAGTCTTAAGTGTAAATGTGAGGCTGTCTGTTAAAGCAAGGGAATGTAGTAGAAGACACACAGACACACACACACACATCTGTGTAGGTACTGATAATGTACAGTTCATGAAATAAACCACCGCATTAAACTGCTTTTACTTCAATACTCTTTACTTTGTTGCTTTTTCTGTCTTCCTATCCCTGGACCTTGTCACCTTCTGGGCCAAGTCCTTGGGGAGCAGGGTCCTCCCCCTGTCATGCTCTGCGACCTTCGGAACCAGGGTCGGCTTCAGCTTTTTTGCCACCCCAAGTGGCCGGGGGGGGGGGGGGAAAGGAAAACCATAGTGAGCTCCCGCCAAAGTGCCGCTGAAGAGGAAGAGATGGAGTGAAGACTCGCCGCCGACTTCTAAAGCAGAGCACTGGAGCGGCCACCGAAGACCCAGACCTGCTGCCCAGATACTGGACGGAGTGCCGCCCCTTTCTATTGGCTGCCCCAGGTACCTGCTTCCTTCGCTGGTGCCTGGAGACGGCCCTGTTCGGAACTGGTGTCCTGTCTCCCTCCTCAGCACGGACTACAAAGTCGTAGCAAAAGTCATCTTGCTGCAGCTGGGGTCCATGCTGGCGTATGTGGTCCAGACCTACACCGTCCCAGGCCATTCCATCTTTGATCATTTGTATTTGGTCCGGGAGCTCCTGGAGCTCGGGTGTAGGGATGGTCTATTGTTCACCCTCCTGTCCCTGGACCAGGAGAAGGCATTTGACAGGCTGGACCACGGGTAACTCCTGGGCACTCTGCGGGCGTTCAGGTTCAGACCCCAGTTTATGGGTGTTCTCCAGGTGCTCTGCTTCTGCAGAGTGTTTGGTCAGGCTCAACTGGACCCTGACCGAGCCAGTCAGCTTTGGGTGCGGGGTGTGTCAGGGGTGTCTGCTGTCGGGCCAGCTGTATACTCTGGCGATCAAGCCCTTCCTCTGTCTCCTCCGCCGGAGGCTGACAGGGTTGGGGCTCCCTGAGCCGGAGTTGTGGCTGGTCCTGTCGGCATATGCCAACGACATGGTGCAGGCGCCCTGGTGTGGGTGGAGGCTTGCCAGGCCCTCTGCTCAGCGGCCTCCTCCGCCCAGGTCAACTGGGTCAAGAGCTCTGGCCCTGGTGGTCAGGGACGGTTGGCAGGTGAGCTCCTTCCCACCCGCGCTTCAAGCCATTCTGTGGAGTGCGTGTCCACTGCTCTATCTCGGCGTCTACCTTTCTGCCACGCATCCTTCTCTGCTGGAGAACTGGCGGCATTTGGAGGCCAGGGTGGGTGAGCGGCTGCAGAGATGGACAGGACTCCTCCCGTGCCTCTCCCTGTTAGGGAGGGTGCTGGTGCTGAACCAACTAGTCCTGTCCATGCTCTGGCGCAAGCTCAACACCCTCAGCCCGGCCCCGGGGATCCTGGCCTAGCTCCAGAAGCTAGTTCTGCAGTTTTTCTGGTCACAACTGCACTGGGTCTCTGCAGGGGTTCTGCTTCTTCCCCTGGAGGAGGGAGGACAGAGTCTGGTTTACCATGTCTTCCGCCACCAGGCCCCGCAGAGACTCCTTTGTGGTGCAGGTAGTTTGGTATGGAGCACATTAGCACACGCCTTCCTCCACCACCTTCCAGGGCTCCGATATAACCAGCAGTTCTTTTATCTCCATCTGAGGGGTCTTCTGTGAGATCTCTTCATCAGCACGGGCCTGTACCTGGGGTGGTTCACCCCCCTCCCCAATACCTGTCCATTTTGCAGCGTGAGGGAGACCCTGATGATGCCGATCTAGAATGTGCCAGGTTGCAGCCCCTATTCTGGCTCTTCCAGAACCTCCTGTTGAGGTTCTGGCTGCACTCCCCCCACATTTTCATATATGCACCTCTTGTCAACCTCCCCCTGGCACTGGCCAAAGTACCCATCTACAACACCAGGAGGAGGATGCTGGACGAGGGGGTGCTCTGTGACTGTGGGGCCTATCTCTGTTCCTCCCTGGTCTCATCTCAAATGCACCCAGGTGAGTTCCTCTGGGCGGCTTCCACTGGCTCCGTAGACAGCTTCAAGGAGCAGTGGGTGCTGTCCAGGGTTCTCTGCTCAGTGTCCCCCTGGGTTTTGAACCTGTGACCTCCACTCCTGGCCCTGTTATTCCTTAGTTGTCCCCCATTTTCAGTTGAGTCCTGGGTCCAGTAGCTCCTCCCTCAAGGCTGGGGGAGGGGCCTTTAGATGGGGGCAGGTGATTTCAATAGGCTAAGCACTCACAGCTGCAAAGGAAGTCAAGGGGAGGTGTGCTCTGAACATACCAAGTGCAATTTAAATACTCCAAACCAGGCCCTGGTCTCAGGCTAGGCAAGGAAAAGCAGCAGATGCTTTCGACCCGAATCTCTCTCTGCCTTAGTCCCCGCCGCACCCACCTGTGGGGCACTGTGACTTTGGTCACGTTTGCTCAGCTCACAGCTACAGATGGGTGCACAGGGGGCCAGAGCAGCGTGTGTAGGGCCCAGGAGCACCCCGGACACCAGCTACCCGTGCATGGCTGGGCCTGGCAGGTAGAATCGCCATTTCAGATTTTGGTTGGGGGGGGCAACTTGGGCACCTGAAAACTCTAGGGCTTTTTGCAGATAACTTAGAAATTAGCTGATAGGGCCTGTATCTAATTCCTATATTAAAAAAGAGAATTAAATAAATATTAGACCCACTCAGCTCTAATACTAACATGTTCTCACATCTTGTTTCAAGTCATTTAAGGAATACATGTTAGATTTAAAATTTAAATATATATTCTTACTTTGTTACTAAATCTTGAATACAACAATTGAAATACTCGTAGAAAAATCTAGATGACTTTCTATCACTTTTTTGCAGTTTACCAAGCCTGTAATAGATCATTTAGCTTTGGAAACATCCTACTAGGGCAAGGCCCTGTGAGTTTATATTGCACCTGCCTGGGGCTCTAGAGGTGTTACCTTACTACACATAAACTAGAAACTGACCTTAAACAGGAGTGAAAGTGACACTTTCCAGTCACTTTCACAGTATTGCCAATCCCAAATGTTCAAAAATCATGGATCAGGCTCATCAAAAATCATGAGATTGGCTTTAAACTCATAAGATTATGTAAAAATAATAGATTTGTTGTTCTTTCATTTGCCTTCTGCTTTTTGAGCCTTTAGGGTGCACTGGGGTCACATTTTGAAGCTTTCTCCACAGCCACGAGGGCTAGAAACTTCATTTTTCTTTAAGAATGAAGGCTAAAATCATCCCAGATCCACCTGATTCCAGGAGCAGGGGCTTTAAGAAAAACAATAATTATCATGAGACTCATGACAAAATCATGAGAGTTGGTAACACTCCTTTCACTTCTATTTAAAAGCTAGTTACTTTCCAGAAGGCTCTTAAGCACAACACTACAGTGATTGAGTTACAGTTCTCACAGGACAATATTTAAAAGCAAACACCAAGAAAATTCCACATTTAAAGTTGAGAAAAAAATTGAGACTTCTGAGGTATCCCAGGGCAACTGCAGGCAGGAAAAGAAAATAAACAGGCACAGGAGCTCTGGACAGCTCTTCCTTTAGAAAGAAGGTTGGAGGGTCAAATCTTCTAGTCCTTAATCCAGTAAAATATCTATTGCCTCCACTCATAGATATTAACATGTGCTTAATAAGTATACACTTCATACTTAAATATCTTATCCAGGGCTACACATTTGATACACACTGGCTCTCAGGGACTGTATTGTCTGGCATATTCTGAACAGTGCTGAGCACACAGATGGTGCCCAGTGAATAACACAAATCATAACAATAATTGTTGACTTTATGGACTCTGTGGATGCAATTTCTGTTCTTTGTTCTGGAATTGGGCTGGATACAGCTGAAGAGTTTGAGGCATAAATACACCTGATACTTATGACACTTTCTGATTCTTTCCTTTTCTCAAACAGAGAACAAAAAAATGACAACACAATGGTTTTCAATTAAAATGTAAAATTGCACAGCAGCCATTGCTCTACAACCCAGCCTGGGGCAGAACCTGCCACCCCTTGGGAGTTAAGTGATCTCCTGTCATCTGTCTCTGATTCTCCATCCTTTCTGACCTCTGTGCTGATTTTCATGCTGTCAACCATGACCTCCATCCCAACCTCCTGGGACCATTTGCTGGAGTCTCAGATAACTGGACCCCTTGGTTTTGCTCCCCTCTATTAGAGTCCTCTTTTTTTGCAGCATGCAGCAGAGAGAAAGGCTGATCCAGGGAATAGGAAGCTAGTCCTGAGACACCTACTCCCCACCCCACCCGGACTTCCTGTCTGGTCTTGGGCCAGTGCCTTATGGCATAGGCGCCGACTTCACCTCTGCCCAGTGGGTGCTTGACACACACCCCTGCACCGCCCTTGCCCCGCCCCTGCACCGCCCTTGCCCCAACCCCATTCCACCCCTTCCCAAAATTCCCTGCCCCACCCTGCCTTTTCCCACCCCAGCCCTGACACCTTCCGCTCCCTTCCCCCAAGTCCCCGCCCCTGCCCTGCCTCCTCTCCTGAGTTCGCCGCCTCCCTGCTCCTCCCCCTCTCTCCCGGAAAGTCGGAAGCGCTGCCAAACAGCTGTTAGGTGGGGGGTGGGGGTGGGACCTGGTGCTCAGATACTATGATGATGAGGCCACATAAGTACCACAGGTAGAGTGGGAACTTCTCTGTACCACTGCTATCCCTACCCTGGGTTTTTGCCCCTTCTTTTCACCTACACCCCCAAATCTCCCCCTTTTCTGAATGTAACGTTGGCTCAAAGGGCTTGGCTGTATTTTTTCTGAGTCCCCTGCGTTTGCTCTAAAACAACTCCCTCCCCCTGCCCCCAGATTCCTGTTTTACAGGCTAGACTTTCAGATCAGTAATTTAATCACCATCTCTTCCTTACCTTCATCACCTCGCCTCCGTTTGCAAAGAAAACACTGACTCCCTGCCCCAGGGTGACCAGATGTCCCGGTTTTATAGGGACAGTCCCGATTTTGGGGCTTTGTCTTATACAGGCTCCTATTACCCCCCAACCCGTCCTGATTTTTCACACTTGCTGTCTGGTCACCCTGCCCCAGGGCACCTGGGCAGGGCTGCGGGGGGGGGGGGGGGGCAAGTGGGGAATTTGCCCCAGGCCCCGGCCCCGCACGGGCCCCCACGAGAATATAGTATTCTATAGTATTGCAACTTTTTTTAATGGAAGGGGCCCCTGAAATTGCTTTGCCCCAGGCCCCCTGAATCCTCTGGGCGGCCCAGCACCTGTCTCCCCCTGCAGAGCCCAGGCTGGGCTGTGGTTAGAGCCCAATGGCGCCCCTGCCGGCAGGGAACTAGCGGCCTGGCCCACGCGTGACTGCGGCCCAGAGCGGAGAGACCCGCCCACTCCCATTGGACAAGGCAGTTTCCGTGGAGCAGCGATCCCCATTCCTATTGGTGAGCCATTGGCACGTGCTCAGGAGCGCTGCGCGGTGACTGGCTGAGGCGATAGAGTGCGCTGATTGGTGGCGAGGCGCCCAATAGCCTTGAGACGCGGCGTACGAAAGCGGGGCGAGCGGCAGGTTCCACATCCTCGGGGCGCCGCTCGGAGCCGGGCGCGGGTCGTGTCGTGTCGCGCGTGGGGCGGGTTCGCTGGCGCTTGCGCGCGTCGCGGCATGAAGGACCCGCAGCCCCCGCCCGGGGCCGCGCCCGCGTGGAGCCCCGCGCGTGGCGCTGCCCACGGGCCCGGGCCCCGGCACGGCGGCGGGGGCGAGGAGGCCGCTGTCCCCGGAGCGGCGGCCGCGTGGGAGGGGCGCGGGGCCCGCAAGTCGCGGCACCTGAGCCCGGTGTGGGAGGAGGAGCCGGAGCCCGCGGGAGCTGCCCGCGGGAGGCCGCTGGAGGCCCTGTCCCCGGATCTGCTGCAGCAGGTGCGGCTCCGGCTGGGCTGCGGCTCGCCCGAGACCCCGCTCTTCCGCAGCTTCTTCGCGGAGGAGTGCCTGGCCATCGCGCGGCAGCTGCAGCGGCCCGGCCCCGAGCTCTCCGGCATCGAGGCGGAGCCCCTGCCCCTGGAGACCACCTGGTCCCTGGGGGGCGAGCGGGCCGGACCCCCGGCGCCGCGCCGCTCAGACCCGCCGGGCCGGGAGCCACTCGCTCCCTGGCGGGAGGAAGAGGGGCTACGGGACTGGGGGCCCGGCTGCCAGAGCCCAGGGGCAGTGGAAGTCCTGCCTGCCGGGGCCGGGGGAGCCGCCCCAGCCCAGGGCACAGAGCCCGAGCACAGGGGACTGCTGGGCCTGCAGGCGCTGGCGCCAGATGCTCTGAACCTCACCGTTGAGCTCCAGGGATCTGGTCACACCAGTGCGTCCCTGAGGCAGGTAACATTTGAGGTCTCTGCTGCTAACCCGCTCGGGTCCACTGTGACCTTGCCTGTGGAAAGGGAGCACCTGGCTGACCAGTCCGAGGTGGATGATCTAGAGCGGAGCAGGTCTGCTTATAGAACCCATGAGCTGGAAATCCTATCCAATGAAAGCACCGTTTCTTTAGGCTCCAGCTCCTTTGCAACCTCCACTCCGCTGATGGGCCCAGCAAAGTTTCACTTTGTGACAGGTAGTCCCCTAGGAGATGACTTGGAACAGAGGGACCCAAACTCCTCTAGACGTTCAATGCCAAGAGAGCTAACCTGCCCAAGTCAGGCTGGCTCCAAATCTGCAGCACCCAAGGTAACCCAGAGCGCCATGTCCAAGTGCGGGAACCTACCTGAAGAAGAGTCCCGTGGCAAGGTCAGTCTCAAACCGCCTCGGAAGAGTACTGCGTTGCCTGTCTCTTCCAGAAGCTATACCAGTACTGAAGGCCAAGCTGCTATCAAATCACTGCCCCTGGCCTTTACCACCCCAAGAGCAAGTAGGAGTCTGGCCCTCGCTTCCTTTGAATCTCGGAGAGCTTCTCGGGAGCTGCTGAGAGCAGGCCTGCCTCCGAGGAGCAGAGGCATCGCCTCCGAGGGGAAAGCAACAAGACTGTCTCTGGGTAACTCCGGGCCCAGCATGCAGAAAGCAGCTGCCACTGGAAAAACAAGCCAGGGATCCAACGTGGAGACCCAGCCTGCTGCCCAAGTAAGTGGTGGGGGTGCTACATCTTACTGCTGACTAATAATGCCAAGTGCCTCTTCCAACTGCCCCTTACTTCAGTATCCCATGGGAGCAGCGTGAGGGAGGGACCAAGGTGCTATTTCAGATTGTGTTCTCTCTGACACAACCCTTCCTCCCTCCCCCCCCACTACATGGAGGGATTCCTCTTGCACCTAAACTTCCAGACCCTTCATTTAATCACCAGCCTTTCTTATCTCAATCACCTGGCCTCTGCCTGTAAACAAAACACTGACTCCCTGCCCCAGGGCACCTCTCCTCTGCACAACTTACATTTCACACCAAGGCTGTATCTACACTGCCACTTTCAGCGCTAAAACTTAAATCATTCAGGAACAAAAGTTTTAGCACTGAAAAGCGCTAGTATAGACCACGCTTTTGCTGCTCCGGGCGATAAAGCTACCAGCCCTCATTCATGGTGGTTATTTTGTATGGCCGGGGGGGGGAGCTCTCCCCCCCTCCCCCCCCCCCCGCGATAAAGCGTGATTACACAGCCTGGCCGTGCTGTAAGTGGGCAGTGTAGACATGCCCTAATCCTGTGCTGTAGTTAAGAGTTCTACCTGGGAGCTTGCAGACCTCCTGTATGAAACTCAGAGGGGGGGCTCCCACCATTCCCTGCACCCCCTAATTGGCACCCTTGGGAGGAACGTGCTCACGTTTCTGTTAGAATAACTGAACTGAGGAGAGAGAGTTAAGTCAGGAGCTGGGGAGAAGACACTGAGTCAGGGAGGCTGCGCCTCTCTTGCTCCACCCACAAGCTGGATCCACTGAGGATAGGGAGAATGCGGGTTACCCAATCAGTCCTTGGAGGAGCTGGAAGACTCCTTCCTAAGGGATGTCTACCATTGTGCTTCAGAGCATGTCTGCCTGGGGTGAGTAAGGAGCTACTCCATAATTCCTCACAAGGGGCTCTCTCACTTTCTGAAGCACTTGGTACAGGATACTGTCAGATGGGATGCTGGACCTTGGTCTGTCTACACAGCAAAAGCTGTGCATGGCCAGCCTACCTGAGCCGGATTGAATCTAGGTGACCTGGGTGGCAGACCTACTACTGTTGTTGGGGAGACCTGAAGGCAAAGCAGCCCTGCCCTGCCGGCTCAGGAAGGATGAATGTGAAGTTAGAGGTGGGGGACATTGGCTCATGTTGACCCTTAGAACAGCCTGGTTTGGATCTGTGAACTGGAGGCCTTGTGGAGGTAGGAGTTGGTGAGATGGTTAGTTTGAGGAAAGCTGGTACAGGTGGGTGGATACTAAGACTGGGGCTATGGGCCTCTCAAAAGCTGGCCTAGGCTTAACCCCTAGATGTGGGGGGTGACTCCACTGTGGAAGCTCCCCATGCAGGGGGAGCCTGGGCAGTGGCACAAGGAGTAGCAGGGGGAGCAGAGGGCCTGGGACTGGCCATCTGTAGGTTCCTGGGGCTTCTCTGGAGACCTGGTTTATTGCTGTTGTGATGCTATGGTGGCTCCAGAAATGCCATTTCAGAGGGGCTGCTCCTTCTGTGGCAGGGGGCGGGAGTGAGCCACAGACTTCAGGCCAGGGGGTGTTCAGGAGGCAGAGGAGTCCACCAGAGCATCCCCTGGGCTGGCTGCTGTTCTGGAGGTGGGATTGGACAGACTCCGGTTCTGAGCCTGCGTCTGAATGGTAGCAGGGGAGGGGGCAGGAGAGGCCTGGCCTGCCTCCCTGCTTGCCACCAGGGTCTAACCCATGGCTCATCTGTCTGGCTCTAGCTACCTGCCAGCGGCACTGTGAAGCAGAGTGCTACAAAGCTACCTTGCAGTGAGAAGTGCCCCTCATCCCTCCAGCCTCCTACCAAAGTCCCTGGACTCAGCAGCAGCAGCAGACCCTTGCTCATGGGATCCCGAGTTTCTCTGGGTCCAGGGATCCTCTGCACGAGCAAAGGGGCTGGAGCTCTGGGAACCAAACTCCCAACTTACCCAGGTGAGCAGACTCAATGGAAGGAAGCCAGTAGAGTTGGGGAGGGGAGGGGATGGGATGGGAAGGAGGGTCTGACCTGATGGGGAGGCCATCTGCTCTCTGTGGCCGTGCCCTGGCTGGACTTTTCAGCTCCCCTGGCTGCCCTTGGGGGCAGTGAAATCCTTGTTCTCCTTTCCTTCTCTTCCCCAGGTACCAGGCTAAGACTAATGAAGCCCAGACCCAGCAGCATGCAGCACATCAATGGGACCCTGCAGCCAGCATGCACTCTTCCCACTGGGCATCCAGGAGCCAGATCCAGCCCCCAGGACAAAGAGACAGAAAGTAACTGCCTGTAATCCTGCTGCATGCAGAGCAGGGAGCTCCTGTAGTGCTGCAGGCAGGGAGCAGCGTTATGGGGGAGCACCCCCAACGCTCATCTGGAGAGCAGCATGGGCTGGGAACGGAAGGTGCCTGCTCACTTGTCTTGGGAGTGCTGTGCTGGACCCTAGCTCCAGCTCCGTGGTGTTCTGTGAGCGGCCGCAGCCTTGCTGGGCTTGCTGTCTGAGCTTTGCGCTTGCTGTGTGGTGGGAATGCTGCGTTCTGGGTAGGGGAGGCTGGGGGGTCCACGCTGGGGCAGTGTGAGAGGAGCATGGCTAAGCTCTGAGACTGCATACGCACATGCTCCAGGCCCTGGCCGTGCTATTCTGGGGCCAGCCCCTCTGCAGCTGGCCTAGGTCTCCTCCAGGCTAACGCTCCTCACCTCCTCAGCAGGTGTCACCAAACCTGGCTGCAACAAGCTGCCTGTTCGAAGGGCTGCCACCGCTGCGATTCCTGCCAGGGCTCCCCACTCCCGACTGAGACCAACAGGGAGGACAACAGCCTCCCCCAAAAGGCTCCCTTCCCCTAAGCGAGCTCGCCTAGGTAAAGGTAGGTCTGGGAGGGGAAGGGGCTCGCAGTCCTGGTGCCTCCCTGCTGCAGGCAGGGCTGGTGGACAGAGAGCTGCAGGGCCAGGTCAGATTATCCATCTCCTCCCCCGTCTTCAGAGAATCGGGCTGATTCCTGGGGTGTAGTGTGGACGCTGGGCTCTGCAAAGGGCTGCACAGTGGGAAGCAGAAGTGCTATTTTGAGCCTCCTTCCCCAGGGCCCTCCTGGCCTTTCCCAGCCTGGAGCTCCAGTCGAGGGCTCCATCATGGCGTGCCCTGGTTAGGGCAGATCTCACTGGCTTGACGCTACCTGGGCAGAGGCTGACACCCTTCACCTTCGCTTTCTAGACACTAACTCAGCAGCAGCTGCCCAAGCCCTGGAGCCCAGTGGCGGAGAAGGGCTCTCTGTAGACACTGAGGACAAGCCAGTGCTGGCTGTGGGGCAAGACTGCACCAGTGCAGGTGAGCGAGCAGTTCAGTAGCTTTGGGATGCCGCGAGACATGGTTAGCGGTTTGGGGGCTGGGTTCTTAGCAAAGGGAGCAGGAACTCCTGCCTGGGTGGTTCCTTGGCCAGGCCTGCTTCTCCCGGCGCTAAGGCTCAGCTTATCCTTCCATTGGAATTAGGGAACCTCTCGGGCGGGGCCCTGACACGGTTAGACAGCACACAAGCCTGGCATCTATCGTCCACCCCACCCCTTCAGTGCCGCTGTCCTGGGCCAGCCACTGGCTGCTTAAGGCTCCCACCCGCATTTGTGGCTCCTGAGATTCTCTGATGTGCTGGCCAGGGTTAAAGGGGAGTGGCAAATGGCATAGTGTGTTTGGGGCCCATCTCCACATCCTCTGTGGGCTCCTGGCGGGGGAGAGTGTGCTGAGCTCTGCTCCTGAAGGGGCGGAAAGGGACCGCAAATCTCTGCCAGTAAACAAAGGGAAACGTATTTCCCTGACTAAGCCAGCGGACTGTTCCACGTTCTTGGGGCCAGAGCCTGTATCGCCCTTTGTGCAGCTGAGATCAGCAGGGTTGGAGCTGTTGGCTCTCGTCTCCAGATCACTCTGGGGCAGGAGGCAGGGCCTTCCCCAAGGGCTGCAGCTCTGGAGTGATCCCACCCTCCCCATCCTCTGGGGGCCGTGCTCTAGGTGGCAGGGCCTTTCCCACAGCCCATCAGGAGAATTCTCTGCTCTGCCAAAGAACTGCCCTGATGCTTGGGGCATTGCTATGCTGTTCCCGTCCCTGGGTAGAATCGGACTAGCCTTGGTGAAGGCATTTGGGGCACCTGAACAGTAACCAGTATTAAGGGTACGTCTTCACTACCCGCCGTATCGGCGGGTAGCAATCGATTTATCCGGGATCGATATATCGCGTCTCGTTAAGACGCGATATATCGATCCCCGAACACGCTCACCGTCGACTCCGGAACTCCACCAGACCGAGCGGTGGTAGCGGAGTCGACGGGGGAGCCGCGGCCATGGATCCTGTGCCGTCTGGACCCCAGGTAATTCGATCCAAGATACTTCAACTTCAGCTACACTATTCGCGTAGCTGAAGTTGCGTATCTTGGATCAATCCCTCTCTCCCCCCCCCCCCCCCCCAGTGTAGACCAGCCCTAAGACTTGGTCGCCCCTTGGATGCCCATGGGCAATTTGGGGGAAGTTTTAAGTGGTGCAGATGCAACTTCTTGCCAGTGGAGGGCAGCAGCATCCCAAGAAAATGCCCAGTGCTGGAACAAAGACTTGTCCTGTGCCCGTGAGTGGCAGCTGTTCAGACTGCAGCACTGGTGGGCAGGGAGCACCTGGGACCCACCCGATCCAGGTGCCTGGAGCAAGGCGGGGGGGGGGGGGGACGGAGGAGCAGGAGAGCGGATGGGCCTGGATGGTTCTGCACCATGTCTGAGTCTCTCTTTGCAGGTGGAATGGCCCAGCCTCAGACGGGTGGGAATTCCCCAGCTCCTCTCAGTTTCCTCCCTGACTCTGCCCTGGAGAGTGGAGGTGCAGCGCCCTCCATGCAGGTAACAACCGGCCGTCTCCTGGCATCACTCAGCACAGCTCTCACAAGGCGACTGGGTGCGGCGCAGCAGGGCTGGAGGAATGGCGGGATGAAGGAGGTGCTCTGTGGGACTGGGATGGGCCCTGGGATACCTGAACCTTTAAACCACGGGCTCTTCAGGGCAGAGGCTCTCGTGTCTTTCAGCCAGGCCGGGCATGAATGCAGAGCAGCTCCCAAAGCTGCCCCCTAGCAGCAGTGAGGTGAGACTTGGAGGGGAAGGAAGAGTTTCAGAGCATTCTCCTCTCCTTGAACTCCCATCCTTAGTCGTCCCAGTGCTGCTCTCAGCAGTGGCTCCCTACTCCACAGAGCCCTGGAGCCGTGCACTCGTCCTGCTAATGAAAGCCCTGCCTGGGAGTGGCCTGGGGGTGTGAGCTGCTGCTCCGTCTGCAGCCCTGACCTCCCCTGACCAGTCTCCCCAGTGGGAGATGCTGGTGGCCACAGGGGACAGAAATTTCATAGGAACTGGGCACAGGCCATGGAGCTCTGCTGTAAGGGGGAGGAGTGAGCAGCCCTGACAAAGTGCAG
Source organism: Emys orbicularis (assembly GCF_028017835.1). Taxonomy (NCBI): domain Eukaryota; kingdom Metazoa; phylum Chordata; order Testudines; family Emydidae; genus Emys; species Emys orbicularis. The sequence continues at coordinate 897,991 of NC_088691.1, forward strand.
GACCATTGCTTTGACTTGGCCCTGCCCAGACATGTTGCCCTATTCACACGCAGCAGATGGACTACAAGCCAAGCAGATGGGAACCGTGTTCTTCTAAACGCTTGGGAGGTGCCGGGCGCTGTGGTGATGGGGCCATGTCCGCGCCCTATGCAATGCCATGTCCACCTCTGGTGCTCAAAGCTCCCGCTTCCCAAGGAATTACTTCCATCGGGCATGTGCCAGCTACAGACTGTCTTGATGCAATGGGCTGTTCCGGTCCCCTCCTGGGTGGAGCTGGACACCAGGGTCCCCCTATGAAACTCTGCTCCAGACCCCTGCAGCATCAAAGTGCACTGGGCAAGGGGCAGCAGAACGGCTTGTATCTTGCTGGCTTCCCTGGTTGGTGGTGAACAGCCTTTCTCCGTCAGCTTCCAGATCAGCTGCTCTCGCAGGAGCTGCAGAGAGTGAGGAGTGAGCTGCAGAGAGTGAAGAATGAGCTTGGTATGTGGGGCAGAAACCCCTCTCCCTCCTAGCGGCGCCATGCGGGAGCTGGAGCGCTGCTGCTGAAGCATGGCCCCTGGGTGGGGTGGGGGGGCCCCCTCCAGTTCCTGGGAGCCCCAGCGCCCGTGCTGCAGTTGGGCACTTGTGTCCCTACCCCATGCAGTGGGAACCACCACCAGAATCCCGCACTCGGGCTCCCTTCCCCTCTGCCCAGCAAGCATCCCTGCAGCGCGCTCTGCCGGGCTGGCTGGGCACACGCTGACCTCTCCCCTGTTCTTCAGCTGCAAGAGATGCCCAATGTGAAGCCTATCGAAGGACCATCTCCTCCCTGGAGGCTCAGCTGAGGGCAGGTAGGTGATCCCCCTCCTCTGACAGTGGCCATGCCCCTGGAAATCCCTCTTGCCAACCTTCCCAAAGCCCCCTCCTTGCCTGAGGAAAGGTGGCGCTGTGAGCCCATCGCACGGGGGGAGTTAGTCCCACAGCCCAGCAGCTGGAGCAGTGTGTGTGGGGTCATCCCCCGAGCCCACTGTGGACCAGAGCCAGTGAGTGCACCCCCTGCCCCCGGGGCAGACAGAGCATGCACTTCTTTACAGCGACCAAGGTGAGGTGCTGTCTGTAGCCCAATGCCTCCTGCCCCTGCAGAGAGTTGGCTCAGGAGCTGGGAGCATCTTGTCTCGTACCAGCCTCCCCGGGCTGGGGTCCCTGGTCATTCCCTCGCGGGTGGGCCAGACGGCGCTGAAGTCTCCGTACCCCTCCTGCTGTGCCCTTCCTGTAGGCAACGGGAGTGCCATTGTGCAGACTAGGCCAGGCGTTAAGGGTTCGTGCTACCGGGCAGCTGGCCACGGTGCCAGCTGTTCTCCCTGCCCCAGGCCCTGCTTGTGGCTGCCTCAGGCCCAGGCATGTGCTGAAGTGACAGAAGTGAGCAGCAGTGACTCGCTGTCAGTGTCTTTTGTCCCATGATGCCCCTGTTCCCCCTCCCCCAGGCTCCCTCTCACAGGACTGTGCCTTGGAAGGCGAGTGACAGCGAAGCATGGAGGGCCTGCGTCTGCCTCTCTAGCAGGCTCCTCGCAGGGGTGCGCTGCTCTGGAGAGCCTGAAGGAAAACCCTGCAGCCCAGCGCCTGGAGCGAGCGGTGACTGTTCACACGGACACCTGCGGGGGGGAATTCTTAATTGTGGCATTTTGGGTTTTTTTTAAAAGGTAAATAAAGTTCTCTTCCTTCCCCTTGGTGCTGTGCAGAGCCCTCCTCCTGCTCCCCTTGGCGTGTGTTCCTCTGCTGGCCGGGGGGCATGCAGCCTCGCGGGGGGCAGGCAGCCTCGCAGGGCCCAGCGCTCCTAGCTGGAAAGAGCCCCCCAGGCTAGGCTGCAGCCAGCGCCCAGCACAGGAAGCACCACTCTGGGGGCTGGACGTGGCCCCCTTGCGAACTGGGTCCTGTTGTCTTGCCCCAAGGCAGCCTGTGACGCCTGTGGTACATGGGGTCCCATAGTGCAGCTCGCCTGCCTGCCCTGGGCACAGCTTCCCGCCGAGGCCCTTACAGGTGTGGTGTGAGGCATGGACCCTTGGGCTGTGGGTCCCTCTGTGGCCCTCACTCATCACCGCGTCTGTCGGGTGGGCAGGGAGCGAGGACACTGGCTCCAGCAGTGCCAGCTGCTTGGGCTTTAAGGAATCCTCCTCTGCACTCTGCCTTGAGGGCACCTGTCTCTCCCAGCCCTGGTTCTGACCCAGCCAGCCAGCACCTGGGGGGGTGGGGGGGAGGAGAGGCCACAGGCCCCTCCCTTCCTTAGTGCCTAGTCCCACATCACTCTCACTTCCTCCCCTGTTAGAGGAAATGTCCCAGGGTGGCAGCCAGCATGAGGTCACCACAGCATCTTCCAAGACTCCTGCAGCTGAACTGAGCGTGGGCGAAGCTTCTGCCACCAGCCAGTTCCAGCCTCGAGCTTGTGGAGGGAGAGACCGCGTGGGGCAGGGGAGAGGGAAGATGTCTTCCCTGCCGGGGATTCCTCTGCCTTCCCACTTGGAGACACGAGATAAAGGAGGGGGGAGGCCTACGTGTTCCTCTCTGAACTCTCTCCTGCAGTGGGGCATGCCTAGGCCTCTTGGGAGAGGGATTACTAATCCCTTCCTACGGGCAGGCAAATAGCCAGCGTGTCTCGTAGCATTAGCTGCCGGGCTAGGAAGGTCTCTGCAAGCTGTGCAGCTGGGGCGTGGAGCCGCTGGCCTGGGGCGAGGAGGTGCCTGGCCTGCAGCCCCAGTTACTGTTACCTTCCTTCTGAGCTTTGCTTAGACCTCCATAGGTGCTGCTGCTGCCCCTTGTGCCCAGTCCTGGTTGTCTGGCAGAGGCTGGGCCTAGAAGGGAGCCAGCTAGTTCTGGTTCAAGCCAAAGAGGGCAGCGTTCTGTGGAACTGGCCAGGAAGGTGTGAGCACTCACCCAGTGTGTCTGCGGGCTGGCTTGACTCCTCCCTGCACTAGATTTCCAGGAGCATGCCCCCATAGCCAGCTCTTCACGCTGTACATGTGCCCTTTCCTGTGAGACTGCTCCAGGGGGCTGCTTGCTGAAAAGCATGGGGGGGACCGTGGCTCTGCTGTCCCCCCAGCAAGGTGGGCTTGTTACCTGCACACATTTGGGCATCCCACCTTTTCCCAGGCCGTAGGGCTCCAGCTGTAACCTGGTTAATTTAGGCATCCCCACTTTTCCCAATTCATAAGGCTCCAGGTGAAAAGCACCTGCCCTTTCCCAATCCGTAGGGCTCCGGGTATCACTACCCACCCCTTTTCCCTATACGTAGGGCTCAGGGTAACTAACCTAGTTGATGTAAGTACCCACCCCCTTTCCTTATATGTAGGGTGTGCAGGACCTTTTAGCAGTGAAACAGCCTTACACAGTAATATCCTGATCCTCTATTTATTAACAATCACCAAGCAGAGCACACAGTAAGCATACAATGCCATGCTCGCCAACCCTGATCACGCAGGCGGCCTTTCCCTGGTGGCCAGGCCAGGTCGGTCTCGTCTGGGTCCTAGTTGCTGCACATCACGGTCGTGCAGAGGATTCTTAACAGCTCTGATCTTAGGCTGAGTCTTGGGGGTGAGTTCTTCTTCTTCCAGGTCGTTCCTCCTTCTTCTCTTCCCAGCTGGTCTCCTCCTTGGACCCCAGTTTATACAGTGAAACTTGAATTCTGCATATGCCCCCACAGCCGGCTCTTCACGCTGTACCGGTGCCCTTTCCTGTGACCGCTCCAGGGGACTGCTTGCGGGGGGTGAGCTGAAAAGCCCTGGGGGGACTGTGGCTCTGAGATGGTGGCACAGCAGTCACTGTCCAGCTGGAACACGTGCCCTGAGCCTCGCTCCGGGGCTCGAAGGGCTTCAGGCCTGGCTGCCTCTGACCTGCTGTGCCCGCAGTGCTCATCTGCCCTGGGCATGAGGCCGGAGGAAGCCAGGGCAGCTTCTCCCCTGTAGAATTTTGTCCCACTGAGCCTGGCCAGAGTCAGGAAGATCTGTCAGATGTGCAGCCTCAGCTAGCCCTGGTCTAGAGGCTGTGGCACAGCCAGTGCTGTATCCGGCCAGGCCCTGGGTTCTTGGCTCCCTAGGCTTTGGCAGTAGAGCACGTCCAGCTGGTGCATGGCTGGGTGTTGCAGAAACACCAGAGGCTTGGACTGGCAGCCTCAGGCCTGTTGGGTGGCCCTGCTTCCCAGCCATATTGTCAAATCCTGCTGGTGCTGCTTTCTCCTAGCTTCTCCTTCGTACACCTGCGGGGTTCCTCATGCTGATGTGATTTCTCTCCAGGGCACTGCAGCTGGTCAAACTCGCCCACTGCTGCACTGGGTCCCTCTTCTCCCCCTGCGCTGGCTCCGAATTCCTCACTCCACAAGCCAGGAGCTCTGCCTGCTCAGCGGGGCCATCTTCTGGGGCTGCCTCTGAGCCTCCTGCCAGGCAGCCCTGAGCCTGTGCCCCACTCAGTCCCCTGGTCCCTGCCTGCCCTGCCCTCTGCTCTAGAGCTGGGGACATTTCTGGGGAATTTTGCAGGGCCCTGAGCTTATTTGGCAAATAGATTAGGCCAAAATAAAGCAACTTTGGAAAGATTGAAAAAAACCCCACCCCGGGCTTTGGTTTTTCACTTCAGTGTGTATGGAACCCACGCAGTCATCTTCAGTGTGAACCAACGCCGGGTATTTTGGCTCAGAAGGGGGCTGAACCAGTCACTTATTCGATCAGCTCTTCGTTGCCTCCAGCTGTTGCGTCAGTACCCGGAACTCATCCTCCCTGCATGCAAGAGGGAACTGAAGGCAGCTGGGGTTGCCTTTGCCCCTCCTGTGGCACCCTGCTCCGGCTGCCTGTGGGGCCTGGGCTCTTGTGGGGAAAGCCCCCAGGCACAGATCAGCCGGCTGAGAGCAGGCTGGACTGCGCTGACTGAGCTGGTGTTGATTGTCATCAGCTCCCATGCTCTGCTCTCTGCTGTGGAAACAAAAAGGAAAGGGCCGGTTGCTGCCCCACAGAGCACAAGCAGCCAGAGGACAAGGGAATGAGCCGCTGGAGCCTGGCCGTGCCTTCGAGGTACCTGATGCTCCCACTGGCTCCTTGACCCCTTGTTAGCTAGCTGCCTTCTTGCAGGTCTTAGGAGGGCTGTGAATGCTGAGGGTCCTGTGCAGCGAGGGTGGCCTGGAAGCAAAGGCAGAGGTGCTCGTGGGAGCAGCGCCCGGCTAGAGGAACAAGGCTGGGAGCATGGGCAGAGCAGGGAATTCGGCCGCGTGAGCAGGAGCTGCAGCTGTTGGGAAGGGAGGGCCTGACAGACTCCGGATTAACCCTTATGTTCTGAATCTAGCTCCTTGGGGCCGAACTTCTGCAGCTTCCGGTGAGCCTGCCGGGGATGTCTGCTGCTCCTGTGCCACGAAGGCACGGCAGGCAGGCGGGAGGGGGATGCCTGGGCAGTTCTGTCACCAGAGCTAAGGGGGGGTTGGAGGGGTTGCCGTGAGCAAAGGGAAGGGTGCTGCAGGCTGTGAATGCTCACCTGACTGCTCAGCGTGCAGGATAAAGGAAGGGGAAGTGGGTCCTTGCACCTCATGGGAGGTTAAAGGGGGAGAAGGGTCTGGGAATTACTGCCTGCTGTTATTACAGGAGCAATGCCATAAGATGCGTTCCCTTTGCTGGCAGGTAAACCTGCCCCCCTCCAGCCCGTGATCCCTGCCAGAGGCGCCCTGCTGAAGGACAAGGAACTTGTGCTCTGGCTACCTGCCCAAGGGGCCCTGAGCACCAGCTTGCACCAAGGGGTGGAGTTTATGTTTCTCAGGCCTGGCACGTGCACATTGCCCCAGATGTATTTCTGGACTGAGCAGTGCTGCCTCTTCCCGTGGGCATTGCTTGAGAGAGTGCTTTTCCTTAGCTACAGCAAGAAAGGGGCCTCCCTCCCCGCCAGCCTCTGAGGACACAGGCTGCCAAGGGCTTTAACACTCCTGCCGCACCTATGCGAGAGGGCCCCTTTGCTGAGCTCCAGGCACCCGCGTGTTTCCTGGCTCTCAAGCATGTGCACACATGGCGCTGCTGCTGCGGGGCAGGGCTGGCGGTAAGCTGGAGTTGTGCTTTTCTTTTCCCCGTCCTAGGCAGGTTTCCTTCCTTCTGAGCAGCAGGGAGTGGCTCTGGGACAGCGTCTGCTTGTCCCTCTGTATCTCAGCCAACACAGGAGGAAGTGGCTGTTTCTGCCCCTCTGGTCATGAGCCCAGAGCCCAGGCGCAGCCCACCTCCAGCTGCGTGGGAAGAGGTCTGCAGTTAAGGGTGGGGCACTTTTGCTTCCCTTCCCTGTGACTCAGCTCTGCCCCAGGGCAGACCGGGGGATTCTCAGCAGGTTTTGCTGTCTCTGCTTCCTGGAGCTGGCTCCCGAGCTCTGGGAAGTGGCTGGGCCCCCAGCCAGAAGGGCATGATGGGGGGCTGGCCTGGAGGCCTATGATGCGCACACACACTGTTCAAACAGCAGTTGAGTTGGGGTAGCAGTGGTGGGAACCCGAAAGCCTGAGTGTGTCTGCACTGGAAACACTGTAGTCTAGACCCTTACACAGCGTTGGAAGGGGCAGTGGTTCTCAGACTTCAGTGCACTGCAACCCCCTTCTGACAAACATTACTACAAGCCCCCAGGAGTGGGGACCGCCTGCCTGAGCCCTGTTGCCCTGGGCGGGGATGGTGAGGGGCAAAGCTGAAGCCCTTGGGCTTCGGCCCCAAGTGGGTGGCCTGTAATGTGAGGTTCAGCCCTGAGGGGCAGGGCTAACGCCTGAGCCCTGCCCCCCCCAGGCATTGGGGCTCAGGCTTTGGCTTCGGCCCCAGCAAGTCTTGGGCCAGCCCCATTACAATGGGGTCACGACCCACAGTTTGAGAACCGCTGCTTGCAGTGACCCCACTTCCCCGGAGCCAGGTGAGTGGGGAATTCTAGAGCAGGGCCAGCGGCAGCTCGACTCCAGCACACGGGCTGGCACAGTCCTGGGCGATGTCGCTCACGTGCAGCCCAGGCCTCGCTGTAGCTAAGGCCGCAGGCCGCTCAGCGTTTTGTTCCTGGAAGCGGTTCTCGGGGCAGGGAAAGTGGCTCACTTCCTCCTACGGCACTGCACATCTGAGCTGCCAGGACCAGCAGATGATGACACCAGGGCACAGCTTGCATCAGTGGCAACACACGGCATTCTGGGAAGTGTAGTTCTGAGCTGGTCTATGTGGCAAAGCTTTCGTTTCACAGGCAGCAGGTTTAAAACAAGCCTAGGGAAGCACTTCTTCCCTCAAAGCACAGTCAGCCTCTGGAACCCATTGCCAGGGGACGTGGTGAAGGCTAAGACTGTAATGGGGTTCAGAAAATAACTAGATACGCTCATGGGGGACAGGTCCATCAAGGCCTAATAGCCGGGGTCAGGGATGCAATCCCAAGGTCTGGGTGTCCCTAAGCCTCTGACTGCCAGAAGCTGGGGTTGGACCACGTGATGACTGCCCTGTTCTGATCATTCCTTCTGAAGTGCCTGGCCCTGGCCACTCTTGGATGACAGGACACGGGGCTAGATGGACCATGGGTCTGACCCAGTCTGGGCGCTGTGATGTTGGTAAAGATGTGCAGTGCTAGCGCACTTGTTGCTGTAAGGGGCTCACAGGGCCAACCTGCACTGAAGGAGCGGGGGCAGAGGTGAGGCGCAGGGGTAGCCCTGGTGAGTGCAGGGCAGCACACAAAGGACTGACAAGGCAGCCCTGCTGGAGTAGGGCAAAGGGGACTCCGGGCACCATTCTCTCTTCTTGCTCTGCAGAGGGAAGTGGGAGGTGAGTGAAGCAGGAATGCCACAGCCCTTCAGTCACACCCCCAGCCTCCCCCCCGCACGGCTCTGCCAATGTCCCTCAGTCCCAGTGTGTAGCAGCCACGCCAGTCCTGCCCTCTCAAACCCCTAGTGCTCTTTTGAGCCTGGGGCTGGCAATGAGCTCTCGATCTGGGCTTGCAAAATGATAGTTGTCATGGCCCTGAAAAGTCACCTTGGGGCTAGCTTCACCAGAACCAGCAAGCCCCCTAATCAGAGAGGCAGTTCCTACCAGAAACACGGCAGAGCTGTGCGGCTGATGCAGGCTCCATCCCCGGGGCTGCATTACAGGACAGGACAGGACAGAAGTTCAGGCAAGAGCTGGTTAAGCATCAAGACGCGCCAAGCTGGGATGGTGCCATGTTCGGCTGGGGCTGGGTGCTTTGGATGCAGGCAATTCCCTGCTCCTACCTAGAGCTGGCTGCAGAGCTCTGAGCGTGCCCGTGCTAGGTCTCCACTCCAGTCAGTGCTTCTGGGGCCTGGAGTGAAACCCACCACCATCATCACAGCCTAACGCAGAGAGACGCCAACGGAGCCCTCCCTCCCCCATTCATCCAGGCTTTACCTGCAGCCCCCAGGAGGTTTGTGGGTGGCAAATCTCAGGGTGCAGCACATTCCAGAGAGGGCAGGAAAACCACAGACTCTGCAGGAAGTGGAGGGAGGTGCAGGCAGAGGTGCTTTTCCAGGGCGTGGTGCTTTGGCAGCAGCAGCGACCCAGCCCCACCTGCTCCCATGGCACTTCCAGGCATCGACTTCTGGAGTATTTGGCAGGGCTGTCAAGGGATAAATAATCACCCCTTTGAAGTGGAGATGCCAATGGCCTAGGTCCAGCTCCTGCTGCTGCTCCTGTGGAGGAGTCGCAAAGGTCTTTACAGGTCAAATACAATTTCTCAAGCAACTCCCAGGCAAGTTCTCATCTGGGAGCTACCCAACCAGGTGGGTGCGAAGGGAGGATCGGCCTGCACACACCCCTTCCCTAGTTCTGCAGGACCTGACTCCCAACTTCCTGGCTTGAGTGGGGCTAAGGGATTTCCTTTCACCCCCCGCGTCCTGCCCCCCTTGGTCAACTAGTTACAAGCAGTGTGGTTGATTTAGTCATTTTCCAACTAGATCTAGTTGCTTGAAAAATTTTCTAGTTGGAAAAAATGTCATGTAGTTATTGGTTGGAAAGTTAAATGGAAACATTAATACACACTTTAAAAGCATATATGTGAGAAAATGCTTGTACTTGAAAAAGCATCATAGGTTTGAAAAGTATGAAGGAAGATTAGCTTCCTCACACAGCTATTTGTTATGACAATGTTGGCACATTCATTTCAGTGATGTTGGCTGACCTAATAATTTCAAATGATGATTTATAAATCATCAAAATCACATGCTGATGTTTATTGGTGTTTAATATGTGGGCCAAAATGTACAGCCCACCTTTGCCCTCATGGTCTCACCCCTCAGCCCTGCGTGGGGGAGGCGGGGCGAAGGAGGGGCGGGGCGGGGCTCGTTGGCCCCCCGCCCCTTCCACCCCTGGTAAAAACGCGGCAGCTTCTCGCGCCCCCCATTTATAGTTCCGGAGCTGGCACGGGCAGGACCCGCGTGGTGAGTGGGACGGGACGGGACCCGCGTGGGGCCGCGTGGTGCGTGGGGCCGGTGCGGGGCTGCCCCGCCGCTACTCTGCCCCCGCTCTGGGCTGCCGGCAGCGATCGCGCAAGCGGGGCCCGCGGTTACATCAGCCGGGCCGGGGCGAGGTGCAGGGCGGGCGCGGGGGCCGCGGGACCCGGCCGGGGGGGGCGCAGGGGGCGAGGGGGGGGGGGGTCCCGGTCCCGGAGCCAGGAGGCGCCGGGCGAGTCTCGGGGCCTGCGGGGCGGGGCGGGGACCCGCGTGTGAGGTTCCTGGTTCCGGCTTCGGGCTCGTGAGCTGCGAGTTCCCCGCCGGCTCGCTGGGACCGAGACACCTTCGCGCGGAAACTTCTCCGAAGGGCGGCGTGGAAATTCCCGCGCGAGGCTCCGCGCCGAGCAGCTGGTGCTGGGGAGGCTCCTGCCCGCGCTCAAGTGTCGGTGCCGGATCCCTCCCTCCCTCCCGGGCCCTTTCCTTCCTCCGGCGAGAGCGGGCGCCGGCGCTCAGCGGCTCCCCAGGCGGCCGGGGTGCACAGCTCTGGGGGTGCAGCCGCACGGCTAGAAATCCGCCTCCTTTGACAAGAGGCTACGTAGCAAAGCGCCAGCAAAGTCCCTGCAAACTAACATGTCCCACAATGACTTGTTTGTACTGCTCCGTGTCCCATACACGGAAATGCGAGTGCATTTTACACCCGTTGGTGTATTTGATAATTCTAGGGTAAAATGAGAGTAGCAGTGTGCTGTGACACTCTGATTTTCTACTCCGGCAGTTTCTAAGTGAGGTGTAATTTGGGGTACACAAGACAGAGCCCACTCCTGGAAGGGGCACGGCAGTCGGGGAAGGTTGAGAGCCAAGGTAGCTTCTCCCTCTTCATAGAAAAAGAAAAGGCCAGGCATCAAATCCCTTGTACTGTCTTGACACCGACTGAGGCATGTGAGCCCTGCCATGCCTGGATTCCCTCGCTGCCCCCAAGTCCCGCTCAGGCACTGGAGGGGTTGCCAGAGAGCATCACAAATTCGAAAGGAGGCCGAACTGACGTGGGCATTGGACTGGGGAGCTGTGCTCATTTATTGCTGTTACCAGGGAAAAACTAGACTCCTATGAAAATCCCCGATAGCAACAAGCATACAAGGATAGGGGCTTGTGGAGGCCCGGCTGCAACTGGGGACAAAGAGGCGAAACAGCTGGGTGTGAGCGAAGCTTGGCCCCCTTCCTCACCCTCCAGTGTTGGCTCCTGGCTTTGTCCCCTGTGGCCGACATGCCTCTGCACAGAGTAGCAGTCGTAGCCTTTGGCACTGCGCTAAGTAGCCCGCTCCAGGCTGGCCCTGCCTGCCTGTCTGTTGGTCCATGAATCCCTGTGGAGCGTCACTCACTCCCTAACCTCTGCCTTGGGTTGAGCTCACAGTGGTGGTTGCGTTCAGCAAGACTTCCACACAGGCAGTTCTGTCAGGCGCTATGACAAGGTGGCACCTCAGGCAGTCATGGGTGTCGAGCAAACACTGAAAACTTCCGGGGGGTCTTAGGAGTCGGGACAGTGTCTGCCATGTCGGTTTCCCTCGGCTGACTTTCTGGCATTCCGGTACCAAACCTGCGTGGCAATGAGGACCAGGAATGCTCGTCTGGAGGAGAGCGGCTGGCGATGGTGCGTATGAGCACGGCTCTCGCTCCTGTCTGTTGCTGCCGGATCATGTGCTCGCTCGCTCCAGGCCGCCCCTTTCCGAATGCGACTGAGCTGTGCTGTGTAGGACTTCAGAGGAGACCGGCCGCTCCTGTTTGGTTTGGCTGTGGAACCTTGGGGACATTGAGGCAGCAGGAGGCGCAAACTGGGCCATCTCCCTTCCTCCCCCCAGGGAAAGGAAATTGTCTGTTTTCTGTAGACAGGAACGAGACTTTGAAGGATCAGCTGAAATATGCTGAAGTGATCACACTGGATTTGTAGCCTTTTCAAATCGGCAACATTGCATGGGATGCTTCCAGTCTGTGCCACTGACCCCTTCGCAGGGCGGGGGAGCTGGGGGCCATGGGAATTGCCACACACCCCACAGCTGTTGTGTCAGTAACCGCTTCAGAGCAGCTCCCCGCTAAGTACTCTTCACAACTGAACGCTTTGGGGCCAGTAGCTTGAGTAAGTTAAATTCTCGGTCTCTAAAATATGCTTCCATCACTGCTGAGCTTTGCCTGGGTTCTGGTTTATCTGGAGGCTCGTTATGAATGGCACAGTTCACAGGAGCGCCTCTCGCCTGCTTTGATTCTCTCCCCTCCTGCTGTTTGTCTCTGGCTCTTCAGAGCGTGGAGACGGTGGCTCACACCCGCTGTGCAGCACGTACTACTCACTCATCAGCGCTGCCAACGTTCACATCTTGCACTCCAATTTAGCATTGAAGCGACTGACTTGCCTCTCAAAACGCACCTAGGCATACCCAGACCTCTGATGCTCTCCCAGCTGCTCTCTCCTCCAAATGCTGGCACCCTGAAGAATGGTGTGTGCTTCTCCACTGCCTAGCCCCCTGGGGAGAGAACTTGGGGTCCCAGTTGGCAGGCAGCTGTTTCTCATGGGGGGGGGGGTTTTAATAGCTCTTTAAAGCCCACCTGTCTTTATTCAGACCGATGTTGCCCAGCTTTGGCAGACTAGCTAGAAACGTGTGTGCCGTGGCCAACCGAGTCTTGCTAGAGGAAGGTTGTGTGTGTCCCTTGAAATGCTTCTGTTTTACAGTGTTAAGCTGGAGTCTGCCGGGTATGTTTTGCATGGGCTTATAAAGCTTCCTATTAGACCACGCTAAGGCCTCCTAAGCCGCTTAGCCTTACTGTTGCAATGTTGTCATTGCCTAGTTCCTGTGGACAGCACGAGGGTGGAGAATGTTTTTCTGTGTGGTTTAATTCTACGGGGCTGTCGTGTTCCTCCCCTAAGCAGGTTCTACTTGAGTCTTGTGCAGTACCTGGCAGATCTGTGCCGTCTTGATGACTGCAGCTGGCAGGCTCCACATGGCAACAGCCAATTCGTTTCTTGGGCAGTGAATTTTGGAAGGCTGGAGCTGAGGTTTGTTTCTTGTCTGACTCCGGTGGCTGTTTGAGAAATGTGGATGGCAGCTCATGGAGGCTGAAAATAGATAAACCCAGAAGTTAATGTAAAATAATACAAACCAAGTTACTCGGTAATTAAATAGGGCTAATGTTTCCCATTTTGGTGGAGGCCAGGGCGACCAGATGTCCTGAGATTTGGGGCTTTTTCTTATTCAGGTGACTTACCCCTCATCTGTCATGATTTTTCACACTTTCTATCTGGTCCCCCTAGTGGCAACTAACGGCCGGTGTGCCTGGGATTGCAGTCTGAACTGAACTTGGTTGCAATTGCCGCTGCCACCATTTTCTGTTCTATCCCATCTCAGCTTTACGCGTTAGTTACTGATCTCTGGTGTCATGCTGATCGCCTGGCTCGCTGGACCTGCTTCTGAATGGCTAAGGGCAAAGCTTTTCAACGGCCACGATGGAGTTGAGAATTCTTCCCTTGCAATGGCCCTGATTGTGGAGTTTTACTGCGATCGCTCATATCTGCGTTCGCTACTGTACTAGGACGTGAAGTGTCCAGTTTTATCAATGGCCTATCAGTGTTTCTTTTGCCATGCGTATAATACCTCCTGCTTCAGGGCTTCAGCCCATCTCTGTTAGGGATTGGGAGACTTTCACGGAGAACAGGTTCTACTGCATTTCCCTACGGCAGGGTTTCTTACCCTTGCCTTCCTCTGAAATATCTGGTATTGGCGACTGGAACCAGGCTACTAGAGTAGATGGACCTGATCCACTCTGGCAGTTCCTATCTTTTGCAGTTTTCAGACTTCACCGTCCAAGCTTGAGTTCCCTGAAGCACGTAACCAGCTGCGCTTGGAGGTGAGGAGCTGCCTGCCTGGCACTGCTAGCCGCATGTGTTGGACAACAAGGGGTAGATATGGGCCAGGCTTGAGGTTTGAGTTCAGCTGGGTTCGTTAGCCCCTGTAAGGTGGGTGGTGGTTAGAGTTTAAAATCTAGAAAAGCCTCTTCAGCTGCATGGCTCAAATGGTTGCAGTTGTTCATCGCTTTCACAGCAATAGAATCACCATTGGGTAGAGGCCAAACATGGACAGTTCAGCTCCCATAGCAATTGCTGCCAGAACTGGATCATGATAAAGCAGCTGGTTATAGTGGAAATGATTTTGTGATTATAATTCTGGTGGTCACGATCAGCAACTACTGTAATTCCTCATCAGCATTACTGAAACGGACAGTTTGGAAATTGCTGGGGATCCTATCTGTGTGCCTGCATATTCCAGCGATACCTCCCAAGAAGCAAGTGATCCTACACTCCGAGGGCTGCAATGCTCAGGTGGACGAACAAGCCTGTATGCCCTGGCAGCTGGCTGTCCCCGAATCTTAGCAGGACAGCTCTCTTCATACCCCTGGAGTTCTGCGGAGCGGAATTGGTATGATATGGTTTGTGCTCTGTTAGAGAGAGCAATCGGTCATCCTATGTGACAGCTGAGTGAAAGGCAACTGTGTCTGTTCTCCGAGGCAGAATGGCTAAAGAGTCATGGGAAGTTAGGTTTAAAAAAACCAAAGCAAGCTCTGAGTGTGCTGGTTCATTTAGGGATTAGGTGCAGTAACCATCTTCCGGCAGATTGTTGGTCCGTGCTGTAACTCTGGCTACATCTACACTACAGCACTGACCATGTAGCGTAAGCACTTGTGGCGGAGCTCTCCCAAGCCGCTGGGCGAGAGCTCTCCCGTCGGTTAAATAACTCCCGCCTCCGTGAGAGGCAGTGGCTATGGTGGTAGATGATACCAATTCCGCTCCACAGAACTCCAGGGGTACGAAGAGAGCTGTCCTGCTAAGATTCGGGGACAGCCAGATGCCCAGCCAATGACATTAACTCTGGCATGATGTTGAAAATGCCGTAAAGACACTGCAGAGTACTCCAAAAGTGAATTCAAAGTCCCTTTCTCAAGCTGGGTTCCATCAATGCTGTGGCTCTCCTGCCCCGTGTGACCCACCTCCATCCACAGGAGTCTCCTGGGGTTTGGGGCCAGGCACTGAGATGGGGCATCAGTGAGCAGGGATTTCAGCAGATTGTGTGGATGTGCAGAGCTCTGCTGCCCTTCTGTGAGGCTGCGTGATTATGAAGCCCTTGGAGATCCTGGGATGAAGGGCATGTTCTTACTCGAGGGTCCAGTATAAGGCCATGAGAAGTTTTCCAGACCTGCACCATATACTGTAGGGCCTCTTCCTGACCCTGTCCCTATTCCCGGGCTCCATGCACCTGCTCTACTGGTGGTTGGCATCAGCATGGTGCTTGCTGGGAATCTCTGCAGTGCTGACTGTGACCGTATGAGAGGCTGGTCTGGGGTGCAGGTGCTGTGCTGAGTTGGGCTGAGAGGCTGGCGAGGCACCGTGGAGATGAGCTTAGTGTAAATGCCAAGAGAAAAGTTGCCTCGTCCTAGTGACTCAGCCCCGTTTACCCGATTATCCGTTTAATTGGCAGAACATTCCGTTTTGTGACGGTCTCTGCCATTCACACCCACAGACTGTGGCATAATAAGAATATTCAAACAGTCACATTTGGGCCAGGGAGTGTCTAGGCTGCCAAGCGGAGTGGGAGTACGCACCAGACAGCTAACCGGTCATGCGACCTGCCTTTAGGTATTGATGGGTGTGGAGTGTTCGGTGCTTGCCTGGGGAGTCTCAGGTTTCCATAACAAACAGTTGCTGGGCTTGTCCTTCGCTTGTGCCTCCTACCACTGAAAAGCAAATAAACCAGAAGCTGGTTCAGGGGGAGTTGGGCTGCAGACAAGGCTGGTGGTACACAACCCTTGGCCAGTGATGGTGGATAGGCATCAAGCAGGTTAACGGGTGATGGGTACCATGAAAGGAGGGCTGATGCTGATCGGTGTGGTGGACCAGTTAGCTCCCTGTGCTAGTGGGATCAGTTGACAGGCGTTAGTGGAGCCTGGGATGCAGCAGTGAGGTCACTGCGAAATTCCAGCTAGCCTAGCCTAGCCTCCGGGTTTGCCGGAGCTCTGCAGTAGGGACCGCTCGGTTGGCTGCATGCTGCTGGCTCTTGAGATCTCTGCAGTCTTGTCTTGCTGACACAGTTGCTACCTTTAATGTTCCTTGTGGTAATGGAGTGACATTTTCTTTCAGGAGTTTTGAGTAGTCCAACACCTCCTGGGCGTGGATACAATGTGTGAGAAAACAATGACTGGCTTTGGCAAGAAGCTGATCCGCCGCCGAATCGTGGATCTCAGTGTGGAGGACACCCGGCTGGCCCGCTGCCTCTCCACCCTGGACCTTATCGCCTTGGGGGTTGGCAGCACGCTGGGGGCAGGCGTGTACGTGCTAGCTGGGGAAGTAGCCAAGGAAAAGGCTGGCCCCTCAATTGTTGTCTGTTTCCTGGTTGCTGCACTCTCCTCTGTGCTGGCTGGGCTTTGCTATGCGGAGTTTGGGGCCCGGGTTCCCAAAACCGGCTCTGCCTATCTCTACAGCTACGTCACAGTGGGAGAGATCTGGGCCTTCACAACTGGTTGGAACCTGATCCTGTCCTACGTGATAGGTACGAAATGGTGGAAAGAGGAGGAACTTGGAGTGGACTGGGGCAGGCAGGCGGGTGGAGGGCAGGGGAGAACTTCCTGAGTTTGTTGATCACGGGGAGGCATCACTGCTGGGATGGAGGGTCTGGCCAAGTCCTCCCGGGGTGGGGGCTCTTGGAGGCCGTGCACGTAGTGGCGGTGCTGATTAGATATCTGGAGCACGGGGGTCTAGGGGACGGAGTTCAGGGTTCACCTGCCAGGCCAGACAGGGCTGGGAGCCCCGCTCTGGTGACCCCAGCCTAGGCAGTGCTTGGTGTTGCCTAGGCCCAAAGAGCAGTGCAATGAGCCAAAGGCTTAGGGGTGGTGCAGTGAGGAATGGGGATCCCAGAGGGGGCCCCACAAGTTCTTCCCTTCAGGCACAGCAGTGCCGTGGTGACGGTGCTAGAGGGCTCTCGTGACAAAGGCGTGTATCCTCCCAGTGCTCGGTGGCAGAGCTGGGCTCCCTGTGCTGGGGGCGGGGGGGTCTCCACAGCTCTGCCATGTACTTGGGGGGTGGAGGCTTCTCTGGTTAACGTGCAACTTTGCTCTTGGTTGCCAGGGACGGCGAGTGTCGCCCGAGCCTGGAGTTCTTCCTTTGACAATATCATTGGCAACCACATCTCAGTCTTCCTTAGAAGCAGCACCTCCCTGCATGTGCCGGGCGTGCTAGCCGAGTACCCGGATTTCTTCGCGCTGCTCCTGGTCCTGCTGCTCACAGGTGAGAGGTGCAGAGCTCTGTAAAGCTACATGAGCTTTGTGGCATGGGCGGGCGAGTGGGGAAGGGCGTGGCCCAGGGGCATTGATTGTGGGGAGGGCGTGGCTGGTGCTGCCCCTCCTATCCCCTCTTGTGTTCCTTCCCCAGGTTTACTGGCATTTGGCGTGAGCGAATCTGCCTTAGTGAATAAAATCTTCACTGCAGTGAACCTTCTGGTTCTCTGCTTTGTCATCATCTCTGGCTTTGTGAAGGGAAGCGTGAAGAACTGGCAGCTGTCTGAAGAAGACTATTACAACCACTCAGCCGTGGCCACCAGCCAGGACGTTAGGTAGGGGGAACATCCCACTCCCCAAACTCTGCCTTCTAGCGGGAGCCCAGCCCAGTTTTTTGCCCACAGTTGGTACCTACCTAGGGAGCTGTGCTGCTCATGCCCGTTCTGGCTGCTGCTTGGCCCCTTGCTAGCCGGGCTCCGAAGGGCTGTGCCCTACCCTGGAGTGTGCCATGCAGCTTCCCCTGCAGCTGACAGTTGCACTATCTGGTTTGTGGCTGTCGCAGGCTGTTAAGCTGCATATTGATGGTGACTGTAGACACCTGCTCCCATGGCAGGGATGCTTTACACAGGATACAGAGTCTGAAACCTGCCTGTGGCATTTGCTCAGGGGCTTTTCAGCTCTGTCTCCAGCAGGCAGAGGAGGTAGATGTTAACTGAGACTCCTCCAAAACTGACCAGTCTTTCCTCTCTCAGCATTGGCTCCCTGGGATCAGGGGGTTTCGTTCCTTTTGGATTTCAAGGGATCCTTGCTGGAGCTGCAACGTGCTTCTATGCCTTTGTGGGATTTGACTGTATCGCTACAACAGGTAAAGCAGCTGCTTATGCATTGTCTTTCGGGAGTTTGGGATGGGGTATTTCTCGGCATTCTCCCCGTGAGTCACCGTCTTTCATGCAGTGATCTCTGGTTGCAGAATTTCCAAATCGGTTCTGGCTGTGGGCGGGCAGTTGGAAGCTGCGCTTGCCAAACCAAGGGATCAGCTCGCCGAGATCCCTGCATGGCCCAGGGCGGGGTGTTGAGTGCTGCCAAGAGCAGAGACTTCACTTCCTGATCTAGGAAATGCTCAAATCTGAGCCTTTCTGCAAACATGGGGACTTGCCTGTGGTAATTGGCACTGTGGGCACAATGAGATTTCACCAGCCTGCTCATAGAAAACTGGTTCTTGTAAACAGACTGCACCATTTAATAACGAAATACCTAGCAGGCAGAGGGAGTCTTTTCCCTG
The DNA here is from genome assembly GCF_028017835.1 of Emys orbicularis. NCBI lineage: Eukaryota > Metazoa > Chordata > Testudines > Emydidae > Emys > Emys orbicularis. Next base: position 915,975 of record NC_088691.1, read on the forward strand.
AGGTGTCTGCTGCTTTCTGGTGCAGAGCCTGGAGTCTGCTCTCCCCACCATGCGTGCAAGCTCCTGAGAATGCTACTAGGAGTCGCACGCCCATGGAGGCGAGCGTATGAACTGGGGCTGGGATGCCGGCTGTTGACATCCCAGCCCATAGTAACTTACTCTGTTCCTTGAGAATGTGCCCTTTGCCCCCGAGGCGCCTCAGCTTCCTCCTGTCACTGCCATGAAATGCTGTGAGCAGGCTTCCGAGTGAGTTTCGCTGTGTGGCCCCAGGCCCCGAGCCGACAGGATCTAAGTGCACCCTCGCCATGTCTGTGCCCAACAGAACTGAGACCGCGGCAGGTGTCACAGGAGCAGAGTGTTCTCCTGCCCTGTTGTGCCCCATTCACCCCTTTTTGAGCACTCTGCAGCATTGTCTGGCCTGGCAGATGGGGCTTGAAAAATGTCCTGGACGCCCACTAGTCAGAGCACTAACCTACTAGCTGGAGAGTGGAGGCGCCACAGTGACAACCCTGGGCAGTCGCCTGTTGATCAGCCCTGCCCTGCCCTGACTGGTTCTGCTGTGAGAAGGCAAGAGGGCTGGGATTTCTACTGGGATGTTGTGCCTTTGGCCTGCTTGGATGTTCCCTCTTCCATGTTGTCTTGTGGCTAGTGCTGCATTTCATTTTAGGGGCCTGCCCCATGGAATAACCCCTGTGCCTGCCTCTGCTGCTGCTTCCCCCAGTCACAGCAGCTCTATGAAATCAGCCTGATTATCGGCAGTTTTACTGTGGTCCCAGGTTCTGGAACTGACCAATCTTGCTGATTTCACTCTGTTTAGCCAAGCCAAGTGGAGGCACTGGAGCTGTATGTAGGCTCAGGCAGACAACACTACACTGGGTCACATTGGGGAGGCTCTCCAGCTTCCTGAGTTTCAAAAGCAAAGCTAAACTTCTTTAGAAGCTGACTTCTGACAGTGACGCTCTCCACTCGTCTGCAGCAGTGGGGTTCCTGAGGTCCCCTTATCACATTCCAGTGGCACAGCACTTGCGGATGTGTCGGGGAGGGAAGATGCTAGTGCTCCAGGTCTCATCTCTGTTCCTCTTTCAGGGGAGGAGGCCAAGAATCCTCAGCGTTCTATCCCCATCGGCATCATTGTGTCTCTCCTGATCTGCTTTGTGGCATATTTTGGTGTTTCTGCTGCCCTGACCCTCATGGTGCCCTACTACCTGCTGAACAAGGACAGTCCCCTGCCCGAGGCCTTCAAAGACGTGGGCTGGGAGCCTGCCCGTTACGTTGTAGCCGTCGGATCTCTCTGTGCGCTCTCAACCAGGTAAGGAACTTCGTCCAGCACCCTGCTCCAATCACCGCTTCCCCCGAATCTTGTTCTGGCTCTGGAAATGATGGAGGTGGTGTCTGGCTAACGGTGATTAAGTGCGGGGGGCTAGATGGCCGGGAGGTGAGGTTCACTTCCTTCCACAACATGGCAGTAATTGTTCTCATCTCTACTAGACCAATTGTATAGGCGGCAGTCACAAGATTTACTGGTATGCTAGTGTATGTGGGTGAAAAGCAAACCCTTGTCCAGCCTCGGACAGGAACGTTCCCTCCCAGACAGCTCACCCTTGTGTGCCCAGTACCCCCCAACAGTGCACTACACGCCCATGCCCTCGTTGAGGGGCCAAGCACCCCAGGAACCTCGTGAGCCCCAATATCCCCTAACCTGTCACGAGTGACATGGGAAGACACCAGTGACAGGTACTTGGTGCCGTTCGCACTGACTCCATGCAGCCAGTGGCCAGAAGAATGAGACACTCGCAGCAACAGAATTCAAGCGATGGAAAGCAGGGGCCTTTGTCTAACCTCTGTGTACTTGCTCCGAGAGATCCCAGCACCAGGCCCACCAGAAATGCATAATTTGTGCCTCTTCTTCAGCTTCAGATGCTAGCAAATGAGAATCGCTGGGTGTGTGTCACTTGTTTATCTGAATAGTATTGAAGCCCCAAAAAACGTCTGCTACCACGGCACATGGATGTAAACCAGGCATCCATGCAATGCGGGCTGTTTCTTGTGGTGGGTGGTACTTGTCAGCCCATCTGCTCTTCAGGAAAAGCCCCAAGGAACTCCCTCCTGTGGCCAGTTCCTCACACGCCCCCTTCATTGGAGGCATTGTTTTAAGTAGTTGTCATGGTTCTGATGTGCTGAGAGCTGTGCTTAGAAGTTCCATTCACATGGTTCATGGTAAGAGCTTGTTCTCATCAGTGCAACAAAATAAACTGAAACAAAAGTGCTAAGTTATGACCCTCCTGGCCATGGCTTCTGGGCTCCTCCTGCGCAGTGTCGCATCTGTGTGGCTCTGGTTAACTGGCCTTGTCTACACGCACAAACTGTACTGGCTGAGCTGGGTTGGCTTAGCAACAGATTTAGTTTGATTGTGCGACCCCTTGTGGGGAAGCGCCTGCTGTGCTTTGAGCGCCAGGTGTCGATCTGGCTTCATTCAGTGAGGAATCTAGTGGGGAGTATGAGACCACAGAACCCTGCCCCACCACTGACTGTCAAACGTGCTGGGAGTGACCCTTCCTGGGGGAGATGGCTGTGGCTGCCACTGCTGTGAGAATTTTTTTCAGAGTAGCAGCCGTGTTAGTCTGTATCCGCAAAAAGAACAGGAGTACTTGTGGCACCTTAGAGACTAACAAATTTATTAGAGCATAAGCTTTCGTGGGCTACAGCCCACTTCTTCGGATGCTGTGAGAATGTTATCACTGGCCCTCAGCGGGGCATCCATAACATTTCTCCACTGAATTTACGCCAACTCCAAGAGTCAGATCAGAATGTACCAGCCCTGATCTAAAGGGTCCAGACAAGGGATGGAGGGTCCTTCTGTGCTGATCTCACTACTCCTGGCTTTTGAAAAGGCCACAGGGACCAGCTAGTGACTGGCATGGTGGCGAGAGGTCTGGATCGAGGCAGCGAATACTGAATGTGTTGGTGTAATCTTTCTCCACTGCAGTTTGTTGGGCTCCATGTTCCCCATGCCCCGGGTGATCTATGCCATGGCAGAGGACGGGCTGCTTTTCAAGTTCCTCTCCAGAGTGCACGCACGGACAAAGACTCCCCTGGTGGCCACCATTGTGTCTGGCATCGTTGCTGGTAAGCAGACGCTTGCTCCTGCCTTGTGTTTTGCCACTCACGTGGCCTGGCTGAGAGCGAGTCCAGGGCTTGTGCTCATCCCGTGCCTGTTGTATTGCAGCTCTGATGGCGCTCGTGTTTGAGCTGAAGGACCTGGTGGACCTCATGTCGATTGGCACTCTGCTGGCGTACTCTCTGGTTTCTGTTTGTGTGCTGATTCTCAGGTGGGTGTCTTGTGTGGAAGCTGTCCTTCCTTCTGCCATTTGGACGCTCAGTGTGTGTTTGAGATCAGAGGGGGGTCCGGGTATTTCATGCTCTAGAAGCTCCACAAGGAGGGGCAGGGGAACCTTGGCTGCCATCACAGGCCACTTTGCAGCCTGGAAACAGCTCTCCTGCGCTGTCGCTCTCTGACCTTCCCTAAAGACTCCTCGCTCGGGACTCCACGGAGCGGAGCCTGAGCAGTCACCAGGCTGCCGGGGCGCTGGAACAATGTGTATCATGGGGGTGCTGAGAGCCATTGACCCAAACTGCAAATCCTGGATATGATGGAACCACTTCAAGCCAGGGGATGCGCAGCACCCCCACACCCCTAGTTCCAGCACCTGTGCCAGGCTGGCCAGGCCCCAAGCCTTGTGAAAGCCTCCCCAATCGGTGGTAATGGTGAATCACGTCCAGAAGCATTTGAACACTGGTGTGTGTAGTCCCTGTGTGGGCCCGGACATAGCGAGCCCGATGAAGGCGCCAGGCTGCATTGGGCCAGCTGGTTAGTGTTGGCAGCGGACTTAGCTCCAGCCTGCACTTTGAAAGTCTTGCCCTGGATACAGCTTTGTGCTCGGTGCCCTCAGAATCTAATGCCCTGGCAGGGAAGCACCTGACTCTGTGCTACTGCTGTGGAGGCAGCTTGGGCAGCTGTTGAGTCACCATTGACTTGGGGTTTGGTTCAGGTATCAGCGGGATCAGCTGAGCTCTCCAAAGGGCCTGGAGATGGTGGAGCTGAATGGAAACGAGGAGGAGAAAGTGATCATGAACCCCATAGTCAGTGACTCCCAGGCTGCACTGAAGGAGAAGCCCACGTGGGGGAGCCTCTTCAACCCCCCCAGCAAAACTCCAACCAGCTTGTCAGGGAAAATTGTCTACATCAGCACCGCAGCCGTCGGTAAGTGCGCCAGGAAGTGCCTGACCTCAGCCGGGTAGGCGCACAGGAAGTGAAACGCAGCGATTGCTTTAATTGGGTCTCGAACAGAGTCCAGGCCTGCAATGTGTGCAAAGGCAGGAAATGAGCAGGGTTGTTGCCAAAGCCATACAGGAGCATCCGGTGTCGTGCACATGCCCTGGCTTTCCAGTGTGCCCCCGGAGCTCAGCACAGGGTGAGCACACAGCCACTGCACATGTCTGCAGAACTCTGGGGGTGACACTGCCGTAATGTGATGGGGGCCTGCTAAGTTCATGGGTGGGGTACAGTAACTGGGCTCGGGGGCAGCGAGCCTGGAGTGCTGATTGGAATGGTGATGTCTGGGTAAAGCTCACAGGCAGAACTGCTCGACAGAGCTGTCACCGTGGAGCTGGGGTGTCTGGGTTAGGCTGGGACTGCTCAGGCATGTCCTATGTGGAGCACATGGGGCAAGGATTGGAGAGCTGAGGACCCCTGCAGGTCTCCCCCGGACTGCCAGGAACTAATGGGAAGCACTAAAGATTCAGTGCACCTGGGTGTGCTGTGTGGCCCCCTTAATGAGGGCGTGTCACTAACTCGGTTGCCGGACTAGGGAAGCTGCCTCTCAGCGCTCCCGTCTAAGCAGGAATCTCCTGTAGGAGTAGCACAAATACCTGACTCCACATCCCCATCTACGAAATGGGGAGATGGGACAGTGTTTGCAGAGTGCTATGCTAGTGCTTATTGATTACCCCAGGGCTTCAGGGTGCATTTATTTGGAAGGGAACTGGCTCCAGTCACGTGGAGCTAGGCAAGAGAAGAGTCCAGGCTCTTCAGCCGGTCTCTGGGGATCTGCAGGCGGCCTAGAGAATAAAGCCTGGCTGGCAGCTGTGGCCACGCTGGTGCCTGCTGCCTGTGGCTGGGATCAGAGCAGGGAGTGAGGCAGTAGCCGTTTTGCTTGGGCAGCACAACATGGTCTCTCCTTTCTTGCAGCTCTGTGGATCACCATCCTGTGCCTGGTCCTGGCCCAGAGGATGGACTCCCTGTTGGAGGGCAGTGTGGGCTGGATCGTAGTCTGCATGGTCCTCCTGGTGCTTATTCTGCTCTTCACCATCATTGTCTGGAGACAGCCGCAGAGCAACGCCCGGCTGACTTTCAAAGTAAGAGTAACAGCCGGGAGCTGGGTTCCCTCCCAGGAGGTATTCCCACCACTGTCGCTTCCATGGCAACCTCTGCTGGGGACAGTGGGATTTGCTGCCGGCAGCTTGGCTGTGGGTGCAGCCAGGGCCATCCGGCCAGGAGACAGCCTGTCAGAGCGGCCCGGGGTCCCTGAGATTTTGCTGCCAGATAATTGGGCAAAAAAATGAATGTTCCCAGCGTGTCTCAGTCCCCAGGTTGTTGTGACAGACTCTGGGTGGCCCCTCCTTGGCTGGGAGCACGGGGAGGGGGAGGGCAGCCTTTGCCTGCTGTGCTCCTCTCCGCAGCAGCAGTGGCTCAGCCTCTCTCGTCTCACAGGTGCCTTTCCTGCCGCTGCTGCCGCTCTTTAGCATCTTCGTTAACATTTACCTCATGATGCAGATGAGTGCTGGAACCTGGGCCCGGTTTGCTGTCTGGATGGTCATAGGTAAGCGAACACACCACTCCGGGCATCGTGTCCTGGCCCTGAGGCAGGGACTCGCACTCTTCACCTCCCCTCCCCGTGAAAAGCCCCATAAGGGGGACCTTACAAGGGCTGGACTCCCCAGTATTCACCTGGTGATGGGCTTGGGCCTGGCAGAGGAGCTCTGGACCCAGGGCGGGTGGGGAGGCTGCTCCATCCTGCCTGACGGGGGCCCAGTTGCCCTGTTCCACCCTGATTTTCACGCCTCACTGTGGAGACGTCTAGAAGCAGCAGGGTGCCGCAGTGTCCTGCCGCTCTGAGAGATGCTGGGAGCTGAGCCCTCTGGAGTCAACAGCTGGCAACAGGTGACGTTAATCTGCCTGCTGTGGCTGCTCTTCGTCTAGAGCCCACCAGAAGTGGGGTTTGGGCCCTGCCTGCAGCTCACTAGAGCACTAGGACGGGCCCGTTCCTCCTGGGGGAAAGGGAGGCAGTGCTGGGGGGAGGAAGCGAGAGGCCCGTTAGCCTGTTTGGGCTCTGGGGAGGGTGTGCCGGTTTCTGCGGCTCTTGGGCTGCTTGGGGGCTGATTCCAGTGCTGAAATTCTCTTGCAGGTTTTGCCATCTACTTTGGCTACGGAATTCGGAACAGCATAGAAGGGAAGAAATCCCATTCCACAGCAGGCAAGTCTGTGCACTTCTCCGGGATAGACCTCTGCCCTGAAGCTGCTACAGTCCGAGCCTGAGGATGTTCAGAGCAGTCTCCTCTGCATCCTGGACTCCCTGAAGGCCCTTGTCCTCCTGGCCCCTCCTTTCTATGGAGCAGAATGACAATCTGAGCAAGACTGCGAAGCCCTAGTCAGACGGATTCTGAAAATGAGGTCATGTGGCAAAGCCCAGTTGGGTCCCCTCTGTTTACCCTGATGAACTGGATGTTAAAATCCCAAACCAACCTGAGGATAGGGACAGGGCCAGTCGTCTGCCAACCTCCTTCCCCTGGATGGATGTTGTTATCTTTGACGCTGTTGTGTCAGGAATGCTGCTTTCTTTGGCTGATAGGAGGCCCCCATGTAAATAGTGCAGCTATATTTATTCTGTCCGGCCATGTGGCTGGGGGCTGCCTTTCTCTTCTGTCTGTTTGTGTAAATAGAGTCCTGTGTTCCATGGTTATTAACACATTCTTTGTGTAGAATCGGTTTTAAACGTTGGCTTTTGTACTATTAAACTCCAGGGTTTTTTAAATATTCAGCTCCTTCAATCTGCTGGTGGCTTGTTTGGATGCTTGTTTTATTTCCCAGTTACGTGTGGTTGGGGCACGTCCCAGGCGCAGGCCCCGCTGGAAAGTGGTGGCTCCGGAGCCGTGCAGTGGAATGCCTGGGGAAGGTGCACACAACAAATGGGGCAGGACTCTTTCCCAGCAGCTTTCTGGGGAGGGTTTGGTGTTCGGGGGGGACAGAGGCCTGGGTAATTACTCAGATAAGCTAGAGGCTTTGTTATCAAGGCATGTGTCCCCCGAGGAGCCCTGTTCCATTATCGTTTTAATTAAGTGTATCCTACAGTAGCATTTCCTCTGGCACAGTCTCAACTGCCTTTAATGGCACTTTAACTTACGCTGGTCTGCAGATCTCCCAGGGTTTAAGTGCTGCAGCCAGTGGTGTTTTCCTGGCACTCTTAGGCCTTGTCTGTACTAGAAGGGAGTTTGTCAGCTTAGCTACCAGCGGGGAGACCGTAGTAATCCTGTCAGACCAGCGGCAGTGCTGTTGCCAGTGCCACTTAGGCCAGTTCTGCAGGTGAAATAGGTGGGACTGGAACCTCTCTTGTCTGTACAACTGCATCTGCGCTAGGGATTTTGCCAGCAGAGCCAGACCTGTTCCGGGAGTGGGGGTTTCACATGCCTCAGACGTAGCAATGCTGGCAGAACCGAAGTGGAGACCAGGGCTTTATGAAGAAGGATTTGTGTTACCATAGCACTGGGGAGCCCCTGTCATGGTCCAGGACCCCGTTGTGCTAGGCGCCTGTGGTGGCTGGTCTGGACTGACCATCTGCTCACCAGGAGTTTCAGGGAAGATCAGCCTTCCTCTGGCCTTCCTTCACCTGCCCCAGAACTACCCCCAGAGCTCCCAGTGTCGTGTCTGTAGGAGGCAGTGGGATGGTGGCTGGCCACAGAGGAGCTGGTGTTGGAGGTGCCCAGTAGCTTCTCAGCAGCAGCTAGCGGCACTTCTGGTGGCTGTAGCATAATGAGCCAGCCTGCCTGGAAGTGCCCACCACTCCCACTGCAGGGCAGATGAGGTAGAGAATTCTGGGCTCCCAAAGGCACTTGGCACCTGGACAATTGTATAACACCAGGCAGACCTCTTGGCTCTGGCCGGCTTGTTAATCCTTCGAATGGCGTCCATTTGCCAGGCGTGTTCCGCAGAGCACATGTCACTGCAGATCTCAAAGCAGAGGGAGATTAGGGCATTGCGCTGGGAGCCATGTGATCTGGACTCCTAGTCCCAGCTCTGTCACAGATGTGGGGCACATCTCTTCCTGTGTTTGTGGCTGTTTCCCTGTCTGCAAGATGAGGCTAATCCTGTCTGTGTGCATGAGGCTCAGACGCTACAAGAGAGCCCGAGAGCCCCGCAGATATGACTTATTCTGACTTTACAGGTGGGGAAATTCAGGGGCCTGAAGCTAAGCCAGAGAGTCCAGCTGTGGGGAGCAAGGCATCACTTAGACAGGTGCTTGCCTAGAGGGACCAATGCTAAACCCCTCGTGTCAATGGCAGGCAAAGCTGGGAGTGGAGTCCAGGTTTCCAGACTCCCACTCCTGGGCCCTCTCTGCTGGGCCATGCTCCTTCCCAGCTGCAATGGAGGCTGGACCCTTGGTGGAGCGGGTATTAAGGAGCATGTCTCTGGGCTATCTAGCCCACCCTGTCACGAGCTGCAGGGGCTGCTCCTCATCAGCTTCGGACAGCAGTGATGGGAGAATCATAGAATATCAGGGTTGGAAGGGACCTCAGGAGGTCATCTAGTCCAACCCCCTGCTCAAAGCAGGACCAATTCCCAACTAAATCATCCCAGCCAGGGCTTTGTCAAGCCGGGCCTTAAAAACCTCTAAGGAAGGAGATTCCACTGTTACCTGGGGTTCTTTTAACCCAAAGCTCTCAGTAACTTTTACTCTGTGCGAGGAGGTGTCAGGAAATAAATCGGGAGACACGGCCATCCGACCGATAGATGGCTGGCACAAACAGGACAACACAAGTGCTTTCACTTAAAGCTAAACTTTACTTAGTCTCAAGCACTTACACACGTCCGCAACAGGTTAGTGAAACACCCCCAACCCTCGATAATTACCGAAGCTGAGCGTGGCTTTCGAGTGGCACCGTGACAGGCTTCAGCTGGCCAGGCTTCCGTCTGCCGGTGGGGACCCGAAGATGCGTCCAGAGGGAGCGTCCCTGAAGAGCCCCTCCTGATAAGTCCAATTACCTCAAACTTCCCCCCCTTATTTATACATTGTATTACTAATGACATGTCCCTTAAAGAAAACTTGCTAAGCAAGCAGGGTTAAAAGGTCAGACACCTTATGATTGCCAGTTAACCAGAGATTGTTTTCTCTCTGAGTGTCCATGCCTTGGGGCCCTGACAAACATTCCCGGGGGCACATATAACCAGACTTCTTCTTCTTCTACAATACATGCATCAGCAATTTTAACACTCTTCGCAGGAAGGGTACGGGGTCAAGCTGCCCTGTCTGTGGCACCTGAAACCCCCTCCCCTCCTGTCTGGTTACACTGAGGCCACTGCAGCACTAATTTATGACCTGCTGACTTGGCTACTTTTAGCAATCAGTAAGAATGGTTCAGTACGGCCTGCTAACTTGACTACTGTTAGCAACAAGCAGTAGTGGTTTAGGCACTTTACTGGTTTGCCAAAATCTCCCCGAACACCACCACCTCCCTAGGTAACCCATTCCAGTGCTTCACCACCCTCCTAGTGAAATAGTGTTTCCAAATATCCAACCTAAACCTCCCCCACTGCAACTTGAGACCATTACTCCTTGTTCTGTCATCTGGTACCACTGAGAACAGCCGAGCTCCATCCTCTTTGGAACCCCCCCTCAGGTAGTTGAAAGCAGCTATCGAATCCCCCCTCATTCTTCTCTTCTGGAGACTAAACAATCCCAGTTCCCTCAGCCTCTCCTCATAAGTCATATGCTCCAGCCCCCTAATCATTTTTGTTGCCCTCCGCTGGACTCTTTCCAATTTTTCCACATCCTTCCTGTAGTGTGGGGCCCAAAACTGGACACAGTACTCCAGATGAGGCCTCACCAATGTTGAATAGAGGGGAATGATCACATCCCTCGATCTGCTGGCAATGCCCCTACTTATACAGAATGCCCAGGCAGGTGGCAGTGCTTTGGGGACGGTGGGTGCAGAGGGGAGCTGGCTGCTCTGAGAGGGCTGTTGATGGCTCCAAAGTCCTTGTCGGGGCAGTTGAGGCTACACATTGTGTATTCAATGTCTCCCTTCCCTCCCATGGGGCGAAGCCGGCAGCCCTGACTCCTTCCTGCAGAGGGTGGGGGAATGTGTTTTAGCACGGTAGGAACTTGCAGGGCCTGGCACCCCCAAGAGAGCTGTGGATCCCGAGGGGACTGGGCCTGGTCATGCAGTGCCATGGGGGTTCCTGCTGCTGCCTTGGTTTTCAAACTGCCGCCATCTCTTGTGCAAGTTGTTTGTTAAAATTAAGTTCAGTTGACAGCTGAAATGGCCTTTGCCCTTCTCCCCAAAGCCTCCAGCTCCTGCTGCCTGGCGTTTCCTTGTCAGCCATCTGCTCTCGGTAGGTCGTGCCATCAGGCTGGCGTGGAGAGCCCCGTCCTTGGGTCCCTCTGGATCCCCCGTGACAGGCTTCAAGCCTCAGCCCCTCAGAGCCTCTGTGCCGGGGAGCCCTGCCAGGCCCACTGCAGATTCGACTCTTCCGGACAGACCTAGCACCTGGGCCTCTTCATCCCTGGCCCCAGCCTGCCAGTGTGATGCTTGGTCACCTGACTCAACTACAGGCCAAACCCATCAGCTGGGACTGGATGACGCAGCACAGGTGGGGCTGGGCCAAATCCTTCAAAGGGTCAGCTGCCTCTGACAGCAGGATTCCCACTTCAATCCCTGTGCGCAGAGGTTTCTTGCCCTGGCGGTGTTCTTACTTGGCACCACAGGCACTCAGATCCTGCCCAGCCTTTGGTGACTGAGTCTTGGGCCTCAGTGTTGTGCGTAGTGTGTGCCATCACAACTCTGCCGGCATGTTCCTGGCTGCCCCCTGGTTTGAGTAGCTTGGCTCCCTGCAGCCTTGGCAGGGGCTCACTTGCCATCTCTGGAGGAAGAGCTCAGGTAGCTTCAGTGCAACTCACTGGATGTGTTTGGGACTCTGCTCTGTAACGCGTTCACTACTAGCACGTGCCCTGGCCAGGCCACGTCCCCAGAGAGACCAGTGCACCCCTGGGTCTGTGTGTGTAGGCAGTAAAGCTGAACTCCATCTGGGTCTGTAAGAGAATTGGTGTGGCTAGTATCTGTCATGGAGTGTGAACTGGGGGGACGTGCTCAGCTAAAGGTGAAATAGGCTTGGTTAAAAAAGCAGCGATGTCTTTAGGCAGGTGCTTGTGACCCTCAAAGCAGGTAAGGCACAATCAGACACGGGTGCTGGTCCTGTCCAACAAACCAAGCTTCTCTCAGTGCAGAACAAACAGACTTTATATCTGCCCAGCAACTCAGGATACCCGGTGGCAGGAACAGAGCTCATTTGAAGGCTACCAGCTTCTAACTCAGCTCTTGCGTGGAAGCAAGTCTTGCATCTCTGTCCCCTTTTAGCCCCAAAAACATGGCAGGGTTCTGGCCTTGTCAGCACAGTGCAGAGAATTCTATCTTGCAGTATTTCTGCTTCCTGTCCTGGTTACAACCAGGAACTGTAAATGTGAAAAATAAGTTTTAGGCACTCAATAATTCTATTCCAGAGTTCTGTGCAAGGGCAGGTTTGAGTTGGTGCTGGGGCCTCCCTCCAGTCAGCCCCTGAGGTCAGAGCAGCAAGGGGGAGACTGGTTTAAAAAAAACAGTCTTCTCTTAGTGATTTTTGCTGTCGGCTGGAGAACTGATCGCTCGCCTTTACAGCTCTGGAATCAGGCAGTTGACACCTGCTGGATAGCAGATGGCACCAGTGTCAATTCGAAGAACTGGAATTGACCACGCCGCTGCTTTACTCAGCGTGGTACAGAAGGGGCTGGAGGGAGTGGACAGGCTCTGGCTGGAATGTTCTGTTGTTGGTGCCCAGGGCCGGCTCCAGGTTTTTTGCCACCCCAGTGCAAAAAAAAAAAAAAAAAAAAAAAAAAAAAGGGTGGGGAGGGGGCTGGAGTGCCACCGCCGCTGAGGGAAAACAACAAAAAAAGCCGGAATGCTGCCCCTTGAAAACTGCTGCCCCAAGCACATGCTTGGAACGCTGGTGCCTAGAGCTGGCCCTGTTGGTGCCTTACTTACAAGCACCTCTTCTCTCTGATCATCCCTGCTGGTGCTGTGCTAGACAACTCTGGGCTGAAAATGCTGGTGGGGGTGAGTGACATGTCTGCATTCAAGCTCCCACTGTTGCTAAACCTATGGGAACTCTCAGGGACAGAAGCCTAGGTTAGGGTGACCAGCTGAGAATTCCTAAATATCGGGACCGCCGCATGGGGAGCGCCTTTTCAACTGTTACACTCACCCGTACAAGTCTTCGGCGGCACTTCGGCGAAGGGTCCTTCAGTCGCTGACGGTCTTTGGCGGCATTTTGGCGGCGAATAATAAACCTTGCCGCCAAAGAAGGAAGTACCCACTGCAGAAGTGTAACAATTGAAAAGGCACTCCCCCTGCCAGTCACCACCGCCTAAGCAACAAGGAAAAAAAAGGGGGAAAAAAAAAAAAAAAAAACCGAAACAAAATATCGGGACCAATGGCATCCCGACCGTACTTCGGTCGGGACGTGGGACAAACTGCTCAATATCGGGACAGTCCCGATTTTATCGGGACGTCTGGTCACCCTAGCCTAGGTGCAGCGTGAACTCCCAGATTTCTCCTGTGTCTGGGAGTGAGGGGTGTCCCTCTGTTTCAGCCTTCCCCAGAAAGGAGAATGCACAGAACTGCCTACTCCTGGGATAGTCTTGGAGCAGAGGCAGGTACAGTCCTGAGGTGCTAGCTGTGTCCTAGAGTTTGCAGGTTCACCTGGGTCAGTGTGGCAGGGATGAACATTGATCCTTGACATGCCCTTCCAGCCTCATGGCAGCAACCAGCCTGTTCTCCTGACCCAACGAACTTCACCTGTTTCCTCTTCTCCACATTAAGGCAGAAGCAGCAGGGCGAGTCACAGCAGGAGCTTGGGGACTGAGGGAGCTGGGCGATCCCATCTCCCCAGGACATAGAAGCAAATGCTTTGTAACCATGGCAGATCACTCTGATCACTAACTTCCTTACTGACAGGAGAGCAGCTGCTCTCTGTACTCTCAAGAGATAGGAGCAGACAGCAGGGCCCTGTTCAGTGGGAAAGCCGTCTGGCCTCCCAGTCTGCAGTTAGTGTGAATCTCTAGCCATGGGAAAGACACTGACAAAACCATGCAGGAGCCCTATCGGACCTGGCGCTGGGCTTCTGCCTCACAGGTCCCACCTGCAATGCAAGGTGATGGTCATGTAAGTAAAATGGTGGCCTGGGCCCAGCAGAGCCGGCTCCAGGCACCAGCCGAGCAAGCTCGTGCTTGGGGCGGCAGATTCCAAGGGGCGGCATTCCGGCCACCCTTTTTTTTCTTTTTTTCTTTTTGGTTTGCCGCTCCGGCCGCCCTGTAGGGGGCGGCGGCGCGGAGGAGGGGAGCGCCCTGCAGCAAACTCGGCAGGGCAGCCCGCGTCCTTCCCTCCCAGCCGACTGGAGCGGCGCGGAGCTCTCCCGGCAGGCAGGGCGGCGGTCAGGGCTGCGTGGCGAGCGCCCCGTTGAAGTCCTGGCCGCCCCCCTTCTCTCGCTCCCTCCCACTCCCCCACACTAGACCGGGCGCGCACCCCCCTGCCTGGGGCACGTCTGCAGCACAGGGAATCCCACTGCACCCTGGCTCCGGCCGCCCCACAGGTTTTTATTTTTGTTTGCTTTGCTTTGCCGCTCCGGCCATCCCGCAGGTGTTTTGTTTGTGTGTGTGTGTGTTTTGCCGCTCCGGCTGCCCTGCAGGTTTGTGTGTGTGTGTGTGTGTGTTTTGCTGCTCTGGCCCCCCCGCCGTTTTTTTTTTTTTTTTTTTTTTGCTTGGGGTGGCAAAAAAGCCAGAGCTGGCCCTGGGGCCCAGGTACCTTCACAGAACCGACAGCCCCACTAGGGGAGAGACGGTGTTGTGATGTGCTGGATGCTCCTTAGCAGCAAGACTTTGTAAGCCCCAGGATTGCTGGGCTTTTTGTTGAACAGCTAGAAACTCGGCCAAAAGACGGGCAGAAATGCAAGCAGTCAAGCCCTCATGTGAGTGGGCTGTGAGCTGTGGAGAGTGGTGGTGACATGCCTGCCTTGCCCAAGCTACTCGGACCCTGTAGCTCAAGCAAGTGTTAAGTATCCTTTGTCCATTTCTATTAATTACCTTCATAAATGATTTGGATAATGGTCTAGAGCAGAGGTGGGCAAACTTTTTGGCCAGAGGGCCACATCTGGGAATAGAAATTGTATGGCAGGCCATGAGGCTTGTATGAGGAGAGATTAATAAGACGGGGACTTTTCATCTTGGAAAAGAGACGGCTAAGGTGAGATATGATTGAAGTCTATAAAATTATGACTGGTGTAGAGAAAGTAAATAAGGAAGTGTTGTTTACTACTTCTCATAACACAAGAACTAGGGAGTCACCAAATGAAATGAATAGGCAGCAGGTTTAAAACAAATAAAAGGAAGTATTTCTTCATACAATGCACAGTCAACTTGTGGAACTCCTTGCCAGAGGATGTTGTGAAGGCCAAGACCATAACAGGGTTCAAAAAATAACTAGATAAATGAATGGAAGATAGGTCCATCAGTGGGTATTAGCCAGGATGGTCAGGAATGGTGTCCCAGCCTCGGTTTCCCAGAAGCTGGGAATGAGCGACAGGGGATGGATCACTTGATGATTACCTGTTCTGTTCATTCCCTCTGAAGCACCTGGCACTGGCCACTGTCGGTAGACAGGATACTGGGCTAGATGGTCCTTTGGTCTGACCTAGTAGGGCCATTCTTATGAATGCTCACAAAATTGGGGTTGGGGTGCAGGAGGAGGTGAGGGCTCTGATTGGGGGTGCAGGCTCTGGAGTGGGGCTGGGGATGAGGAGTTTGGGGCATAGGAGGGTGCTCTGGGCTGGGACTGAGGGGTTCAGAGGGCAGGAGGGGGATCAGGGCTGGGGCAGGGGGTTGAGGCGAGGCTCAGGGGCGCAGGCTCCGAGCAGCACTTATCTCAAGTGACTCCCAGAAGCAGCGTTATGTCCCTTCTCCAGCACCTACGTGGAGGCAAGGCCAGGCAGCTCTACGTGCTGCCCCATCCACAGGCACCGTCCCTGCAGCTCCCGTTGGAGTGCGTAGGAGCCGGAGTGGGGCCATGCCACTGCTTCCGGAAGCCACGTGGTGTGGCCCCGACCCAGCCCCCAGCTGGAGCGCCGGAGTGGGGCCGAGCTGCGTGGTACGTCCCACAGCTGGAGCGCTGGAGCAGCCCCCGACCCAGCACCCTTGCTGGAGCGCCAGAGTGGGGCAAGCCCTAGACCCCGCTCCCCAGCGGGAGCTGGCCAGCCGGCTTAAAACGGCTCACAGGCTGTAGTTTGCCCACCCCGGCCTAGAGAGTACCTCTATCAAGTTTGCAGATAATACCAAGCTGGGAGGGGTTGTAACTGCTTTGGAGGACAGGATTAGAATTCAAAATGATTTTGACAAACTAGAGACATTTCTGAATGAAATAAGATGAGATTTAATAAGGACAAATGCAAAGTGCTGCACTTAGGAAGGAATAATCAATTGCCAATACAAAATGGGAAATTACTGCCTAGGGAGGAGTACTGCAGCAATGGCTATGGGTGTTGTAATGGATCACAAACTAAATGAGTCAACCATATACTGTTGCAAGAAAAGCAAACGTCATTCTGGGATGTATTAGCAGGAATGTTGCAAGCAAGACAAGCACGAAAGAAGTAATTCTTCTGGCTCTGCTGCTGACTTGCTATGTATGGCCTTTTGCTATAGTAATAGTCTTTGCGGAGAGACCCCTCCAATCCCTTCCCCTTCTCTTTGTCTCCATCTGCCAGATGGGGATATAATGCTTATCCAGATAGCACCAAGAGTGTGCAAGAGGCGTTCTAGACAAATAAGCACACAGCTCGTGCCCTGAGGAGCTTATGCTGTAAAATACTCAGCACTGTGACAATCCTTACCTCAGAGCGTGCTGGGAGAATTGCTATTATAACTCTAAGCCCCTTTTGTTTCCTTTAGGTTAGGGACTAAAAGTTCGATCTGCTTTGGATTTTGCTTCTCAAATGATGGATCCAGATGGATAGGGGGGAGGGATAGCTCAGTGGTTTGAGCATTGGCCTGCTAAACCTAGGGTTGTGAGTTCAATCCTTGAGGGGGTTAGTTGGGGATTCATCCTGCTTTGAGCAGGGGGTTGGACTAGATGATCTCCAGAGGTCCCTTCTAACCCTAATAATCTATGATTCTATGGTGGCTTGTCCATTTGGATAACGGGGCAGGGATTGATCCAACAGAACCTTTCTTTGATTTTGGAGAAAGCTGATTGTAACTTACATTCTGTGTTGTGGTTATTCTTGTGCCAGTCTAAGCAGCATTAATTACTGCCTCAGACTGATACCATCTGACAAATTACATGTACATGAATCTATTTGTTAGGATTTCTCTTTCTAGATAAAATGGGCTTCAGAACTGTGGATATTGATTTTTACTGTCTGTTTTGTAGTGCTTTGCCTGTATCTAGTGCTTTCCATCTCAGGATCTCAGAACCCTTCACAATCCCCCGGTAGGCAAGTGTCATGATTCCCCTTCTGCAGGCTGGGAAGCAGGGGGAGACAGAGTGGAAATTTCTTGCCTGAGGTCACCCAGTGAGTCTGTGTTGGGGGGGGGGATTTGACCCCACATCTTCTGATTCTCAGTCCTGTGCTTTATCCACTAGACAATACTTCCCTTCATGCTTCCTTAGCAGTAACACCTGACAGTTAAATGTCTTAATCTTTACAGCTTTCTCCAGGTTTGAAACCTAAGAGGAAGTCCCATTGCTCTGCAGTTCACTGTGCTCTGGGAGGGATGTGAAAGGCAGCCTGAACTCTGCTCTTTCTGGTCCCCTTTTAGCTGTATTCTGGGCACCTGCCCCTTCTCAGCCTGCCCCTAGGGCAGTGTCTGTTCTTCTCAAGGGCCTTATTAACTTCACTGTGCAGCTCAAAACATCAAAAAGGGGAAATGAATAATGGAGCCATTATAAGGCGCCTTCCCCTTTTGTTCTGTTGCTTGCCTGAGCCCAAGCATGTTGCAGGTATGAGAGATGCTTTTGTTTCCTGGGTGTGCCCCTCTTATTCCTTTTTACGAGAGCCTTGCCAAGCCGCCTAAGGACCTGTGCATGCGTGTGTGTGTGTGTGTATGTGTGTGTGAGCTGGGTCTTTCTGAGTTTGGAGAGAGCCTGGCTGATGGGGGGGAGGAAAAGGCCTGGGAGGGTTACCCGTTGCTGGGTAAGGAAAAGCATGGTTATCAGATTACTGGGGTAGGTGTGTGCTTCCCTCTTAAGTAAGATGGTGCGTGGTGGTGTCGGGAGCCTGATAAGAGGAAAGTGTCCTTAATGCTGCATTTGCCCCCAACACAATGGGCAGTGTGAGAGTTTGAACAAAACCCTTGATGAGAAGTGTCTATGGCCATGTGCCAGCCCTGGAGAGTATGGAATGAGTGTGTCTAGCATGTACCACTCAGAGGCCCCCTCTCCCGAGGGCTCGTCCTGTTCTGCCACCAGGTGGCAATAACAGCTTTCAGAGAAATTGCTGAAAGGGAATCTGCTCCCTGATCCGATGAAGTGGGTTTTAGCCCACGAAAGCTTATGCCCAAATACATGTGTTAGTCTCTAAGGTGCCACAAGGACTCCTCGGTGTTTTTGCTGAGTGTGTCTCTGTGTTTTTCTCTCTAATCCCTCCCTCCAGCTATGATGCCAGTCGGGTAGGCTCTGGAATGCCTCTGGCGCATGGTCCCTCCAGAATTAAATACATTTTCCAATTTCTTTAACTTTCTTGATCACACAGAAGCTGTCAGTAAACACCAAGCCACGTGAGGAAGGTTCACTCGTATCCTGGGGAGTCTCAAACAGGCTGCAGCCATGGGGCATTTTGCTCACAGCTTGGAGCTGGGTTCATACCAGGGCCTTCTAGGGTAACAATAAATAAATAAAATGGACTGTTGACTGCCTTTCAGCTTCGTTTTTGCACAGCGGTTTGGCGTGGTTGGCAACCAGGAAATGTTCAGACCTAGAGTACTGGGCTGGCGGGTCAAGATGAGATGCATTGGCACAGGGTGTGGGCCCAGGACAGGAACAGGAAGCTCCAGGCTGAGGGGCACTGATAGAGCTGTGTGCGGGAAGCCCAGGGCTGGCATAGAAGTGGGGGCTGCAGGTCAGAACTGAAGCCATTGGTGTGCAGAAAGCCTGCCTGGCACTTGCTGCTCTGCCTGGTTCCAGCCAGTGCTCTTCTGCTCTAACGTTCATCAAATATTAACTTCCACATTTTTTAACAGAAGAAAATATTCTGACGAGACCAGGCTGTGGCTTTCCTTGTGGCCCTGCTGCGGTTGGGTTTAAGCAGCTTCCTTAACACACGAGCTGTTGGCTGAGGGACACTCCTCCTGCAGGCGGCTGTGGAAGGGATTCCGTTCTCTCTGTGTGTGTTTAGGTCAGGGAAGCTATGAAACGCTGTATTATTTAGACTGCCTGTGCAAGTTTGTTTTGAAGTTACAGAATCCGCCTCCTACCGGAGTTAGTCCATAATTCCCCACATCAGCGTGTGCCCAGCGAGAGGCCAGTCTGGTCCCCCACGATTTCCAGGAACACCTCTCCTCTGAGACTGTGTCTGCCAATGGTACCCGCACGCTTACTTTGTGGGCAGCGTGGAGAGGAAGAGGCAGAGGCACAGATGGGCAACAAAGTGGCAAATGAAATTTAATGTGGATAAATGTAAAGTAATGCATATTGGAAAAAATAACCCCAACTATACATACAATATGATGGGGGCTAATTTAGCTTCAACAAGTCAGGAAAAAGATCTTGGAGTCATCGTGGATAGTTCTCTGAAGATGTCCGCACAGTGTGCAGAGGCGGTCAAAAAAGCAAACAGGATGTTAGGGATCATTAAAAAGGGGATAGAGAATAAGACTGAGAATATATTATTGCCCTTATATAAATCGATGGTACGCCCACATCTCGAATACTGCGTACAGATGTGGTCTCCTCATCTAAAAAAGATATACTGGCACTAGAAAAGGTTCAGAAAAGGGCAACTAAAATGATTAGGGGTTTGGAACGGGTCCCATATGAGGAGAGATTAAAGAGGCTAGGACTCTTCAGCTTGGAAAAGAGGAGACTAAGGGGGGATATGATAGAGGTATATAAAATCATGAGTGATGTGGAGAAAGTGGATAAGGAAAAGTTATTTACTTATTCCCATAATACAAGAACTAGGGGTCACCAAATGAAATTAATAGGCAGCAGGTTTAAAACAAATACAAGGAAGTTCTTCTTCACGCAGCGCACAGTCAACTTGTGGAACTCCTTGCCTGAGGAGGTTGTGAAGGCTAGGACTATAACTGCGTTTAAAAGAGACCTGGATAAATTCATGGAGGTTAAGTCCATTAATGGCTATTAGCCAGGATGGGTAAGGAATGGTGTCCCTAGCCTCTGTTTGTCAGAGGATGGAGATGGATGGCAGGAGAGAGATCACTTGATCATTGCCTGTTGGTCCACTCCCTCTGGGGCACCTGGCATTGGCCACTGTTGGTAGACAGGATACTGGGCTAGATGGACCTTTGGTCTGACCCAGTACGGCCGTTGTTATGTTCTTATGGGCGATTTTCTCTCAGTGGGCACCAGTTTCTGCTGGACTTTCCCTTCTCTCCTGCAGTCAAAATCTCCACAGGGCGCACTGGTGTCTGAGCGCCAGGTGCTCACCGCTGCCCCCTGCATCCATGACGGCAAAGACAATATGAAGAGGGGGCCACAAAAATCAAGGTGGGCTTCTTAACACTGTCCCAGAATACTGGGACTGAGACTGAGCCGGGGAAGCTGGTGATGCACTGGGCGCAGGTGAAGCACACACAGGTGCCCCAGGGCTGGATCCAGGGCTCCGACTCCATCAACACATGGATTATGATTATGCCCTGCTGGAGCTTTGCAGACCCCATCAGTGTCCCTACATGACGCTGATGGTGGCATCAGCAATGGAGGACATGGCTGGGAAGAGGATCCATGTCTCTGGGTTTGACAGCGACCGGCCTGACGAGCTGGTTTACCGATTCTGTGGTGTGGAGGATGAGACGGCCCACCTCATCTACTAGCACTGTGATGCCAGGCCTGGTGCCTCTGGCTCTGGGGTCTACGGCAAAATGTGGGACCCCAAGCAGCACAAGTGGGAGAGGAAGGTCATTGGGATCTTCTCAGGTCACAAGAGGCTGGGGAGCAGCATGACTATAATGTGTCTGTTTCCTTCACAGCCCTGATGTTTGCTCAGATTTGTTACTGGATCAAAGGAGATTATACAAACTGTCAGAATGCGTGAGCTGGGGACTTACCCACCATCCGCCCCAGAGACCGGGTTTGTGGGCTCCCTAACACTGATCCTGCCCTGTTCCTGGGGTCTGCACAGGCATGTGAGAAGGGTCAGGCACCCGCTGCTGAGTGGGGATGAACCTGTGCTGTTTCCTAGTGAGGCTGCTACACTGCCAAGCCTTATTCTACTTGTGTTTCAGTAGGTCTGCAAGTCACTTGGGATCAACTGGGGAAAGGCACCCCATGGCAGGAGCAGGATCACAGTCACAACTTTCCCCCTCTCCTTCAGCCCCAGGCAACGTTGGCTTAAGGGTAATTACAATAAAGCTTTCCCTTCCCATGCAGCTCAGCGTGGGCAAAGGTGCACGCCTCTGTCTCTGCGCTCCCTGAGGCTGGTGGGTGCATGGAGCCTGTGGCAATGTGCACACAGAGGCTGGTCTCTCTCTTTGCTCCCATGGCATTCAGTCCATGGTGCTTGGCCAGGTCCTAGTTCCACTGCATGAGCACCTTGCTCACCTGGACAGAGATGCACAGTCCCTATTGCCAAAAGGGCTGGTGAGCTATGGTTTGAGCCCCTGTGGCTGAAGGTAGTGTGATCTGTGTTCCCCAGGATCTTGGTTTTGCAAAAGCAGCCTGGCCCATAGTCACTGAAAATAGACCTCTTGCTTTCAGTGTGTTACTTCTGAAGACTGAGGTTCTGTGTGTTTGCTTCTGAGCTGCATTGACTTTCTATTGGGTCCTGGTGAAAATGTCTGTTGGTATGCTGGTGAAAGGGGCCTGAATGGCAGCCCTGGAGACTGACTCTTTTATGCACAGTGAGGAGCCCAGCAGGGGTGGGAGTGGGGCCGGTCTCCATGGCTCATCCAGTCATTGCCCTCTGATAACACTATCAGCAAGGCCAGTTCTAACTGGTGTAGGATGGTAAACACCTGTTCACTAAGAACTGGACTGAGAGCCACCTCTCCCCCACCCCCACCATTTTTTTTCACACTAGGGCTCCTAAGTCTTTATCTTCTGGTAGTGGCCCTTACTATCACTGTAATGTTTGCGATGGATCCATTTAGGCTAATATATATATGAATAAAAAAGTGTGAGTACAGATTTCTCCTTTGTGTCATGCAAGAAATAGGAAGGGAACTCATCTGTCTGGACTAGGAAACTGCCAGAGGAGGTGCTCTTCCTACAGAGCTGGAACCGACAGACACAGGATAGCTATGGTGCTGCCTCGGCTTCCTGAGATCATGCCACCAGAGGAGTTCCTGGACGTTCAGGGACTCAGCTAATGAAGGTGCTGGGCTATAGCTGGAGCCCTGAGACACTCCCATTCCTGACAAGAGTGGGGAAGGGGGCTTGGGTGTAGCACCACTAGATGTTTGTGGCACTTTACCGAGACAACAGACAGTCTCTGCTCCCAGTAGCTTATAATTGAGGAACACTGATGCTTCTTTTAATAACAAACCAATTCCAACACGTGCCCAGGCTGGTGTAGATTTTCAGCTGCTCTCTCCTATAATATGGATGAGAGGTAGAAGAGACCTCCTGGGTCACAGCCAGCTCCTCCATGGGTGAGTGGCGGGGGGGGGGGGTAGTGAAGGGTTATTCCCTGTTGTACATTTGATCCTGAGCAGTTCTACTCCTTGTCGTGGGAGACACTCCCACAGCTCTCAGAGTGAGATTCTCCCTGACACTCTACTTCTGTTTTCCTTTAAGTGGCTGTACCTCCCTACACACTTCTCGGGTGATTACCCCTTAGTCATCAGGGCTGTTGGATAACTCACAATGTAACTATAGCTTAGTTTGGATGCCTGGTCATGTCCTGCCACTGAATAGGAAGGATAGAGGCAGCCCCTGCTCCCTCTGAAGCTCAGAGAACTTGAGCTGCTCTAAAGTATGTTATCTAATGCAAAAGAAGAGACCATTGTGCAGGGACAAGTAATTGGTGCTTACATGACCTAAAACCAACTCACAGTCAAGGCTTGACTTACATAGAGTGGCTGAGCAGAACTTGGTGAAACTAAGTGCTGTCAGCACCTTTGTGGTTCCTTGCTCCTAAGGGCTCCTCAGATGCCAGTCCCAAGTTAGAGCAACCTTGGGCATGCTCCTTCACAGGTCTCAAACTGGATGAGGAGCTACGGGAACTCTTCACTAGGGTGATTCTCTTGTCTCAAGCTAAACTGGCTTTTAGCACAGCAAGCAAGAGCAGTAGGTTTCCAGCTCCTGCTTCTTGGTCTGGCCCCAAGTGCACTCTGGACATTCACGATGCTTCATATACTCTACGTTACAGGACCTGGCACTGACTGTGATGGTAGGAAATGGGGCAATTTCCCAGCATTCGCTGATGTGGGGAATTATGGACTAACTCCTCATCTTAGTACAAGCAGGTGAGTGTAAGTTTACCTACAATTTCCACCTGGTGACAAACCAGCTACTAGCACAGAGTGCAATGGGAAGACCAGTGAGACCAGCCCCACAGGGAAGACCCAGACAACAGTACGCAGACTCGTCTCCCCCACTGTGGTCAGAGGAGAGCAGCTCTGACATGCCAAAAGGATGTGTCCCCCAGAAGCCCTGCCACATGCCCAATGACAATGAATCACAAACTGCAGCATGTACAGGACTCAACGTTTATTTAAAAAACCCAAAGACAAACAAAACCATGGTGTAACAGTGAGGCTCTGCAACAGCCAGGCAGCACCACAGGTACAGCAAGGACTAAGACTCTGCAGGACTGACTGAACTAAGGGCCAGGAGTGCAGACAAGCACTTGCAAGTGACCAGTAAGATCTTGCTTTGCTTCTCTAATTTATACCAGCAACGATGCTTTAGAGCAGCAGACAAGATCGTAAATTACATATTTTAAAACTCCTGCCCTTACCCGAGAGATGCACAAGCAGCCAGGAGGGCTTTGATGGCTGTTATATTTCTCAGAAATCTGTGCTCTAGAGCAACCTCAGCTGTAATGACAACTTGGAGGCAGAAGTCTGAGCGTGACATGCTGCACTTATTCTTAATGAGAAATCCTGCAGAGTTGGCCACTCTATTTTCTTGCTGCCCTGTATCAGGACAGAACAGCCATTCCGGCCCAGGAGAGAGAAGGAATGAACAAATGTTAAACAGCCAGTCTAAGGAGGATTGCTTTTTGCTGGAACTTGGCTCCCACTCCACATCCCCATCCATAGGGCCAGGACAGGACTAGCTGCAGAGGGCCAAAGCCCCTCTGTGTGCTAGGACAGATTAGGCAGTTAGTAGATTATAGTCTGGTGATTGGTTTTCTGCATCTGAATGATCTTGCCAAAGCCACCTCTTCCCACATCATAGTCTGTCCGGTACTCGTCTCGCACCTGGGGCAAAGCAGTAACAGAAATTAGCATCCTGCACCTGCCTAGACACACACATTCTAAGAATCGGCATCCTCTTCCCACTCAATTGGTGGTGGGTTGAAATTCAGGTTAAAAGCCCTTGCAACTCCTTGAAATATCTTGCCAAGGAACCACTATCAAGGTGACTGATGAGAAGACCTCACATTTCTAATGGTGGGATCATCTTTAGACATAACAAAGCAACAGGGAAGGGCCAAACACTGTTTGATTTTGCTTTGCAGTTCACCTTTATGAATCACCAAGGCTTGAACCCAAAGCTTTTTCCTGCTGGAAATCTGGGAAGAAATGCGGGAAGGAATCTTACCTTCTCATGGGTGGGTATCGTTTGAGGATTAGACTAGCCTTACAACCATGTCATCCCCATTATTATCCTGTTTCTCACTCCCCACCTTGATTGCTGCACCCTTTTGAGAACACTAGGTTGAGACAAGAGCAATGCTTCATTTGGGCCATAGGAAGCTTGGAATCCAAACTTTCAAATGGCATTAAGCACCAAGCTCCAACTCTAGTGCTACTATAGAATCAGCTCTTAAAACAACTTTCAATTAACTTCAGTTCATTATTGAGTCTGCCATGCATGCCCATCTTTGTACTGGATCAGCCAAAGGTAGCCCCACACATCACCCAGCCCCAAGGAAGCCAGGCTCAGTGCTGATGCTAGTACTCTCTTTACCTGTCCTCCAGTCTTTCCTCTCCCAAACTGTCGTCCCTCCTTAAACCCTGCATCCCAGTCAGTCCTGATGATCCGGTCATCCAGTCGGGTGCCATTGATAAACCTCATTGCATGCTCAGCATCTGCTCTTGTGTAATATCTGGAATGCGTTATAAGGAAGACTCAAAGTGTTATTAAGCTGGTGAACCCCAGCTGCTCATGGGCAAAGAAGAGGGGAATGGTATTCACAGCACTCTGGAGCCCGGCCTTCCAAGCCAATAGACACCAGTATTCTTTACAGAGCCAACTGCTATATTCACAGCCATCCGATTCTAGCTCCCTCCTTGCACAGCAACACACTACACGGTTGTATTGTAGTGCCACTGCAGAGAAGGAAGTAGCTTGCCATCTCTCAGTTCAGAGATGAAGCAAGCAGGACAAGCCTGCCATCATGTTGCTAAATGCATTTGTTTTTGGGACAGGATCTTCTGAATGTTTTATGAGGGTTTGAACCTGCACCAGTCCTGTTTCCAGCCTTGCTTGTATAACAGTCTTCTTAACAATCCTCTTTATGCTACACTAGAGTCTACAGGGTATAAGTGGGAAGGGGAGAGGCCTAGCCCAAGAGGCTCTGCAAGGACAGCTGTCTGTTAGACTAGGGCCAGGGCAGTAGCCTGTGCTTAAGAAGAGCACACTAGGCTATTCTACTGGCCCATCCATATATAGACTGAATGGGCTGAGGAAGGCGCAGCTAGATGGTCTTAACACCTGGTGAAATTCTCTGGCCTGTGCTATGCAGGAGATCAGACTAGATGAGCACAATGATCCCTTCCGGCCTTAAAAGCTATTGCATCAATTTAAGAGATGAAAATAAAGGGACCAGATGGTGTGGAATCACTGTGACACACAATGACAGGTTTCAGAGTAGCAGCCGTGTTAGTCTGTAATTTGTTAGTCTCTAAGGTGCCACAAGTACTCCTGTTCTTTTTGTGACACACAAAAAATACAAGAGGCTGTCCCACTGTTTTAGTTTTCATTGCAAGCACCACAGCAACGTCTGTGACTGAGGCAGCGTGGGAGAGAGACAGCAGACCCTGTAAAGGGAAAGAAAGGGTTTGGTACTGTGATTTTGAGAGTTCACAACTTTCATGCTTGCCAAACATATCACGGTGCATACCCAGCTCCTCCAGAAAGGCCAGGAACACTCTGTAACATGTTCAATAGAGCTGATGGGATCATGTGATTCAATCAAAAGAGCAGTGGGAGAAAAACCATGGCAACAGTAAATGGGAAAGGATACTCCACAAAGCAGAAGCCACAAGGGGTTTTCTTGACCTTGTCTAGCCCCATGACAATCCTCTTGACATCTCCGCATTTGGAGAAGAGCTCCTGGATCTGCTCCTCGGTGGTGTAAAAGGACAGGTTCCCCACATACAGTGTGCAAGAGAACTTCAGGGCCTTCTCCTGTAGGTATCGGCTACCCTGAGAGCACAACAAAGAATAAGTGCAGCCTGAGTGACCTGCTGTTCAGTGGGTGCCTGAGCCACAGAGGCCGTGCGACCACTACACGTGCCCGTCTGGGGACCTCCGCCTTCGACTCCAGCTGCTCCTACTCGGAGTTCTGGAGCGCCTGGGTTAAAGATGGCAAAATTGGAAATCACTGCACCGGGCCTGGGAATGTCTGGGCTGCACCCCACATACTGCTCCCTGTCCCAGAGACCCCTGCCTCCCTCAGGTACTGCCCCCCCAGTGCTGTACCCTCCCACCGGCTCTGTCCCTGGGCACCCCTGACCCTCATCCCCCCTCAGGCTCAGGCACCGCTCCCCCCGGCGCTGTACCCTCCCGCCCCTCCCTCAGGCTCGGTCCCTGCCCCCCCGGGCACTGTGCACCCCCAATCCCTGTCCCTCCCCCCTCAGGATCAGGCACCGTCCCCCTCCCGGGCGCTGTTCCCCCCGCCCCTCCCCCCGGGCGCTGTGTATCCCCGGGCGCTGTCCCTCCCCCCTCAGGCTCAGGCACCGCCCACCCCGTGCTGTACCCCCCACCGCCACTCCCCCGGGGCGCTGTGCACCCCCAATCCCTGTCCCTCCCCCCCCGGGTGCTGTTCCCCCCACCCCTCTCCCCGGGCGCTGTGCACCCCCAATCCCTGTCCCTCCCCCCTCAGGCATCACTCCCCCCGGCGCTGTAGCCTCCCGCCCCTCCCTCAGGCTCGGACCCTGCTGCCCCTCCCATGGCACTCCTGCCCCCCCGGGCGCTGTGCGCCCCCAATCCCTGTCCCTCCCCCTCAGGCACCGCCCCCCAGTGCTGTACCGCCCCCCTCAGGCTCTGTCCCTGTGCACCCCTGCCCCCTCCGGGCGCTGTACACCCCTGCCCCTCATCCCCCCTCAGGCTCAGGCACCGCCCCCCAGTGCTGTTCCCTCCCCCGCCCCTCCCTCAGGCTCTGTCCCTGCCCCCCCGGGCGCTGTGCACCCCCAATCCCTGTCCCTCCCCCTCAGGCACCGCCCCCCAGTGCTGTATCCCCCCCCTCAGGCTCTGTCCCTGTGCCCCCTGACCCCCCGGGCGCTGTGCACCCCCAATCCCTGTCCCTCCCCCTCAGGCACCGCCCCCCAGTGCTGTACCCCCCCCCTCAGGCTCTGTCCCTGTGCACCCCTGCCCCCCCCCGGGCGCTGTGCACCCCCAATCCCTGTCCCTCCCCCTCAGGCACCGCCCCCCAGTGCTGTACCCCCCCTCAGGCTCTGTCCCTGTGCACCCCTGCCCCCATCCCCCCTCAGGCTCAGGCACCGCCCCCCAGTGCTGTTCCCTCAGGCTCTGTCCCTGCCCCCCGGGCGCTGTGCACCCCCAATCCCTGCCCCTCCCCCCGAGGCTCGGGCACGGCCAGCGCACCCGGAAGTGCTGGTCCCGGTACTGGCTGATCTCGCAGTAGGAGTCGCTGTTGAGGCCGCTCAGCGTGGCGCTCAGCACCCCCGACATCCCGGCCCCCGGCTCCCCGGAACCTTCCAGAACCAGCGCGAGGCCGACTGCCGGGAAGGAAGAGGACCGAAGAGCCCCATTGGCTTAGCGCCTGCTACTCACCGCCAGGAGGTCGGGCCTACAACCTCATTGGAGAGGGGCACGGTGGCTGCCGTCCATCACGCCCTGGAAAGCCAATCAGAGCGCTGGATTCGGCCGCTAGTGCCAATAAAATGGTGGCGGGGCCGAGAGCCCCGCCCCGCCCCGGGGTCTCTGGGAGCTGTAGTTCCCCGCCTCGCGTGAGGTAAGGCGCTGGACACTACATATCCCAACATTCCACGCGGCGGCACACGCCGCCTGGGCGGGAAACGGCGTCTCGCTGAGGAAGCGCGAGGCGAGTGGTGCTGGCGCCCTCCCCGTCGGGTGTCTGTGCGTTCCTGGGCGGAGCCCGAGCGCTCCCAGAGGCCGGGGTTCGAGAGCCGAACGGGGCCTGGCCCGCCCTTGTAGCGCCTGGGTTGGCTTCCTGAGGCGCGAGCTTCAACGGACCCTGTGAGAGGGGGGGAGCCCGGGCTGCGGCCGGGATGGGCCTGCTGCGATAGGACCGCAGCGTGGGGGCTCCTCGCGGGACGGTCAGGGAGCGCTCCCTGTAGGACCCGCCTGGGGGGGGGCAGAGTGGGGAGAAGCGCCGTGACCCCAGGCTCGGGGCGGAAGCTGGGGCGGCCAGGAGACGCGCTGTGCCCCTAGGTGGTGGGGCGGCCAGGAGAAGGGCTGTGCCCCTGGCCTGGGGACGGAGTGGGGGGTGACTAGAAGAAGCACCACACATCCAGGCTGGGTGCTAGGGGAGTGGGGTGGGGTAGGGGAACAGGAGATGCACCATGCCCCTGGGCAGGGTGTCAAGGGACAGAGCTGGGCAGGGGAGAGGCCAGGAGAAGCACCAAGGTGGGCTCCTGGGATGCTTTTGGTCTTCCCTTGGTGGTGTGATGTCAGACACATATCAGGGGGTAGCCATGTTAGTCTGTATCTACAAAAACAATGAGGAGTCGGGTGGCACCTTAAAGACTAACAGATTTATTTGGGCATAAGCTTTCGTGGGTAAAAACCTCACTTCTTCAGATGCAACACATAGGCGCCAACTTTCCCCGGCGACCCCCCCCTGCCCCAACTCTGCCCTTTCCCCACCCCTGCCCTATTCCCATTCTAACCTCTTCCCCAAAGTCCCTGCCCCAACTCCGCCCCTTCCCCGCCCCTATCAGACCCCTTCCCTAAATCCCCGCCCTGGCCCCGCCTCTTCCCTGAGCATGCCGTGTTCTCCCCCCCCCCCCCACTGTGCGAAACAGCTGTTTTGCAGCACAGGTGCTGGGAGGGCGGGGGAAAACGGGCATGGGGAGGAGGCAGAGCAGAGATGAGCTGGAGCGGGGTGGTGGGGTGGGGAGCTGCGGGTGCTCCAATTTTTCTCTGTGGGTGCTCCAGCCCCGGAGCACCCATGGAGTCGCCGCCTGTGGTCAGACATGCTGGCGGCAGCTGGCCAATCTCGCTGTGTGTGCCGCATACAGCGGGTCCATGGTCAACCCAGCTGCGTGCCAGGACAGCCACCTTCCCCCTGGGCTCAGACAAGCACTGTAGTACAATAAATGAGCAAATGTGATCCCTACCACCCCTGTTGTTCCCTGGGCTGGCTGAAGAGCTGCTGGCTAGACCCTTCTCTAGATTCCCTTCGGCTCCCGTTTTAAAGAAAGACTGCACAATGGTCCTTAGCTACTTAACTGTCCCTCTAAATGCAAGAACCAAGAACTACACAGAGCTTTGATTACTTGTGTAATATTTCATCTGTGGTCTGTGCATACCTGTCAACCTGGTGAGTCCCAGATATTACTCCTGGGGGGAATTCTGTGCCAAGAAATTAAAAGTTCTGCAATAAAAAAAAAAATTCTGCCCACAATATTTTCAAATTCTGCATATTTTATTTGTCAAAATAACACAAAATAATCACATCAGTTTCAGTTATTTTTGGTCATTTATTTCAGAATACCTGTCAGCAAGTATGTCTGTAACAATACAGACAACAAAAAAAGATTCATGAAATGTTTTTTGACAAATAGATTCCTTACTAGGCATATTAATACAGAACTCTGAGTAATAAATCATTTAAACTACAATATAGAGCCTTATTTTCTGCACCCCTCAGAAGCAGTGCAAAGGTTTTGGGGAGTCAGGAGTAACAGAGGAGCTGTGAGAGAGGGAAGTAAGTGCTGGGAAGGAGCCTGCATGTGAACTTGGAGGGCTGTTAGGTATAGGTGGGAAAAGTATGGAAGATTTGGTGGTGGTGGGGGGGGGGGGCTGGGAGGGATTGTTAGGGAGCTTCCCCCATGTTGACCCCTAGCCTCTCCCATTAAGTCAGGCACATCTGCCCCTGTTCCCATGTGTCCTTGCACCATCTGTCCACATGTCCTTCCAGCCCCACTCAGACACCAACCAGCCCCATCCCCATGTGGCCCTGCACCCCTCCCCCATCCCCATGTGTTTCTGTGGCCCCACTCAGCCACCCCCCTGTCCCTAGGTATTCCTGTACCCCCTCCCCCATGTGGCCCTGCACCTCCCTCCCCCGCTGTGGCCCTACACCTCCACTCCCATTCAGCCCCTGCCCCAGGTTGTCCTCCCCCAT
Organism: Emys orbicularis; assembly: GCF_028017835.1. Taxonomy (NCBI): domain Eukaryota; kingdom Metazoa; phylum Chordata; order Testudines; family Emydidae; genus Emys; species Emys orbicularis. Next base: position 946,231 of record NC_088691.1, read on the forward strand.
TAGCCCTTATGAGCCCCTATTTATGACCCCCCTGGCAGGCCCATGCTGTCTGTCTCCCCATATCCCCAGTATCTTGGCCTGGCCTGACGGGCACTGTGAAGAAGGCCGGCTCTTTCTCTTCCCTGGCTGGCGGGGCGCTGCTGCTCTGTTCTAGTGCTATAGCACCCTCTGGTGGGCAAAAAGTGGAACTGCAGCAACTTTCTGGCAGAAGCTTTTTTCTGTGCAAAAAATATGCATGGCTCATTAATTATGCACGTACAGTGGTGCAGAATTCCCCCAGGAGTAAGATATGAGACAAGAATTAAAAATGGGAGAGTCAAAAATAGCCAATCAGAAATTGTGATTTATGTTAAATGCCCTGCCACATTTCTGTAACAGTTCCTGAATTAGAATTTTTGCAGTAAATCACTTGTGGTAATGGAAGTGAGGAAATAGCAAGTAGATGTTTGGATAATGGTAAAAATGGGTCTCTAGGAATGCTGCTGCTATTGAAGTCAATGGTAAAATATCCTTGACTTCAGTGGGAGTGAGACCAGGCTTATAGTAAGGAATAGTTGAGAGGTATAGGCCTGTGTAGTAGAAAAGTTGACTATATGGCTTTTAAAATAATTGTGTGTGTGTGTGTTAAAGGACTTGATTCAACGCTTTAGAAATGAAGGGGGAATCTCACTTACTGGAAATTAAAGGTACGAATCAGTAATCTTTGAAAAACTAAATGTTTTGTTGATAATTGTGTAAATAATTTAGTGCTACACATGTATATTTTGTGTGTCATGAGGGAGTCCAAAGGGAATAAAAGCCTCATTCCCAGGTTTTTCTAATTATAGTCAGGAAAATCTGACTCTTCCTGATGATATGCTTTGTCTTGAAGCCTGAATGTCAGGGAAGGCTTGACTAGTAAGAGCTTGACACAGTGTGGGACGACGGTGTTCTTATGCAGCTAGGGAGAATAATATTTCTGGCCCTGAATAAATGCTTGAAGATTAGTTTAGCTTGGGCTGTCAAAGTTTTGTCTAGCCCCATGCCCAGTAAAGTGAGCACACAAGTACAAAGGAGAAATAGGGAAGGAAATATCAAGCATGCTGTCCGGTTTGCAGTCCAAAATAGCCACTTGATGACTACCTTCAGCCCAAGAAAAACAAATCACATTACATAACTTGCAATCAAAGAATGTTTGATTAGGCTTGATGTGCTAGAAGAACTAGTCACAGTCAAAGAAATTTTGGAGACAGACTGGTTTTTTATTAGAAAAAATATACTAAAGATATATTGTCAGCTTTCTGTGAAACCCCACAAAATGGGCTTTCGTGGTGCTGAAGAAAACCTTCCCTTTCAGTTAGGACATTTAAACAAAACTTTTTTTGCTTTTTCCGGAAGTTGTTTTTGGTGACTTTATAGCTTAAATTTATTATCTGACCATTGGCATTTAGTTGGGTAAAAACAAATATCTGTTGTGAATAAAAAATGTTCCTGCCCTGGATCTGACTAAAAGTTGTTCTCAGCAAGGCAGAGGCCCTAAAGCAGAGGTAGGCAACCTATGGCACGCGTGCCAAAGGCGGCACGCAAGCTGATTTTCAGTGGCACTCACACTGCCTGGGTCCTGGCCATTGGTCCGGGGGGCTCTGCATTTTAATTTAATTTTAAATGAAGCTTCTTAAACATTTAAAAAACCTTATTTACTTTACATACAACAATAGTTTAGTAATATATTATAGACTTATAGAAAGAGACCTTCTAAAAACGTTAAACTGTATTACTGGCACGTGAAACCTTAAATGAGAGTGAATAAATGAAGACTTGGCACACCACTTCTGAAAGGTTGCCGAGCCCTGCCCTAAAGGTATCTTGACTTAATGGAGTTCTCCTAGAACTGGAAGGGACCTTGAAAGGTCATTGAGTCCAGCCCTCTGCTTTCATTAGCAGGCCTAAGTACTGATTTTGCCCCAGATCCCTAAGTGGCCCGCCCAAGGATTGAACTCACAACCCTGGGTTTAGCAGGCCAATGCTCAAACCACTGAGCTATCCCTCCCCCTCTTATTTTCCTTCTACTGTGCTTAGCTAATCAGTGCTCGAAAAGCAACTGGTTAGTGGATAAAATAACACTTGAATAATTACAGAACTAGAGACAAGGGAGACATTGAGGGGTTTTTGTTTCTCAAACCTGTATGTGGAGAAGTTTTTACATTATGATGAACACCGCATATTGAAAAGGGAGTGAGGGCCTTACATTCGGAAACCCAGTAAAGTGACCTAATTCTCTCTCTATTCAGTGACTGGTTAATACAGCAGTTAATTGAGTTTGTCAGTTTTCCTTTTAAACCAGGGGAGGAATTTAGAGACCCAGAATAGCAGTTTTATTTGTTCGGTTTTTTTAATCATATGCTTCATAACCGTTTGTATGGGAGTTTCAGGATTCTAGGTTCAACCTGTCATCAAAATAGTGACTTTACTTTCAGCCTTCTTAATAAAAGCACTGGCGTTGACTCACTCACAGTAAAGTTACTGAATGCAGGTTTCATGCAGCATTGTACTGTTAGAGAGTGCCAAAGGGTAAAAGTCATTTAGAATGGAAACAAAAGACACTGTCAGGAAAGAGATATTTTATTAGCAAATTAAATGTTGGGCCAAAATATGCTCTCATTGCCTGGATTCAACTCTGTGTAAGTCAACAGATTTAATTGGTGAAGCTCACCAGAATTTAGTTTCATTGCGTACGTAAAAACTTCCTCTAGGTTTCAGAATTATTTCCTCAGGCTCCGCCTTCACTTTGTGTTTATTAGTAGACAGAAGGCTATGGAGAAAATGTAAACTGACTGGTTTCTCTTGTTCAGACATTCAAAAATGATGTGCTGCTCTTAATCTTTGTGTGAAGTTCACTGCATTGCTGTCTCTTGTTTGTCTTTCTTTCAGTGTTAATTCAAGAGCTGGTGAAGAAAGACACCTCATCAAATGTACCTGAGATCATTGACAAACTGTTCAGTGAGATAGAACGTGTGGATAACGAGGCTGGGAATGAGATTCAGGAGGCTCAGGTAGAGGGCCGGAAACAATTGCTGAAAACACTGGGTATTTAAAAACAATCTAATCTTGTGGCCAAGGTAAAGGTGAACAGCTCTGTGTCAAGAATGTATTGACAGGGCCTACTACAATAGAGTATCATATAAATATGTGAGTTTGGCTTAGCCCTCCCTGCCGATTTGCCCCCCCCGCACCTCTTAGCCCCAGTTAACAGCAGAGAGCACAAATGTGGTTCCGAGTGAGGGCAGAGTAAGGATAGCTTCAGCAGATATTACTGAGCTTGTTCAGAATCATGCATGCTCAATATATAGTACCATGTCAATTTAAAACAAGTGACTTTTTGCTTGTTTTGGAGCAGTTGGGTTGGCATTTTTATGCAGTCACAGCCCGCAGGTTTTTCTGCTTGTCTTGTGACTACTTCTGCTTTTTTATTTTAACTATGCCCCTTGCTGCCCGTGGATGTTTTTTGACACAAACCCTGCCCAGCATCATGGCATCCTGACGCAACCCCTCCCAGCATAATGATGCAACCCCCACTGTCCGCTTATATTTTCTGGCTTGGTTTTGGGTGGTATTCTGGCTAGTGCTCTTTGGATACAGGCATGGCTGTGCCTGTGTGTAGCTTACAAGGAACATTGTTGACATGTGAATTAGATATTATGAAAGTCCTGAGCACGTAACAACTGGGGCCTGTTACAGTGGAAATCTTTTGGAGGTTCAGCCCCTTAGGTCAGTAGTATATACATAAGGGGAAGCGCAAGGGTCTTGACTGTTTCCAGCCCCATCCCTGTTCCCCTTCTGAAAATGCTACTTTTGCCTTTTCAGTTTGGACTCACTCTTATGAGAGCAACCTATTGTTAATTAAGCATTTACTTCAGAAATTTGGTGTGAAACCAAATATTTCCTTCTATTGATTTGTACTGATTCATAGATGCATAACTTTTAAGACTAGAAGGAACCATTCTGACCATTTACTCTGCCCTCCTGCACAACAAATTGGACCCTGTGATTTCTGCATCAAGACCATAACTTCTGGTTGAGCTAGAGAGTATATCTTTTAGAAAGACATCACTGTTGATTTTAAAGACATCAAGTGATGGAAAATATACCATGTCCCTTGGTATGTGGTTCCAATGGCTAATTACCTTCACTTAAAAATATGTACCGTATTTCCAGTCTGAATTTGTATAGATTCAACTTCCAGCTGTTGGGTCTTGCTAGAATAAATAGCCCTCTACTGTCAGAAGTCTTCTCCCTGTGTCAGAATTTATTCACCATAATCAAGTCACCTCTTAACTTTCTTTTTGATCAACTAAGTAGATTGAGCTACTTAAGTCTGTCACTGTGAGAGGATTTTTAGACCTGAAGCTATTCTTATAGCTTTTTTCTGAACCTGTTCCAATTTTTCAACATGTGTTGGGAACTTTGCACGTTTTGAACATCCTTATTAGACTTTGAAATACATTAGTAAGTCAGTTGTTTCTTAATGGTAATGGATATGCTATTGCACAAGGTTTGTGTGTGTGAGATCATTTAATTCCAGACGGATGGAATAAACCGGATCAAATGTTGACAAGTTCAGGAATGGGCTTGTTGTAAATGAGTGTAAGGACAATTGAGTAAAGTGATAGATGAAGGGGATCTGTTCAGGAAGATGCTTTACTGACACAAAACAAAGGATTTAAAATGTTTCTGAAATCTTGATTTCACATACAGAATTCCCCACTGTGCACAATTTCAAATTATGGCTGAAGACACTGATGGCCAACGTGGGTATGAATTGATGGGTGCTATTGCCATCAGTCTAATTAGATCTTTTCAATTGTAAGTCATGTCATTCTTTGATTTACACAAGCATATAGATATTTACCTATATATGGTTCTGTTACATCAAGAAGTTCAAATATGACCCAGATCAAGACAAAAAGGCAAATTCTAATGAAATTTTTTCTGTCCTCCTAGATGGAAGAAAGTGCAATAAGCCTATGGAATTGGGCTGTGACTAACCGAGTAGATTCAGTCATCAATGATGAGCAAAGAGCTAAATGTATGTATGTGTTTTGTGTCCTAGATTAAAGTTCTTTTATATTGTAAAAGAAAAGCTCTTATGGTACAATTATTTTATTTAACGTTTGTATATAGTGCCATAGGGTTGTGTGTATCTTTGCAGATAAAATGAAGGCAGAGAGTACTTTGCAGCTGTTTTGTGTAACCAACTAAGGAAGGATCACTCCAGTGCAAGAATGATCCTCTGGTGACACAGTCAGTGTAGGAGTTGTTATATTGCTCCCCTTTCCTGCTGCCTGTAGGACAGACCAGAGGAAAGGAGCTGTGTCTGGACTCCTCTGTGCTTCACTAATCCTTGGCTATGTTTTTGGTCCATACATTTTTGGAAATAAACTGTACTGATATAAGTGTCTGGGCTGTGTGGGGCTGCACTGATAGACGCTGATATAGACCTGAAGAGCTTTGTGCAGCTCAAATGCTTGTATCTTTCACCAACAGAATTTGGTTTAATAAAAGATATTACCACACCCACATTGTATCTCTAATAAACCAATTTAGTTAAATTGGTACAAAACTGTGTGTAGACAAACCCTAAGGATTCTGCAGACCTAAGGTTGATCTAACCTGGTGCAAGGCAAGTGGCCCTGCACAAGGGGAGCATCATGATTGGTGGAGTGCAAAAGTGAACTTTAAAGCCACCTTTGTATTTGCACCTTGACTTGCTCTCTCTGCAAATCTGCAGGACCCCAGTATCTGGTCCATAGTTTTTGCTGTAAGGGGCTTACAGTCTAAGTTATATACATAATGCAGGGAGAGATGATATTAGGCAAAGGGGAAGGAGGGAGGCTTACTAGTTCTAGGGCACAATCTCATCAGCTCTCATATCATAGTTAAAGGTGACCTGCAAAGGATATTTAAAAAAATTGGGGTTGTGTTCTTTTTTTTTTACTTTTTGATGTATGAAGAAGAACTGAAAGATTTGTTCTGTTAGCTTGTAACTTTTGAAATATAAAGAACGTCAACCTTGTCTTTCTTGGTTTTGCCAGAGGATATTTTGGTGTACATCACAGAGCAACACACTGTTGATTCTTAACAAGCAATAATAAATGAATTGCATCATGGTATTTACCCTGATGTCCATTGTTATTGTTTGTTATTCATTCATTACAAAATGTTTACCGATGTGCCTAAATTACACTTCTTGTGCCAGCTAATCTCCATGCACTGGAGAGAGATTCACTCTGATGAAGGGCAGGCTGTGTTTTCGCAGCTGCCTTTCCTTGGGGTTTCTGCTTAGGACAAGCTTTAACTCCTCCTGGAACTTTGTAGAAGCTGCAGAGAGAAGGTGCTGAATCAGGCCACTCCCTGGTCATTTTTCTCTTCTCAGCTAGTTCCACCCTGCTTTGTGGGCTGCACTGTATTCTAATGATCCCCTGGGCATAGCTAAGGTTTTGACTTCTGTGCACCTCCATAGCCTTGTCCCTTGCAGAACTATTTGCTGACACAGACCTCCAGGGTTTATGCCAAGATAAACACTAGGTGAATCTGCTCCCAAATATGGAGAGTCTAAGTCTGTTCCAATTAAGTTAATAACAAAACTCCTATTGACTTCAGTGGGAACATGTTTAAGTCCCACATGGTAGAAACATATACTACCCATCATACTTTGTAGTGCAGTAAGGTTTCCAGGCTGGCTGCAGTCTCCAGGGCGCTTTCCCATTGGTGTGGTGCTTGGGTATGATGTGGAGCTGGAGCTTCTAATTTGCAGTGGATCTGCTCTGAGATTTGCAGTTATAAAAACATCAGTTGTAAGCTAATGTGCTGAATTCCATTTTACTCTGGTTATATGAGACAGTCAGCACACAACAGTGTTCTGGTTGCAGGGCCGGCTCCAGCATTTCTGCTGCTCCAAGCAAAAAAAAAAAAAAAAAAGCCGCGATCGGCGGCGGCAGTTCGGCGGCAGGTCCTTCGCTCCTTGAGGGAGTGAGGGACCTGCCGCCCCCGAATTGCCGCAGGTGCCACCCCTCTCCCTTGGCCGCCCCAAGCACCTGCTTGTTAAGCTGGTGCCTGGAGCCGGCCCTGTCTGGTTGTTAGGTTTATGGGGGTTTACATTACCTAAGAAATGTTGTTTCTGACTGCATCAGTTGGTGAAGAAGTAGCCTCTCCATAGTCTGACTTTAGAGTTGGAGTTCATAAGGGCTTGAAAGAACAGGGGAAGTGGCCCATCCTTATGTATGCATGCATTGTTTTCTTGCAGTGCGCCATGTTTCTTGCAGGCTAGTGTGCCTATGTGAAGGCAGCGATCCTCCAGAGGAGAAGGTGCGAAGACAGATTTTGGTAAGTCTAGCTAAATGGTGAGAATGCAAGTGCAGTATGGTGGGTTCCAAGGGAAATCTTGGAAAGGTATTTTCAAATGATAGAGTAATTCAGGAAAGTGAGTGAAATTATATTTCTGAGGGATGTATCTGCTAAAGTTGGACCTGTATTATCACAATGACACCTGGTTGAGCCACTATAGTTAGGGGTTTCTCAGCCATACCATTATGAGCCTTGACTTCCATAGTAAACCAGCATAACACCCCTTAGTCCATGGTGAGAACATGAATTGCTGAGGTCTCCCACATGGAAATTAATGGCACTAGTTCTGCCTTACCCAGCCAATACGAATATTGTGAAAGAAGTAAATTACTGCTTCAGTACCTTATGGAAAAGAATACATCCTGTTGTGATAACTGGGCCTACAAATTTACCCTAATTATGAGCTCAACTGTAAAAAGCGAGTGCAAGTTCATAAAATGCCACAGTAACCTGTAACAACAAATGCAAGACAAACTGAATTAGGCCAAGCAAAAATGCCTATTGATATAACTCAAGGACTGTGTTAAGATCATGCTTGGTAAACAAGAAAAGTGTGGAACTGGAAATCAGTGAACCAAAATTGGTGTGTCAGACACTAGGTCTAATTGGTGGACAAAACGATGAGTGAATGGGCTGTTCTTCCCCTTTTGTGGTCCTCAAAAGAGATTTTTTCGGGAAAAGAGGGCTACCATAATGCTGGCTGACCGAAAGACTAGAGAAGGGGAAGGAGCAATCTTCACAATGATGGCTGTTGCCGTCCACTGTCTCTTGGGACCCAGTACCTTCTTCATCCTAATCCTGATGGATGTCCTGATCAGGCCAGAGAGAGGGACCCAGATGATACTACCACCTCCACTGACTCTAGCTAACTCCCAGATACAACCTGGGATGTGAGACTGTCACACCCCTGGTGTGACCTTTTCCTTCCCCACCTTATTTCTTCTCTCTCCTATTCCTCTCCTGTTTCCTTCTATCTAATAAGAGTCTGGCTTAGCCAGCCAAGACTATATTTTGCAACACTGGTGTAAGGCTGTGACCAAAAAGAAGAGGTAGCTAAATGGAATGCCCTAAACAGCCTGGTACTGGTGTATAAGTTTGCAAGGTCTTGGAGTGGCTGGTAGGAATGATAGTATGCCTGTGTTTTTCCAGCAATGAGGTTACAAGTGAAAGTCAACACCAAAGACACAAACTGCATTTTTATCTTTGCTATTCTCCCCGTTTGTGTGTTTATCTTCTTTTATCTTCTTAGGAAACAGAATCAAACTTTAACATAACCAATGACAACAGCTCCAGCCCATCTGAACTAACATCTTCTTTTCCCTGAAAACGACTGTTTTTACCATCTTTATATCCTCTAAGACAGTGGTTTTCAAACCATGGGTCGCGGAATGGAAGGGACTGGGTCACGGCGGCTCTGGTCAGCACCGCCGACCAGGCTGTTAAAAGTCCCATTGGCGGTGCTGCCTGGCTAAGGCAGGCTAGTTCCTACCTGTTCCGACACCGAGCTGCACCTCAGAAGTGGCCAGCAGCAGGTCTAGCACCTAGGCGGGGGGGCCACGGAGCTCTGCATGCTGTCCTCGCCCTGAGCACCAGCTCCGCACTCCCAGCCAATGGGACCTGGGGGGAGAGGGGGCGGTGCCTGCGGGCGAGACCCACACAAAGCTGCTTGTGCACCTCCGCCTAGGAGCCAGACCTGCTGCTGACTGCTTCCGGGCACAGCACGGTCTACAGTGCCGGGACAGGCCGGAAACCTGCCTCTGCACCCCCGCTGCGCCGCTGACTGGGAGCTGCCCGAGCTAAACCCATGCCCCAACCCCGCGCCCCAATCCCCGGCCCCACCCCAGAGCCCTGACCCCCCTCCCTCACCCCAGCCCCTGCCATAGCCCTGAGCCCCCCCAAACCTGGAGCCCCATCCTGCACCCCAAACCCCTCATTCCTGGCCTCAACCTAGAGCCTGCACCCCCAGCCCAGAGCCCTGACCCGTTCCTGCACCCCAACCTCCTGCCCAGAGCCCCCTCCTGCACCCTGAACCCCTCATTCCCAGCCCCATCCCACAGCCCTCACCCCCATACCCCAACCCTCTTCCCTAGCCCTGAGCCCCTCCCACACCCCAAACCCGTCATCCCCAGCTCCATTGGGTCGTGGGCATCAACAGTTTTCTTCAACTGGGTTGCCAGAAAAAAAGTTTGAAAACCACTGCTCTAAGAGACTGTCATATAAAGGGGTTTTTCCTTCTAAGGGGTTTTTCCAGCTAAAGGGAAAAGGGACAAGGGTTGTTGAAGTGAAAGCCTTATTTAATACTTTACAATTCAAATGCTTTAGCTATTTTTCCTTCTTGTCTGTATCTTTAATTAATAAAAGGGTAAAAGGATTTTTAATGGTGTGTTTGCCACGGTACTAAGCAGGCTGAGGCACGGGGGTACCATTTCAGATTTTGGTGGTGGTGGGGGGGCAACTTTAACTGTGAATCCAGGGGCTACTTAGGCACCTGAAAACTCTAGGGTTTTTTTCAGATAATAACTTAGAAATTAGCTGATTAGGGCACTGTATCTAATTCCTATATAAAAGAAGAAGACTAAATAAATATTAGACCCACTCAGCTCTAATACTAACATGTTCTCACATCTTTTGTTAAGTCACTTAAGGGACACTGGTTAGGTTTAAAATTGTAATGTATATTCTTTGTTACTAACTCTTGAATACAACAATTGAAACAACTGTAGAAAAATCTAGATGACCTTTTTATCACTTTTTTGCAGTTCATCAAGCTTGGAATAGATCATTTAACTTTGGAAACATCCAAGTAGGGCAAAGCCCCCTGAATTTATACTGCACCTGCCTGGGGTTGTTAGGGTGTTACCTCACTACAAATAATAGACTAGAAACTGACCTTAAACAGGAGTGAAAGTGACACTTTCAAGTTAATGTTAAAAAATCGTTAAAAAATCATGAATCAGGCTCACCAAAAATTATGAGATTGGCTTTAAACTCATGAGTATGTAAAAATAATAGATTTGTTGTTCTTTTTATTTGCCTTCTGCTTTTTGAGCCTTTAGGGTGCACTAGGGTCACATTTTGAAGCGTTCTCCACAGCCACGAGGGCTAGAAACTTCATTTTTCTTTAAGAACGAAGGCTGAAATCATCACATATCCCCTTGACTCCTGGAGCTAGAGCTTTAAGGAAAACAATTATCATGAGACGCTTGACAAAATCCCGAGCCTTGGTAACACTGCTTTTACTTCTGTTTAAAGGCTAGTTACTTTCCAGAAGGCTCTTAAGCACAACACTACAGTGATTGAGTTGCAGTTCTCACAGGAGAATATTTAAAACCAAACACCAAGAAAATTCTATATTTTAAAGTTGAGAAAAAAACTGAGACTTCTGAGGTACATCAGGGCAACTGCAGGCAGGAAAAGAAAATAAACAGGCACAGGAGCTCTGGACAGCTCTTCCTTTAGAAAGAAGGTTGGAGGGTCAAATCTTCTAGTTCTTAATCCAGTAAAATATCTATTGCCTCCACTCATAGATATTAACATGTGCTTAATAAGTATACACTTCATACTTAAATATCTGAGCCATCTTATCCAGGGCTACACATTTGATACACACTGGCTCTCAGGGACTGTATTGTCTGGCATATTCTGAACAGTGCTGAGCACACAGATGGTGCCCAGTGAATAACACAAATCATGACAATAATTGTTGACTTTATGGACTCTGTGGATGTAATTTCTGTTCTTTGTTCTGGAATTGGGCTGGATACAGCTGAAACCCTAAGAGTTTGAGGCATAAATACACCTGATACTTATGACACTTTCTGATTATTTCCTTTTCTCAAACATAGAACAAAAACAAATGACAAAACAAAATGGTTTTCAGTTAAAATGTAAAATTGCACAGCAGCCATTGCTTTACAACCCAGCCTGGGGCAGAACCTGCCACCCCTTGGGAGTTAAGTGATCTCCTGTCATCTGACTCTGATTCTCCATCCTTTCTGACCTCTGTGCTGCTTTTCATGCTGTCAATCATGACCTCTATCCCAACCTCCTGGGTCCATTTGCTGGAGTCTCAGATAACTGGACGCCTTGGTTTTGCTCCTATCTATCAGAGTCCTTTTTTTTTTTTTTTTTTTTTTTTTTTTTTTTTTTTTTTGCAGCATGCAGCAGAGAGAGTGGCTGGCCTGCTGGATAGGGAACTAGCCCTGAAAGACCTGGGTTCTACTCCCCGTGGACTTTCTGTATGACCTCAGGCCATAGTTTCAAAGGTTTTTAGGCACCCAAAGATGCTGCTAGGTATCTAGTGGGGTTTACAAAGCACCTAACCTTCTAGGTGCTTTTGAAAATCTCACTAGGTGCGTAAATACCTTTGAAAATCTGGCCTTTAGTCTGTGTGTGCCTCAGTGCCCCCTCTGTACAATGGGGATAATAGCACTGCTCTAGGAGAAATAGGTTAGATCTTGTGACGCGCTCAGATACTACGGTGATGAGGCCACATAAGTACCACAGGTAGAGTGGGAACTTCTCTGTACCACTGCTATCCCTACCCTGGGTTTTTGCCCCTTCTTTTCACCTGCACCCCCAAATCTCCTTCTTTTCTGAATGTAATGTTGGCTCAAAGGGCTTGGCTGTATTTTTTCTGAGTCCCCTGCGTTTGCTTTAAAACAACTCCCTCCCCCCGCCCCCAGATTCCTGTTTTACAGGCTAGACTTTCAGATCATTAATTTAATCACCATCTCTTCCTTACCTTCATCACCTCGCCTCTGTTTGCAAAGAAAATACTGACTGCCTGGGCTGGTCTACACTAGGGGGGGGGGGATCGATCTAAGATATGCAACTTCAGCTACGCGAATAGCGTAGCTGAAGTCGAAGTATCTAAGATTGAATTACCCTGGGGTCCACACGGCGCGGGATCGACGGCCGCAGCTCCCCCGTCGACTGCGCTACCGCCGCTTGCTCTGGTGGAGTTCCGGAGTCGACGGTGAGCGCGTTCGGGGATCGATATATCGCGTCTTAACAAGACGCGATATATCGATCCCGGATAAATCGATTGCTACCCGCCGATACGGTGGATAGTGAAGACGTACCCCCTGCCCCAGGGGCACCTCTCCTCTGCAGAACTTACATTTCACAATAATGTTGTACTGTAGTTAAGAGCTTGTAGCGGGGTGGTCACCCGCTCCTGCTCTGAGGGGTTTAAAAACAGCCCTTGGAAAGGATGGGGGGGGGGGTGAGAGAGAACACCCTGGGCTGATTGGGGGAAGTAGCTGCAGCTGGGCCACGCCCCAATCAGAGCCCAGCTGGCCCTATAAAGGCCAGGGCAGCCAGAAGCTCAGCAGTCTCTCTCTGAGTGCAGAGAGAGAAGGGCCTGGCTGCAGGGAACTAGAGTAGAGTACCTGGGTGGAGCAGGGCTGGGGGAAGGCTGAAGAGCTGGGGAGCTCCAGCCTGGAAAGCCCCCGGCTGCGGCCTAGTGTTAGGCCAGGAGGTACTGGGGGTTGCAGAGGGCAGCCCAGGGCTAGACCATGGCAGCAGGTCCAAACCCTCCTTGCCAGTGATGAGTGGCCTATACTGCAGTCTGCCCCAGGGAGCGGGGGCTAGATGGTGACTGGCAGTGGCCTAGTGCTGAGGCAAGGTATGGTTAGCGGGTGGGGGTTCCCCTGGGAGGGGAGACCTAGCGTGTGGGTACTGCCAGGGTGCAGCACCCTGAGCAAGGGGCACCGGGGTCCTGGGAGGGACACGGGGCCCAGAAGTAGAGAGCAAGGCAGATCACCGGCCCGCAGAGGGCGCTCCGCAGGCTGGGTCGAGCTAATTCCCTGAGAGACCAGCAGGAGGCGCCGCAGGGGTGAGTCCGCGCCTGTTACTGAGCTCTGATGGTTTCCCATTCACAGTCTTAGTACTGCACAAGCCTAAACAGTTGAACCTTGCATTGCATCACTGGCCAAACAGGGAGTGATGACAACTTCTCTTTGCCTGAATGGGCTATCACCAAGACACATTATCTCCCAGTGTTTGTACTTCAGGTCCATAAAGCAAACTTTCAAAATAAATACATTATTCCTTAAATATTACCCATACATGCATCTCACAATAATTATGAATCTTGACAAGTTACGAGTGTTCTGTAGATACCTTACATGTTACTCTTTATGGATAAATATCCTGTAAGACATGTTTGGCAGAGTGAGTTTGTCAGATCTGAGATGAGAGATGTTTGCAAAGAACAGGGGACCCTTTTGAGACATTACCCAGGGTACAATCTGGACTGATGGATAGCTCTGTCCCCTCAATTCTGCAACCTTTTACCCTACTTTGCTGTGAGAGCAACCAGTCCAGGTCTTCTCTCATCCAGCCTCCAGCATGTAAATCACTCTCTGCTATATTCCATGAGTACTATAGAATTACACTATAAGGCAACACCAGCAAACTTCCACTCCCGGACTTTTTTCCAGAAATGTGTGTCTTGTACTGACCAGCACCCTCCTCGATGATACGAGCTCATATAAGGTATGTCATTTATTAATAGAAAATGATATGCACAAATCTTGTTATCCCAAATGGAGTTTCCCAAACATTTCAATCTTACACTGGTTTAGATAAAACAAAAACAAAAACAAAATATTAACTATAGAAAGATAGATTTTAAGTGACCAAGTAATGAGGCATATAAGTCAGAATTGGTTACAAGGAAATAAAAGGTAAAATGCAACTAACACCTAATTTAACAAGCTAAGTGAAAACAAAGCAAAGGTGTCTCTCACCATATGTTCCAACAATCTTACTGGCTGAACCTCTTTCAATCAGGGTCTTTCCCCCAGTGCATGTCTGCTTCCTTTGTTCTTCAGAGGTGGATGATGCCGTGGATAGAGAACAAGTGAGAAATGATTTGGGTTGAATTTTCACAAAACACATGTTCCTTTTCTGCTTCAGATGACCATGAAGACTGGAAAAGGGTGGGTGGATGTTGGAAAAGCCGCCCTTGCTGATGGATTTCTTGTGATTGCCATAAATGTAAGTTTCTGGCTAGGTACAGTCTCCTGCAAACACTCTTACTAGCAAGTGCTACAATTGAGTAACAGCTTTCTGGGTGCTTATGTTTTCTTTTCCAGAGTCTAGAAAAACTATATGCCCAATTAATGAAGAGGAGCAGTGGTGAGGCAGATATTCAGGTGCACAAAGCTGATGTAGAGAAGGACCTATTCAAAGTGCTGTCTTATCAGGCTGAATCAGTACGTGTCCTGGCCAGTTTCCCTTTATAGGTCACTGGGGCATATGGAATGTATGAATGATCATACTGGAACTTTGACTCAGTTGTTAGAAGTGTGAGTTCCTGTCATTAAACTGGAAAGATATGTTTCCCTAGATCTGCTGTAAGGTCTCAGATTTGACCCCCTCAGCATTGCAGTAATTTAAGCATTCTTAATATACCTATTTTTTCAACATGCATCTTCACTAATTTATCATAATCCTGCAAAGTTGTTTAGATCATTTCTTGAAGACTCTGAGTATGTCTACACAGCAACTAGACACCTGCGGCTGGCCTGTGCCAGCTGACTCGGGCTGGGGCTGTGGGACTCAAGACTGAGGGGAAAAACAACTGAGGAGAGTTGGCAGTTTTTCAAGGGGACACTATTAAGGGCCCAAAAGCAAGCTATTCCACTGGTTAGGAAAGATAGAAAATGTGGCAAAAGACCACCTTGGCTTAACCACGAGATCTTGCATGATCTAAAAAATAAAAAGGAGTCATATAAAAAATGGAAACTAGGACAGATTACAAAGGATGAATATAGGCAAACAACACAGGAATGCAGGGGCAAGATTAGAAAGGCAAAGGCACAAAATGAGCTCAAACTAGCTACGGGAATAAAGGGAAACAAGAAGACTTTTTATCAATACATTAGAAGCAAGAGGAAGACCAAAGACAGGGTAGGCCCACTGCTTAGTGAAGAGGGGGAAACAGTAACAGGAAACTTGGAAATGGCAGAGATGCTTAATGACTTCTTTGTTTCGGTCTTCACCGAGAAGTCTGAAGGAATGCCTAACATAGTGAATGCTAATGGGAAGGGGGTAGGTTTAGCAGATAAAATAAAAAAAGAACAAGTTAAAAATCACTTAGAAAAGTTAGATGCCTGCAAGTCACCAGGGCCTGATGAAATGCATCCTAGAATACTCAAGGAGCTACTAGAGGAGGTATCTGAGCCTCTAGCTATTATCTTTGGAAAATCATGGGAGACGGGAGAGATTCCAGAAGACTGGAAAAGGGCAAATATAGTGCCCATCTATAAAAAGGGAAATAAAAACAACCCAGGAAACTACAGACCAGTTAGTTTAACTTCTGTGCCAGGGAAGATAATGGAGCAAGTAATTAAGGAAATCATCTGCAAACACTTGGAAGGTGGTAAGGTGATAGGGAACAGCCAGCATGGATTTGTAAAGAACAAATCATGTCAAACCAATCTGATAGCTTTCTTTGATAGGATAACGAGTCTTGTGGATAAGGGAGAAGCTGTGGATGTGGTATACCTAGACTTTAGTAAGGCATTTGATACGGTCTCGCATGATATTCTAGAATCTATGAATCTATGACTGTTTCATTGCTGTATAGACACCCGGCTTGGGCTAGAATCTGGGTTCTAGGACCCTGCGAGATGGGAGTGTCCCAGAACTCAGGCTCCAGCTCGAGCCCAGAAATCTACACAGTACTAAAACAGCCCCCTCAACGCAAGCCCAACTAGCCTGAGTTGGCTGGTACAGGCCAGCCATGGGTTTTTCTTTGCTGTGTGGACATACCTTCTGTCATTTAGCTAGCAGGAGTGTTTATAAAATGGACAGCTATCTTTTCGAGGCCTGAGTCACCTCCTACAAGGATCTGTGTTTCACTGGCTGAAGAAGCAAGATATCTGGTGCTGCTTTGGAACCAGGGTCTCCACATCCACAGCAGTGCAACATATATTTAGTGAGATATGTAAATTCAAAACCACACATCTCTGTGCCAGTATTCTGTCACTAAAGTAATCAAATAATACTTAAGTGCAACATTGCATCTAGATCACAAGTAGCCAAGATCTAAAAGCTGCACACAGGAAGCTACTTGCAGTGCATAATAACAACTTTATTGAATGTGCCACTAGATGGTAATCTTTAGATATACTAACTATGCACACACACACACATATAAACTATTTTTTTATGTACAGAGTTTTTTATATACAAGTAGGGAGGTCATCGTTGCCAACTCATGGTTTTATGATGAGTCTCATGATATTTGGTGATTTTTCTTAAAGCTCCAACCCCTGCAAATCATGCGAATAGGCGAGAATCTCAGCTTTCTTAAAAATAATTTTAATAAAAGTAAATTTGTAGTCCTTTAGAAGAAAAGTTTGAAAATGACACAACTGTACTCTTCTAAAGCACCAAAAAGAAAATAAAAACAACCCTTTCTTTCGCTGATTCTTTCTTTAAAAAAAATCTCATGATTTGTAAGCCACCCATGATTTTTGAATAGTTGGGGTTGGCAAAACTAAAAAGTGGTACAGACATTGGGGTACAAATAGGAGAAGGCCTCAATCCCTAAGTTGCACAGGGAGCCAATGGAGGGGCCAATGTGTCTGGAGATCAGATTTGCTGAACTGTGTTCCCAAACTTTTTACTATGGTGACCCACCAACTGCATTTTATCATTTTTTGTGTGTGTGACTCTCTCAGGGTGTATATTCATGGGGGAGGCCCAAAAATCATAGGCCAGCATCCTTCTCCTCCTCATCGCCCCACTGAGGGGCATTGACTACATGCAGCAGGACCCTCTGCCTTGGCACCGCAATCCTAATCCTAATCCTGATCCTGGCCTGGAATGGGGAGGAGGCCCCGGGAGAAGAGGGGTTGGAGAGTGAACCTACCCTGCATTCACTTTACAGTGGTGGCTCCAGTGGAACTGGGCTTGGCTTCCCATTTCAGATGTTTTGACCTGGTGCATGAGGTCATAGCGCCACTCAGGTTTGATCCGGCCAATGGAGGGGTGCCTAGGCCAAACCTGAGTGGCATGGCAACCATGTGCACCAAGTTGTGACAAGTGGGGAGGTGGGCACAGCCCTGCGGGACAGGATGGAGCCACTACTGTCTGATGGGGTGGGCTCATTCTCCAATGCCCTCTTCCCTCCACACTAGGCCCATGACTCATCTACAATCTTCCCATGACCCACTATTTGGGATCTCTGGCTTATACCATATTTCATGTATCTTCATGGCAATTTTAACATTTGAAGGAAATGATCACGTGATCCTACATGTTCATGCACTATAACCTCAGAGTTTCACGGTGTGTCTTGCTGTTTTTGTTATCTCTCCATTTACAGTATAGTGAGTTGCACTGTATTGTGAGCCGGCAGGGTATTTAAAGACAAATTGCTTTTATTCTAACAATTTATTGGCATGTTCTGTTGCTTTCTTAGGCAGTTGTTCAAGGGTATTTTCAGAAAGCAGTGACATGTTTGCAACGCTGCAAAGATATGTTGACAAGGCTGCCAAAACAGGTCAGTGAAATCAGTCCTTTTGTGTCCTTCCAAAAGTTTAATATTAACAAGAAAGAAAGCAGCTTTTCAAGGAGCTACTGATGTCTCAGAAAATTCTGAAAAATATTCATCAAGACAATTCTCTGTACATCTATTCTGTGTCTTTCCTTTGCTTGTTCTTTGTACTAAGGACATTTGTTTCTCCAAAGTTCACCTGCTCTTGCCTGCTTCCCGCAGCTCCCATTGGCCAGGAACGGCAAACTGTGGCCCCTGGGAGCTGTGGGTGGCTGTGCCTGCGAACAGTCAATGTAAACAAACTATCTCGCGGCCCGCCAGCGGATTACCCTGACGGGCCGCATGCAGTCCATGGGCCACAGGTTGCCCACCACTACTCTAAAGCGTAAGTAATGAAATCTGAAGGGATGGATGAAGGCTGAAATATGACTTTTGAAAGTGAAATGTGGCACTGTGCATGTTGTGGTTGAATGGGATTTAACTGGTTTCTGTGACAATCTCCGCATATCCTTAAGAGTATCTGAGTGACTGTAACTCACTTGAGGAGTTCTGCTTTCATTCTTACTGCATGGACAAAGCTGCAATCATTGGATGAATCATTAAAGTGACCCACTGGGGTTTTTGTATTGCTGCTTTTTGTTTAATTTTAAATGTTACATGTTTTCCAACAAAACTCTTCCATTAAATAATGTTAAACTTGATGGCTTAGGACAGTGGCTCTCAACCTTTCCTGGGAAGGTCTCTAGGTAATGTTTTAAGAGGGAGACATGGAACAGAGGATGGGTCTTCACTGACTGATAACTGAATCTTGAATGTCACTGGATTGATCTGCTTGAGAATCTTGGGTGGGCCTAGGTATTGGTGATCCAGCTTAGCCGATGCTCAGGTTGATTTGAGATTCTGAGTTGATAACCAGACCTTGCTGGTTGATAACCGGACCAGATAACTGATGCTAAAGTTAGGTGCAGCCTGGTGACCCCAATCAGCTTAATGCTTGTAGACCACATCTGCCTGCAGAAGTTCACGCTGTAAAGTGGGTGCTGACTGCTGGCTGGCTGGTTCTGTTAAGACAGGTGTGGGTCAAGAAGCCACCCTCTGTTCTTGCGGCATTATGATAAGCTATTGGCAATCTTGATGCCTATCTGGATAAATGCATCCAGCCCAGTCGGAGATTCTATCTGTGCCAGCTCCTCCTTGAGTCCATCATTTACGCCCAGCTGGAATTGATAGCACTGAGCGGCCTTGTTCCAGTTTGTGTCTGTTACCAGGTGCTGAAAATCTGCAGCATAGTGAGCAACCGGCTGGCATCCTGCCTCAATACCTGGTGCGTGGCTTCTGCTGTATGTTACTATTTGGCTTGTTGAAGGTCATTGAAGTAGCTTGGACAAATTCCTTGAACTCACTCAAGAGGGGACTAGATTTCTCAAGCAGTGGAGAATCCCAGGTCAGCGCTTCCCCAGTCAACAGACTAATGACGAGTCCCACTGTGGTTTGGTTGGCAGGAAATGACTGTGAGCACAGCAGGAACAGGAACTGGTGCTGCTTTAAGAACCCACAGTATTTTCCACAGTCACCATCAAACTTGTCAGACAATTGGGATATTCGATACTCAATGGGCCTGAGTCACTGATGGCGTGGCTTGTGCCTGCGGCACTACATTCTGTGCCTGAAGGGCATGGATCTGGCTTTAATAGATTCTTCAGGGTGCTCGCTAACTCTGCCAAAGAGGCATCAACTTTAGTGTGGTCCATTCTGCAGCTAAACTACATCTTGTCTTTTTGGGCTGCCCAAACTGTCATGGACCAGGGTGTGGGCGGTCATACCTAGTGATCGGAGAAGTGGCGGTCAGACCTAGTGGTTGGACTCAGTGTCAAAGGCCAGGAGCAGCGCTGAGGGTTAGAGCTGGAGCTAGGAACCAGGGGTCAGGGCCAGAGCTGGGAACCGAGCAGGGGTGGAGCAAGGCTGGGAAGAAGGCATATAGGATCACAGCTGCAGGCATAAGTGTTGGAGCCTCCAGCGACTTGTTGCTGCTGCTGAGCTTACATGCAGACCTGTAGTGATCTTGAAGCCAATTGGGTGGGCTGGGCTAGCCAGTCAGGTGATTCTGCTGCAGCCTTATGGCTGAACTGGCTAGCCCCAGGTAGAGCCCTGCAAATCTGCGGATATCCGCTTCATATCCATGGACCGTTTTTGCAGATAGTGGATTGGATACAGGGCTCTAGTCACTGGTGGCGCCTGGCCCCTGATGTCCGGCTTGGGCAGCCTGGGGGGCGCAGCACGCTCGGGACTGGTGGCCAGCAGCCAGTGGCTGGGGCTGGGCAGCAGATCAGAGTTGGGGCTGTCGAGCACCCACTTGCTGTGCCACTTCCTGTCCGGCAGCTTGGGCCCCTCAGGCAGCGCCAGCGTCCCCGTCATGGCCCGGCCCGGCAGCACTGGCCACGCTCCCACTCCTGGGCCCGGCCCGCTGGCTCCTGGGCAGCAGGGCCTGCCCACGGCCATGGGGATTGGAGCGGGTGGGGCCCTGGCACCCCATCCCTCCAACACACTGTGATGCAACATGCACTGATCTGCCATGTGCCATTGCTCACGAGTCCCCTGGGAGCAGCATGCGATGCAATGCTCCTTCCTCCCAGCAACCCCCTCTGCGCTTCCTCTTCTCCTCGAGACCCTGCCCTCACGTTGCCCCTTACCCCAGTCCCCATCCTTGTGCTGCCTCTTCCCTGCAAGACCCCGCCCCCCCCCACTAGCTCCCTTCCCCTCCTCCAACACCCCCCCCCCCCCATTGCTAGCCCTGTGAGACATCTTGCTGCTGTGGGTGTGAGTGCAGATGCGGATACAGGTAAAAGCCGGCTAGCGGATTGGATTGCGGGTTGATCCTGGCGGATGCAGATCGGATGTGCATCCACATTTTTGTATCTGTGCAGGGATCTAGCCCCAGGCTTAACTGAGGTAACTCAGGTTCCTAATGCTTACACACAGAGGAGCTAATGAAGCAGCAGTATTCTGAAATATCAAATATTGGAAGAACCTTTTCCCCCAAACTGTACAGTACAATAGCTCCTGCTTTTGTGATGGGTTTTTATTCACTCCCGAGCATTTAGCTCCCTAGTGTTTCTTCTCCTATTCTAATTTCCCCTTTTTTAGTTGTCCCTGATCAAGTACTCTGTCGTATTTATTGATGGAAGTGGGCTGCAACATGTACTCGATCAGTTCTACTGTTATGTGTGACCTTGAGGGATTTATTTATTAATGCTGCTTTAGTTTCCCATAGAACAACAATACAACATTTTTAGTCAGATTCCTTTTCCCTCCTATAAAATCAGCTCTGATCGTGGTGGGTGTAGCTTTGATATAAAAAGTATTTTAAGTGTGTCTGAGACTCAGCTGTCTTAGATTTCTGAAAGTCACTACAAGAACCTAACAGGAGAAGCACTTTTTTTTTTTAATTGCAGACCTGTTGTCTATCAATCCTCTGCTATAACTTTGGAGTGGAAACCTATGAACAGAAGGGGTATGAACAGAGCTCCTTCTGGCTCAGGTAATGTAAAAGGGAAAACAAAATGCAAAGTATTTTTTCTGAGAAAATAGCAAATGTGGCTGAAGGAATAGGAAAAAGCAATTTTTAGTTTTTGGATTTCATTGGAAAAGTGCAACATTTTGTAAAAAAAAAAAAAAAAAAAAAAATTCTTCGTGAAAATTTTTGTTTTTGAAAAAGCAGTTTCCTGATGGGGAAAAAGTTGTTTGAAAATTTTCATCTAGCTCTAGTATTAAATGAATCAATCTGTAACCCTTCTGCCAGTCAGAGTTGGCAAAAACAAGGGCCAGGTTCAGTATCTATTGGTTCCTTTTCAACAATACAACACAAAACCGTCTTGAGCCCCCACCCAGTGACCTGCGACAATTACACACCACCCCCTGGGCACCTCTAAGAGGCAATAAGGAGGGAAGTAACTTAGCATTAATTTGGGAAAACAGGGTTCACAAACATAAACCATGAGCAAAAGACCCACTCCCCAAGTAAGTTGGGCAGTGTCCTTTTCCCCTCCGGTTCTTCAGGGCAGCAACCCAAAAGTCCCTTTAACATGCCTGTCCCTTCTCTGCACCCCACTCACAGTTGCTGTCCTTGGTCAGTGCAGCCCCAGAGTTCAGAGGTTCATCTGCAGAGTTCACCTCCCATCCTAGGTGGAGGGGATGGTAAGGAGGCACCTTAGACGCTCCGCTGCTCGGGCACTCAGTCGCCGCATCTCTCCCTACCAGCCACCCTGCTGGCTACTTGCCGCGCCTCTCCACCAGCTGCCCTGCTGGCCGCTTGTCGTGCCTCTCCACCAGCCCCCTTGCAGGCCGCTTGCTGCACCTCTCTGCCAGCCATCCTGCTGGCCACTCACCAAGATGTCTTCAGGGCCCACCACTTAACACAGCTCTCAGTGATTTCAGCTCTCAGTGATTTCAGCTGTTAGTGGGGGAGCCTCACTGCTGGTACACACTGGGCAGTCTCTTACATCAGAGACGCTGTCTCAAAGCAAGTCTAATACTTAGACCTAGGTATCAGTGATTTCAGCTCTGCAGCATGTAACAAGACTGTCAATTGAGTCTAAATTAGCTCTTTTATTACACAGTGGAGAGAGGAAGGGTGAAATGGTGCCTAGGACCCTTAAGCAGGGCCCACACCACCGGGTGGAAGTACCTGTCCCCACTCTCTCTCAACTCACTGGGTTTTGGAACCCATGTTCCCTGCCTACTGAGTGCTGTTTCATTGAGAGTGAATCCCTCAAGCAGGGTATGCCAGGTTCAGTTCTGCTGCCCTCGATTCACACAACAAGGGTACATAAGAACGGCCATACCGGGTCAGACCAAAGGTCCATCTAGCCCAGTATCCTGTCTACCGACAGTGGCCAATGCCAGGTGCTCCAGAGGGAGTGAACCCAACAGGAAATGATCAAGTGATCTCTCTCCTGCCATCCATCTCCATCCTCTGACAAACAGAGGCTAGGGACACCATTCCTTACCCATCCTGGCTAATAGCCATTAATGGACTTAACCACCATGAATTTATCCAGTTCTCTTTTAAACGCTGTTATAGTCCTAGCCTTCACAACCTCCTCAGGCAAGGAGTTCCACAAGTTGACTGTGCACTGCGTGAAGAAGACCTTCCTTGTATTTGTTTTAAACCTGCTGCCTATTAATTTCATTTGGTGACCCCTAGTTCTTGTATTATGGGAATAAGTAAATAACTTTTCCTTATCCACTTTCTCCACATCACTCATGATTTTATATACCTCTATCATATCCCCCCTTAGTCTCCTCTTTTCCAAGCTGAAGAGTCCTAGCCTCTTTAATCTCTCCTCATATGGGACCCGTTCCAAACCCCTAATCATTTTAGTTGCCCTTTTCTGAACCTTTTCTAGTGCCAATATATCTTTTTTTAGATGAGGAGACCACATCTGTACGCAGTATTCGAGATGTGGGCGTACCATCGATTTATATAAGGGCAATAATATATTCTCAGTCTTATTCTTTATCCCCTTTTTAATGTTCCCTAAGGGTAACAATGCTTTAAAACTCCTGCCCCAATAACAAGAAGACTGGGGATCCAACACCAGCCAAAAGTGATCATTTGGGCAAGCAATCCCATCATGCTGAGCACCTAGGCAGAGTGGGTGTGCCCATGCAAACGAGATCAGCTCCTGAAGTCCTCTTCCACAGCTCATCACAGATGTCAGGGGAGAGCTCATTCAGACTCTGCTTACAAATCTAAAGCTCTACTTGGCTGAGCAAAGCTAGGCTTACACCCAGCTCAGTGGCATTTCTCTGTTTACAGGCACATCCTTTCATGTCAACCTCACTGTTATCTCAATATCAGGCATTCCTTTCACATGGATTTTCATGTTCTGACAAGAGGTCCCGTCTTTGCATGTAGAAATATTCATGGCTCTCCTTAATTCTGTCCATACATCTTATTCTCCCGAGGAGGCTGTGCTCTAGGAGGATTGTTCTCAGCTGTTGCCCCTTTCATAATGCCATGGTGATGGTTGCACCTTAAGAGATGTGAAAAGTGTAGAAAAATGCAGAAAAATAATTAATGTCAGCATTACATGCATTTGCTAAGAGTAGTCTTTGAATTGCTCATAAAAGAGTTACATACCAAAAGCCATAATTATACTGTTGATGAAAGTTTGTTTCATTTATTAATTCTCCCTACTTTAGTGTTCTCAGCCACATTCATTGGGCTACAAGGGCTCAGGCGGCTCCGGAACTGGCCTGGTGCCTTTACTGCTCACTCACTGTTACATGTGACTGTGACAGATTTATTAGGTTTCCAATGTTGACAACTTGGAGAGAATCCACAAAACAGCAACACAAATGATTTGTCTATCTACACCGCTACCTCGATATAACACGACCCGATATAACACGAATTCGGATATAACGCGGTAAAGCAGTGCTCCAGGGGGGGCCGGGGCTGCGCAATCCAGTGGATCAAAGCAAGTTCAATATAACGCGGTTTCACCTATAATGCGGTAAGATTTTTTGGCTCCCGAGGACAGCGTTATATCGAGGTAGAGGTGTATTTGGGCTAAATGACAGCATGCTAACTATCTACATATATTATAGGGTGTATATTCCAACGTGGGAAAGGAATTGTAAGGGATGGTAAGATGGAGCCCAAGGAAGCAGTGCAATAAAATTAAGGAAAAGAACATTTAGGCTATCAGGAAAAATTATCCTGTGCCAGACTCAGAAAATCAGAATGGATTTTTAAAAAAATTATTCAGAAGAAATCAACTTGACAATGCGACCTTTAATCTCAAACATTTAATGATCATAGATATGGAGTCATGGAAGTCTTAAAGTAGAGTTTAGGGTTAGTTAAAACTGATATTTTGGAGAACATCTCTTTATTTTGTTCCCTGTACTTAGAAGATGGGATACTAAGTGCTCACAAACACCAGTGAGAAAATCTTTGGAGTACCGAACTAACCTTCGCAAAGCACAAACATTTGCCTGGATAGAATGTTATAGCACTATCTAGTGGGATTAATGTTATCTCATACTGAGAAAATATCAACTCTGGGAATAAATTCCCACAGACAGAGGCAGATTAAGGTTTCATGGGGCCCTGGGCCAGAGCACATGGGGGGCCCCCTCCCCACACCTTCTGCCTGTGGCCCTGCCCAGGGTCCCACACCATTCTGTCCCTTTCCCCCGTTCCACCCACGGTCCTTCCCCATTCCACCCGCTCACTGCAGCCCTCCTTTGCTCCTTTCTATCCCCCATCCCCGTGGCCCCAAGACTGGAGAAGCTCTGTCCCCCCCACAGGGCCCTGGGGCCGCAGTGGGGAGTGAGAGCTCTCCCAGCTCTGAGGCCGCAGCAGGGGGCCAGAGCTCCTCCAGTTCCAGGGCTGCAGCCGGGGTCTTGGCACTGGAGCTTCCCATGCCGCTCGGGGCTTCTAACGGGGAGTGGAGCCGGGGCACTGGGGCTTCCCCCCACCCCCCCCACCCCCAGCGCTGCTGCCAGGGAGCAGAGCGGGGTCAGGCATGGGGGCTTCCCCCACCTGCTCGGCACTGCTGCCAGGGAGCAGAGCAGGGTCGGGGTGTGGGGCTTGCTCCACTGCGTCCGCCCGGTGCTCCCGCTGGGGAGAGGGGTTGGGGCATGGAGACTTCCCCTGTCCTGCCCCGGTATTTGTCTGCTGGGGGCAGGGCACCCATTATTCCGGGGCCCCCCAATTGGCTGGGGCCCCTTGGCTAATCCGCCACTGCCCACAGATGTAATTTGTTTTTGCATCCCTAAAGTTTTATTTGCCCATTTGTTACCTAGCTTCAGTTTTATGGAATTCCCCACAGGCATTCACCTCAGAGGCCTTTTATACTGTGAATTAGTTTTTAGAACAAGGACTGGGAATTGAGATTCCTAGGTTCTGTTTCTGGCTCTGCTACTGATTTGCCATGACCTTGAAAGCAAGTCACTTACCTTCTATGTGATTTAGGTCTTGTCTACACTTGAAACACTACAGTGGCATTGCTGCAACTGCGCCGCTGTAAGCTCTTCAGTATAGACACTACCTATGCTGTTGGGAGGGGTTCTCCCATCTTCACAGGCAATCCACCTCCCCAACAGGCGGTAGCTAAATCGACAGAATAATTCTTCCATTAGCCTAGCGCTGTCTACACTGGGTGTTAGGTCAGCTTAATTTAATTGCTCTGGAGTGTGGATTTTTCACACCCGTGAGTGATGTAGCTGGGTTGACTTAACTTTTTAGTGTAGACCAGGCCTAAATTTCCTCATCTGTAAAGTGGGAATGATAATTCTGTTATTCTGAGAGGTATTGGTGACTGCTTGGGTCACACACCTCTTTGAGCTTAGGCTGTGAATGCACCCTGTAGTTAACATGAGTATCGGAATGTGTTAAACAGAAGCACCTCACCTAAGACAAAATGGGGTTGTGAACCTATCTAAGAGTTTAGACTGAGTGGAAAGAGGGGTTTTGCTGAACATTGTGTGTGTGTGTGAGAGGGAAGGCAGAGCACACACAAACTGAGAACAAACAACATAGAGAGGCAGAGACAAAAAGCAAGAAAGCCATGCAGTAGCCTGTGAGCACAGCATGACCAGAGAAAAGCCAGTGAGAGCTTTTCAGACTGTTGGCTAAAAAGACTTTGGGTTACAAGCTAAGAATTTGATTCTTTTGTTCTTGGTTTCTCCTGTGTTTGGAGAAGCAGGACTTTGTACATTCCTTGTAAATAAACAAGTTCGCATTAAAGAAAATATTAGACTCCATCAATTTCTACTTCCAGCTGGAACATCTCCAGGGCCCAGAAATTTGACTAGCCACTCAGGTAAAAAAGGGGCAGCACTACGTATCTACCTCAAAGTGGGGTTATGAAGCTTAATTAACTAACTTGAGTAAAGCAGAAAGAACTTAGTGCAATTCAGATCTGGGGATTTAGAAGGCAAATTAAATCCTCTGTTCTTAGAGAATGGTGAATACTGTGTATGATTGTGTGCTCTGTCTTATTGTCGTCTTGTCCCATGATAATCATATCAGGCTGTGAAGTTCAAGAATGAATTCAGTTACTCTTACAGCGTCCTTTGTAAGGACACCTTGAGCCAAAGTGCTAAATTTGAAGAGTATCACTTTCTTTACCATATGACATTCAAAAGTGTTGGCAGGTGTTAGAGCCTGCTTCTGACACAGCTTACACAGTTGACATATCTTGGTCCTATCTCTATTGATTTTCATTCCTGTAATGTGCCCTGTCGGCAGTCTCATGGATATTATTAAAGGATATTATTTTCTGATGCTTTGATATCAATCAGAGGATCTTTTATCTTGTCACCATTTATTTTAGCTAATATTTTCCTCTGTGTGCTCTATGTGGCTCCTAACAATAAATGAAATGGAAAAGGTAAGTATGAGCTCACTGCATAGTCCAGAAAGCTGACTGAGTTCTTCTTACATCTCTTAGCCCATATAATTCTGATTTTTTCTTTTAAATTGTAGCCAGAGCTATGAGATTGGGAAAATGGATAAGAAGTATTCTCCCGGGGAAGAAATGCAGGTAAGAAATACACATACAGAAACTTCTGAATTACACACAGACTAATAGCAGGATGTCATTAGTGTCAGTCCTGCTCTGCAGCCCCCACTGCCTCTCTGTGCCCGTCTTGGGCTTCCCCTCATAGCTCTGCCAGTGGTTATCCATCCCGATCTTTAGCACTTCCTGCTATTTTAGTCCCGCAGAATGGTAGTATAGTGTAAACAATTCTCTACTAGATACTAGGCTGAGTCTGAGACCGAGTCATTGCTGTGTGTGTCCTTAGTCATATTTGAACCTAGATTTTCATGCAGATGTAAAGCTAGTGCATTAATACTATACTCCAGCTAGTGTATTCGGAGAAGAATTACGTTATAACCCATAGGCTCCATCTTGACTGGGAAAAGTGGTCAAGTTAGGTTAGGTTTAGTGAATGTGTGTTACTTGAGTCTGACCTAAACTTGATCTTTTTCCTAGTTTAAATGAACTTTGAACTTGACCAGCTAAATTGAGCTAAAGGTTATCCTGCATCTACAGAAGGAAAAAGGTCAAGTTTAGGTCAGGCTTAGTTAGCACTTTTATTAAGCCTGACCTAAACTTAACCAGTTTACCATGTCAAGACAAATCTTCAGAAGGGATAAGAATACAATTGTTATATGATGGTAGTGCCTAGCAGTCCCAATCAAGGAACAACACATTGTGCTTGGCACTGTACCTCTAGTAACAGAGAAGACAGTCCCTGGCCCAGTGTGCTTACAGTGAATATTATTCACAGCTTATATTTCCATCTCCTTTATTTCCACTCCTGTGTGCAATATTTAAATGTTGTTTTTTGGTTATTTCATTTGTGTTTAATTATTCACTTTGTCTTTTCTTTCTAGGCTAAAGTGCTGCGGTTATTAGCCACTGTTTATTTGGAGTGGGATTGCGAACAGTATCAAGACAAGGCTCTCAGAGCTATAAGCCTGGCTAATGAGGTTGTAACTTACTGTGATGTCTAAGCAGGCTGGATTGATTTAAGATACCAATTTTAATAATGATTTAAATTGGCAAGCAGGAAACCTTGATTTAAATAATTGATTTTAATCTTGTTTTGCATTTGTGTTTTTAGTTATTTTCCTAAGCAAAGGTTGGTTATCATTGGTTGGTAACCATTAAAACATATTGATTTGGAACTAAATATGGCATTTACACTAAATTTGGTTCTTCTTTTTGCTACCATATATTTGTTTAAACAATTATATAGCTTAATTTCCATTTATTCAGATTCTCAATTTTTTCATTTTTATTTTGCACCATTTACCATTTTCTAACATTTGTTATTTACTAGGTTATTACTAATTTTTACTTATGATTTGTGTCAGGCTCTGTCCTGGCTAGAATTTCCTGACATTCTTTCATGTTTGTGAATGTGCTGGACTCTTGATAGGATTCAGCTGAAATTGCTCTCTGAGTTTCAAAAAATAATTTGGCTGTTCATGTAATGTCATTGTTTTTCAATATGCAGGAGAATATGCATCCAGCTGGGTTTTTCTTGAAAATTAAAATCCTTCTGAAAAGTGCAGCATCTGATGAAGGCATCAGGACAGGTATATCAGCTCCGTATGTAATGTGGTTCAGAATAATGTCATTGTATTCGAGGCCCAAGAAGTAAGACTGAATGATGTGGGAGAGAGTTGAAATTAATCTCTCATCTATTATAGAAGAAGGGGACTTATTTGCTAAATGTCACAGCCTGGTTTTGGGATGTATGTGGTGTGGAAATCTGTCTAAAATTATCGCTATCCTTGGGAATACAGATGCTATTGAGAGCCTGGTGTAACTTTGAATAAAAGGAAAAAATTACTTTTGCTGGTGAGTGACAGTTACATGCATTTGCTGAGGGAGGACTTGTTAGTACTAAGATAGTGAAAAGGCAGCTGTGTAAAAATGTTGGTAGTTTTAGACTTTGGGCTGGATTCACTCAGGGTGAAATTAAATTTTGTGCAAAAGGCCAACACAGTTACTCCTCTGCTTGTGTGGGTAAGATACTACTTCACATGAGTAATGATGCAGAGTCTGGCTGAGTATAAGTAGAGTGGTCAAGATAATGATTGGCCATGTGTTGATCGAGTAGTGTCCCTATGGGTGCTGCACTGTAGCTGTGTCTCTGTCCCTGTGCTGCTGACTGGTGAACTTTGGTAGCAGTGTCTGTTGGGCTCACACATGCGGTACTATCCTCATGCTGTGCCACGAGGCTAGTCAGGCTAACCGTCCTCCGTTCTTTCTCTACTGCCCCAGCTAGAGACGGAACCATTAGCAGATCCTTAACTCTTCTTTCAGTTGTTAATTTTTAGCTTCTAAAAGTTCTTTAGCCTTCCCTTATCTTTATTTTGGCCCTGCCAGAAGAAAAGAAGAAAAAAGAAAAGAAAAAGGACTTTGTTCTTCCATCGTCCCTGGTGGGGGCGGGGGACCCCCGTGGACAAGGGTATGCCTGGCTCTTGGGGCATCAAAAAGCGTCACACTTGCAGCAAGGCAATCCCGGTCACGGACAAGCACTCTCAATGCATTTGCTGCCTTGGTGGGGGCCATGTTCAACAACAGTGTTCCCTCTGCCAACAACTTGGACTGAGATCCCGCAAAGACCGAGAGCTTCACCAGAAGATCATCTTCATGGATGAGGATCTCCGACCACAGTCCCCAGTCAGGCGTGAGTCTTCCTCCCAGCCTTCGACTTCAAAGGATAGTGGGTCGAGAAAGCGGTCTGGGAACTCCTTTCAAACGCTAAAGAAGAGAATGGGAAGTCTCCTCAGCGAGCCCAGGGATAACTGAAACCGATCACCATCTCGCTCAGTCTCCTTGGCACTGCAGGCACTGAGGTCGTCCGGCACCCATACCTCACAGCGACCGTTGGCACCTGGAGCTGCTGATAGGCCCACGGAACCTTTGGGCATGGGCACCGAGTCTCTGGTACGGAAGGATAAGGGCAAATGCCCTAAACTGCTCCCAGATTGTGAACCGTCATTGGTACTACCAGTGGCACCGACCTACCTGGCACCAGACAGATCGGTATGGGCAAGGTCTCCATCCCCTCTGGCACCGCCACCGATGCTGGGATGCTCGGTGCCGACAGAACTCGAGCAGACCGGGGACCTGGTTATATTGGAAGTTCCGAACTCACCACCCCTCGGTACTCAGACGATAGCACTGAGCCATGGTCGCTCAAGAGGTATTTCCCTACAATCCTACTACGCTCCTCCATGGTCAAGCAAAGGATCTGACAGTGAGTCAGATGGGGCTTCTGAGTACTCCTCCCAGGCTCCATATGGGACCCAATACCAACAGAGTCCAGGAATGTACCACCAGATGACACTGCTGCCATCCTGGTATGGTCACCCATGTGCACCTCCACCAGGCCCTATGCCACCACAGTGGCCCTACAGGGACCGCTTGGACAGCTCATCGCCAGCCTTCCTCCAGGGCACTGCGTGTCATCAGAGAACCTCACAGACAGCCTCCCTCAGCTATAGCATCATGAACCTCAGTACCCTTAGAAGTTGTGGAGCAGGAGATGGATGCTGAGGAGGAGATTGCACCCAATGCCATATCCTCCTCTTCGCCAGACGAGGCGGTCATGCCATCACAGCCTTCCATAGCAGACGATTTTCTCCTATTCCAGGAGCTGGCAAAGAGAGTGGCCGACACCCTCCATATACCATTGGAGGAGGTTAAGGATACGCACCACCAACTTATTGATCTCCTCCACGTCTCATCCACCTCCACAGTCATCCTCCCAATTAATGAGGCCATCCTAGACTCTGCTAAGGCAGTGTGGGAACCCCAGGCCTTGATAGTTCCAACTTGCAAGCAAGTGGACAAAAAATACTGTGTCCCCACAAAGGAATCGCCAAGAAGACTGATGCCTCCCTCCACTCCCTGAAGGATTCCAGGGCCACTCTGAGATCACTGGGAGTTTATACACAGGTGCAAAAGAGACGATTCAGCTCACAATACCAACACAGTCAGTATTCAGCACTGTTCCCCATGCAGCAGCACTATGAGCCCCAGAGGAAGAAGGGGAGATTCTCGAAGTGGAAGCCCTCAGGCTCCCAGTCCTTGGCCTAACCGCCTGCCCCTAAGCACCACTTTTGACGGGGAGGTCGAGGCGCCATGAGACCACTCCTCATTATCACCTGTGACCACACACCTATTTGGCCACTGTTTGGCAGCATTCCGCAGTGCCTGGGAGCACGTAACATTGGACAGATGAGTCCTAGAGATTGTCAGATCTGGATATTCCATCCATTTCACTTCCTACCTCCTCCACAACACTCTTCCCTGTCCCTCTTCAGGGACCCTTCTCACAAGAGTCTACTATGGCAGGACATAGACTGCCTCCTGCAGTTAGGAGCCATAGAACCAGTACCTCAACATCTGCGAGGCTAGGGGTTCTACTCTTGGTACTTCTTAATACCCAAAAGGGAGATTGGAGACCCATCCTGGACCTAAGAACTCTCAACAAGTTTGTCAAAACTCAGACATTCAAGATGGTCACACTATTGACGATCATTCCATCACTGGAACACGGAGACTGGTTTTCAGCCCTCAACTCACAAGATGCCTATTTTC
Organism: Emys orbicularis; assembly: GCF_028017835.1. Lineage (NCBI taxonomy): Eukaryota > Metazoa > Chordata > Testudines > Emydidae > Emys > Emys orbicularis. The sequence goes on from NC_088691.1 coordinate 978,271, forward strand.
ACATCTCAATACTACTGGCTCTCATATGTTTCCTCAGGTTCACTCTGGGAAACAACCATTACCAATACAGAGTCCTTCCCTTCGGACTTTCATCGACCCCGAGAGTACAGTATTTTCCAAAGTTCTCAGTGGTGGTCACCCATTTAAGATCTCAAGGGATGATGATCTATCCTTACCTAGACGATTGTCTCCTCAGAGTCTGGTTGCTTCAGGAGGCTCATCGAGCCACTGGAGAGACAATAACCTTGTTCAAGGATCTGGGACTACAGATCAACTCGCAGAAGTCAACCCTTACGCCAGTGCAATACCTGGAATTTAGAGGGGCCGACCTAGACGCACTACAAGCCAAAGCCTTCCTACCTCAGGACAGATTTCACTCCATGGTATCTCTTATAGACACGACTCAATACAGCCCTCAAGTGCCAGCCAGAACCTGCCTCCAGCTTCTGGGGCATATGGCTGCTGGCATGGCGGTGATTCCTCACGCCAGACTTCACATGTGATGCCTACAGCTGTGGTTCAGCTCGGTTTACAGACTGAACAGGGACAGTCTGGCCAAACCCCGACACTACCCACCAGGGTCAAAAACTCCCTGGACTGGTGAAAAGACCCAACCAATGCATGCAAAGGGATCCTCTTCCTACAGGGGCCACCTTTGTCGCTCCTTACCATGGATACATTCCTCCTAGGATGAGGCACACATTTAAACAGTCTCACAGCACAAGGCAAATGGTCACCGGCAGAGATCTCCCTTCATATCAATCTCCTCGAACTGAGAGCGGTCAGGAACGCCTGTACCAATTTCCTCCTGCTGATAGCAGGCTCACATATAAAGGTCCTGACGGACAACATAGCCTGCATGGATTACATAAATCTCCAAGGAGGAGCCTGATCACCTCTCTATGCGCAGAGGCGATGAAACTGTGGAATTGGTGCATCTCTCACAATCTCACCTGGTCCACGGCTTACCTCCCTGGCACGCAAAACACGATAGCATACAAACTCAGTTGCACATTCCTGCACGACCATGAGTGGGAGATGCACCCATCAGTACTTCAGGGCTTGTTCACACGGCGGGGAACACTGTCCACTGATCTGTTTGCTACTTACCAGAACAAGAAGTGTCCACAATACTGTTCCAGGGTGGTGATTGAACAGCGATCTCTAGGCAATGCTCTCCTCCTTCCATGGGACAAGGACCTTCTTTATACCTTCCCTCTGTTTCCTCTTCTGCTGAAGGTCCTGCTCAAGATAAAGAGGATGGGCCTCACATGATTCTGATCACCCCTACCTGGCCGAGACAGACCTGATACCCTTACCTAATGCAGCTTGTGATGTGCCACTGATCTCCCTTCTGACCATCCCACACCTCCTCACACAGGACAAGGGGCGCACCATGCATCCCAACTTGGGGATCCTCTGACTCAAAGCATGGCCCCTAGGTGGTTCCAACTCCTAGAAAGCTCATGCTCAAAGGAAGCGTAGGAGCTCCTACTACACAGTAGAAAGTCCTCCACACAATGCACTTACCTGCAGAAGTGGTCCAGGTTCCAGATTTGGTGCATGTCCCAGCAATTCCGTCTAGAGTTGACAACTCTTCCGCATATTCTGAAATATGCCCTGACCCTTAAAAAATCAGGACTATCTCTGAGCTCTCTCAGAGTCCACCTCTGTATTTCACCATTCCATAGACGGGTACTCAGTAATTTTGCACCTAACCGTAAAAAGGTTCCTGAAAGGAATAACAAACCTCTTCCCTCAGCCTAGACTTCCCTCCCCCACTTGGGACCTAAATCTAGTATAAAAGGGCTGAGTAGGCCCTCATTTGAACCCATGGCCACCTGTTCGCTAACTCATCTGTCGATGAAAACGGTCTTTCTAGTCGCAATTACCTTGGCTAGAAGAATAGGGGAGATAGCAGCTTCAATGACACATCCTCCGTACATGGTATTCTTCCCAGACAAGGTCACACTTAGGCCACATCTGAAGTTCCTGCCTAAAGTGACCTCCTCATTCCACATGAACCAGTCTATTCACTTTCCCACCTTCTACCCCAAGCCTCACTGGGAAATTGGGAAGGCCATACTACAAACCCTGGACATTAGGAGAGCCCTTGCATTCTACCTCGATAGGACAGAAGCCTTCAGGTACTAGATTGTTTCTCTCTATGTCAGAAAGGTCAGTGATATCAGCCCAATAACTTTCTAAGTGGGTCTTGAATTGTGTTAGAGAGTACTACCAGATTCGTTACATGACCCCTCTGGACTCGATCTGTACATACTCCACAAGATCGGTCTCTTCATCTGTTGCCTTCTTAAAGCATGTCCCCATCTTGGAGATCTGCAGAGTGGCGACTTGCGCTTCAGTCCATACCTTCGCAGAACGTTATGTGACCACTGAGGACTCTGCCTCTGATACCATATTTGGCTCCACTGTTCTTTCTTCTGTGACCAATCCGACTCTGAAGTCCCAGCCCTCCAGGGGAACCACCCACAGGGACACTACTCGAAGAAGAAGTTACTCACCCTGTTCAGTAACGATGGTTCTTCAAGATGTTCTCCACTACCCGCCCTCCTCCCATCTACTTCGGAGTTCTCATTATGACTCTGCAGTAGAGAAGGAACTGAGGAAGGTTAGCCCACATGCACTGGCTAGCCTCATGGCACAGCATAAGGAGAGACAGCGCGTGTGCGGGCCCAACAGACACTGCTACCAAAGTTCTCCAATCAGCAGCTCAGGGATGCAGACACACCTGCAGTGGAGCACCCATAGGGACACACATATTGAAGAACCATTGTTACCACACAGGGTGAGTAACTTCTTATGTTAACACAGGTTTGTTTGTTTGTTTCATACGGGATATATAAACTATTCTTACTTGCTCCTCAGACTTGTCAGCACAGTATAAGTCAATTGGTTTCTCTGGTGGTATCACAGCAGAAGAGTGTCTTCAGGAGGGATTTGAATTCAGAAAACTTGGTGGCTCAGGAAGAACTTTCTGTTCATAGATGATGAGCTGTTCAGGGAAGGCACTGTGCTGTCTTCTCTGGAAAGCACTGAGTACATGGTGGGCACTTCCAGAAATAAATTTTGGTCTCCAGGTAACTGGTTTGAATTCTGGCAGATTGAAACTCACCTTCAGATGGCTGTTGAGGAATTTTAGTCCAGTTTCTAGGGACAGGTGTCCAAAACCCACCATCATGCTAACTTGCTCTTTGGTTGCAGTCTTAACTGAGAGTCCACAGAGACTGAACTCCCCACAGTCATTGAAGTGGTCCCTCCAGGCCAGGGTGGAGGCACATTGTGAAGGGACAGCTTGAGGAGGAAGCTTGCATTGTTGTTGTCCTTTCTGTTTGTGTTCTTATGAGAGACAGAGGACTTGAGTCTCCAGAGCTGTCAATTTGGCACCTTTCACTAGCCCCAAATTCATTTTGAAAACATGAAAAGAAAATGAAAACATGAAGAACATGTTTAACAGTTGCCTAGTTTTAGAATTATGATTTTTTTCCTAAGAAGACAAAAGACTTGAGAGTGAGTGTGAAGGAATGTACTTTATGGGACAGGCTGGGACAGCCTGGAGTGTAATCAAGGAGGTCCTGCCTTGCACTAAGACTGGGCTATTTAAACAGGAACAGGAAGTTAAGTAGAGAACAGGAGAGTAGAAGCTAGGCAGGCTGCAGTGGCTGGTGTTTTTTTAATCTGAGGCTCCAGGAGACTGGTTAAGCTAGACTCCGACTTTGTTTTGTGGACTTTTAAGTATGGGAGCTCTGATCTGCGGTCCTTAGATGAGGACCTTATGAACAGTTTATTGTAATTGTTGTCCTGAAACCTTATGAAAAGGGGACATGCTATTTTGTTCATGCGTGCTGGCTTCTCCTTGCCCCAGGCTGTTAAAGCAAACCTAATGCTGTCCCAATTGGGGGAAATTAAAGTGGAGCACACCCACGACACCATACCAGTCTGCATGGGGGAATATAGGGACAGCCCATATCTTTACAGTGAGCAGATAAATTTCCTCAGTGACTCAGTAATCCCCATTTTTTCTTCTCTCTAGCTGTTGCTGAACTTCTGCATCATGAGGTGTCACTAGATTTCTGTTTGAACACTGCTAAGCTGCTTCTGGAACATGAGAGGTACAGAACTTCAGCACCCCCTACTTGAGGGAGAACATACATTGCCTGGGCTTCCCAGTATTCTTACAAAGTGATACCCAACAACAGGAGAGCTAAGTTGTAGAAATAGTGTGTCAGGGCATGATACAGTGTGAGTTGTGATGAAAGAGAGAGTTGCTACACCTTATCCTACATTGGCATAGTAGGTTGTCCCTGTGTAGCCAAGGCACAAATTAAGGCTTGGCAGCCCTGACTTGGGGAGCTGCTTCCTCCACTCTGTCCAAGCACAGCTCAGGATGAATGTTGAATCAGGGGTGCTATATTTATAGCTATTGCCTTTTATCTGGAGAGATGCTGTAGTTCAAGGCCTGTTTTAAGTTTCCATTACAAATTCCTGTTGTCAGGTCATCCGAGTTCAGGTAGTTTGGCAGTACTACTGTGCACTGAAGTGTGAGACGTTGGTTCAGAACAACTTGTGCCAGTTGTTTCTCTGGCATGTGAGTTCAGGCACCGATGTGATGTGCTTGAGGCTCTGAGGAAGGAGATTATACTTTTTTGGGCCCCAGTCATGAAGTTGTGTTGGCATGTATTTTGCCTATCTTTCAACAGTTAGATAAGAGAATGTCAGAAGAGGAGCAAAGGGAGATTTCTGGCAGCCAGCAGGAAAGCTACGATGGACCAACAAAAGCTATTTTGAGGGAGTCTCCTCCAGGATTCTCCCATTTACTCCATGGACACTGTGACCACAGATACAGTTCTCTTGAGGGTGTTAAAAAGGGCTCCCTTCTGTGGGGTTTGAACATGTTATCCCATAGTGCTTCTATGACCTGTCAGCAAAGGATTGAGCATAGTGCCAAACTCTTGTCCCCTATGTGATAATACATTTCCAGACTGTCTTAATCAAGGGCTTACACCCTTGAAATACTATTCTTGGGGCCTGCAGTTCTGGAAACAAACCCATAAAAGAGGTTAGGTTATAAGCAATATGTCTGTGAACAGGGAAGTCCCATTTCCACACTGCTGTCCTCTGTTTCTCCCTCTGTGTTTATGCAGGATACATATCTTGGAATCACATAGGTTATCGAGGATAGAATTTTAGCCTTAATGCTGGATTTATTTCCTTTTGGAAGGGTTAACCAGACTTTGAATGTTTCTTAAATGTAGATGTTTATGGACTATGGACTGACATGTTACAGGGCTGTCCTGGAGCCAAATGAGCATTTACTGGTTAGGGCACTAATTCCCAGTCTGCTTTGTTGACCGCAAGGGATCCACAGAGCCTTTGAGAGTCAGGAATTGAGGGTGGCTCATAGAAGCGGTGGAGCATCTTTCTGCTATGAACTGGTCCTCAGAATGAAAAAGCTGGAGAATCACTGGGTTAAACCATCTAGATTCTTTTTTGTGAAAAGCAATCTAAGTGAAAAACAGATTTTATGAGATGTATATATTGGGCCCCAGAATGGGAAGTCAACAGCTCCTTCTGCACAACTCCATTAAAAATGCATCTGTGTGAATAGGGAATTGGTTGGTTTTGATTTTCTGAAGTCCATCTCTGGGCGGTTTGCGTCGTCACCTGACCTCGGAAAAATCATCTTACTCCACATCGAGTTTCTGTTACAAAGGATGAAGGAGCCGCTTGCCAAGCAAAAAATTGAAGATGTCATTACAGGTCAGTGTCCAACTTCTGCTGTCGTTTGCTGATGACAGGGCTTAATTGACTTAAGCAATTGATTTACCTCTTCTCTCTCCTTAACTCCTCCTCTCCTCCTCCTTCCTTTATATCTTTTTCTTACTCTTTGTCATGTATTGTATATAGTAAGTTGCAGGGCTGCTACTAGCAGGTCACGCTCCTGTACCAGATTTGGACTGGCCAGAGCTTCCTTCTCAGAGAGATGCAGACCTGATGTGTTCACTATAAGATCCTTTAATGTTATGCCAGGTATGGCTGAGTTTAGCTTAAATAAAGTATGTTACACACAGTGCCACCTAGTGGCTGAACTGTACAATACAGGTTAGCATTCTATTACATATCTCCCTTTAAATTCTACATTCCTACCATTTACAAAATGTACACTATCACGGTATCTTTGAAGTTCAATATGGATCGGTCTGTTACATGTCTATGAATTATGCTGGTTTCTAATTACATGATTTGAAAGCATAACAGCTTAGTCATCTGGCTGTCCATTAGTCATCTTCTTGTTCTTCATTCGTCAGCTCTGTTGGTTTTGCTTTCTGAGGAACAAACTGTAGATGTCGATGGTTTCTGTTGATCTCTCTACTGTAGTCTTGATCACAAATGATCTGGATGCTGAATTATTTTTTCTTTATGACAGCTGGAGTTGTCCATCCTTTTTCTCCATCCAATTTGAGATGAACACGGTCAGAATTGTCCCTTGGGTACGGTGAATGGGGGGACCGCTCTGGGCCCCACGCTTTGGGGGCCCCACGGGCTGGCGCGGTCGGTCCCGGAAGTAATGGGTCAGTCCCGGAAGTGATGGATGCGTGACTTCCGCCCCAGGGCTCACCCCCTCCCCTCCAGGGATGGCCCTGAAGACGTTCAACATGTTCTAGACCTGGCAGTTCTCTAACTGAGTGTTGTCTGTTGGAAAAGTGATCATAAGTTCTTTTTTCCTTTTTATCTGATTTGGCTACTCTCTGTGTGGCTAGTCACTTTGGAGACATGATTCTTTTCCAAAGTTGGAATAGTAGTTCTGAATTGCCTTACTATCAGGAGTTGTGTTGGAGTATATCTAGTAACTGCTATTGGCGTTCATCTGTAATTGAGAAGAGCAAGGAGCGGCTCTTCCTACTGTTGGATTTTCTTGGCTGTCTTTACAGCTCTCTCAGCTTCTCCATTTGCTTTTGGTGATTTTGGCTGCTAGTAATATGATCAAAATCATATTTTGTTTGGAATGACTAAAATTCTGCTGCAGTGAATTGTGCTCTGTTGTCCATCATTAGTTATTCTGGAATACCAAAGTAAGCAAAAGTGCACTTCAACTTCTTGATAACACTGCAACATGTTAGTTCTTTCAAGTTCATTAATTCTATGTACCTGGAAAAATAGTCCACTACGATGTAATGATGTCCTCTGAATTTGTGTAAATCTTAAGCTAGTCTTTTCCAAGGTCTGTCTGGTAGAGGTGTTTGTACATGGTATGGTTCAGCATTGTCTTTTAAGTTTAATTGTACTGGATCTCCTTTCAAAAGTCCAATATAATCAAATCCTCCGTTGAGTTCTTCCACCTTTCTCATTAGGCCCATCATGGCTGCCATGCTGGAGCTGAGAAGGTTGTTGGTCTTTGATCCTTTCATCACATGCACTCTGAATGCATAGCTTTTGTCTTTGTAAGTTGTTTCTGTGGTTAAATGACCCATACAGTTCAGAGTACAGTAACTCCTCGCTTAACATTGTAGTTATGGGAACCGCAGCGGGGAAAGGAGCAGAATGCCAGCAGCTCCTCTGGCGCTGTACCACCCCCTGCCCTGTCCCCCCAGCCCTGTGCTCCAGCGGGGCTGCTGCTGTACAGATGGAGGAGATGCAGCTCCGTGGAAGGGCAGGGGGCAGGGCTCGGGGTGGTACAGTTGCACCAGAGGAGCTGCCGGCATGGGGCCCACGGCTCCTCCTGTGTCTTTCCAGTATGCCGTATCAGCTATAAATACCTTGCTGGTACGGCGTACTGGATCGTACCGCCGTACTTGCACTGCTGATATAGATATATATATATATATACACACACACACACACCCTCCCCCCAAGATCTGCCCCACCACATCCCTGTTACCACAGAGTCTATTAACAAGTTTCTGTATGGCAAAGGAACAGAGGGGCGGTTGGGGTGGCCCACTCTTTATGCCTTCAGTTCAATGTGTGAGGACACTCAGGGTGCAGACAGTGCTGCAATGGACATTGTAGTCCAAGAATCTGTTTGGCGTGCACTGGGCTCATGTGCACCAATAGTGGAACACATCTTGAAGAACGACAGTTACTGTATGGTAGGTAATAGTTTCTTCTTTATTTAAGACCTTGTAATTGCTTAATTTCAATCACTTCTCAGGTCACTATACAGGAAAACAGCTGTCACCTGAAACACTGAACCGGCTGCACATCATTCTGTGGGACAGAGCTGCCAAGAGCTATGAGGTTTGGGAACAAAGAGGTTCTTTGTTCTTTGCTTTAAAAAAAAAAAAGAAGGATCACTGTTCTAGGGTGATACTTGCCATTTAAGAGAGAGCGGGGCTAGTGCACCTGTGACTCATCAGCTCACACCAACTGGGTTTTACAGGAGGGCACTTGTAAATGGAAGAGACCTGGTGAGTCAAGGGGAACCTGAGAGACAGGAAAGGGGGGCAGGTCAGAGCTGCCTGGGAGAGACAGTTATCAGAGAGCAGAATGCTCTGCAAGCGCTGTCTGAGAAGGAGGAGCAACTGGGTAGGTGTGATGGGATTCCCGAATGCAACCTGGACTGTGGTACTGCTGAGTCCTCTGTTCCACCAACCTGGCGTATCATTCACACTGTGATGCTATTGGCAGCACTTACACAGACATCCACAGGCACTGCACATACACAGACATCCACAGGCACTGACACGCCCAACTGAGTTATATGAATGCTTCTCTCAGCCATTCATGAACCAACAATAGAGAGGCTCCAGCCAGTTCTCCCCAGCCTTGCACCCCAGAATTGTACTGTCTTGCGCTCGTCAGAAGCCTGACCAGTGTAAATTCATTACCCAATCCGCCCCTCCCTCAATGTGGAGAAGACATGCACTAGCCTTTGTAAACTGAGCTTAGATTTTCCAAGCACATCAACAAAAACACACTGTTTTAAGTAAAATTTAAAACAGATTTATTAACTACAGAAAGATAAATTTTAAGTGATTATAAGTAGAAAGTGTAGAGATCAAAGTTGGTACATAAGAAATAAAAGTAAATTCACAATTTGAGTTCTATAAACTAAACAGGATTTGAATCAAGCCGTGTCTCACCCTGATACAGTAACTCCTCACTTAACATCCTCCTGCTTAACGTTGTTTCGAAGTTACGTCTCTGCTCTATTAGGGAACATGCTCATTTAAAGTTGTGCAATGCTCCCTTGCAATGCTGTTTGGCGGTGCTTAGGACTTTCGGGGAGGGGAGGAGCGGTGACGCTGCATGCTCCGGAGAGGAGGTGGAGTGGGGACGGGAAGAGGTGGGCCTGGAGTATCCCCTGGCAAAGTTGGCACCTGTTCTTCTGGGGGGAAGCTGCCGCTGCTGCTGCGCAAGGTACTTCCTAGCGTCCTTGCCTGCAGCAGGCTGTGCCTGTGTGCGGTAAGCCAGGGGCACCTCCCAACACAGTACAGTACAGTATATAATGCCTTTTGTCTGCCCCCCAAAAATTTCCTTGGAACCTAACCCCCTGCATTTACATTAAATCTTATGGGGAAATTGGATTCGTTTAACATTGTTTCACTTAAAGTTGCATTTTTCAGGAACATAACTACAACGTTAAGTGAGGAGTTACTGTAGATGGTATAAACAGGTCACAGATCTTCAGTACACAGGCTGGAATTCTCCTCCAGGCTGGGACCACCCTCCCCAGTTCAAAGTCTTTGTCCTCTAGACGTGTTTCCAGGTTTTGAGTTGTAGGGGGAGTGAGGCTAAGTGATGATGTCACTTCCCCTCTTTATAGTTTCCTCCAGCCCGCTGGAAAGTTCTATGCTTGTGACATGGGCAGAGGCACTGACTTTCTAATGTGCCGGAGGGTGCACCTCCCCAGCTCCACCCACTTTACCCCTTCTCCCAAGGCCTCGCCCCCACCCTGCCTCTTCCCGCCCCTGCCCTGCCTCTTTCTGCCCCTGATCCACCCCATCCATCTCATCCCGCCCCATTCCATGCCCTCCTCCGAGCATACCCTGTCCTTGCTCCTCCCTCTTTCCCCCCAGCACCTCCTGCACCCTGCAGAACAGCTGATCGCAGCAGGTGGGAGGTGCTGATTGGTGGGGCTGCCAGTGGGCAGGAGTCACTGGGGGCAGGGGAGGAGCTGATCGGGGGGGGCTGCTGGTGGATGCTCAGAACCCACCATTTTTTCCCCCTGGAGTACCCACGGAGTTGGCGCCTATGGACGGGGCGGCTCTAACTTTTTTGCCGCCCCAAGCACGGCAGGTAGGCTGCCTTTGGCGGCATGCCTGCGGGAGGTCTGCCGGTACAGCGGCTTCCGCGTACCCGCCTCCGAATAGCCGCCGAATCCGCCGGACCGGCGGACCTCCCGCAGGCATGCCACCGAAGGCTGCCTGACTGCCGCCCTCGCAGGGACCGGCAGGGCGCCCCCCGCGGCTTGCCACCCCAGGCACGCACTTGGAGTGCTGGTGCCTGGAGCCGCCGCTGCCTATGGACATGGAGCGCACAGTAGGAGGCCGGAAGTGGGGCTCGTTTGCTGATTACCTGAGGTACAGAGCCAGTGGTGGGAGACTGAAAGGGGCTGAGAGCTGGGAGCCAGTGCAGGAGCTAATTTGCTGACCTTCCTGAACTGAAGAGCCAATGCCAGGAGGATAAAAATGGCTGAGTCACTGACCCATGTTGTGGGCAGAAGAGTCCTGAAACTAGTCACAGGTGGATATCCTGGAGAGTGGGTGGCCGTGGAACAAGGGCAGAAAGGAACTGGGAACCAAGTACTGGTGGACTCATGGGTGTGGAGCTTAGAATCATAGGGTTAGAAGGGACCGCAAGGGTCATCTAATCTAACCTGCTGCCAAGATGCAGGATTTGTTGTGTCTAAACCATCCAAGACAGATGGCTATCCATCCTCCTTTTGAAAACCTCCAGAGAAGAAGCTTCCACAACCTCCCTTGAAAAATCCCTGTACATTTTTATGTTTTATTTTGGAGATTGGGAAAACAGTTTTATCATGAGGGTTCTGTGGATTATTGCATGTGTATTTGAATAATTTATGCCCAGAGGTGGGATTTTAAGTGGACACTGGGAGAGACTATATTCTTTTCATGGCTAGATTGAGGGGAACTTGAAGCAGGTGTGCTTGTCATGGCACATCCTGCCATAGGAGAGAGTTCCTGGGTGGGGCCACTGTCTTAAAGTCACTTTTCTTGGCTAGTTTGCTGTGGCTGTTCCTAGTTGGAAAGTAAGTTATGCTAAGATCCCTGATCCAGGCAGAGAATATGTTTTTCTTTATTTCCAAGCAGTTAGGTGCTCTACAGCACATCAGAAACTTGAGAATAATCTTGTTTCTAGGGTTTTAGAATAGGAACATAGTTATTGCCAGAATGGATCAGCCCACAGGTCCATCTAGCTTAGTATCATATCTCCAACAATTGTCAGCACCAGATACTTGAGAGGAAGGTGCGAGAAATCCTATTGTAGCACATGTGGGGTAATCTGCCTCCCATGAAGGTCTCTTCCTGATCCCTAATAGTTAAAGATTCATTAAAACCCTGAAGTGTGACGTTTTATATCCATACATAAATTTGTTATCATTAACTATTGTAGCTATGGATACTTGCCTATATAAATGTCAAATCCCACTCTGAGTTTTGCTAAATTCTTGGCCTCAGTGACATTTTGTGGCAGTTTGTTCCACAATCTAATTACACATTGTGTGAAGAAATCTTTTATCAGTTTTGAATTTGCCACCTTTAATTGAATGTTCCCTCATTCTTTTTATTATGGGACAGGAAGAACAGAAGCCCCCAATCTCCCTTCCTTAGACCTGTCATTATTTCATATACATTTATGATGTCCCCTCTTATTCATCTCCTTTCTGAGTTAAACAATCTCATTACTTTGAGTAATGGTCTCTATGTATATTCTACACGTGGGGGTATGCCTGCACACCATGTCCCTGAGTCTAGAAATTCTTCAAAGCAGTGTCTGTTGGCCCGCACACACGGAGTAGCTCTCCTTGTGCTCCCAACAAAGGGTGTAAGAGACAGTGCAGGTTGAAACCTCTTTAGTTTCTTCTTATTGCTGCATGGACTAAGTCAGAATCATGTCCTCCTCCACTCCATTGTATAACCTGCAAAGAAAAAAAATGTAAATAATTATATATCTTAGCTTAGTAGTTAGTAATGAAAGTTTATAGTTAGCATAGAGTATTTCTTTCCCTCTAGTTGGGAAACCACTCCTTGGCTCCAGAACTATGCCCAGAGTCCCGGGATTCAAGAATTGCATCTCTTGCCCTTGCTCCTTCTCCATCAGTGATGAACATCAATGGTGCCTGTACTGTCTGAATGAGGCACATATTGCTGCAAAGTGCAGTGTCAGTCGTTCATTCCCACCCAGAACTTCAGAAGCCTGGGAGCTTCGCCTACAAAATACCTGATAGAGAAGGCTATGAGGACCCTCTCTGATCTGGGCTAGGGAGACCCTCCCACCCCGGTACATCAGCCTCAATTGACCAGCAGTGCCTTTGCATGTGTTGTGGAGTGGAGCCTTCTACATATAAGCCCAACGACTCCTCTTCTAGGGAACTCTCATGGGCAAACGTGCTTCCGCCCCGAGACTGCCCAGGTTGGGTGAGATGATGCTTACAGAACCTAAGGAATTGACTCTGCAGAAGACCGTCAGATTGGAGGGAAAGGCATATAAAAGGAAAGATCTGCTGGTTCTGTTGGTCACCTCAGTACCAAAGCGTAAGGACAGATGTTCGCCAGTTCCATCTACAAGTGCTGGTCTGGATCTATTGTTGGCATTGCCTTGTTCATCTAAAGACCGTCTGGCTGCTGCAGATGCACCAAGTCCTTCAGACTTGACTGCTGGAAGCCCTCGGACACCTGGGTTTACGGAGGCGTACATAATACCAGAGGATATATTCCTCCCTTATCTACAGTCTCCACTTCTTTCCAATCGTGCCCTCTTGAGGAATGTCCTAACTTCGGAGGAGCAGTCCATATCAATGTCCCAGGAGCAGTCCCATTTCCAATCATCTGTCAGGAGTGCCATGGCACTGATCGCTCTGCCACTACTGATGGAACGGTTCTCTGACTTGGATGAGTCAGAGGAGATAAAAACAACAAGGAGTCTGGTGGCACCTTAAAGACTAACAGATTTATTTGGGCATAAGTTTTCGTGGGTAAAAACCTCACTTCTTCGGATGCATAGAGTGAAAGTTACAGATGCAGGCATTATATCAGTTGCACCAGTATCTCCCCAGAGACACTTGAGCCCTGATGGTCAAGGGGTTACACTAACCCTTTCTCCAGGTACGACCTCCCACACCCTGTTTCCCTTGGGATCCCCTGCAACCAATCGATTCCTTTTTCTGGCCTTATTGGGATAAGTGAGAGCCTTATGGCAGGGGTCTGGGCCCTTCTCCTTCAGATCCGTTGGTGTACGAGGAGAAGAACTGGAACCAGATCCACAGGTCCTGACAGATCCGACGAGTGCCTCTTCATCGTCCCTGGACAATGTGGTTACCCCTTCTTTGTCTTCTCTGCTGGATGACCACTGGCAGTACCAGGAGCTGTTACAAAGAGTTGCCAGTAACCTACAGATCCCATTAGAGGAAGTCCAGGATCTTCAACACCAGCTCCTGGCCATCTTACAACCACAGGGACTGATTAAGGAGGCCCTTCTGATCAATGAGGCCATACTAGAACTAGCCAGAGCAGTAAGGCACAGTCCAGCATCCTGTGCCCCTACACCAAAAAGAGCTAAGAGCTGATACTTTGTTCCTGCCAAAGGAGATGAATTTTTATTTTCCCATCTTGTTCTGAACTTACAGATGGCTACAGAAAGAGCTCTGTCACACTATCAAAGGGCCACTGTGGCAGATAAAGGCTCTAAGAGACTGGACTTCCTGGGGAAGTAGGTCTTCTCTGCGGGCCTGAAATTTCATGTCACTGACTACCAAGCTTTGTTAGCTAAATACGACTTTAATAATTATTCCAGGCTTGCAGACTTCAGAGATAAGCTTCCCTCAAAGGACAGGGCCCAATTTCAGTCTCTTTTTAGATTAAGGGAAGCTCGTGGCAAAAGAGGCCCTGCAGGTTGCAGTGGACACTGCAGAAAACAGCTTCCAGAAATTTGGCCATTGGTTTAGTCGTAGGGGGGACTCTTGGCTGCAATCGTCAGGGTTTCCTAGGGAGGCCCAAAACACCATCCAGGACCTCCTCTTTGACAAGTGCAACCTCTTTAATGAGAAAATGGACGAGTCCCTGCACTCACTAAAGGATTCAAGATTAACTCTGTACACACTGGGGATTTATACTCCAGCCCCCAGGAGGCAACATCAGAATCAGCCCAAGGCCGCCTCATCCTCATGCACCTTTTTACCAGTGCCCAACTGCGCCTCCACGCAAGCGCCAGAGGAATCAGAAGCTTGCTTCTTGGCCCCCTATACTGCCACAGCCTCTACCTCTGTTAACTGCTGGCCATAAGCCATTTTTGACATATTGATCAAGACCTGTGTACCACCATTGATGCCACCCACCTCTTCCCCTGTCATCTTTGGGGCTGTCTTACACTCTTTGCCCATTACCAGAACAAGATCACTGCAGACAGTTGGGTTCTAGAGATTATCCCTAAGGGATACTCCACAGAGTTCCTCTACTTCCCACCTCACAAACCCCCGTCCTGGGCTCCCTTCGGGGACCATTCTCACAAGATAATTCTTCAACAGGCGGTGGAATCCCTTTTACATTGAGGGGCAATGGATTGCGTCCCGCCTCATTACTGTGGGATGGGGTTCTACTCCCCAGATTTCCTAATCCTCCCCAAAGACGGAGGGTGGAAACCCATCGTGGACCTTCAGCAACTCAACATCTGTTCGAAAGCTGAAATTTTGGATGATTACGTTGGTATCAATAATCCCTTCTCTTCAGAAAGGGATGTGGTTTGCGGCTCTTAACATAAAGGATCCGTATTTCCATGTGGACCTTCACCCATTGCACTACATTTTACAGTTGGCCACAAACATTTCCAATTTCAGGCCCTCCCCTTTGGGCTCACTACAGCAACCAGTGTATTTACGAAGGTTTTCTTTGTGGTAGCATCCCAGATGAGCCACCCAGGGCTATACGGTGTTTCCATACCTAGACAATTAGCTCCTGGTAGGCTGGTCTCGTCAGAAGGTCAGGTCAGCAACAAGGTTTCTCATACAACTTTTAGCAGCCCCAGGCATTTGCATAAATGAAGACAAGTCCATATTATTACCAACAAAGGCAATAAACTTTATAGGGGCGATGTTGGACTCTGTTTCTCTGAGAGCACTGCTCCCCGCAGACAGATTTCATACAATAAGCAACATGATTTCATGCATTACCCGCAGACCGTGAGCTATAGTGCGCCAGTGTCTTTCACTGTTAGGCCACATGGCTGCATGCACCTACATGACGCTGTTTCCCAGACTCCACTTGTGGTGTCTGCAAGCTTGGCTCCATTTGATCTACCCACCGAACAGGACTACATAAACTCCAAGCTGACTGTTCCCACCAGAGTTATTGTCTCCCTCACGTGGTGGTTGAACGCAGAATAGGGCATGGTGGCAGTCACTTGGACAACCACACTGCTCAGGGTACCTGGACCCTGTGAGAAGCCAGGCTACATTTAAACATACTGGAACTGAGGGCAGTCTGCCTTGCGTGCAAGGCCTTCTTGCTGCTCATATGCTCACTTCATGTACAGATAATTTTGCACAATGATCACCATGGTTCTCTATATAAACAAACAGGGAGGAGTGAAATCTTATCCCCTCTGCCTGGGGACAGTCAGACTTTGGAACTGGTGCGTCAGGAACCAGTCATGATAGATGCTGCTTACCTTCCTGGTATTCACAACTGCCTTGCAGACTAACTAAGCAGAAGCTTCTTAGCAGACCACAAATGGGAGATTCACGACATGGTCCCAGTGAGATATGTACACTCCATTATGGAACCTCTTTGCATCCGTAATGAACAAAATGTTCTCCTGTGGCAGGGCCCACTCGCTCCTGCCTCTGCTCAAGTCCCCAAACTGCTCAAAGAGCTTTATGCTGGTAAAACACCCGGTACAGTTTATTTACAATGTTGGCTTCCACCCCCTTATACACTATATAGCCTTACTCCTACAGTCTGAGGGGGCCCTCAGCTCTTGAGGTAAGCAGGGAAGAGCAATCTCTCCCTCTCTCTGTGTGCTTCCCCCCCCCCACTTCCTTCCTATGTCTTTTTGTATCCTTTGCCTAATGGGTTAATTAGCCTTCCAGTTTTCCTTCACCCACCAATTAGGTACAACTCTTCTTAACCAGGTCTGTTCTGCAGTGTTTAATTGGAGCTGCAATGACCAGAGTGCTTGCTCAGCTATTGTTGCCCAGCACTCTGTCACATCTCCTTGTATTGTTCCAGAGAAGCCATGAGTCACAACTCCCAGGGCGACGCTTTTCTGCTGTCTTGGGCGAATGGCTTCAGATATGCCTTTCCCTCCCATTCCTTTATTTCCACTAGTCATGGGGAAGATACGACATGACAGATCAACATCATTCTCCTAGCCCCCTACTGACTCAGACAGTTCTGGTTCACGGAACTTCTAATCATGTCTGGCCGCCCACCAATCAGGATACTCCCATTCCCGGATCTTCTAACCCAGGAGGCGGGTGGGAAATCAAGTATCCCAATCTGAGCTCACTCCACCTCACGGCCTCGCGTTGAATGAGCTTCAGAAATAGAGCGCTCATAATTGGTCCCTGTTCAGAAGATCCTTAACCAAAATAGAAAGGATTCTACTAGAATCTGCTGTTTGGCCAAATGAAGATGCTTTTTGGCCTGGGTGCAACTCCACCAACATTCTACAGATACCTTAATCTAGGACTACCAGCATGCTTATCTCCTGTCCCTGAAGACTTCAGGTCTTGTTATTAGTTCACTGCAAATACATCTTGCAGCAATTAGTGCCTTCTTCCCTTCGGTGGAAGGATGTTCCACCTTTACTCATCCTGCTACAGTACAATTTATAAAAGGTCTGATCAGGACCTTCCCACTAGTGCTTTAACCTTGTCATGTCTACAGTCACAAGCCCACCTTTTGAATCCTTGGTGACATGTGCCATGACACCTCTCTATGAAGATGGTGTTCTTAGTGGCTATCACTTCAGCCAGGAGGCTCAGCGAGCTCGGAGCCATCATGGTTGATCCTCCTTATGCAGTGTTTCACAAAGAAAAGGCTTCTCTCTGACTACACTCTAAAATTCTCCCTAACATTGTTTGAGTTCCATATCAATCAAATGATATACCTACCTGTATTTTTTCCAAAACTCCACACTTCCTTTGAAGACAAGAGACTTCACTCCCTCGATGTTTGGCATGCCCTGGCATTCTACCTGCAAAGAATCAAACCCATTAGGAGAAAACAGACTTTTTATCGCCATAGCAGAGAGATTGCAGGGGCAAGCCATATGCTCCCAGAGGATTTCTAAGTGGATTTCGGGATAAATCTTAAAGTGCTACAAGATAGCAAAAATTCTTCCCTCTGAAGGTGTTATAGCTCACTCCATGCGAGCACAAGCTGCCTCCACGGCATCCCTATCTGATGTCCTACTGCAGGGCGGCCACCTGGAGTTCTGTCTGCACGTTTGTGACATGTTACACTCTAGTTCATGCCTTGGCTGCAGATCCAGCAGTGTATCACAAGCATCTTTGCTACCTGCTTCCACGTGCCTACCTCCAGTCTGAACATTGCTTGCCAGTCACTCATGTGGGATACGCATAGGGAACATCACTCGAAGACGTAGTGGAGGATACTTATTGTAACTGGAGGTTCTTCAAGATATGTTGTCCCTATCTGTATTCCACTACCCGCATTCCATCCCTTCTGCTTTGGATCCTGTTGAATTTGCGGTAAAAAGAGGAACTGGAGAGATTTCGACCTGCACCGCCTCTTGTACTCTTGGTCTGAAGCATGAGGATAGCTACTGTGCATGTGGAGGCCAGCAGACACTACTCTGAAGAATTTCTGGACTCATGTGCATGGTGCGCATGTGTACCCTCACATGTGGAACACAGATAGGGATCACATATCTTGAAGAACCTCCAGTTACAGTATTAAAACGCAAAAACTATGTTAAAAGAAAATTATTAAGGTTGCAAAGTAAAGCAGTCAGAAGTTATGAAATGCCAGAATTAAGGCTGCCTGTGCTACTTGAATTTGTCTCCCTTGTGTGTATGTATATGATGAAATCTTTAATTGCATGATCAGATGTTATTTTTTCCACAAGTTCTCTTTCTCATTGAGTGCACAGGATGGACAGTGCTCACTTAATGAGCAGCTACTCAATATTTTGTTTTGTCCTCATTGTTCAATGTGTGACCCCGTGCTTTATTTGCTGAACAGCATCTAAATCTTGCACTGAAGACAGAATTATTAAATTTCTCCTGGGTTTTTGTACGGCACTTATCACTATAGTATCTGAGGGCATCTCAAATGTTAATTTATCTTCACAACACCCTTCTGATGTGAAGGGATGGTACTGAGGCACAGAGAGATTAAGGTAAAAAGCATCCACTAATTTTACTTGCCCAGTCTGAGATAAGTAGGGCCTGATTTTTCAGTGTATTTGGCATTAACTAGCACTTTGTATGATCAAAACGTATTTCCCGTTGACTTCAGTTGCAGCTGTGAGTGCTTAGCACTTCAGCACATCTGACCCCAGGGTATCAAGTTGTGCACCCTGAAAATGAGGAACACACAATTAGTGACTACCTTTGAAAAGCTTGGTTAAGTGACTTGCCCAGCATTACATAGGAACTCTGTGGCAAAGGCAGGAAACGAATCCTTTTTTTCAGGGCAGCAACTGCCTTAGCCATGACACCATCTTTTCTCTTCTTCCAGTCCCCTGCCTCCTTCACTACATACCTTCCAACCTTTGCAACAAATGAGGCAGAGATCCTACAGACAACAGCTTCCTCTACTACACAACCCTGATTCATCCCCAGAACAGGCCCATGTTGTACACTAAATGAGGCAGGGTCTTGTGAAGAAAAAAATGTAATCATGCAATTAAAGACTGTATAATAGTACAGATACATAAAGGGCTAAATTGAGATGGCACTGATTCCTGAATTCTGGAATATCCCACCTTTGAGTGCTTTACTTTGCAACCGTAATAATGCTCTTGTAGTTCAGTTTTATGTGTGTAATTTCCTAAATTTTCCAGCACAAACTGAAGAAACAAATTCCATCGTATGGCATCATACTGACTCTGACATGGTTCATCTGTAGGGTTAGAACTTTTAGATTCACTGTACAGACCTCTGCCACTTGAGCTAACAGAGTAATTGATACCAGTAGTATGTCATCATCCTCTATGTGGACCAGAACTAGAAGGGAATGGGACACACACTTTGTTAGTGAGTTTCACAGCTATTTGCTGACAGCAGAGGAAAGGTGAGACTAAGGATTCTTGGGTTCCATTTCAGGCTCTGGAGGGGTGTGCTTCCAGTGGGTGCAGACTCTTCTGCCCATAGGCCCCAACATCCACCCTTCTGCCCCCATCCCCTCCAATCTGCCTCTGTTCCAGTCCTGTCTCTTTCCCACCTCTGGCTTTGTGACCTAGTTCCATTCTACTCGCCTCCCCAATCCCATTCTCCACTCCTCAGGCTTCTCATTGCATAGAATCATAGAATATCAGGGTTGGAAGGGACCTCAGGAGGTCATCTAGTCCAACCCCCTGCTCAAAGCAGGACCAATCCCCAACTAAATCATCCCAGCCAGGGCTTTGTCAAGCCTGACCTTAAAAACCTCTAAGGAAGGAGATTCCACCACCTCCCTAGGTAACCCATTCCAGTGCTTCACCACCCTCCTAGTGAAAAAGTTTTTCCTAATATCCAACCTAAACCTCCCCCACTGCAACTTGAGACCATTACTCCTTGTTCTGTCATCTGGTACCACGGAGAACAGTCTAGATCCATCCTCTTTGGAACCTTCTTTCAGGTAGCTGAAAGCAGCTATCAAATCCCCCCTCATTTTTCTCTTCTGCAGACTAAACAATCCCAGTTTCCTCAGCCTCTCCTCATAAGTCATGTGCTCCAGCCCCCTAATCATTTTTGTTGCCCTCCGCTGGACTCTTTCCAATTTTTCCACATCCTTCTTGTAGTGTGGGGCCCAAAACTGGACACAGTACTCCAGATGAGGCCTCACCAATGTTGAATAGAGGGGAATGATCACGTCCCTCGATCTGCTGGCAATGCCCCAACTTATACAGCCCAAAATGCCGTTAGCCTTCTTGGCAACAAGGGCACACTGTTGACTCATATCCAGCTTCTCGTCCACTGTAACCTCTAGGTCCTTTTCTGCAGAACTGCTGCCTAGCCATTCGGTCCCTAGTCTGTAGCAGTGCATGGGATTCTTCCATCCTAAGTGCAGGACTCTGCACTTGTCCTTGTTGAACCTCTTCAGATTTCTTTTGGCCCAATCCTCTAATTTGTCTAGGTCCCTCTGTATCCTATCCCTGCCCTCCAGCGTATCTACCAGTCCTCCCAGTTTAGTGTCATCTGCAAACTTGCTGAGGGTGCAGTTCACGCCATCCTCCAGATCATTAATGAAGATACTGAACAAAACCGGCCCCAGGACCGACCCTTGGGGCACTCCGCTTGATACCGGCTGCCAACTGGACATGGAGCCATTGATCACTACCCCTTGAGCCCGACAATCTAGCCAGCTTTCTATCCACCTTATAGTCCATTCATCCAGCCCATACTTCTTTAACTTGCCGGCAAGAATACTGTGGGAGACCGTATCAAAAGCTTTGCTAAAGTCAAGGAATAACACGTCCACTGCTTTCCCCTCATCCACAGAGCCAGTTAAGGGGGGGAGGGATAGCTCAGTGGTTTGAGCATTGGCCTGCTAAACCCAGGGTTGTGAGTTCAGTCCTTGAGGGGGCCACTTAGGGATCTGGGGCAAAATCAGTACTTGGTCCTGCTAGTGAAGGCAGGGGGCTGGACTTGATGACCTTTCAAGGTCCCTTCCAGTTCTAGGAGATAGGATATCTCCATTAATTTATTTATTTCGTCATAGAAGGCAATTAGGTTAGTCAGGCATGACTTTCCCTTGGTGAATCCATGCTGACTGTTCCTGATCACTTTCCTCTCCTCCTCTCCACTTTCCTCCTTGCCCAGCAAGTCCCAGTTCCACCTCCCTCCGGGTTCCTCCTCCAGTTGGTTTTTCCTTTGTCTCCCCATTGTCTCCCAGTCAGTCTTCCTTCCTGGGCTCCTCATCCAATCTCAGTATCATTCCTCCATTTCTTGCCCAAATCTCCCCCTTCCCTGACTCCTTGTCCCAGTCTCTTTGCCCAACCAATCACAGTTCTCTCCTGCACCTTGTCAGATCGGTCTCCCCTCTCCTCCCTGGTTCCTTAGTCCCACTTTTTTTATCCTGCCAGTCTCAGTCTGCCCACGTCTTTCAGCTTCTTGTCTGACCTCAGTACTCCTTCCTGCAGCCAACGACAACTAGTTCCCGGTCGCCACCCCTGTTTCTCTCACTAGGACCCAGCCTCCTCTCCCCCCTCAGTTCCCAGTCCAAGTCTCCTTGTGTAGCCAGTCTCAGTTCCAGTTTCACTAGGCTCCTTATCCCAACCTACTTCTTTCTCTCCCCATGCTCTGACTTCTGTCCCTTCGGCATTCCAATCAGATGGCTTCCTCCTTCATGCTGTCTGGGGCCTGCAGGGAGATCATTGAGAGCACAGGAGAGAGAGGCTCCGTGCTCTTAGTTCCAGTGCCTAGCCCCACTCTGGCCTGGAGTCATTGGGAGCAGCCATTACATGGAAAGTCCAGCTTCGCCTCCTAGCCCTGGGCTGGAGGAAGGTTGCTCATTTGCTCGGTGGAGATAGGGCATGCACAGTCTTGTCACATGTATGAATTATCAGGGGATGGAACATATTCAGTTGCTGTGTGGGGATAGTGCATACACGGTCTGTCCAGCACTTGGAGCTGTGAGAGGATTGAGTATACTCATGGAGAATGGAATCTTCAGAGATTTTAGCAGCTAAATCTCTACTGAGCATGTGCGAACTGTAATTTTTCAGAGGCTTAAAACTTGGCCAGATTTGGATGGATTTTCACAGTGATTACACAAGTGCCACCCCTGCCAAATTTTAAGTCCCCGTTCCAAAGTGCTGTTCAGAGAAAGTCACCAGAATTATTTTACGTGGGCAAAACAACAGATGTTTCTCTAGCCTCGTTTTCAAAAATGGCTGAACTGTTTTTCCTGAAATTTTCTAAAAAAATTCAATCTGAGGCAGATACATAGCATAAAAAATTTAAGTTTAAAGGATTAAAGTTTGGCAAAGTTATAAGTCACTGAAAACAGAGTTTTATCAAGGGGACTGTTGGGTAACATTAATAGTATAGTAATAGGCAGGGCGACCAGTGCTGCATCTTAGTTTTTTCAGGTCTTGAATAATTTATTGTCCTCTGAATGCCTTTCTAATTCTGCAATATTCTTTTTAAGATGGGGTCACCAGTACTGTACACAGTATTCAGATGAGGTTGCACCATTCATTTATATAATTGCATTATAATATTTTCTATATTATCACCAACCCATTTTTTGATTTATTATAACTAATTTAGAACCCTATGAGGTATATGAATAGTTCAATTTGTTCCTTATAGTGTATATTACTTTGTGTTTATCAACACTTAACTTCATCTACCATTGTGTTTCCCATTCTCTGGTCTTGATTAGTCTAAATAACTCTGTGTCATCTGCAAATTTTGCTACCTTACTGCTTACATGCCTTTCCAGATTGTTAATTAATATCTTAAACACCACATACCTAATATAGAACCTTAAGTCACTCTGCTGTTAACTTTTAGTCATGATGAATATTGACCATTTATTCATATCCTCTGTTTCTCATCTCCAAAACAGTTTTTAATCCATGACAATACTTTGTCTCTCACCCCATGACAACTAAGTTTCTTTAAGGATCCTAGCCAAAGGCTTTTTGAAGCCCACAATAAATTGTTAATTGATTCTCCTTTATCTACTACTTTATTGACACGTTCAAAGAATTCTCACAGACAAGACATGATTTTCCTTTGCAGAAACCATGCTGGTTAGACCCTGTTATATTTAATGAAGTGAAAGTCTGTAATACGATCCAATGGCTGGAAGTTGAAGCTAGACAAATCCTGACTAGAAATAAGGTGTAAATTTTTAACAGGCTGATTAACCACTGGAACAGTTTACCAAGGGTCATGGTGGATTCTCTATCACTGGCAGTTTTTAAATCAAGATTGGATGTTTTTCTAAAAGATCTGCTCTAGGAATTATTTTGGGGATGTTCTGTGGTCTGTGCCATATGGGAAGTCAGACTAGATGATCACAATGGTCCCTTCTGGCCTTGGAATCTATGAATGTATTTGACTATTTCAACCTTTTGATTCTTATGAAGCCTGATGTATTTAGCTTAGGAAAATGTAGTCAATTTAAACTTCAATGTGGCTGTTTTTAATTTTTTTTTTTTAATTTTCTAGGCAAAAAACTACTCTGAAGCCCTTCAGTGGTATAACTACTCTCTCAGCTTCTTTTCATCTGGGCAGATAGATCAGAACTTGGCTAAGTTGCAGAGGAATATGGCTTCCTGCTACTTTCATCTGAAACAACTTGAAAAAGTATTTTTGTGTGTGTGTGTGGTGTTGCAGTGTCAATGGGACTTGATTTCAAATTGTGAAAGGTTAAAGGGGAATGGAAGTTTGTTCTGTAGCTTTTCTGTGTTGAGTTACATGATTACACTTGGGACTTTAAGGTTTAAAAATGTACCCACTTAATTATTAATATATTTGTTTTCATTAGGGTCCCCCCACTTCTAGATGCTGTACAAACATAATAGAGGGCATGATTTCTGCCACAAACAGCTTACAATGTAAAGAAATGATATAGTAGAGAGAAGCGGTCCAGCAGATAAATAAAATGGCAAAAGTGGAGATTTGTCACATCTTGATAATAAAATGTTTTTGATACTAATATGTTTTAAAATGGAAATATAAAACTATCCCCATTTGCTACTTGACATGGACATTATTAGTTGGGTAATTTATTAAGGGTATCATGGTAGAAGTTTTTTCTTCAAAGTGCACCAGCTCAGAGAGATGAAGCAGCATGACTGCATCACTGGTGGAACAGACAGATGGGGAGCAATGTAAAAAGACACAAATGTGGAAAAGTTGGGAGGGCCTTGAAAGACAAGAAGTTTGAGCCTGATGTGGTTGAAAAGCTGCTGTATAGCAAGGCTGCCTTGGAGTTACTGGTAAATGGACTGTCTTGTGTAAAGTTATATTCCAGCATGTCATCAGACCACTAACTTCAATGAGCTGAGTAACAAAATGATTGCAAGGAAGTATGCATTACAGAGAGGGAGCTTTAACAGCTGTAAAGACCTAGAGAGATCACATGGCGCAAGTTATCTTTGTGCCTCTTAGCATAACAACTAGTGTCACCAGAGCAGACTCATAACTAGTATCATCTGTGTGTAAGTCTAAAAATCTTGCTCCTCTTAAGATAGGACTTACAAAATTAATTCATTTTGTCTAAATTAAAAAAGCATCTTGAGCACTTGCTTTAAGTGATCACTAGATGGAGTTCTAAGCTATGTTTGTACTTTACAAATGATGTACAAACTTGCCTGCTGATACTGCCTATGTGGTCTCTAATTCTGAATGGAGAGCAGAGACATGCTGTGAGGTGCAGCCAGAGCTGCTCCTTGAAGTTAGACTCACAGCAACTAGTGTGATATTCTCATGAAGTTGAGGGCATTCACTTGCCTGTGTACACACCAACCTGACGCTGCAAGTCTCAGGTCCTGTAGCACATTAAGAGTCTCTTGGAAACTCACTGTATTCTACTAATGTGTATGACAGATGTTAGGGGAGCAGTGCTGCACCCTCATGTGTCCCAGCCCAGTAAAATTTCTGGAACTGAAGACTTTATAGAAAAGGGGAGAGTTAAAGAGGCTGGGAAAATAGTGAACAATTTACTGGAGTCTGGTCTCTGGAAGGGCGGAGTTGCTTTTTGGAGTTCTTTAGACCAGCGTTTCTCAAATGTGGCCACCAGGGGCTTTTCTTGTGGCTACAGCAGGGGTGGGCAAACTTTTTGGCCGGAGGGCGACATCGGGGTGAGGAAATTGCTTGCAGGGCCATGAATGTTGGGGTGCGGGAGGGAGTGCGGGGTGTGGGAGGGGGTGCGGTGTGCAGGAAGGGGCTCAGGGCAAGGGGTTGGGGCAGAAGAGGGGTGCAGGGCACAGGAGGGTGTGCACAGTGCGGGAGGGGGCTCAGGGCTGGGGGTTAGGGTGCAGGAGGGGTGCAAGGTGCAGAAGGGGGCTCAGGGCAGAGGGTTGAGGTGCAGGAGGGAGTGCAGGGTGTGGCAGGGGGCTCAGGGCAGGGGTTTTGGGGTGCAGCAGGGGGCTCAGGATAGGGGGTTGGGGTGCAGGGTGCAGGAGGGGTTCACGGTGAGGGCTCTGGCCTGGCGCCGCTTACCTGGAGCTGCTCCGGGGTGGCAGCAGCGCACAGCGGGGCTAGGGCAGGCTCCCTGCCGGCCCCGGCCCCACGCCGCTCCTGGAAGCGACCAGCACTGCGGCCCCTGGGGGAGGAGGGGCAGAGGGCTGAGCGCGCCGCCCTTGCCTGTGGGTACCTCCCCTGAAGCTCCCATTGGCTGCGGTTCCCGTTCCAGGCCAATAGGCGCTTTGGGGAGGTACCCATAGGCAAGAGCAGTGCGCAGAGCCCTCTGTCCCCCCTCCCCCAGGGGCCGCAGGGACGTGATGCTGGCCGCTTCCTGGAGCAAAGCGGGGCCCACGGTGCCACGGGGATGGTAATCCTGCAGGCTGGATCCAAAGCCCTGAGGGGCCGGATCTGGCCTGCGGGCCATAGTTTGCCCACCCCTGGGCTACAGCCTCCTGGGCTGTGATGGGGAAGGGGGGGAGCAGCGGCTTCTCCCCCTCCCTGGTGCTCCTGGATGCCTTGGTGTTGGTTGCTGGGGCTTCCAGCAAGTGTTGGGCACTGCCTCCCTCTAGAGATACCTGGGGCACAATGCTGGAGGAGCAGGCAGCCGGTGAGTTCCCCACCTTCCCAGGGGGAGGTGGGGCTCAGGATCTGGGCTTAAGCCCGGGCGTGGCAGGGAAGTACATTCTGGCTGTGAGGCTTTGGGTTCCAGCCCCGGGCTCTGGCTGCATGGCTTTGGGCTCCGTCCCCTAACTGGTAGCAGTAGTAGGCTATGAACATCTCCATGGACCAGCCACTAGTCCCCCACTGTCCCAGTCCCCTTCTTCTCATATATACCCTCTGCTCCTGTCCAACCCTAACCCTAGCTTTGGCCCCCATCCCCCTCTACTCTTACCCATTCCCCACTCCCACTCCAGCTCTTGCCTCCCTCTGTGCCTATCCACCCTCCTCCCGCCCCAACTTCTACTTCCCTCCCCCTGCATGGTTCCTGCAATCCCTTCTTCTTGTCCACCATTCTTCATCCCTCTGAATTCAAATCAGGCTCGGCTGCATCCTCTCTCACCATGCTGACTGCTTGGTAGCATTAGGAGCATTGAGAGCATAGGAGAGACAGTCTCCCTGCTCTTAATTGCTGTGCCCAGTGCCACGTCAGCCCCCTGGCCGATAGAAGGAGCAATTTCAGCAAAAGTCCTCAGCACCTCCAGGCTGGGCTGGAGCATGCTTAGTGCAGATGGAATCATCAGAAAATGTAGCTGCTGAACTCTAAGAAGTCTCTACTGAGTATCTATAGACAGGGCCGGCTCTGGCTTTTTTGCGGCCCCCCTCCAGGTGCCGCCCCAAGCACAAGCTTGGTGGGCTGGTGCCTGGAGCCGGCCCTGTCTATAGATTGAGACTTTTCAAAGGCTCCTAGCTTGGCAAATTTGAGCAAAATTTTCAAGGGACAGCAAAAGGCGCATCTCTGATACTAGGAGAACTGCCCTGACAAATTTAAAATTCTTGCTCCAAAGCATGAAGGCTCTAGAACTTCTTAACAAAATGGTTGTAATACTCTTTTAATTTGAGCCAAACAATGTATTTTCCCTAATCTCATTCTCAGAAATGGCTGAACCATTTGACCTGAAACTTTCCAAAAAAATTCAGCCAGAGGCAGACACTCGGCATGGAAAATTCTAGCTTGAAGGGACAAAGTTTGGCAACATTATAAGCAACTGGAAATAGTATTTTGAAGTGTCCGACAGTGTTAACTATTGGTGGCACTACTAGCCTTCTTCACTTATGCTGTACCCCAAGGTGGGTCCTTGGCAGTAGCATAGAACCCTGGCTCTCTGGATCTTAAAGCAGAAGCCTTGACTGCCTGAATTAAAAGGTCCCACTCTGTTAGCCAGCTCATGAATCTCTATATGTTTCCCAGCCACCACTAGAGAGGGACAGAGCATCACACTAAGTGGGTATGGGTTACATGTTCCACCTAGATGAGGAAGCTTGCCTGAGTTTTAGAAGTCCATCCAGCTCTAATCCCCATACATACTCTGACAGCAGAGATTGAACCTGGGACTTCTACATCTAAATGCAAGAGCCTGAACTGCCAGAGCTGAATGACCCACATCTGAGAATCAGGGATGCCCAGCAAGTTCATCAACCTTTTTGTCCCAGCCACCACTAGACAGGGACAAAGCAAAACACTATTATCTAACCTTGAATATATGTGGCAACTTCTGTTTCCATGTATGCTGTGTATGCCAAGTAGAGTCCAGGAGAGTCATTTATAAACAAGATGCTCTGCAGACCCCTACCGCATTCAAGGTGAATTTCACCCCATCCAGCGGGTCAGCACAGTGAGACTGAAATAGAGCCTATGCCTTGTGCTGGCCTTCTGCACTGGGTTGAATTTCACTCTTACTTAGCTCACAAGGTGAAACTTTCAAGGTTGTGGAAAAAATGGTCTGATGTTATACTGTATCAGTTGAGAAACAGTGTGTGACCCTGGAATTAACGACTGTATTGTTAAGGGGTCAGAATTAAGGGTGTGTTTGCAACTGTAATTTTAGCATTTCTTGAGTTTTAAACGTGTAACTGCAACATTAACATTTATTGTCCCTCTATATGTGCTCAAAAGCTTATTTTTGTGACTTTTATTTTGTTTTTCAGCTCTGGATAACTTAAGACTTTTAAGATCCTCAGGGCATGGACTTTTTTTTGTCTGTAAAACACCAAGATTTATACAGCTGTGGATTTATACAGCACGTATATAATCATTAATATCTTCTCTCTCAGTTGAGCTCACCCCGCTACAATGTGTGTTACTGACTCCTTGTCATGACTGCGATAAAATCCTGTTAAATCTTTTCTGTCAACAGGCAAAAGAGGCAGTGAAGGAAGCAGAGAGGTGTGATCCCAGCAGCATCTTCACTCAGTTCAGTGTGTATAAGGTTGCAGTCTTGGAGGGTAACACTGAAAAAGGTAGAAACAATCAGAAGGGTAATATGCTGCTGTGTACATATGAACACATGATTATTTTGCAGTTTTATTGATTTGGTCTTTTCCCAACAAAAAAGCTGCCTTTGACTTAGCCTGTTTCTCCACTTATGCCCTAAATTCCTTTCTCCCCTTCACCTGGAAACTAATTGGAAATGCTATCTGCATCACTGTCTCAAGTTTGTCTTCCCCAGCTACATCCTAGACCCTCTCCAATCTAGCTTCTGCCCTTTCCACTGAAACTGCTCTCACCAAAGTCTCTAATCACCTCCTCTTGGCCAAATGTCAGTGCCTCAGTTGCATCCTTGATTTCCTGAGTCTCTGTTGCTTTTGACATTGTTGATCATCCTCTTCTTGATTTCTTATCTCCCCTGGTCTTTTGTGATACTGTACTTTCCTAAGTCTCCTCTTATCTCTCTTACCATTCTGTCAGGTTTTTTGATGGGTGGTCCTCCTCTCTCCCACTTTCTGATGGGATCTCATAGGTCTCCATCTCCAACCACCTCCTTTTCTTCCATACATTGTATTCTAGGTCAGTGGCTCTCAACCGGTGGTCCACGGACTCTTGGGGGTCCTCAGACGATGTCTACTCTTATTCTCAGGCTTGACTCCTTTTTCTGCCTTCCTTTCTGGAGGGCCATAATCTGAGTCTTCTTGATTACAAGTAGCTTGTTTGCTGACCAGGTATGTCCATTATCTGCAGCTCCTTTGTGCTGTCATTTATGGGCAGTTCTCTCCTTCCTCTATCAGCTAGGTAATTTTGCATCAACACAGATGCTTTTTAGCTTGCTTTTGGACCCAAAGCCATCAGCAGAGCTCAGAGACTCTGTCTTAAAAGGGATGCAATGAACTTCCACCTGAGTTTTGATTACTTTCCACTTTTGCCTCCTGCTTCCAAAACACACAGCGATCTGAAAAAGAAACCTATTGTGGCTCCTTTTTGGAGCCCTAATAGAATTTTAATTAAGTAGCATGTTTTGCTTGCATTTTTTTCTTTTCACCCCTTCTATTATATACACTGTATATGTCATAGGAAAATGCACATTTTTTCATAGTTTAACTTCTATAACATTATATTAACCATATCAATTTTTACATAAGGTGTAACTGTTTCTTTTGTGCTCACAGTTTTCATATACCCTTATCAAAGTGAAAGTCTGATTACTCAGAGCCAACTTCATTGTTCCTAACATTGCTACTTTGTGCACCTCATCCCTGCTATTGCTCCAGAGGGTACTGTCTTTTTCATTTCTTACTCTTTTACTGCAGCTCTTATCTGCTACTTGGTTACCAAAAAAAAAAAAAAAATCCGGAATCTCTCCCCATTCTCCTAGTTGGTCTTTAAAAAGACTTTATAAAGCATTGAGGTACCTTAAGGGTTAAATACTAAATATCAGAGCCAAACACTAATTACCTGTGTCTGGCAAAAAGTGTCTGTCAGTTTTGCATCTTTGAATAAAAGGTTCAAATGGATTTTTAGTGGTATTATTTAAAAAACAAAACAAAACAAAAACCAAACCAAAACCAGAGTCCTGCACTTAGGACGGAAGAATCCCATGCACCGCTACAGACTAGGGACCGAATGGCTAGGTAGCAGTTCTGCAGAAAAGGACCTAGGGGTCACAGTGGACGAGAAGCTGGATATGAGTCAACAGTGTGCTCTTGTTGCCAAGAAGGCTAACGACATTTTGGGCTGTATAAGTAGGGGCATTGCCAGCAGATCGAGGAACGTGATCGTTCCCCTTTATTCGACATTGGTGAGGCCTCATCTGGAGTACTGTGTCCAGTTTTGGGCCCCACACGAAGGATGTGGAAAAATTGGAAAGAGTCCAGCGGAGGGCAACAAAAATGATTAGGGGTCTGGAGCACATGATTTATGAGGAGAGGCTGAGGGAACTGGGATTGTTTAGTCTCCAGAAGAGAAGAATGAGGGGGGATTTGATAGCTGCTTTCAACTACCTGAAGGGGGGTTCCAAAGAGGATGGAGCTCGGCTGTTCTCAGTGGTGGCAGATGACAGAACAAGGAGCAATGGTCTCAAGTTGCAGTGGGGGAGGTCTAGGTTGGATATTAGGAAACACTATTTCACTAGGAGGGTGGTGAAGCACTGGAATGCGTTACCTAGGGAGATGGTGGAATCTCCTTCCTTGGAGGTTTTTAAGGCCCGGCTTGACAAAGCCCTGGCTGGGATGATTTAGTTGGGAATTGGTCCTGCTTTGAGCAGGGGGTTGGACTAGATGACCTCCTGAGGTCCCTTCCAACCCTGATATTCTATGATTCTATGAATTCGTCTTAAATCAACAAAACAAGAGTTTTACAAACCAGGAGTGTTGATTTAGGTCCTTAAAACATCACATATTTACACAATATATTTGCACACACACACACATACATACATACATACATTCTCTTTTTCTTAACATCCCTTGCACAGCTCTAATAATTTTTACACAGCTGTACGTAGATTACATTCCCTTTCATACATTTGGGGGCAGTTAAGTTCCAGTGGAATTATGTTCTTTTAGCGAATTTGACTAAATTGTCCATAGTCAAATGATTTCAATCAGATTGTCTCTTTGCCTGGATTATTTACAGACATTCCTTTGGAAAAGGGCCCATTTTTCCTTCAAATGGCTGCAAAGAAACCAAGAATTCTCTTCCTATAACACTTTTTTTCTTTTTAACATTTTAACAACTTTCAACTGTTTTAATTTCCTCCAGCCTCTGCAGAGTTAACTTCTCACTCTTTTTCCTTAAATCACTTGTTTATCTCCCAGAATGACACTTTCATCAGCTCAGATTTCATCATTTCAAGTAATTGTTTGAGGGATCTGAATTCCCCATGCCTGAACTTACTCCTTCCCTTACTCCTGCCACTAAGGTCCTCAGGGCTCCCAACCTGTTTTCCAGTCTCTTTATCTGTTGCCTGCCTGCTTGTCTGGGCCCGATCCTGCTTTCCTCACTGGAGCCTCTGGAATTTTGCAGAATTTTAAAATATGGTGCACATAATTTTTTGGTGCATAATTTTTAATGTTTTGGTGCAGAATGCCCTCAGGAGTAACTCTTGTTGGTTTGAGCCAAGACATGGGAGAGTGGAGCCCCACCCGACCTATAGGTTATATTATTAGAGGGAGCGTTCTGCTTTCTGCGACAAGATTGGGGTGCTAGACAAGGCTTCCATTGTTTGGCAACACTGTCTGCAGTAGCCAGAAAAAACATGTTAACACCTTTCTAGCAAGCCCAGTGCTTAACTGTGGAGAAATGCTAACATATTTACCTAGTCAGAACAGGTTTTCCAGGGGGAACTTGTGAAAATTAGTTGAAGATGTCAGCCTTTCCACAAATCAGTATGATATTGATGTTAAAATATCAGAGTACAGCTACTTTCATGTGCTTCTATGAACAATTCTGCTAACAGCTGGTTCCTCATGTATTTCAGCTGTGGAAGCAATTGCTGCAATGGGGGAGTTAGCAGCAAAGCCAGCTCAGCATGAGGATAAGCTACTAGCAGATGGAAGTGCAGCCACCAGCCTTCTGAGTTTAACTGCCCAGATTGCTTTAGAGGTAGGGAGAGCTGATAATATTTTCTTGGACTTCTGCTTCATTTTCAAAGAAATGTAGCAGATGTAGCCTGTCCTACGTGTAGTTTTTCTTGCTATGTGCTACACTAGAGAAGACCTTGCTATGTAAACTCAAGTGTGTTGAATAAAGTGAAGCAGAGGTTTATTCCAAACCAAAGAAATAAAGTTTTAAAAGAATTCTTAAGGAAAATTCCTGAGGTATAGATATTAGTAGATGGACATTGCATCAGATGCTTCCTTAGGTCTCCCTTCTGTCACAAGGTACAGGATTTCTGTTGTCTTCTATGGCTTGATTGCTGAAGATGCTCAATTCAGAAGGAGAAGCTGCTTATATGTTCTTAAGGAGCTCAGATTCTGGGGTTGGGAAATCCTGAAGGACTATGAAAAGTTACTTGTCCCTCTTGCTTGTCTGTGAGCAATGACTGAATGGTGTGTGCACTGAATGAATGAATATTGGCGTATATAGAGCCCCCCTTTTAGCTATCTCTTGGGGTTTGCTAATAATATCCCAGGTACTAATGGTTTCCCCAAGCTGTATTGATCCTGTTCTGTCTATGGACTGATTGTGCAAGGAATCACAGGATCTTTCGTTAAGATTTTTTCCCTTGCATGTGGGGATGTTTCTTATGCAGAATCCTCTTGCCTTTCCCCCAGGAGAAGACCATATAAACCCAGCAAACATTTTCCAGTTGTGGGTAGGATGGCGTTGTTTGACAATTGGCACAGCTTTTAGAAAATGTGTTTGTTGCTTGTTTTCAGAATGAACAACAGGCTGTGGCTATCAAAGCTTTGGAGTATTTATCTCAGCACTCACAAGATTGTCAACAAGTGTTTACAGCTTTAAAGTGAGTATTTGAGATACCCATAAAGGAAGGGAATTTGTGCTGCTTTTCTTTCTTTTAATTTATTACATCTGATAAATTTTTAGTTTTCATGAAGGTGAAGAACTGAGCAGGTGATGTGTATTATGCTAGCCAGCAGCACCTATGCTGTTGAAGTCCAGAGCATCCCATGACACTGCAAAACATACCTCAATCCTGAACTGCCACACCTTTAACCGGGCCTGTCATAGGCCTCTCTTGAGCAGTGGATGCCAGTTGCTCTGAGTTTAATGTTGTTTTTGTGATGTGGACAAATGGCCAGTAGTGACTAGAATGAAATTACAACCAATGCATTTGACTTGCTATCGATGATCCCCAGAGGTGAAAAGACTGCTTTGGTATCTAGCCCTAGAACTTGGGTTTGTTGATAACTAAGTAATTTTTTAAAATATCATGTTAAAATGTTTCTACCCTATTTTAAGAATAATAATTATAAGACAAACATATTTCTTCTATTGTTTACCCCAAGCCAGCCAGGCATTGATTTAGCAAAGTGGAGGACAAAATAAAGGATGAGAATGGGGAAAATCTTATAAAGTTCTTAATCCCAATCTGATACCCTGTATCTTTCAGTAGGTATATTTAATTGATGGCATGGAGAAGAGCTGGGAAAAGGTTGTCTCTTGTTGGGGCTGAAAAGGCACAAAATATTGATGGAGATGTAATTTCTAAGTCTCATTTTCTATGTTTCTCTTACATGTAGGTGTTTGGTTCGCCTTGTGTTGTCAAAAGTCATGGCAGAACCCAAAGAGAATAGGTGAGGCCATTTGCTAAATACATTTCTGTACGATTACTGTCCACTTAAAAAGGTATATATGGTTTTTATTTTCTTATCATGTGATTATGGGACCAGTCCCTGTTCAAGCTAAACACCAATTGACATAACTGAATAAGAACTTCAAGGAGTGGGCCCAGTGGCATCAAGTGTGACCATCTCTTCACCTTGTATAACTTTCCTCCAAGTACCTGCACTCCTCCCCCTCTCCTGTTAACTGGATGCCAGCATGATACTAAATCAGTCCTCAGTGGGGAATGTAGATCAGGCTGCTTCTCTGAGGTTGACATCTCCAGTTGACATTTGGAGGATGTGCCTGTCAAGAGCTCTGAGAACAGTGTGGGCTTCGCTGCCAGAGACCAAGCATTTTTCAACTCTGTGTTGAGTGCCCAAAAGCTCAGGAAAGGAATACTGTTGATGGTAGACAACGGGTCTCCTTGGAGTGGGCTCTGTCACTTTGCTATGCATCCAAGTTGGAGTTAGTACCATACAGCTTACTTCTGATATCGCAAGGAAACAAGGCTATGTAAATGAAACTTGGAAGTTGAGTCTGTGGCTTTCCTTCTGAAAATCTCGTACAACACTCCTCCTTTGGGCCTACAAATCTACAGGTCATAACACTCTTACTACGGGCCTGCAACACTGCTACTCCAGGTCTTACAACACTATGGGTTTTGGGTCTATATGCTTTTGACAAAAGCAGGAGTACTGTATCTGTAATTAGAGTTATTGTATTCTGTCATACCATATAAAATAATAAAGTGTTCTGTAAAACTGGATTTTTCTTCTACTCTAGGACTAAAGATATGGACACACTTGTGACTTACTTGACCTCAGGTACGTAGTTTACATAAGAACATAAGAATGGCTGTATTGTGTCAGACCAAAGGTCCATCTAGCCCAGTATCCTGTCTACCGATGGTGGCCAATGCCAGGTGCCCGAGAGGGAGTGAACCCAACAGGCAATGATCAAGTGATCTCACTCCTGCCATCCATCTCCACCCTCTGACAAACAGAGGCTAGGGACACCCTTCCTTACCCATCCTGGCTAATATCCATTAACGGACTTAACCTCCATGAATTTATCCAGTTCTCTTTTAAACGCTGTTATAGTCCTAGCCTTCACAACCTCTTCAGGCAAGGAGTTCCACAAGTTGACTGTGCGCTGTGTGAAGAACTTCCTTTTATTAGTTTTAAACCTGCTGCCCATTAATTTCATTTGGTGGCCCCTAGTTCTTGTATTATGGAAACAAGTAAATAACTTTTCCTTATTCACTTTCTCCACATCACTCATGATTTTATATACCTCTATCATATCCCCCCTTAGTCTCCTCTTTTCCAAGCTGAAAAGTCCTAGCCTCTTTAATCTCTCCTCATATGGGACCCGTTCCAAACCCCTAATCATTTTAGTTGCCCTTCTCTGAACCTTTTCTAATGCCAGTATATCTTTTTTGAGATGAGGAGACCACATCTGTACGCAGTATTCAAGATGTGGGCGTACCATGGATTTATACAAGGGCAATAAGATACTCTCCGTCTTATTTTCTATCCCCTTTTTAATGATTCCTAACATCCTGTTTGCTTTTTTGACTGCCGCTGCACACTGCGTGGACATCTTCAGATAACTATCCACGATGACTCCAAGATCTCTCTCCTGATTAGTTGTAGCTAAATTAGCCCCCATCCATTTTCTGTGGTTGTACATCTATGAACATGTTGATGGTACAGTTAATGCTGTGTGTTTCTGCTCTGGAAAGCCTGCAGACTAGAGCTGGAAAAGCTTCATTCCTAGTAGGGCCTGTAACAGTGTTAGCTGCTTCCCTCAGACAAAAGGCTCCCTCTTCCTACAGTTTCCCCTTGGGAAGGGGAAACCCTACTTATGATCACAAATGCAGTCAAAACAATCAGGTACCATCCACACTAGCAGGTCTAGGGGCTTCAGTCTGGGATGGCCCGAAGTGGCAGTTCTCTACTCTGTCTGCATGGATAGGGCTCAGAACAGCATCTTTATTAGGCAGGCAGGAGCTATGACAAAAGAAAAGAGTTGTTTTGTTGTTATGAGTTTCCAGTGCGAATTTATAAATGTGGTAGTTAAAGGCCAAGTGCTGGGCTCTTCATTGTCCTAGCTATTTACAAGAAGAGGATTGTTTATATTAAAGTGTCTTCTGTTCTTCCTCTGAAACTTAGAAACTGCAGAAAATAATATAAAGTTGATAAGAGAAATGAGGGGCTAATTACAATACTGACACTCACTTCAGTTTACCCCTCACCTCCCTCCCAAAAAATCCCTCTTCTTCTTCTTTGAGCAGTGTCCCTATGGGGTGCTCCACTGTAGTTGTGTCTGCATCCCTGCGCTGCTGATCAGAGAACTTCGGTAGCAATGGCCTTGGCTACACTGGCGCTGTACAGCGCTGCAACTTGCTGCGCTCGGGGGTGTGAAAACGCCCCCCCCAGCGCAGTGAGTGCAGCGCTGTAAAGCGCCAGTGTAATCAGCGCCTGCAGCGCTGCAAGCTATTCCCCTCGGAGAGGTGGAGTACTTGCAGCGCTGCGAGAGAGCTCTCGCAGCGCTGGCGGCGCGACTACACTCGCGCTTCACAGCGCTGCCGTGGCAGCGCTGTGAATTCTGAAGTGTAGCCAAGGCCAATGTCTGTTGGGCCCGCAAATGTGCTGTCTCTTCTAGTGCTGCACCACGAGGCTAACCAACGCGTGCGGGCTAACTGTCCTCAGTTAGTTCTCAACCACCCCGACTAGAGATGGAGCCTTTAGCTGCCTGTTAGCGGATCATTAACTCTTCTTTTCAGTTGTTAATCTTTAGATTTTAGAAATCCTTTAGCCTTCATTTCACTTTTATTTGGCGGTGCCTTTAAAAAAAAAAATCAACAAAAGAAGAAAGAAAAGGCTTTATTCTTGTGTCGACCCCCAGTTTTGGGCGACCCCCCTGGATAAGGATATGCCTGGCTCTCTGGGCTTCAAGAATTGTCGCACTTCCAGAGAAGCAATCCCAGTTGTGGACAAGCACTCCTCGTGCATTTTCTGTCTCAGAGCGGGCACATCCAACAAAAGTGTTCCCTCTGCAAGCAGCTCCAACCGAGATCCCACAAGGACAGAGAGCTCTGCCAGAAAATCATTTTTATAGTAGCGGCTCTCCGACCCCAGCCCTCCAGTGGACGGGAAGACCACTCAGCGAGCCCAGGGATACCTGAAAGCGATCACCACCTTGCTCAGTATCCTTGGCACCGCCGACACGGAGATCACCTTGCACCCACATCTCACGGCGACTGTCAATGTCCAGTACCGTTGATAGGCCCATGGACCGTTTGGGGACAGGCACCGAATATGCGAGCTGTCAGTACTGCCAGCAGCATTGGCCCATGCGGCACTGGAGAGATTGGTATGGGCAAGGTCCCCATCTCCCCTGGCACCACCACCGACGCCAGGACACTTGGTACAGGTAGAATTCCATCAGGCTGGTGACCTGGCTACGTTGGAAGCTCCTTACTCTCCACCACTCAGTACCAAGATCATGGAACTGAGCCATGGCCGACCAAGGGGCATTTCCTCACAATCATGCCTTGCCCCTCCGATGTCAAATGATGGATGGGACAGTGAGCCAGATGGGGTTTCTCCATAGGCGCCGATTCTGTGGGTGCTCCGGGGCTGCACACATCTTTGTTTCTGGCTTCCTTGCACACACCTCCAATCTGAGTACTGCTTGTCAATCACCCACGCTTGGAATACACATAGGGACCAGCACTTGAAGACAGAATGAAGGTTACTTACTGTAACTGAAAGTTCTTTGAGATGTGTGGTCTATATCTATTACACTACCTGCCCTCTGTTCCTTCTACTTCAGCTCTGGATTGGATTCGTGGTAAGAAGAGGAACTGTGGGGGCATTGACCCTCACTGCCTTTTGTACCCTCGCTCAGGAGCACGAGATGATCTTTTGTGCATATGCAGGCCAATGGACAATGCTTGTTAAAATCTCTGAGCTCGGGTGCATGGTGTGCATCGTGGGCGGCACGTGAACAGCTGGCTGGGGAAGGCTAGCCCCCAGCCCTGCCCCTTCCATGCCCCTGGAACTCAGAGCCCGCCCCCTGCAGCTGCCGGCCCCCACCCCAGGCTGGCTAGTGCCTGCAGCCCCCCCAGCCACAGAGCCCTGAGAGGGAGAGTGTGAGGCGGCATCACTGCAGCCTCCCCAGCCCCAGAGTGCCGGAAGGGAGAGCTTGCGGTGGCGCCGCAGCCCCCCGAGCCCTGGAGTGCCAGGAGAGAGAGAGAGAGAGAGAGAGCACACGGCAGCAGCACTGCAGCCCCCCCAGGCCTGGCACGCTGGGAGGGAGAGCGCGTGGCACCACCGCAGTCCCGGGAAGGGAGCAGCATGCCCGAGCCCCTGGAGTTCAGCAGCACCGCCAAAGCGGGACCCTGGAGGTGGAGTGTGGGTGGGGCCACGCCTGGCTGTTTGGGGAGGCACAGCCTCCCCTGCCCACCGCCCATGGTGTGCATGCATATCCTATGTGTCAATTACAGGGACCACACATCTCGAAGAATTTCTAGTTACAGGAAGTAACCTCTGTTTTCACTAGCTATTTTCTCTCCTCTCTTCCTGTCTTGGAAGCCCCATAGAAAATGTACATTTAGTCCTGTAGCTGCTATAGTCATCATGACGATGTCAGGGAGAGTGGAGAGCTCATGTAATAGAATCATAGGACTGGAAGGGACCTTGAGAGGTCATCTAGTCCAGTCCTCTGCATTCATGGTGGGATGAAGTATTATCTAGACCATCCCTGACAGATGTTTGTCTAGCCTGCTCTTAAAAATCTCCAATGATGGAGATTCCACAACCTCCCTAGGCAATTTATTTCAGTGCTTAACCACGCTGACAGCAAGTTTTTCCTAATGTCCAACCTAAATTGTCCTTGCTGCAATTTAAGCCCCTTGCTTCTTGTCCTATCCTCAGAGGCTAAGGAGAATATTTTTTCTCCTTCCTCCTTATAACAACCTTTTATGTACTGGAAAACTGTTATCATGTTTTCCCTCAGTCTTCTCTTTTCCAGACTAAACAAACTCAGTTCTTTCAATCTTCCCTCACAGGTCATGTTTTCTAGACCTTTAATCATTTTTGTTACCTTCTCTGGACTTTCTCCAATTTGTCTACATCTTTCCTGAAATGTGGCGCACGGAGATGGACACAATACTCCAGTTGAGGCCTAATCAGCACAGGGTAGAGCAGAAGAATTACTTCTTGTGTCTTGCTTATAACACTCCTGCTAATACATCCCAGAGTGATGTTTGCTTTTTTTGCAACAGTGTTACACTGACTCATATTTAGCTTTTGATCCACTATGACTCCCAGATTCCTTTCTGTTGTTCTCCTTTCTAGGCAGTCATATCCCATTTTGTATGTGTGCAACTGATCGTTCCTTTCTAAGTGGAGTACTTTGCATTTGTCCGTGTTGAATTTCATCCTGTTTTTTTCAGACCATTTCTCCAGTTTGTCCAGATCAATTTGAATTTTAATTCTATCCTCCACTGAAGAAGAAGTTTCCTCCATTGGACTCGAGTGGGACCCTAAGAATAGTATTTCAAGGGGCTGAGGGGATTAATTTTCTTGCCCCAAACTCCTCCCATCAGATTAAGCCAAACCCCACAGACCCCCAGTTGGGCCCCAATGTCAATGAATTTCTTGGTGAAGGGGCATGACTCATTTTGTTTGTATGTCCCTTGTGACAGTCCTGCATATCTAGCTGGAAATGCTAGTTTGGGCACATTCTAATGTTCTTCTGTGAGCTCTCTCTAAATATATTAGATCAAACCTGTGAGCGGTACCCCACATGCTGAATTACTCAGATTTCTGAAGCCCCATACTGTGTGTTGTAGTTAATATTGGGCATAGGAAATGCAGTTGTTCTGCTCAGGAAACATTTCCTATCTGTCAAATGACATGTTTCTGCAGCACATCAGAGACTTGCTGAGTTTTTT
This sequence comes from Emys orbicularis, assembly GCF_028017835.1. Lineage (NCBI taxonomy): Eukaryota > Metazoa > Chordata > Testudines > Emydidae > Emys > Emys orbicularis. The sequence continues at coordinate 1,017,970 of NC_088691.1, forward strand.
ACGGAAGGGAGTATGACACTGGATATGAGGACCCATGAGGCTCACTGGTTTAGAAAAATAGGTGAGTAGCACTGCCAGCGTGTAAACAGAGGGAGGAAAAGGTAAAGGGTTGGGAATAAAAATCTGTGTGTGAAGAACTAACACTTGGTGATCTCTGAATCTTCCTGCAGCAAAGTTTTGACTCGCAGAATAAATTTCTTATGGAAACTTAGGGCTTGTCTACACTTACTGGGGGATCGACATATGACAATCGATCCGTTGGCGGTCGATTTAGCGGGTCTATTGAAGACCCACTAAATTGACCGCAGATCGCTCTCCCATACAGTCCTGTACTCCACCTGAACGAGAAGCGCCAGGGGAGTTGATGGGAGAGCATCTCCCATCGACATCACGTAGTGTGGACCCTGCAGTAAGTAGAGCTAAGTACATCGACTTCAGCTACGTTATTCATGCAGCTGAAGTTGCGTAACTTAGATCGATCTCCCCCCATAGTGTAGACAAGGTCTAAGTTCTGATTTAGGGAAGGCATGACCCAGGGAAGAGGGTAACATGCAGGTCAGAACCTGCAAATCAACACCTGATTGGGCCAATTAGATACTCAGATTCTTCAGTGATGGGAATGACACAACTATCGAGAGGGCTAGATCACTGATAAATCTTTATGGGAGTGGTATGCCTAATTCTCTTCTGAATGTACCAGTCAGGATAGAAACTATATGCAGAGCAGTCTGAAATGATTGCCTTTTATGGGTCTGGGGATGGTATTGGATACTTTCAGCTAGATTCTGTGTAAATCTGGAGTAAATCCATTAAAGTTAAAGGAATTATTCTGGTTTCATACTAGAGTAATTTAGATCAGAATCTGGCTTTTCTTCATTCAACTTGGTGTGAATGGATTTAATGGCAGAAAGATTAGTTATTGAGATAACGGATTTGAAATCATGAATAATCTATATTAATAGCAGCTACTGACAGTATTTCCTGCTGTTGTTAAATGAGCCCTGTGATGGTTTCGGTCACAGAGACCCCCTTGGGACTGTCACCTGATGTGCTGAAGTTACTTCTGAGCTCGTTTTCCCTGCCAGCTTGGGACTCCAGAACCCTGCCTTGTTGAGCCAGGTACGCTAGCCTGCTGCAACACAGACCCATGACTGGTCCACGCCCCCAAAGCTGCAGACTTTAACCAAAAACTGCTCAGCTGGTCACCTATCTCCAGCACCCAGACACCCAGTTCCCAATGGGATCCAAACCCCAAATAAATCTGTTTTACTCTGTATAAAGCTTATGCAGGGTAAACACATAAATTGTCCACCCTCTATAACACTGATAGAGAGAGATACACAGCTGTTTGCTCCCCCAGGTATTAATCACTTACTCTGGGTTCACTAATAAACAAAAGACTAGACTCCTTCCTAGTCTGGGCCCAATCTTTTCCACTTGTACAGTCCTTATTAGTTCCAGCTCAGGTGGTAACTAGGGGATTTCTCATGTCTGGCAGCCCCGTTTGTTCTGTTCCACACCCTTTTATAGCTTTGGCCCAAGGTGGGAATCTTTTGTCTCTCTGGGTACCCACCCTTCCTTCTAAATGGAAAAACACCAGGTTTAAAATGGATTCCAGTATCATGTGACATGGTCACATGTCACTGTAAGCCATCAAGATCCTAAGCCACCATTAATGGCCCACACTTTGCATAATTACAATACAACCTCAGAGTAATACTTAATATTTCTAGTTTCAGATACAAGAATGATACATTCATACAAATAGGATGAATATATTCAGTAGGTTATAACCTTTGTAATGATAATGTTACCTTACAAGAGACCTTTTGCATAAAGAATATTCCAGTTACATCATATTCACATTCATAAAGCATATGGAGTGCAACGTCACAAGCCCCATGTTTAAAATTTAATACTGGTCCTGAAATGCCTGTCACTGGAGATTTTATGGGCACAGACTATACCAGGCTGAAGGTTTTTATTCTAGTCTCCTGTCTTATTGATTTTATGAGCTTGGAACTTGGCTGTACAGTTCGAGAACTGCCCAGGAACAATGAGGGATTTCTTTATACTGTCGTTCAAGGTATGTGCTCTGCTTAGTATTGTCTGTGATGTGATAGATGATGTCGTGCAGCTGGTTTTGTTACAAGCTCCAAACAAAGTTGTTAGACCTCTGATGTTGTAAATAATCCTCTGGTTTAATTAATATGTATTATCCAGTGTACTGCACCTGATTAATTACTAAGAACCTAATTATTAAGGTTCAACCATCATCCATTCAGTAGCATATTCATATACTTATCAATTATGTACTCATTATACCTCAGTAAATACACTTTTAATAATCAGTTTTTCAAGTAGTGTCCCTATGGGTGCTCCACTTCAGGTATACTCCCACCCCTTGCACCTTTAATCGGAGGTTTTTGGTGGTGGTGCCTTTTCGGCCATGCACACACCCTATGCTTTATTGTGCCCCATTCTGAGGCTATATAGGGTTGCATGGGTGAACCACCCTCAGTTTCTTCTCAACCGTTTCTGCCTGAGATGGAGCACTAGTGTGCCTGACTTTCGAAGTCTCTTAGCCTAGTTGCCCTTCTTTAGCTTATTGCTTTTTTCTTTAGTTATTTCATTTATTTTTTATTTATGAGTTTAGGGGGACTTTCTCTTGATCCCTTTCCCCTTTTGGGAGGGAGACGTTCCCCTGTTACATACTGTTGTCCTGGGATATGCTAGACTCTCCAGGCATCAAGTGGGGCATTTCTTGCCAAGAGGCCATCCTTGTCAGCGACGGGCATTCCTGTTGTATCTGCTGCGTGGGAGAGTCTCAGATCCTCCAAAAGTAATCCACCTGCACTGCTTTTTATAGGGCAGGGCAAGAAAAAATCAGGAGCTAAAAGTGAGACTCCTAATGATATAGCATTCCCGCCAACCAGCCTCAGATCCAGGCTTGGAGAGCCCTCCAGACATTAGTTGCTGAATTAAGATAGTGCCATGTTCATCTGGGTGTACGCAAGATAAATCCATGGAGAAGACCCATAGAAAATAGTCATTCTCCACAGAAAAAGTCAAACTCAAAAAAGACCTTGGTCCCCGCAGAGCAAGGCTGCTGCGGAGACCTCATGCCCCACCCTGGATGTGGCTGTGGCTCCAGATACTCTAGGTATGGATCCTGTGCCTGCGGTTCCAGGCTCACCAGAGAAAAAGGGCAGCAAGCATGCCTTGGTAACTAAAACCTTTGGTGCCACACAAACAGGACACTGCCTTATCAAATCATTCCACCTCTAAGATAACGGTACCCACTACTCCTTCAGTACTATCTACATCTAAGTTGATCACTGAGATACCGTGAAGACACCATGCCTCTCATATGGTCTTGGCACCCCCCAAGGCATTCTCATTGGTACTGTCCACTTTGACTGGAGTGGACTTGCCAGAGCAGCATATACCCTGGATACCGACAACAGAACAGGTCCTCGCACTCCAAACCCACCCAGTACCTCAGGAGTTTGGATTATTGCGGAATCTATTTGTTTTGGAGGAGCTGGAGTTTCCCTTGTTAGTTGGTACTGAGTACTAAGAGATTATTGGTACCGAGACAAGCACAGTCACCAATGTGGGACATTTCTCCGGTACCACTTGATTCTCATTTTCAGAGTATGCTGGAACTCCCCTTCTTGAAGAGGAGGAATATTCCTCCAATTCAAATATTTTGATCCAGGATTCCTCTGACACTTCAGACAAGGGATTTCTATCCTGACACTTTTGAGAAGATGGGGGAGTTGCACCAAAGACAGGCCCATGTTCCCCCGACCTGGTTCAAGCACCAGTTGATGCCATCACCAATGCCTTCGGACCTCTCCAGTGGTCATATTGGGATACTTGGGCGAAATATCCTCAGCAATTATCCCATGCCCCTGGTCTCTCTCATGGGGAATACAGAGTGACATGCTCCCCTACTCCAGCTTTGCCTTCTTCATTACCTCAGGCACAAGAATCTTTTAGCAGACGGCTAGGATCGAGAAAGAGGTTACTCCCCAAACAAATATTTCTTCATCTTCCCCTGATGAAGTGGCTATGCTTCCCCTACTGACTGTGACTGATGACTTCACACATTTCCAATAGTTAATGAAGCGTATTGCGGATTCCCTCCATATTCCCTTGGAAGAGGTCATGGAGTCACAACGTAAGTTCCTGGACATCCTCCAGTGGACTGCCGCTACCCAAGTTGCCCTGCCCATTAATGAGGCTCTGATGGATCCATCTGGTGGACCCCTGCAACAATTCTGCTGATGTGTAAATGGGACAATAAGAAATATGTCCCAGCTAAAGACTCTGAATTTCTGTTCATCCATCCAACACTGAACTCCCTGGTTGTGCAGCAATGAACAAATGTGCCAGACAACATCATGCAAAGGCCACACCATATGATAAGGATCAAAAATGCCTCAATCTATTTGGCAGAAAGACATACACATCCAGGACTCTTCAATTTAGGATCGTGAACTATTAAGTTTTTATGGCTAAATACAATCACTCAAATTATGCCAAATTCATCACCAGAGAAAGGAACCACTTGCTCCCTGTATGCCTGCTACTGAACCATCATCATCACTTAAGCACCACTTTTGATGGCCTGGTCAAGGGCCTGAAACTATCCCACAACACTGAGATGCATATACACCATTTTACCCATCTTTCACCTTTTGGAAACCATCTCTCCACTTTCTTTCTGCATAGGAGAGAATCACATTAGATAAATGGGTGCTGGAGGTTATAAGATTAGGTACCCTATCCATTTTACCTCCTTCCCCTATACTCAGTCCCCTTCCCTGTCCCTCTTCCGGGAGCCCTCTCATGAACACCTGTTAAAGCAAGAAGTCTACTCACTTCTACAAATGGGTGCTGTAGAACCAGTTCCTGTTCAGCACAGAGGGAAGGGGTTTTATTTTAACCACTTTCTAACCACTTCTTGAAAAAGAACTGAGGACAGAGACTGATTTTAGATCTAAAATCAGTCTACACTGGCCCTTTACAGTGCTGCAACTTTCTCGCTCGGGGTGTGAAAAAACACCCCCCTGAGCACAGCAAGTTTCAGCGCTGTAAAGCGCCAGTATAGACAGTGCACTAGTGGTGGTAGCTACGCCTCTCGTAGAGGTGTTTTTAAAATTTTTTTAGAGCACTGGGAGAGCTCTCTCCCAGCGCTCTGCTGCGACTACACAAACCACGTTAAAGCGCTGCTGCGGCAGCACTTTAGCATTGTTAGTGTAGACTAGCCCTAAGAGTCCTAAACAACTTTGTCAGGTCTCAAAAATTCAGGATGTTATCTGTCACAGCTATAATTCTGTCATTAGAACCAGGAAAATGGTTTATGACCCTCAATCTATAGGATGCCTATTTTCATATTGCAATTCACGTGTCTCACAAACAATTCCTGTACTTTTCAGTAGGCCAGGATCACTTTTAGTATTGAATGCTCCCATTCAGCCTTTTGTCTGCCCCAAAAACATTCTCAGTGGTGCTGGAGGTGGTCACAGCTTACCTCTGACATCGGTTTCCTGCCTGTAATCAGGAACAAGTCTATAAAGATTCTGACAGACAACATAGTTGGCATGTTCTATATCAACAGATATGGAGGAGCCAGGTCCCCTTCCCTTTGTGCCAAAGTGGTAAAGTTCTGCAATTGATGCATGGCCATTTCCATCCTTATTTTGGCAATTTACCTTCTGGGGATACAGAACAGCTTAGCAGATGACCTTGGATTTCTCCCAGGACTACAAATGTGTGTTGAATCCTCAAATTCTCAGTCAAATTTTTCAGACTTGTGTTCCCCCCCCAGAAATAGACCTCTTTGTCATGGTGACCAATAAGAAATGCAAACATTTTTCTCAAGGGGGAACTTGGGTACTCTCTCTTTGGGAGATGCCTTGGACAAGAAACCTTCTATATGCTTGTCCTCCAATACCATTTATTCTGAAAGTGATCAGCAAGATCAAACACAACAAAGTCAGAATTATATTAATAGTCCCAACATGGCCAAGACAGAGATGGTATCCTTACCTGATTCACCTAGGTGATTGTCAGGTGATCAGCCTCCCATCCATTCCTCATCTTTCCAAGGGCATCGGCTGTACTTTTCATCCCCACCCAAAGATACTTCACCTCAAAGCTTGACTCCTTGATGGTTCATGGGACTAGAATCAACTTGCTCCAAGGAGGTAAACAGGTATAATTGAACCGTGGGAAAGAGTCCACAAAGTACACTTATCTCCCCAAGTGGAAAAGATTCAGCCTGTGGTGTGTCCAGAGAGGTGTTCCTTCGGTTTATTCTTCTCTCTCAATCAGTCCTTGATTACCTCCTACAGCTAAAAAGATGGAATTATCTATGAACTCTATCCAGGTCCACTTGACTATAACAGCTTTTCATTCAGTTGCTGAGGGATTCTCATTCTTTACCCATCCTACAAATGGAAGGTTTCTGAGAGGATTGGGGAACGTTTTTCGCCAAGATAAGGAACCCACACCTATCTGGGATTTGAATTTAGTACTTAAATGCCATATGAGGCCTCCCTTTGAGCCAATGGCTACATCTTTCCTCATTAGTTTATCTCAGAAGATAGCATTTTTGGTTGTTTTCACCTCCGCTTGTAGGGTGGGAGAAATAGGGTTTCTATGTCAGATTCTCCATTTTATAGTATTTTACTAGGACAAAGTTTCATTATGGCCACACCCTATATTTTTACCCAACGTGTCATATAAGTTTTGCATCAACCAGGTTATCCACCTTCTGTTTTTTCCCCAAGCCTCATCAGTTGAGAGAGGAGGCAGTTTTGCACACTTTGAACGTTAGGAGGGTGGTAGCCTTTTATGTAGACAAAACTAAATCACTTAGGAAATCACCCAGACTGTTTGTGGCTATTGCAGATAGATCCAAAGGTTTGGTGATTTCCACCCAGAGACTCTCTAGGTGGATCTCTGACTGTATCATATTGTGCTATAAATCTTCAGATATACAGCTTCCTTCTAGAGTGTTGGCCTGTTCCACAAGATCTCTATCTACTTCTATGGCATTACACAAGAATGTCCCTGTTCTGAGCATTTTGTAAGGCTACTATATGGTCTTACATTCATACCTTCTTCAAGCATTGTGCAGTGGTTTAGTAGACCATATGTTGCTGTTGGAAATGCTGTGTTGTCTTGAGTCGTGACTTGGCTCTGAAGCTTCCCTCTCCAGTTGGGGGTACTGCTCAGTAATCACCTTGGTAAACACCATAGGGGGCCTACTGAAAGAAGGAGAGGTTACTCACCCTGTGCAGAAACTGGAGATGTGTCCCTCTATGGGTGCTCCGCTACCCATCCTCCTTCCTCTCTGCTTTGGAGAATCCTCTGGGGACGTGGTAGAGAAGGAACTGAGGGCAGTTCGCCCACGCAGCCCTATATAGCCTCAGAGAGGGGGATTAAGAAACATAGGGCATATGCACAGGCCGAATAGTCACTACCACCAAAAATCTCTGATTAAAGGCGCCAGGGGTGTGAGTATGCTTGAAGTGCTGCATCCATAGGGACACACATCTCAAAGAAATCCACTTACTGCACAAGGTGAGTAACACCTCTTTATTCATAGTCCTGTAATTATCCAAATAAACTTACACTTTGTTATAAAATATACCAGAAATATGTTGTATTACAATTACCCGAAGTCTGGTCTATACACAACTCCTCTCTGTAGAACTGGATTCTGTACAGGACAGGTTCATCCCATCCAGCTACCTGAACACTTGTGACCTGAGGCTGAAATTAAAAGCAGGGTTCTAGGAATACTGTTTAATCTTCAAAACAGCACAACCATCTGTCAATCCTGATTTCAGAGCAAGTGCAACGTTATCTGTTCTACCACTAAAGGTGGGCAAACAAGGGCTTCTTTAGCTGGGAAAAGTTGTCAATGAGAAGAACACAGACATGTAGTTTAAGCCCCAAATCTATGAGGGGAAGGATATTTCCAGTTATCTTTGACGTCACTGATTAATTTAAATAACAAAGAGCTGCTATTTGATGGAGGTTTGAAATATTGTGAACTCACGCAGTTACTGTAATGTCCAACCCCTGCTGGGATGAATGGACATGCAGTATCTCTGTACTTACCGCCCAAAATGTTGTGATAAATGTGTCCTTCTCCAGCACCTCCTAGGGGAGGCACAGCATGTGTGTGACAGTCAGAGTCCCATCCAAGATTAATTTTCATTGCATCTTCAAAAGACTCTTATTTTCAGACAATTGTAGGGATGTCAGGCTGAGACAACTGACTTGTGGAGATTTTAAAATTCTCAGTGAATCACATACTTGATTCTATTCAGGTTCTAATATGACCCTCATCACAATAGTAACTGAGCATCTCCCAGAAGTGCCGTAAGCGATGTGACTAGCCCCTGTCATGTGTGGTTCATTCTTTCTGTATTCCTCTCCCTAGGGAGGAGAGTTTCTGAGTCTGGGGGTTATTTCTATTCTTCAAAGTAATTTAATATATTACATGTACACTGTGCTCTGTGTTTATATTAGCAAGGCAGGTAGAATTGTACCTTGCACCAGGAATGGAAGGATAGTGAGGGTTATGATGGTCTTTAGAGCCTCTGGGTGTATGTTCCACAGTTCGATATTGGCCCCTGAGAAAGTTCTGTCTCTTTCACAGATGAGCCTTACCTGTGCAATTTCATTGTACTGTAGTTTTGGTCCTCAGCCCAAGCTTTAGGCTCTAAGGCATTGTGGGGACAAAGGGTTGAGTGCCTTAAAAAGTGACTGACTGACTATTCATCAACGTAAGAGAGAGAGTTTGGGTTAATCTTATTTACACTGGTCTAAATCTGGCGTAATTTTATTTCAGAGTAGCAGCCGTGTTAGTCTGTATCTACAAAAAGAACAAGAGTACTTGTGGCACCTTAGAGACTAACAAATTTATTTGAGCATAAGCTTTCGTGGGCTACAGCCCACTTCTTCGGATGCATATAGAATGGAACATATATTGAGGAGATATATATACACACATAGAGAGAGCATGAACAGGTGGGAGTTGTCTTACCAACTCTGAGAGGCCAATTTTTTTCCCCTCTTACTTAATTGGCCTCTCAGAGTTGGTAAGACAACTCCCACCTGTTCATGCTCTCTCTATGTGTGTATATATATCTCCTCAATATATGTTCCATTCTATATGCATCCGAAGAAGTGGGCTGTAGCCCACGAAAGCTTATGCTCAAATAAATTTGTTAGTCTCTAAGGTGCCACAAGTACTCCTGTTCTTTTTGCAGATACAGACTAACACGGCTGCTACTCTGAAACCTGTCATTTAAAATAAGTGTTGCCATTTTCAGAATGGGGAGGCATATTTGAAGGTTGTACAATGTCCCTGTAAACAAGAAACGTCTGTTAATTTCAGTTCTATACAGAACATGGGGAAAAAATGTTTGCCCATAAGAAAAGGAGAAAGTGATTTTGAGAGCTAGCAATATAGGAAAAATATAAAAGAATGATTGAGAGTATCCCTTTAATGTATGTGATGTTGTTGTAGCCGTGTTGGTTCCAGGATATTAGAGAGACAAGGTAGGTGCGGTAATAGCTTTAATTGGACCAACTTCTGTTGGTGAGAGAGACAAGCTTTTGAACTTACGTGAACCTGAAGAAGAGCTCTGTGTAAACTTGAAATCTTGTCTCTCTGACCAGCAGAGGTTGGTCCAATATAAGATATACCCGCCTAGTGTCCCGTTAAGTAAAACTTGTCCCCAAATTGTGCTGTCATTATTGTTGCTGCTGCTGTATAAACCAAGGACAAAACAGAAAGGCCCAGAAGGGTCAGCTTCAACAGAAGTGACGTAATCAGTGCTCGCCAGGTGGAAAAAGATGAGTGGGAAGGAAGGAAATGGTACTTGAGCCTCTGGAAAAGTGTCACAAACAGTGGGAGATAAAGGAAAAATGGAAATGATAAGTAAACTGCTTCCTTTTTATCACTGCAGTAGAAAATGTTTCTTTCTTTGTTGATTGCTAGCCGTGGCCTAGCAGTATCCTCGCTGTCTATTCATGTTTCTGTTTTAGTTGTCCCAGTTTTGTCCTTCTGATAAAGCTGTTCTGATTGCCCAGAAGACATGCTTGCTGTTGGCTGCAGCAGTTGATCTGGAAATGGGGCGATGCAGTTTAACACTCACTGACCAGGTAGAGTGCTGTTGTGTGAACAGGTATAGTGCTGACCCTTTACATATTGGGCAGGTGTACATCTGGCTTTTAATGTACCCTAAACATAGCTTCTTTTGGTGTTTTTATCATTCTCAGTTATTTCACTTAGGATGGGAGCTTGAAAATACAAGCCTTTCACAATATAGAGTAAATGTGCATGTTGCTTTACAAACAATATAAGATATTGGACCAGATTTTCAGCTGCTGTAAATTGATTTTGTTGACTTCAATGGAGCTAAATGGATTTACACTATCAGAGGATCTGGGCCAGTGTCCCTGCCCCCAGGAGTTTACATTACCATCTACATTAAGATAACGTGTAAGAAGGGGTGATAACAAACCAGGGTGGAAGAGGCAGATTAAGACTATAGCAGTAGGATTATGCAGTTGCTGAGGTGGTGATGTGAATATCATGAAGGTCACAGTTTTTATTTTCTGATACATACACACACCCTGGAGGAGAATATTCAAGTTAATAGGTTGTGGAAGATGAACAGAAGTCTGAGTGGTGGTCAGTGCAAAGGTTTGCAGAGCGAGGTTCAGTGCTGGGGCCTCTGTCTTTTCTGCAGAGAACATTGCACAAAAATAAGTTTCTTTTTTAAAAACACTCTGGGAGTGACTCTTTCCTGTGAGTACTGGCCCTCACTGTGACACTGATCTTGCCTTTGCACCTCTTTGACAAGGATTGAGCGCCCAGCCATGCAGAACAGACCACTGCTGCTAGTTGCTCTCGTGTTTGCAACCTATGCATGGCTCTTCTTACAAATCTGTGTGGCAGGAGTTCTCAGACTTGTGTACGGGTGCCCCCTTGCACACAGCAAGCCTCTGAGTGCGACCCCCCCCATACATTAAAAACATTTTTTTATATATTTAACACCATTATAAATGCTGGAGGCAAAGCGGGGTTTGGGGTGGAGGCTGGCAGCTCCCGACCCCCCAGATAATAACCTCACGACCCCCTGAGGGGTCCTGACCCCCAGTTTGAGAGCCCCTGCTGTATGGTGTCAGGTGATAATACCATTCTGGATTCCAGGATTTGATTTCTGGTACAAATATAGGTGATAATGCCCTCTGTTACTCTGCCAAGGGGCCGGAGGTTCAATTTCTCATTCCACTCAGATTATAGCGCCCTGTGTTACTGCTGTGCTGGGTACTTGGGTTTAGTTCTGATACTAGTCTCTTACTCACCAGACAGGCTGCAAGCATTGCACTGCATAGACAGGAATGTTCAACTGTTTTGAGAATGTCTTGCACTCAGTAGCAATGTTTTCTGGCTGATGGTTCATATAAGCCATGTCCCTAAGAGTCAGGGCCAGCTCTAGGATTTTTGCCGCCCAAAGCAAAAACAATTTTGGCCGCCCCCCCCCCCCCCCCCGTTTTTTAATTACCCCACCCCCGGCCCCGCCTCAACTCCGCCCCTTCCCAAATCCCCAGCCCTGCCTCCTCCCCCCAGGCTCTCAAGCCTAGGAGGGAGGGAGGGGGAGCAGCGGTGCGCGAAACAGCTGTTTCGCGCGCCGCAGCCGCTCGGGATCTCCCCCTCCCTCCCAGGTTTGAGAGCCTGGGAGGGAGGGGGGGACCCCGAGCGGCCGCGGCGCGCGAAACAGCCGATTCGCGCGCTGCTGCTCCCCCCCCCCCCAGGCTTGAGAGTCTGGGAGGGAGGGCGAGTAGCAGCGCGCGAGCGGCAGCGGAGGTGAGCTAGGGCGGCCGGGGCACATTTTTAGGGGCGGCATTCTGGCGCCGGCCATGCCGCCCCTAAAAATGTGCCGCCCCAAGCACCAGCTTGTTTTGCTGGTGCCTAGAGCCGGCCCTGCTAAGAGTCGTCTTACTGCTATGTGCCTGGACCAATGGAGCCTCAAGTGTGAAGGATCCTTGATGCTTTGAATGGGGTGTAGAGGTCTCTCCTAAAGAAGAAGAAAAAGAAAACTGGTTGCAGATGATGCATTAGAGTTAGCCTGGCTTTTCACTTATTATGTAGTCAGGTTCTCTGGAGGCTTCTCTAGTGTAGTTTGCTGTGAGATTTATATTCATATTTCTTTTTTAAAACATAGTTTAAAAATAATGTATTAATTTTACAAAATAGATTGAGCTTCTGTCTCAGGCCCTTCATCATATCCAGGCATGCAGGGAAATCTGGAATGTTCTGAAGCTAACAGGTAAGTTAGAAATTCTGTAACCAAATGCTGTTGATTATGTAGTATAGCAGTACTTAGAACAAATATTTCTAAGAGTCTTATCACTTTGATAATGGAAAATTTGTGTATCAAGGAACTGCTCTTTCCAATTCAAAAGTGTTGAAACATCTGAATTACAAAATGATTTGATGTAAGAACTAGAGAGGCCAGAAGCACAATGATTTTTGTGTATCCTTGTTGGCTTTCTCATTGTCTAGATGCTGTCTGATTCAGCAGGTTTGGAACTCAAAGATTTCAGATTAATTTTATGGGCTGGCCAATGACTAGAGCACCCTGTACAAAAATTCCCAGGTTCTCTGAGGCCCTGCCCCAGCTCCCTCCATCCCCCCTCCCTCTGTCACTCACTCTCCCCACCCTCACTCACTTGCTCATTTTCACCGGGCTGGCTCATGGGAGTTGGCGTGCAGGAGCGGGTGCGGGCTCTGGCTGGGGATGCGGGCTCTGGGGTGGGGCCAGAAATGAGGAGTTGAGGATACAGTAGGGGGCTCTGGGCTGATGCAGTGGGTTGGGATGCGGGAGGGGGTGAGGGCTCCGGCTGGGGATATAGGCTCTTGGGTGTGGCCAGGGATGAGGGATTTGGGGTGCAGGAGGGGGCTCTGGGCTGAAGCTGAGGGGTTTGGAGTGTGGGAGGGGCTCTGGGCTGGGGCAGGTGGTTGGGGTGCGGGAAGGGAGTGAGGGGTCTGGCTGGGGGTGCAGGCTGTGGGGTGGAGCCAGGGATGAGGGATTTGGGGTGCAGGAGGGTGCTTGAGGCTGTGGGGTGGAGCCGAGGGGTTCAGAGTATGGGAGGAGGCTCTGGGTTGAGGCAGGGGGTTGGGGTGTGGGAGGGGATATGGGCACTGGGCTGGGGTGCAGGTTCCGGGGTGGGGCCAGAAATGAGGGGTTCAGGGTGCGGAAGGGGGCTTCAGGCTGGGGCAAGGGGTTGAGGTGCAGGGGGAGTGAGTGCTCCAGCTGGGGGTGCAGGTACTGGGGTCGGGCTGGGGATGAGGGGTTTGGGGTGTAGGAGGGTGCTCCGGGCTGGGACTGAGGGGTTTGGAGGGCAGGAGGGGGATCAGGGCTAGGGCGAAGGATTGTGGCGTGGGAGGGGCTCAGGGGTGCAGGCTCCAGGTGGCGCTTACCTCAAGCAGCTCCCGGAAACAGCGGCATGTCCCTTTCTGGCTCCTAGGCGGAGGCGCGGCCAGGTGGCTCTGCGCGGTGCCCCGTCCGCAGGTGCCACCCCCGCAGCTCCCACTGGCCGCGGTTCCTGGCCAATGGGAGCTGCGGAACTGGCCCTTGGGGAGGGGACAGCGTGTGGAGCCCCCTGGCTGCCCCGACGCGTAGGAGCTGGAGGGGTGACATGCTGCTGCTTCTGGGAGCTGCGCGGAGCCATGGCAGGCAGGGAGCCTGCCTTAGCCCCGCTGCGCCACCGACCGGACTTTTAACGGCCCGGTCAGTAGTGCTGACCAGAGCTGCCAGGATCCCTTTTTGATTGAAAACCAGACACCTGGCAACCCTAGTCTGTGAGTGTCATCCAGAAACACAGCACAAGTTTGGAAATACAGCTGTACCCTGCATAGCTATAACTCATAATACAAAGGTGATACAAACATATAAATGAGATTATCATACTTGGCAAATTATAACATTTTCGCAGATACCTTATACGGCATATCTGATCAGATTCATTGCAATTTTATAATAGTGGTATCAATAACATCACAGCATTCCGCATATTCCATACAGCGTCACATATTCAAATGTCAATCTGATTGTTTTTTTCAGTTTCCCTTACAAGACTGTAGTATCATGCCAACGAGGTCTCCTGAAGGAAGATACTGCTAGCACTCCTCTTAGCTTCTGGTCGTTGTTATGTAGAGGCCTCCTCTGTGTGATTGTTACTCTTTTGATAATGTGTAGAACAATATTTTCAATTCTGTGAAGCTGCCATTATTTTGCTTAGTGCACCATCTCTATAAGGTGTGAACTATCTGAGAGAAAAAGACATGTTTAATGAAAAGGGGCATTTCTGAGCCATCATACTGCTCAAAAGCAATGTCCTTTGTAGAAACAGCAGTATAGGAGCCTTACGTAGGAGCCTATTGCTCACTTTCCATTTGACTTCAATACCCATTTAATAAACGGAAGAAATTTATTGCTTAATATTCAATCTTAGTGACAAATTCTGCTTTCAGTGGGAGTGGTGCACACATCTCTGAGCCCAGAATTTGACCCTAATGATTAATCTTAAATTGTTCTGATTGTTAAAACATGAAGAAAATAGGTTCACAATCCCAGCCTGTCAGAGTCTCATAATGAAGAGTCCCTTTACAGTTAGGAAGCTGTCCTCTGGCTCTGAATAGTCATCTACTTTTCTTTCCAAGAGAGTTCCCAGTTTCTGCAGAGCAAAAAGTGCTTGTCACGTTGGAATATTAAGAAAGTTGCTTGCTTTTGAGGTAGTCCTCTCTATCTAGGTGTAATTTACTAGGGATTATTCACTCCAGATTAATGCTGGGAGAAAACTACAGGAGTTTAATCTGTGCCGTGTGTATTTATGCGCTTCAAACATAAGTAAACCTCATAGTTGTTCCTTACTGTTAAGTCTCAGTGCCTTGGTTTAAGAATTTTCCTGCTACTGAGGGCAAAGCTGCACCTTGCAGCTTCATTTCATAAACTGACTGTAACAGATTGACTAATAACAGGCAATACTGTGTCTCCTCTGCAGGAGATTTCTCCAAAGACCCAACAGACACATTGCTGCTGCTTTATGAATTTGAAGCAAGAGCCAAACTCAATGATCCAGAACTGGACAGCCTGCTGGAATTGGTGTGGGAACTGCCACAAATAGAGATTAAGACGCTGGAAACCATTGCTTGTAAGGGCCCTATTTACATTTCCACAGTTCTTAAAGTCATGTAAAGACACTTGGTCATGGCTGCATCCTATGATATTCTTTCGCTTTCATTTGGAGTGGGTGGGATTATGCTCTACAGCAGTGCTTCTCAAAGCCAGTCCGCCGCTTGTTCAGGGAAAACCCCTGGTGGTTCGGGCTGGTTTGTTTACCTGCCGTGTCCGCAGGTTCGGCCAATTGCGGCTCCCACTAGCCGCGGTTCGCCGTCCCAAGCCAATGGGGGCTGCGGGAAGCGGCATGGGCCGAGGGATGTGCTGGGCGCCCTTCCCACAGCCCCCATTGGCCTGGAGCGGCGAACCGCGGCCAGTGGGAGCCGCGATCGGCTGAACCTGCGGAAGCGGCAGGTAAACAAACCAGCCCAGACTGCCAGGGGCTTTCCCTGAACAAGCGGCGGACCGGCTTTGAGAAGCACTGCTCTACAGCAATGAAAATCTATGCAAAATCCAGGCATTCTTTGTCGCCTGGGGGAGGTATTTGTGATCATGGTAGTACCCAGAGATCTCCATATTTTGAAGTATCAGCCTGTTGGTGATACATATGGGAGATGAGCCAATGCCTTACAGACTCCCTCCATCTCAAAAATCCAAAACCTTTTCATAGAGTTTAAGGCCAGAAGGAACCAGTATGGTTGTCTAGTCTGACCTCCTGCCTGACACAAGCCATGCAGTGCCCCCTAGTGGTTCCTGTATCCAGTCCAATAACTTCTGACTGAGCTAGAGCAGATCCTTCAGAAGACGTCCGGTCTTGACTTAAAATCCAAAGATAATGGAGAAGCTTGCAACTGGCACTTGCTGTACTGCTCTGTGTCCTCATCACAAAGCTCTAGCCATGCCTTCTGGAACTTGAGCATTTAGAATGGGCTTTCAGGAAGGTGAGGGAGAATTTTAGAACCAAAATGACAAATTGTTTACATTTCACGTATTTTGAAGCTATTAGTGTTGGTCAGGGAACGAGTCCTAGATTCTGCATTTCTCTTTGTTTTTTTTAAATCAGATATGGTATTGCCAGGAAATGTAAAACAAAACCAAATAGCCATTGTTAATGTAGGACACCTCTATTTTTTTGTTGCTGCAGCAGACGTAGCCAGTCAACAAAGAGAACTCTGATTAACTACAGAACCTATTTTCTTAAGCTCTGCAACTGTCATTTATGATATTGTGACAAGAAAGAAGTAAAGCCATGCTGGCTTGTGCTCTGCACCTGCAGTCACTAGTACTGTGCAGCTCTGCAGGGCAAGAATAAAACTGCTGCTTATGAAATAACATTTCTGTTGTGCAAATCTAGATTCATTCATTTCTCACAGGGGACCCAGAAACAGCGCAGTGACCAATGTGCGGGAGGTCTGACCTTGTTCACTTTCATTTTCCTTCTCCATGTTCTTTTGTTTTTCAAGCATTAGCGATGGAGTCTCCTGCTCATTATCCCTCTGTGTGTAAGAGGGCCCTCAAGAGCGCTCTGACCCTTCATAGGAAACAGGAAGCCATTGATGCTGTGAGAGTCAGGTTAGTGTTCACACCAATTACTGCTAGAAGGACTGAGGCCGGGAATGTGCACAGGCAGTCAGGTGGTCATGTATCCCATCAACTGACCATTGTTTATCCTGGTTATATGTCAAACTGTTCCAATGAGGGACTGGCAGGGAAGGAAGACATATAAGGGAATCAGTTGTTGATTGCATGTTAGATCCCTTTCTCTGTGCTCTCTGATTTTTGCCTTGTGGGGCAGGAACCTGTCTGTATTATGGCTGTGAGGCACCCAGTAAAATCTTAGTTACTTGATAGAAGACGTAGTAATGAGCACAAGGGTTATGATGATAAACAGAAGGGGTCAAACTCTTGCTTATGTCAATAGCCACACTGATTTCAGTGGATCTGCTCACTTGAATAAGGCTGTGTTTTCACTGCAGAGTTAACTTGGGTGATCAGCATGTAGGTTAGCCTAGCCCAGCTCTGAACAGCCACACTGCAAAGCCCTGAGTTACCACGTCCTCACAGGCACCGCACTCCCCCATGTGTGTCACTATGACTATTTCTTTCAGTGATTGTCCCTATGGATATTCCATGTGAAGATGTGTGTCTCCCATGTGCTCTTGATTGGAGAGTTTTGTCAGCAGCGTCTGTGGGTCCGTGCCTGCACCTTATGCACCCTTGTGCTCTGGCACGAGGAGCAGACACATCACCACTCCAGTTCCTTCTCAACTGCCTGCAGCTCGAGATAGAGCAATTGTGGTGTCTGAAGCATAGCTTCACAGCTTACTTCACTTCAACATTTTATTGTTTTATTTCTTTTCTGTGAGTTTGTTTGTTTTGGATATTTTTAGCATAGGTTTGTGTTTTTGAAGGGGGTTCCACTCCCCCTCCTTTCTTCGCATTCATGGCCTTTTTGCCCTCAATCCCTGTTTGTTTGCTGCCTTTCCCTCGATGGGTTATGCCAAAAACCTCAGGATGCCAGGCCTGCCACAGGTTTTTCCCCATCCTCAAGTCCTGCTGTATGCTTATCCTCCAACACCATCAATCCTGAAATTTCTGAACAAGTTGAAACAGGTGAGAGTAGTGACCATTCTGATAGCACAATCATGGCCGAGGCAGGTGTGGTTCTCAGATCTGCTTTGCCTCTCTCTGCGCTTTGCTTTCCTCTGACAGTAGACCTTCTGACCCAGGAATCAGTAACCATAACCCACCTCAGTTTTTCATCGCTGCACCTCAAGGCTTCCTTGATGGCTCTTGGGCATAGAACAGAATTGTTCTCTTGAGGTTCAGACAGTGCTGCTGAATAGCAGGAAACCCTCCACCCTACTCTGGGACCTTAATTTGGTTCTCATTGCCTTAAGAAGACCCCCATTCAAATCCTTGGGGAGCTGCTTATTTCTTCATTTGGTCTTCAAGGTCTCATTCCTCATAGCCATCACCTTAGCCAGAAAGATAGGAGCACTAGGGGCACTTATGACTGACCCCACCTGTACATGATATTCTACTGTGAGAAGGTGACTCTATGCCCCCATCCTTGTTTCCTGCCTAAGATCTCATCAGACTTCCACCTCAATCAGGTCATTCAATGGCCAGGGTTTTACCCCACACCTCATTGGTTGAGAGAGGAGGCTAGTCTTCATAATCTGGATGTAAGAAGAGCTCTTGCCTTCTATCTCGATAGGCCGAAGCCCTCCAGAACTTATCCCAGACTCGATCTCTTTTTAGAATGAATGGACAGTCGATTTTCACCCAAAGACTATCTCAGGATCTCAGAATGGATCTTGGCATGCTGTGAAGCATCTGGAGGGCTTCCCTCACCGAAGATTACTTCCCATCCTACTAGTGCCCAACCCACCTCTGTAGCCCTACTTAAGAATATACCCATCACAGACATTTGTAGGGCTGCCACCTAGTCTTCTGTGCCCACATTTTCCCACTACACTATTGCACCTGCTTGCAGGGCAGATGAAGCCTTTGGTGATGCGGTTCTGTGATCTATACTGAATTTGCCTCCTCAGCACCCTCTTCCATATTGAGGTACTGTGCAAGAATCTCCACACATTCAGCATCCATAGGGACAATAGCTTGAAGAAGGAAGAGAGGTTACTTACCTCTACAGTAACCAGAGTTCTTCAAAATGCTTTGTCCCTATAGGTTTTCCACTATCCTCCCTCCTCTACTTTGGAGTCTTTGCATCTGGACTTCCTGATTGGGAAGGAACTGGAATGGTGGTGGGTCTGCCTCTCCCTATATACTCTCGTATTGGAGCAGGAGGGTGCGTAGGGCACAGGCGCAGATACATGAACACTGCTGACAAAAATCTCTGATTGTGCGCACACCCATGTGCTATCGTTCTCACATGGAGTACCTGTAGGAACAAAACTTCTTGAACTCGGTTACTGTATAAGTAAGTAATCTCGCCTTCTGGGGTCATACCCCATGTTCTTGGTGTGGCAGTAAGCTGAGCTGCCTTATGATTCCCAGTGAATTGTGGAAAAAATTGTCTGTTCTTCTGGGCACACAAGGGGAATTGTGGGAACACATTCGAGGACTGTCAGCATGCAGGGGGATTAGCCTGCAAGATGGGTCACCACCCTGAGTGAAAGCAACATTTGGGTTTTATCTACAGCCCCAGAAGAGCCAGCTAGCCCAGCTTGAACGCATCACTAAACTCGGATGAGAGGGTGTAGTATGTGGACAGAAGAGGAATTCTGGGGGCCTGAATTAGAGCCTGAGTTAACTCTATAGTGAAGATATATCCTTAGGGAGGGGAGAGCCAGAAGACGTCAGCCTATGCTAAGGAGGTAGCTTCTGAATCAGCGAGTGACTGCTTAAAACATGATGCCCAAGAGATGAGCCCATGTTCATTGAATAAAAACCGCTCTCACTTAGGCTTTGTCTACACTACAGCGTTTTGTCAACGCAAGTTATGCCGACAATCAAAACCCAGTATAATTACATTTGCATATAATCACATTTGCATGTTCGCACAATGCTCCTTCTGTGGCAGAGCGTGTCCACAGTTGGTGCTCTAGCATCGACAGTGAGGGCAGTGTACTGTGGGTAGCTATCCCACTGTGCTACTTGCCACCTTCTGCAGCTAGAAGTTGTGGGAAGGTGGAGTGGATTGCAGTGTATCATGGATGTGGGCTCAACGTCCCATGATGCACTTTTTTCCGTCCCAACATTCCATGGGCTTCCGACTGCATTTCACAGCATTTTCCAATTTCCCCTGTTTACTGTGCGCCTGCTATCTCTGAAAGCATGGACCCTGCACTGCTCTCTACTGTTGTGGTCACTATTATGAACACATCACAGCTGATTATGCAATATATCATGAGCATCCAATGTGACCAGGAATCCTAGGTACCTGACCTTCTGTGTGCCATGGAAAGAAACAACACCAGATTACTTTTGGCATTCACGGAGCAGCTGCACACAGTGGACCATTGCTTTTGGGCTTGGGAAACAAGCACTGTGTGGTGGGATTGCATCGTTATGCAGATCTAAGGTGACAAGCAGTGGCTGCAGAACTTTCAAATGCGCAAAGCCACCTTCCTGGAACTGTGTGCGGAGCTTGCCCTAGCACTGCAGCGCAAGGACACCAAAATGAGAGCTGCCCTAGCGGTGGAGAAGAGCATGACGATCACTGTGTGAAGCTGGCAACTACAGACTGCTACCGGTCGGTCGTGAATCCGTTTGGAGTTGGGAAGTCCACCGTTGGGGCTGCGTTACTGCAAGTATCCAAGGCCAGTAATTGCATCCTGCTACAAAGGACTGTGACTGTTGGCAATATGTGTGAAATAGTAGATGGCTTTGCGGCAACGGGATTCCCTAACTGCGGCAGGGCGATAGATGGCAAGCAGAGTCCAATTTTTGCCCCGGACCATCTTGCGACCGAGTACTTCTCTATGGTATTGAAGGAGCTTGTGGATCACTGGGTGTGTCACTGACATAAGTGCGGGGTGGTCCAGGAAGGTGCATGACGCATGCACCTTCAGGAACACCTGCCTGTACATAAAGCTGCAAGCAGGGACTTTCTTTCCAGATCTGAAGATTCCATTGGAGGATGTTGAAATGCCCATCGTGATCCTGAAAGACCCAGCATTCCCTTTACTCCCATGGCTCATGATGTCTTACATGGGAAACCTGGACAGCAGCAAGGATCACTTCAGCAATAGGCTGAGCAGGTGCAGAATGACCGTAGAATGTGCCTTTGGCAGATTAAAAGCACACTGGCGCTGCCTTTATGGCAGGTTAGACCTAAATGCAGAAAATATTCCCATGGTCGTAGCAGCCTGCTGTGCGCTGAGTAATATTTGTGAGGCTAAGGGTGAAAAGTTTCTCCTGGGGTGGAGCATGGAGGCGAATCGCCTGGTGGTTGATTTTGAGCAGCCAGATATCAGGGCTATTAGAGGGGCACAATGGGGTGCTATTTGAATCAGGGAGGCTTTGAGGCACCATTTTGACAGTGAGCACCAGTCATGTGTCTTTCTATACAGCACTCTGCCATGCTTTAATTTGCCGCCTTTCATGAAATTTTGATGATTTCTGACCATGATTTGTAATCAGCAAATGATCAGATTACAACTGTGTATTAATTCCAGCAGCAACCACCATGTGTAAGAGACAAATAAAGATTTGTTATCTTTCAGAGAGTATGTTTTTATTAAATACCAATTAACAACACACACAAAAGGGTTGGTGGAAAGGGAGATAACAGTGATGGGCAGTGTAGGCTCTTATTGCTGTGTGTAAGTCCAGCTATCATTTTGGAAGCTGTCCGAAGGGGTGGAGTGAATGGGATACCGAGTCGGGCTGGAAAGTTGCAAGGAATGTGTGGGAGGAGTTTGGGGATGGCATGGAAAGCAGTTCTGTATTGGCGGTGGGAGGCAGGGGGGACAAGCACGGATTAATTCTGCAGGCAGCATGATTAGGGACTTTTAACATCTCTGTTTGCTCCTCCATCACTTTTATCGTCTGATCCTGGCCCATTAAAATTCACTTCTGGATCTCCTTGCTGTCCTATCTGTTTTATAATTTTCTTTTAAACTTTCTTTCCACGTCCTGCATTCTTGGTTTTTGGCCTTTGAGGATTGGAGCATCTCTCGAAACATGTCCTCCTTGCTCGCTTCCTTATCTGGTAGACAATGAGGAGTATGGCACCTTAAAGACTAACAGATTTATTTGGGCATAAGCTTTTGTGGCTAAAAAACCACTTCTTCAGATGCAGCTGAAGAGGTGGTTTTTTACCCACGAAAGCTTATGCCCAAATAAATTTGTTAGTCTTTAAGGTGCCATCGGACTCCTCGTTATTTTTGTGGATACAGACTAACATGGCTACCCCTCTGATACTTATCTGGTAGAGGCGCTCTGCTGGTGTGTAGGGGGTTCCTCTGAAGGCCACATCTGTAGAAGCACAATAAACAATAAACAGAAGCATGATTGTTTAGTGCATGCATAGCATCAAATCATTATAGTAAGATGCACCTCTTTTGAAATATGAATCAGTTTCTCGCTATCCCTTGGCAAGCACACATCTCAGCAAATGCCCTAAACATGGTGAGTTCGGCCTGGGGGAGTGCTTAAGATGGGACAAAGGATCTAGGAGGCAACTAGGGACAATATTGTAAATTTTGCCACTATTTTCCATAGGCGGGGGTCACTGAAGCCAATATTTCACTCCTGAGGGTATGCAAGGGTGCATCTCCTGCATGTATGCCGCTTCAGACTGAGTCTCTATGCTGCTCGTCTGTGTGCCGTGTTGGTCCCTGCACGAGTGATTGCCGATTGGCATGGGAGAGTTTCCTAAAACGGCAGGAGGAACAAAACAGCTCTGCTAAGGAATCTTTGGCTGAGGATGGGCGAGTACATCCAGGAAAGTTTCCTAGAGATCTCTCTAGAGGATTCCCATGAAATCTCGGTGTGCATTAACACACTGTTCTGCTGCATTGCTTAGCTGCACAGGGGGATGCGAATCACATGCAAACACAGCTAGTCTTGTACATTTCTATCCCTTCACCCACTTCTAGAATATAACAAAGCAAAGGACAGCTCTACCTCATATAACAGAACAGCATCAACTCAAAAGGATCACTTACCAGAGCTCCCCTCTCCTGCTTCATGCGCATCAGAGATGGACTGCTGTGACTGGCTTGACCCCTCTGGAGGCTCCACATCGTCCTCCAACTTGACCACTTTGTCCATGACTTCGTCCTCAGGTCCTCAGCCCCACCAAAGTATCCACACGGTTTGTGGAGGTGGGATTGCTGCCTAGGAGCGGCAAGTCTTCAGGCAGCACCAGAGCAACAGTTTGACTCCCTTGCCTTCTGGTGTGCCTGCCTCAGCTCCTTTATCTTCACACGGCACTGATGCGTGTCCCATTCGTAGCCCTTATCCAACATGCCACAAGAAATCTGACCATAGATATCGAAGTTTCTACAGCTGGAGCATAGCTGGGACTTCACAGCCTCCTCCCCACAGAGCCAGCAGATCCAACAACACAGGTACTCCAAGCAGGAGAGTGTTTGCTGCCTGGAGATGCCGTGGTCAGCTGGGAAGATGTGATGTGAGCTCTCCATGCTGAGCAAACAGGAAGTGGAATTTCAGAAATTCCCAGGTGCAGGGCAGCAGAGTTCAAACTGCTGACTAGAGCGGTCAGGATGGGCATTGTGGGACACCTCCTGGAGGCCGTTTACAGTGACATAAACAAGCGCAGTGTCTACACTGGCACTGTTGATATTTTATTGCCAAAAGCTCTACGCCTCTTGTTGAGGTGGTTTTATATTTTCTGCAAAGCAGGAGAGTTTTGTCGGCAGAAGGAGCATTACAGTGTGTACACCTCCACTGTTCTGTTGCTGAAAGCTGACTTTTGTGGACAAAACTCTATAATATAGACAAGACCTTAATAGACACCCTTTTTCCAGAACATAATGTGAGCTTCTGGGCACAGGGACTCTGTTTCCTCTCTGATCTCTTCAAGGGTGAACTCATTAGTGCTGGTAATGGTAACGGAGTAGGTTTGTGTACTTGTGCTGCATACATACAGTATGTAAGGAGGAAATCTTCCATTGGTTTTGTTTAACTAATATCTTTTAACATGCTGTTATACATCACTTAGCCACTAGTGTAGACAAAGGTCATCATGTTTAAAAATGTGGTAGCTGGTTGTAATTAACCCTAGGGCCTCCAAGAAGGAAACTGGCAAGGAGCTGGTTCCATCCAAACCTGTCTGTGCTTCCTTTGTGTTGCAGAGCTTCGGAACAAAAAGAGAGTTCATGCTAAGGCCCCTCTTGCTAGATCATGCAGTCCAGGGCAAAGCAGCTTTGAGCTAAGGGTGTCCCAGATAAAAGACTCCGGCTTAGGCGAGAACAGAGTGTGCTAAGTAAATTAGTGCAAAATAGGGAGCTGCTGCTTGGTGACAGGGCAGTAGTGGCTGAGGTTGCTGCAATTTCGGTTGCCTCTGCTCAAGATAAACAGGACTTGTGAACATTTAGTAAGTTAGTAAATTACACAGAAAATACCCTGAGTCCATGTCACCAAATTCCCTTCAAGTGGGAAACTAACCTGCTGCAAGGCTCCAATATCTGCTACTACAAATGGGCAACACTAGTCACTTTAGGATTACCCATGACTAAGGCTGCAAGTTTGTCATGGTGGTCACAGAAGTCATGGATTCTGAGACTTTCCGGGAACTCCGTGACTTCTGCAGCGGCCTGTGTGGCTGGTCCGGGGGCCGCCTGAGCAGCTCGGGCAGCCCCTGGGCCAGCTGCACGGGCTGCTACTGGGGCAGTCTTGGGCCACTGCCCCCCCCCCAGCAGCACCAGGAGTTTGGGTGTGGGAGGGGGCTCTGGTGTGGCGCTTTCCTTGGGGGAGGGGGCTCCATGTCCCACCCTCAGCTCCTAGCTCTGCACACTGCCTCCACCTGCAGGCACCATTCCCGTAGCCACTGGGCGCTGTGGAGCCGGCGCTTGGGGTGGGGGGGCAGTACGGGGAGCTAGGTTCTGAGGGAGGGACATATCCTGCTTCCGGGAAGCCGCAAGGAGCTGGGTAGGGAGCCTGCCAGCCCCGCCAACCCCCTCCCCTCCCAGCACCAGTGGGGGTCCTGGCTGCTCCCCCCCCCCCCCGCCGAAGAACCCGTGGCACCCCCTCCCGAGCACCCCTGGCACTCCCCAGGCTGCCGCGCCCCATGCACTCACGATGCCCCGGGGCTGCCTCCCCCCCCCCCAAGATTTAGTCGGGGTATATAGTACAAGTCATGGACAGGTCAAGGGCTGTGAATTTTTGTTTACTGCCCGTGACCTGTCCATGATTTTTCCTAAAAATACCCATGACTAAAACGTAGCCTTACCCATGACTAGTTAACACTTTTTTCAACACGATTATCTTTGTTACACTAATGTTTAACAACAGTGTTAATTAAAACCTGTTTACTTAACATGCTTTCTAACACAATTTATATTCCCAGTGGTAACTAGGCCAATGAAGATGCTTGGCTACAAATAGGCGCCAGTAAGCAGCTTTGGCTTTATCCTGTGATGTGCTCCATAGGGCACACTGTAGCTGGTTGGGTGTGATGTAGTCCTCTCAAAAGAAATTAAATGAAGAGAACTGTGGGGAAAGCCACAGGGACTGGGAGGAGTTAATTGTAAGATACTATGCCAAATATATGATATAGTGGTGCTGAGTAGCTAGCTCCCCAGGGTACCTGCTGTATATGGAAACTGAAATACTACCTGACATCCTTTTGCCTCAGATTCCATTCCCTGTAATGGAATCCCCTCTTCTGCTCCCCCTGCACCTGAACTGCCATGACAATGCTCTGTGAATCACTCTCCTAAAGTCCAGGCTGAGTTATCATGAAGGAGCTGCCTTTTCCCTTAATGAGCAGGAAGAACCATTTCAAGGTGCACGCATTTGCTGCTGTTTTTCTTTATTTCAAAGGATAGCAAGACATGCAGGGCCCTGTAGTTAGCTCCCTTAGTGGGATTGGGATAGAAATAGCTGCTCTCCCCTTCTTTTCAGTTGGGCAACTCCTAAAATACAATAGCTGCTGCCTCCCATCTATAGACTGCAGGAATGAGCTCAGACCCAGGGCAAGGATGTCCTGCTTTCAGAAATGGGTAGGGTACAAAGCAGTGAAGTGCAGACAACATGGAGACACATGCCAGAATGGTGCTGCTGTTAAAACTCAGCTAATTTGTTCCATGCATGGTTGCTTTGCTGAGTAATCAAAGATGCATATTCCATATGGTATTTAACAAGTTTTCCTCTTTGTTGCTGTTTTGATTCCCAGCAAATGTCTGCACAGCTTGGTTCACCTTTCTCTGCCAACTGGAGTGATAGACACAGATGCTTGTGTACTGGAGGAGGTGTGGGGCTACTTTGAAGATGCTCTGAGCATTGTAAGCACCACAGTAAGTTGAACAGAAAAACAAAAGATTGGAAATGATCCTGAGTAAGCTTAAAAAGTCCTCACCGCAATGAGAGCAATCAGCAAACAAATCTTAAAATATTTAGGCTCTCACATGCAGGGGTGTCATTTAAGGAGGCTGGGGAGGGTGGCTCTAGCCTCTGCTGAGTTTAGTACCTGAGGTCTGCACTTGCAGTGTATTCCCTAGCCCCAGATGGAGCTCTTAACTGAGACACAGCTTGAGCGTGATATGGGATGAGTTCTGTGCTGCTCCCAGCTTCCACCCCCAGGGCAGGGAGTTTGTTTATAAACAGAGGCAGGCTGATTAAGATAACAAAAGGCTTGTCCTTAAATTAAATTAAGGATCCTTAGATGATCCTGAAAGTATTGCCAGGCACTCAAGTTAAAAGAGAAGAAACAAAGGGTAGGAATGAATAAATGGTGAGAATGGAAAAAAGTAAGCAGTGGTGTCCCCCAAGGGTCTATACTGGACCAGTACTGATCAACATATTTATAAATGATCTGGAAAAGGGGGTAAACAGTGAGGTGGCAAAATTTGTAGATGATACAAAATTACTCAAGATAGTTAAGTCCAAAGCTGACTGCGAAGAGTTACAAAGGGATCTCACAAAACTGGATGACTGGGCAACACAATGGCAGATGAAATTCAATGTTGATAAATGCAAAGTAATGCCCATGGCAAAATATAATCCCAACTATACATACAAAACACCAGAGTCTAAATTAGCTGTTACCACCCAAGAAAGAGAACTTGGAGTCATTGTGGATAGTTCTCTGAAAACATTTGCTCAATGTGCAGTGGCAATCAAAAAAGCTAACAGCATATTCGGAATCAGTAGGAAAGGGATAGCTAATAAGACAGAAAATATCATATTGCCTCTATATAAATCCATGGTACACCCACATATTGAATACTGCATGCAGATTTGGTCACCCGAGCTCTAAAAAGATATATTGGATTTGGAAAAGGTACAGAGAAGGGCAACAGAAATGATTAGGGGTATGGAACACCTTCTGTATGAGGAGAGATGAAAAAGACTGGGACTTTTCAGCTTGGAAAAGAAATGACTAAGGGGGGATATGATAGTCTATAAAATCATGAATGGTGTGGAAAAATTGAATAAGGAAATGTTATTTACTCCTTCACATAACACAAGCATTAGGGGTCACCTAATGAAATTAATAGGCAGGAGATTTAAAACAAACAAAAGAAAGTATTTCTTCACAGTCAATCTATGGAACTCGTTGCCTGGAGATGTGGTGAAAGCCAAAATATACCCGGTTCCAATAAGAACTAGATAAGTTCATGGAGGACAGGTCCATCAATGGCTATTAGTCAGGATGCGCAGGGATCCAATACCATGTTCTGTGTGTCCCTAGCCTCTGTTTGCCAGAAGCTGGGACTGGGTGACGGGATGGATCACTTGATGATTACCTGTTCTGTTCATTTCCTCTGAAGCACCTGATATTGACCACTGTTGGAAGACAGGATACGGGGCTAGATGGACCATTGGTCTTACCCTGTATGGCCATTCTCATATTCTTATATTGAACCCTGATGTATCTGCCTCCCGCTGCAACCCCTTAGACCTCACCCCCCCCCAGAGCTGAGATAGAACCCAGGAGTCCTGATGGGGTCGCTATCTCTCTCTGCAGAGTTAGTAACCAAGTAAGAATATATATTAACATTTTAAACCTAACCCGTGTCTTTAAGTGACTTGCCACAAGATGTCAGAACATGTTAGTATTAGAGCTAAGTGGGTCTATTTGATTTTCTTTCTTTTATATAGGAATTAGCTACAGTAATTCTATCAGCTAATTGCTAAGTTATCTGCCAAAAAACTAGCGTTTTCAAGTGCCTAAGTAGCCCCCGGAATCATGGTTAGTCACACACCCCAGTCTGAAATGGCGCCCCTGCTCACATGGGGTAAGCTCCTTCCCAGAGGGATATAGTGAGGGCACCTCAAATTGAATATCTCCTGGATCCTTATGACTTAACTGAGAGTGTCCTGGCTTTTGTGGAGGGTTTTCTGAGACATTTTAGGCCGTATTTTTAGTCCTGGGTTTAGAAATTGCCTGAAGCCGGAGTATATATCCCACCATTCTCAAAAAAACCCTGTATTTTTGCAAATACAACTCGACATTCCAGATCTTAGAATCATAGAAATGTAGGGGCTGAAGAACCTCAAGAGGTCATCTAGTCTAGGCCCTTGTGCTGAGGCAGGACCAAGTAAACCTAGACCATCCCTGACAGGTATCGGTCCAGCTTTTTCTTAAAAATCTCAAATGATGGGGATTCCACAACCTCCCTTGGAAGCCTATTCCCATGCTTAACTATCCTTATAATTGGAAAGTTTTTCCTGTCTCCCTTGCTGCAGTTTAAATCCATTACTTCTTAACCTACCTTCAGTGGCCATGGAGAACAATTGATCACTGTTCTCTTTATAACAGCTTTAATATATTTGAAGACTTATCCGGATCCCCTTTAGTCGTCTTTTCTAAACAAGCCCAGTTTTTTAGCCTTCCTTCACAGTCAGGTTTTCTAAACCTTTTATCATTTTTGTTGCTAGCCTCTGAACTCTCTACAGTTTATCCACAACTTTCTTAGTGTGGTGCCCAGAACTGGATGCAGTACTCCAGCTGAGGCCTCACCAGTGCTGAGCAGAGCAGGACAGTTAGCGCCTGTGTCTTGCAAATGACACTCCAGATAATATACACAGAATGATATTAGCTGTTTTTCACAATTGTATCACATTGTTGACTCGTATTCAATGAGTGATCCACTATAACTTCCAAATTCTTTTCAGCAGTACTACCACCTAGCCATTTATTCCCCATTTTGTAGTTGTGCCATTTTATTTTTTCCTTACTAAGTGTAGTACTTTGCTCTTGTCTTTATTGAATTTCATCTTGCTGACTTCAGACCAATTCTCCAATTTGTCAAGTTCCTTCTGAATTCCAAGCCTGTCCTCCAAAGTGCTTGCAACCCTTCCAAGCCTGGTGTCACCCACAAGTTTTAGAAGCTTACTCGCCACTCCATTATCCAAGCCACCTATGAAAATATTGAAAAGTGTCAGACCCAGGATGGACCCCAGTTGATATGCCCTCCCAGTTTGATAGCGAACCACTCGTGACTAGTCTTTTAGTACATTCTTTCCAACAGTTGTGCACCCACCTTATAATAATTTTATCTAGACCACATTTCCCTAGTTTGTATAGATGAATATGTGGGACTGTATCAGAAGCCTTGTTAAAAATCAAGATAATAGAATCAGAAGGGACAGCAAGGTTCAGCTAATCTAACTCCCTGCCAACATGAAGGATTTGTTGTGTCTAAACCATCCAAGACGGGTGGTTATCCAGCCTCTTTTTGAAAACCTCCAGTGAAGACGCTTCCACAACTTACTGAGGCGTTTGTTCCATTGTCCTACTGTTCTTAGAGTTAGGAAGTTTTTTCTGAGATTTAATCTAAATCTTCTATGCCATAGTTTGAACCCATTGCCTATTGTGCCCCCTCTGTGGCAAGAGAGAACAACATTTCTTCATCTTTTTTATGGCAGCCTTTCAAATATCTGAAGACAGCTATCATATCTCCCCTTCATCTCCTCTCTTCCAAACTACACATACTCAGTTTCTTTGCTCATATGGCTTGAATTCAATCATCTTTGTCACTTGCTGCTGGATCCTTTCCAGTTCCTCTACATCCTTTCTATACACTGGTGACCAAAATTTTACACAGTATTCCAGCCAACACCTAACCAACGCTGAGTAGAGCGATACTATCCCCTCCCATGACTTGCATGTTATGCCTCTGTTAATGCAACGTAAAATTGCATTTGCTTTTTTTGCAACAGCATCACATTGCTGACTCAGGTTGAGGTTGTGATCCACCACAACTCCCAGATCCTTCTCAGCCATACTGCTGCCAAGCCAGTTATCCCCCATTCTGTATTTGTGTATTTGGTTTTTCTTCCCTAAGTGTGGCACCTTAGATTTGTCTTTGTTGAATTTCCTCTTGGCTATAGCCCAGTTCTCCAATTTTTCAAGATCCCTTTGAATTTTAGCTCTATCCTAGAGTATTAGCAACCCCCCTTAGCTTTGTGTCATGTGCAAACATGATCAGTATGCTCTCTATGTCTACATCTAGGTCATTAATGTTGATGTTAAACAACACTGGACCCAGAACAGATCCCTGTGGAACCACACTTGAGACCTCCCTCCAGTCCAACATCATTCCATTAATAGTTACTCTGTTTGCAGTTGGTTAACCGATTATGTATCCACTTAATTGTAGTTCTGTCAAGCCTGCATTTCTCCATCTTACTTATCAGAATGTCATGTGGGACTATCAGGGGCCTTGCTGAAGTCCAGGTATATTATGTTTACTGCATTCTCCCAGCCACCAAATCAGTTACCCTATCAAAGAAGGAAATCAAGGTGGTTTGGCATGATTTGTTCTTGGTAAATCCATCCTGGCTGCTAGTGATTATCTCTTCATCTTCCAGGTATTCGCAAATTGAATATTTTATACATTGCTCTAGTTGCTTCCTAGGTATTGAAGTCAGGCTGACTGATCTATAGTTCACCCACTCCTCCTTTCCCCCCCCTTTTAAAGATGGGCACAATGTTAGCCCTTTTCCAGTCTTCTGGGACCTCTGCTGTCATCTATGAGTTTGTAAATATTGTCAGTGGCTCCAAGATTTTGTCAGATAATTCCTTCAGTACCCTTGGGTGAATAGCATTTGACCCTTCTGATTTGAATTTATTCAAATTAGTCACAACATATATCACATCTACTGCATTCCCCTATCCACTAGGCCAGGTACTCTGTGAAAGAAGGAAATTAGGTTGGTTCGGCATTATTTTTTCTTGACAAATCCATGCTGGCTTTTCCTTATAACTGTATTATCCTCTAGGTGCTTACAAACTGATTGCTTAATAATTGTTCCAGTATCCTTCCAGGTATCAGAGTTAGGCTGTCTAGATTATAAATTCCCTGGGTTCCCTTTGCTCCCCCTTTTAAAGAAAGAAGTACTATGTTTGCCCTTCTCCAGTCCTCAGTGTGAGGCTGGGTGAAATTTGGCTTGCAATGTTGGCATTGATGAATCAACTGTTTATTAAATTTCTTTGAGGGTTTATTACATTCCTGTTTTTCAAATGACCTGGAAATGGTTTTCCCTGCTGTCAGTACTTGCTATACTGCACTTACTTTTCAGGACCTTGTCTCCATGGGGACTGGCCTACTGGAGAGTGAAATCTTCCTTCTGTTCAGGCCTTGTTAGTCCCCCCTGGTTGTGTGTGCCTTCTTGGCAGGCCTGAAGTATAAACCAGACAGTGGAAACAGCTGGTACCCAAGAGCCAAAGCAAGATTTGGCCTTAGCTTATTTTCATCCATGAGCGTCTAAGCAATATGTTCCTTATTCAGCATCAGGGAGGAGGCTCAGGAAGGAGAAGGAAGATGAATTTGTTGATTTTTCCCCCCACACTGTATTGGTTTCCTGTTAACTGGTAGCGATCTGGGTTTTCAAGCTTCCATATGGTGATTGCCACTAAGGACAGCTCTCATCCTGGTGTTCCTGTGCTGCAGAACAGGAGCTAGCTTGGATACACAACTCCAGGGATGTGGTCTTCGACATCCTGAAATTCTGGAACCACTGCAGGTCATTCCAGGTCTGCACAACAATCAGTTCCCACCATTCAGTGCATGTTGAAAATGTTTCAGCCAATCTGCAGATAGATCATATGCAAGTTCTCCTGCCACGTGCAGCCACCATGGGGTCATTCCCAGTACCATAGGATTGTATGTTCTGTCCTAATAATAGACAGGAGTGCCGCATTCCTCACCCACGTTGGCAGTAAGCAGTTCGGAAGTGGTGCAGGTGAGTGGTGAATTATCGGAAAGACCATAGGGAATTCTGGCTTTTGTATGCCCTGGGTGAAGAACTTTCTTCTGTTTCTCTGTTCTAGTAATAAACTCTAATGCACCCTAGACCAGGTATCTTTAGGAGTGAAAAGCCTAATCTTTGCATTGTTTCTTTGCCTTGCTGGCTACTTTAGGATGATTACCCAGAGGTGGAGACCCTTTGGCTGATGACCAGAGCCTGGAATACAGGAATATTTCAGTACAGTGTTGGTAAATACAAGGAGGCTGAGCACTGGTGTGGGCTGGGTATGCGCTTTCTGAATCACCTGAGATCCCTGAAGAGCAGCTATGAAAGCCAGGTGAGTGTGAGCAGAAGGCAGGGGGGCGAAAACAGAGTGGTGGAGGGGAAAGCACGGAAGAAACTGCTCCACAGGGAAATGGACAAGGCAGAAGACGTCACTAGATGCTTAAGCAACATGCGCTATTATGGGTCTAAGCCTGGAATTGTGTTCCAGAGCTGCTGCTACGACTGTCTAAACCCATGGGGAAGAGAGAACATAATGGATGTGGCACCCAGGCAGAAAGGAATTTATAGTCCTGATACTAGTGAGCTTGTGCAAGCAGCTGAGTGGAGGTACTTTTCAGCTCAGCTGTGGCTGTGGGCAAACCTTTGGCTCTATGCTGGCTTCTCCTTGTGCAGGGTGGCCAGATTGCAGCCTGTGCACTATATGCTGCCACAGCATTCTACAGTGGGACATATTTCATAGACACGTGGGAGGCATGAAAAGTTCAGATCCCAGCATGAAGTGTGGCTGGCTGCTTAGATAAAGATGGAGACACTAGTTATTGCTGCAGGCTGCACCACTCTATCCATGATGAGGCCAGCTGCCCTCTGTTCCATTTTAGGCACAGCTTTGGACAAGCTACCGGTGTGACCCTCACTGAGGCAAAGCTTGTGTGCTGCCAGGGTGGGGCGTTGCATTCAGTATGAGGGGCTGCAGGAGTCTTAGGATCAGGGCAGAAACTGTTAGGGAAAAGAATAAAAGTTTGAACATGAGAGGTAGAGGAGAAAAACCTGGGTAAAGTTCTCTGACAGGTGTTGTACAGGAGCTCAGATTGGATGATTACAATGGTCTTTTCTGGCCTTATATTCTATTACTATGAAAACTGAAAGAGACACAGGGGAACAAGTCTCTTCCCCAATCACTGCATCCCCAAGCAGTTCTCTCTCTTTTTTAATAAGATTGCTGATCACTTAACTGAGCCTCTTACCACAGTACTGGGAAACAGTCATCTAACCCATCACACTCATGCAGCTACAAGCAATGAAACATTGGAAACAATACAACTAACAATGGAAGTAGACCGGCAGAGAGGACATTCTGCAAAAAGGCAGGTGCTTTAATGAATTAAAAAGAAAACAGGGCTTTTCTATACACACAAGTAGCACCAGTGTCACTAACAGTGGGACAGTGCACTGATTTAATTAAATCAGGCTGACGTCTGTAGATGCTTTTACATTGTTGCTCTAAGCCAGGTTTAAACCAAACTGAACTGCTGTAAGCCTGGCATTAAGTGATGTAACTAAATTGCTGCAGCATCCCATCTTTAGTGAAACCAGTGCAACTTCTGGGTGTAGACCAGGCAGGATTCTGCCGTGCAGGACACTTCAATGATCACCCTCTGTAGAGAGCTGTATAGCTTTTCTTAGCCCTTTGCCACGTCAGTTTCTTTCTGTTGCTCTATTACTTTTGGCTCCATTGCCCTTAAGCCTGCCCATCCCTACTGCAGCAGTTTATAGACTGGATGATGTGTGCAGTCATCGTGCATTATCTTACACACACCCCTACACTGGCTCCAGTTTAACACTGATTGGTTGCGGGCTGGTTAGTAGTTTTTGTGCCCATTTAATTGTATCAGTTTTTGAAACACAATCCCTAGTGTGGCTGCAGTTGTAAATAGGGCTGTCAGTTAATCAGTTAAATCAGGCGATTAACTCAACAAAATTAATTGCGATTAAAAAAATTAACCGCAATTAATCACAGTTTTAATCGCACTGTTAAACAGAGAATCCCAATTGACATTTATTAAATATTTTTGGATGTTTTTCTACATTTTCAAATATACTGACTGTGCTCACTTTATATTAATTTATTATTACAAATTTTTGCAATGTAAAAATGATAAAAGAAATAGTACTTTTAATTCACCTCATACAAGTACTGTAGTGCAGTCTCATTATCGTGAAAGTGCAACTTACAAACGTAGATTTTGTTGTTGTTACATAACTGCACTCAAAAACAAAACAGTGTAAAACTTTAGAGCCTACAAGTCCACTCAGTCCTACTTCTTGTTCAGCCAAGCGCTAAGACAAACAAATTTGTTTACATTTACAGGCGATAATGTCACCTGAAAGTGAGAACAGGTGTTCGCATGGCATTTTTGTAGCCGGCATTGCAAGGTATTTACGTGCCAGATATGCTAAACATTCGTATGCCCCTTCATGCTTTGGCCACCATTCCAGAGGACATGCTTCCATGCTGACGATGCTAGTTAAAAAAGTGTGTTAATTAAATTTGTGACTGAACTCCTTGGGGGAAAATTGTATGCCTCCTGCTCTGTTTTACCCGCATTCTGCCATATATTTCATGTTATAGCAATCTCAGAGGATGACCCAGCACATGTTCATTTTAAGAATACTTTCACTGTGGATTTGACAAAATGCAAAGAAGACACTATTGTGAGATTTCTAAGGATTGATACAGCACTCGACCCAAGGTTTAAGAATCTGAAGTGCCTTCCAAAATCTGAGAGGGACAAGGTGTGGCGCATGCTTTCAGATGTCTTAAAAGAGCAACACTCCGATGCGGAAACTACAGAACCTGAACCACCAAAAAAGAAAATCAACCTTCTGCTGGTAGCATCTGACTCAGATGATGAAAATGAACATGCGTTGGTCCACACTGTTTTGCATCGTTATCGAGCAGAATCCGTCATCAGTATGGACGCATGTCTTCTGGAATGGTGGTTGAAGCATGAAAGGACATCTGAATCTGTTGCACCTCTGGCACATAGATACCTTGCGATGCCGGCTACAACAGTGCCATGTGAATGCCTGTTCTCACTTTCAGGTGACATTGTAAACAAGAAGTGGGCAGCATTATCTCCTGCAAATGTAAACAAACTTGTTTATCTGAGCAATTGGTTGAACAAGAAGTAGGATTGAATGGACGTGTAGGATCTGAAGTTTTACATTGCATTCAAAAATAAAACAGTTATTTTTTGTACATAATCCTACATTTGTAAGTTCAACTTTCATGAGTAAGTGATTGCATTACAGTACTTGTAATGGGGGAATTCAAAAATACTATTTCTTCTGGTTTTTTTATAATGCAAATATTTGTAATCAAAAATAAGGTGAGCAGTGCACATTTAGTATTCTATGTTGTAATTGAAATCAATATATTTGAAAATGTAGAAAACATCCAGAATATTTAAATAAATGGTATTCTATTTTTAACAGCATGATTAATTTTTTTAATCACTTGACAGCCCTAGTTGAAAGTTATACTGCTATAAGCACCTTTCCATTGGTATAAATGCATGCACATTAAGAGGGATGGGCTGCACTGATTTAACTAATCACTTTCTAAACAGATATAGTTACATTGGTTTAAAAAACCCAACTGTGTGTAGACCAGTATGTAGCTCAGGTTGTAGGAACACGCTCTGACTCCTGCCCCTTCCCCTCTAATCGAATGGCGGAGCTTTGTTTTTCTTTATCTGCTCAGAGGACTGTTGGTGGTTCTATTCCCCCAGATGATTGGTCTTTACAGCGAGGTGCTGGATAAGTTGGACAGAGCAAAGGGGTTCCTTCCAAATGAAGAATAACACTCAGTGCAGCAAGCCAGGGTGATGGCACCCCCTGTAAACATTCAGCTGGATAGAAGAGACTGCTAGCTCTTCAGCGAGTGCTGGGACCAGCAGCCAGGGCCTGCTCCTCTTGGCCATTTGAAAGCTATGTACTTTTAAGGAAGTTTTTATTGGAGATGTAACTGTTTTCCTTCAGGGACTTGTATTCATGCTATTGAGCTATTTAATGGTAAGAAGCTGAGTCATAACTTTATGAGATGGGGCTGCTGTTGTACAGCCAGGCTAGTTTAAATGTAGGAAGTAGCCATGTGAACAATAAAAGTGTTCCAGCACTATGTGCATCTTGTGGCTGCCACAGTTGTCTTCTTACATAAATATTTACTGGGTTGTTTAGTTTTCAGTCCATTTCAGTATGGACAGGCATGTAGAACTGCTGGCCAGGATTGCAACTATCAATCACTTTGTTATAATAAAGAGAATAGGTGGCTCGCTCACGCTGTCACACCCAAAATGCTAAAGCTCGGGCTAGTGCTGCTGTTTACAAGCTGCTAAATATAACATCCTGAGTTAGTCAATGCTGACCCTTAACCTCCCCAAAAGCAGTACACAGGCTGGAGACTCCATCCACAGCCGGATGGATGGGGTGAGCAGACACCACCCCACCAGCTAAAATTTCATAGGACTAATACAACCTGACCTAAACAACTTGGTGCAGCCTCTGTTTCACAAGCAGCATTATAGCTCAGTAAAACTGGTGTGCAGCTGCCATTTCAAAAAAGCAAATAGAATGTTTGAGTAGGTCAC
This sequence comes from Emys orbicularis, assembly GCF_028017835.1. Classification (NCBI taxonomy): domain Eukaryota; kingdom Metazoa; phylum Chordata; order Testudines; family Emydidae; genus Emys; species Emys orbicularis. The sequence goes on from NC_088691.1 coordinate 1,054,706, forward strand.
ACACAGAACTTAAAACATTAGTTACATGCTCACTTAAAGCAGCTTGAGTTGTGATTACCTTAAGAGACAGCTGAGTGGGGAAGGAGTGCCTTTGGGGATACACTGTCAATATATTTCAGCCAGGGCTGCCCTATGGTAAGCAGACATGAAGAACAATTAAGTAAATGGGCATTTCATGGGGCGTGGCCCACAGAGTTGTAGCCTCCTTTATTTGCATGCAGTGCAACTGCTCTTCATTATGTTAGGGACCATTGGGTTGACAAGGGCAGGGAGTAGTTGCAGCACACTGCTACACCTCATGCTGAACTATGACAGAGGCATTGGCACTCAAGTGATCTCAAGATTTGGACCACTCACTCTACCCCAAATGCCCAGGAGGGACAGTGATTTCCCCCCCCCCAAGATAATCTGAGAAAGCATGTGGATTTTAGAGCACTTACCTATAGTAGTGCTACTACCACTTAGAAAAGATCACTCCAGCTTTACTGAAGGTGTCAGCTTTGCTGCTATTTGGAAGGAAAGATGAGAATCAGTGTCACAGTGCAACACTGGCAGATGACATAATTCAGCTGTACGTGCACAAGATCAGCAGCTGGTGCTTAACTCCCACACTAGTGCACAATTGGCAGAGTCCAGGCAACACTGCACCCCCTCCTGCAATTGTTAAGTGCTGTATGAAAGGGCTGTATTAGCAGAGCCCTTGCTCATGGTCAAAGATGCTCCTGAATGTAAAAAGCAGGCTGCAATGTTACTCTGTATAGTGAAAGTATTATTTCTGTAGGCCTGACACAAGAGAGAGTCTGTTCCCACTCAAGCTTTCTTCTTCCCTCACGTCTCCCCCCAAAAAATCATTTAAGCCAAACAAACAAAATAAACTTTGGATTATTTGCCTTCTGTTTTTTCAGGCTTAGGGTTCACAGTTTCACACTTTTCTCTACAACAATCTGGGCAGAACCAGGTATTCACATGGCTCCAGGAACTGCTTTCATTTAAAATAAAAAGATTACTGCCAGGAGGGCGTGGCATTTTAGAGAAGCTTAGAAATGTGAAGCCTAAAGGCTCAACCACCAGAGGGCAAATTAAAAAGCCAACATTTAGTTTTAAAAATCGTGGCATAAAGCCAAGCTAATGGTTGTGGGGGCCTGATTAATGACCAGTCTGCAATGTGATGCCCCATCTCCACCCAGCAGCTGGAAGCCAACCCTTATCTAGGCCTCCTCCTGAGGTGTTCTACAGCTGGTAATTAGCTCATTTCCTGAAGACTGACACAAGCAGATGCCATTGCAGCATTCACAGAAACTGACTTACATTATATATATATTGCATTAGATGCTTTTCAGTATGGCTCAAGTCAGCAGTGAGAGACTTTGTTTCAATGCTAGTTAGTCAGAATTTAATTGAAGGAGCAGACTTAGACAGAAGAATTACTTACCCTAAAGTAACTGTGATTCCATGATATGGTGTAGTCAGTATGGATCCCCTCCTTGTATGTGAGATCTGTACAGTATTTCTTTGAATAGCAGTAGTTTGGGGGGGGGGGGGGGGCTGCACATGTGCCCTGTGCCGCCTCATGCTCCCCTCTGAAGGCAGAAAGGGCAGAGTGACGCTGACCCCTCATCAGTTCCCTTGCAGTTCAAAACCTGTAGTAGTTGTGAACTTGGAAAAACGACGATGGAGGGTGGGTCGTCAGATCTGCACTGACATCTTAAAGAATCACAGTTACCTTAAAATAAGGAACCATCCTTTGAGTATGTGTCAGTGTGGCGCTGGGGAGCATGGATCAGTGTTCATTTCGTGCTCCCCATCAGTACCTGGCCCATGCCAAGGAAGCTAATGATCCAATCAGCAGACCAAATTCGGTGATGAATCCTGGTCACGTGCCACCTGAGGCACATTGTGCATACACTAAGAAGCGTGGAACTCACTGTTGGTGACTGGCAAACATTCCTCCCTGAATGGTGGGAGTGGCGTTCTAGCCATACCAAACAACAATTGGAGTATTGCCCTGCCAAGTGGGCATTTGCCCAGGTAGCCATGTCAAGGGCAATGTTCAACAAAATTCAGTGAGTTACTCCAAGCTGCAGCTTTACCGACCTGAGAGGTTGGACTGTTCCTGAAGCAGGTGGTCGACACACCCTGTACCCTACGGGACAGGCTCACCAGTCAGCTAATAGCAGATGGACATGCAGTGAGATCAAGTTGGAGATTCTCTGTGAAAAGACTGCATGGCTGGAAATAGCCACAAAGAGGCAGGAAGAAAGCAAGAAAGGCTTGGTCCAATCAAGGTATTATAGCAAAGCCCTGCCGACATCCAGAGTCTGCAGCTTCTTCTCCCTCGGTATCAAGAGTGCGTCATGAAGACTGACAAGGTGAGCGACTGGTTCAGGTGGAGGTCAGACCATCTCAGGGATGACCTTGGAATGTGTCCTAACCACTACCGTGTCCCTATGGAAGGACATAACCTATCTAACCTGAGGGCAAGAATGAAGGAGGACCTTAAGGAATTTCAATACTGTTAGATGAGAGAATGTCTCTTGTGACTGTACCAGTGTGTGGCACACAGATATTGCTGCTAGGTTGACCTTGAGAGTGTTAAATGCAAATCCATCCTGTTTTAGTAGCAGCATATAATCAAGGATTGTCAGTGTATATTCCTGTACTAGGTTCATGTTCTTTTGGACCACCCGTGTGGAAAAATCTTTTCCATTTGGAAGGTAAATCTTCCTGGTGGATGGACTTCCTGCTTTGGATGAGAATTTTCTGAATGCCTCTCTTTTAATAGTGGTCAATCAGCCAACATCAAAGCAGTCAGATGCAGTGACTGCGGGTCTGGGTACAGGAGTTGACCTTAGTTCTGGGATATTACATCTAGATTGGTTGGGAGATAGGTTGCCACATGGACAGCTGTAGCAGGTCTGATGGCCAAAACTGTCTCGGCCAGTAAGGGATTATCAGGATGACTGCCTGATCTTGTATACTATTTTAGGGATCTGGGCAATTGGTAGGAAGGAAGATAGTTTTCTCCTTTGGTGGTCTCAAGGATACATATCTGGCAACAAGACTAAGCTCTCATCTCTGCTTGAGCAGAAGTTTAAAGGACAATTCCCCCCACCCCCGCTCTCCCATGATAGACATTAGCTGCCTGCCAGACCCATTCAGTAACCGTTTGCAAATGGTCACTGCATGTCTGCTTGAGAAATCTGCTCAGTAATTGCTGACCCCTGGTATGTGTAGAGCCAGCAGAATTATCCTGGGATGGTGACACCACTTCCAGAACTTGATGGCTTCCTGGCAAAGAGGGAATGCTTGAGTGCCTCCTTGTTTGTTTCCATAGTGAAATGCAGCCATGTCAATCAGAATTTGCATTGTGCAGTTTTGCAGAACAGGCAGAACTGGGCTGATGGCTCTCAACTCCAGGACATTCATGTGTAGCTGTAAATTGTTCTGAGACAATCTCTTGTAGCTGCTTCAGGTGAGTACCCAGCCTGTCCCATAAGCATCTATGATAAGTGTCAGTTGGAGTGGGGGCAGAGAAAGGAACCACCTTTCCATTCATTTACTGGGTCTAGCCACCAAGCGAGCTCTTGGAGAACTTGAGGCAGGACTGTTACCCTTCTGTTCATGTCGTGTTCGGACAGGAAGACCTTTACACCAGAGTAATTAAGTTATGGAGCTTGCTGCCACACGGTATTTTTGGGACAGAGTATTCAGTACGATTCAAGAAAGGCTTCTACACTTATATGGTATCTGTATTTACAGCAGGCTTGGATATGTTTGTAAGCTATGTGACTACCTATGCTTCAGGACATGAGCCAACCACTAACAGCCCTGATTGAGGAAGGAACCTCTCCCATCATGCTATTTAATTAATTGTCTTTTCTGAGGCTTTTATGCCTGAAGGATCAGGTATATACACCACTGTCAGAAACCAGACTAGAGGGACTATTGATCTTTTCAGTCTGATAATCACTAATATGCTTAACTAAACAAAAAATTAAATATGTGGACTATAACCTGAGAGTCATCAGTAAACTACCTCGTGCTTTCTGTTACCAGTTCTTCAAAAGCTACTTTATTCCTGCGTCTCCAGCTTCTGAAAGGAAAACTGCAGGGTAAGAGCTTTCAGTCACTCCAACTAAATCAAAACTCAGTTATTCAATTACACTTCTAAAGTGTCTGTAATAGAAATAACCATACAGGAAACCGCTTCTTTAAAAAATGGTTTATGAGCTAGTTTTTTTTTAAAATTAGGCTTTACTTTGAAACAGATTTCCAGCCCTTTGAATGTGGGAGTGATTTTTTTTTTTTTTTTTTTGGATTCTGAGGCTGGGCCTGCTATGGGGATCGTACAGTGATGCACCATTAAAATAGTAGCCTCTCCCCATGAGAGCAGATAACCCATTCACACACTGAATGAGTACACTGGGAATTTCAAAAATAGGTTTTAACTACATTTAGTAAAGACAACTCCATCGCCAACGTTTTACTTCAATGTAGCTGTGTCATTATAACCTCTGCCCATCAATATTGTACAAATAGCATGTTTGACTAAGTTAAATTTTAGTACGACCCTCCCCCAGCTTCACATTCCTATCAGTGAAAAACAAGCCACGTCCCCTCCTTTGCAGTACAGGCAGGACCAGATGCAGCAGGGTTTCATAAAGGCACATAATTTCCACTGATTAAAAAGTGGTACAGCTGGTTCCCCACATTGCTTGCAGGGCACAGATTCTCATGTCAGCAAGGGGCTTTGGTCCAGCGGTGTTGGCCGAATAGATTAGGATACAGGATTAGGGAAGGCCTGCAACCACAACCCCACCTCAAAGAGCAAGTGGCATTGGTAAAGCTGCAGAGGGGCCTTCTTGTTGCTATAGTCACTAATCTAAACCCAACAACTGCTCTTTTTCAGGATTGATTTTTAGGGGCCACCCCCTCCCACCTAGAAACCTAAACATTTCCAGGCTTTGGCATGTTGAGCGTAACCCTTCGGTTCACTACAGCCCAGCTAGACCCCACTCAGGTGCCAGGATCAACCTCCAAATGGCAGGGATCCACTACACAATAAGAGGTTTTTACAAGAAGGTTTCTGAGTCAGAGTTCATTGCAACTCTCTGTTTATTAAAAATATATGTCTCCTTGGAAGAAACACTGGTAACCAACTAGTGTCATGACTGATTGGATACTTTCACCTATGCCATGGAGTACACTGGCCTTTTTCTCCATGTGACTAGAAGAGAGGGAGACAGGCTCTTAGAAAAAAAGTTAAGAAGCTGTAACCTTGTGACTAGCATCTTAGGAACTTGCTCCTATTTCACTTATGCCAGCTCTCGAGAATGGGGCTTGTGGCATCCAGAGCAGAACCAACAGAGCAGGCAGTAGCTATAACACTGGACATCAGTCCATGGCCAGAATCTACAGCAGTTCTCTCTCCTTTAGCTCCACTTCTTAACAGTAGTGGTTCCATCAATGAGCTTTGCAGCGTTGCTTTGAGTCTCACAGGATTGCTAAATCCTTTTTGGTCTCCTGTGACACTTCTCACTTACCAGAATGTATCTCTACAAACTTACAGCAGTTCTCACTCATATTTAAAACTGAGGCCACTGCACAAAACACACTGACACAATCAGCTATCTATCACCTTAGGGAGTGGACAGTATTAGCATGGTGTTGTCTAGCTGGAAACAGCAGTGGTCTGATCCTATTAGGTTAGGTCAGCAACAGTTTGGTTTTCTTCTATAGCATCCAACTGTCACCACATGGAAAGGAGGAAGACATACCTGCTTACATTTTTATGGTGACCTCCTTTGCTCTGGTGTACAGGAATGTGGCATGGAGAAAGTTTTTACATTTTTCCCTGCAGAGGAGAGGGCTCTTGCACTAGAATTAGGGGTACTTGAAAAACAAAATTTAGATTGGAAAATCCACAAATCCTTTTGGAAGCTCTTTTCCTGAGGTGGAGCCACATTCGAACACACACACACCTGTGCTTCTCAAAAGCAGCAGCCTCAGTCCAAGGAAGACTACCTGTCTGTGGTCTTACACCACTCACCTGGTCACAAGATCTCTTGATTATACAGCATGATGGTACAATTCTGTCTGCATTTCCATACCCAACAGACTGCAAAGCTCCTGAGACTTTCTAAAAGTGGATCCCAAACTTCAGAACAGGCTTTATGCAGACACTTGTCAATAGTAGAAATATTAAACAGAAGAGGGGAATAAGCACTATCTGCCAAGCGCGGAGTCCCAGGGACTCAGGAAGGGACACTGCGGCACTGCGTGCACAGCTGCTCCATAGCAAAGGTCCTCACCCCTTGCAGGGGAAACAGCCGTTTTCACTATTACTGGAATTCTGAACTCTGTATTAAATTCCATTATTCATTTGGGAAGTTGTGAGCTTCCATTCCAGGCACAGCTATGGTCTTCTTCCAGCAGCAGAGGGGAATTCCAGTGTGCTTTCATGAGGAAGACTGGAATTCCCTCACCCTATCACACACCAGATTCAAATCCAGTGTAGGTCCCCAGGGAGACCAGATGGATGGCATTTGCTGCATCCACATTGAAGTGTTCCGGCAGCAGCACAGATCAGCTGGCTTGCTCATTCCATATGGTCTGTAGATTATTTCCTAACTATGACACCCTGGGTCTGGATTCTATTTACAATGTAACCATCTTAAAAAATACGTTAAAAAACTGGATTTTATACCCACAGGTCATTATTAACATGAGAAAATTCTAATAAAAAAGCTGACACAGCAACACAATATGGTTTTGGTTTAACATCTGCTTAAAAAAATAGAACAAAAAGGAAACCTCTCATGCAAACACATTAGGTGGTGTGTAAAACAATGTGCAATTTAATAACGTCTTATCCATTCTCTCTCGCTCTGCAGCCTCCTGCTCAGTCTGGGTCTTCCAGTTTCACTCAGATCAGCTGCTACAGGTTACTCTGGACCCTCGGCCCTCTCTGCACGCACACAGCATCCCAGTTTCTCTGCTCTACCCCAAAGATCTGGGCTTTGGTTCTCAGAAAACTGACCAGATGTGAGAAGCATCCGAAGCACTTGGTACCATTTCAATCTCTTCTTGACCAGAGTGGGACTCCCTTGCCCAGTGACTGGGATACAACAATTTAAAAGATCCTTGCAATAATATAGTACCGTTTTAGGAGGTCCCTCAGGTTTTCTAGTCCACATATATATATATATATAATATATATATAATATCTTTATATATTATATATAAATTACATATACAGATAAATAAAATGCTTTCTGTTGCACTGTTCAGAGCTACAAGGCAGTGACACATGCTTGGAGAAATGCCCCCGGGAGCTCCAGTCCTAGCTCATTTTCAAAAAAATCCATTGTTTCAGTCGTTCTTTACATAAGTCCTCAGCCGCCTCCTCCCATCTTGGGTTAAATTTTAATAATAATAAAAAACGACTTGAATGGGATCTCATCTGTCTCTAATGGAGCAGCGGGAAGGTCCATGCAGGAATGGTGGGGACAGTCACGTGTTAAGTGAGATTGATTCATCCCAACAAAAAGAAACAGGACTAGAAAACTCAATCTTGCGACGATCTAAAAAAGGGGGCAGGAGAAGTATTCATGTCCACCCCCTTGGGGCATAGGTGAGGGAGGGATTTCAGACATCTGCTCACAAGGAAGTTGATGGGGGAAGTCTTCAGAGTTTCTCAGGGGATGGGACCCAGATGTAGTGCCCAGACTGGTCCTCAATGATCTGTTTGATTTTGTTGTATATCTCTTCCAGAGAGTCTCCTTGTACAATGGCTAAAAAGGGAAAGAACAAGCCAGTCAGTCAACATCAGGCAACACTGCACCACACCTGCACATGCCATGCAAAGGTCCCTCGCCCTGCTAGTGAGGCAAAGCAGCCAGAGGGGATGGGAGAGAACGGTGCGGCACGGCTACCAGCAGACCTGAGCGAATCCTGTAAGTATTTCTGGATCTGCGCTATGTGAACAACAGGCAAACCGGGACATGGAGAGTTAAGGATACAGAGTACCTCCAAGCAGATTAATTCTAGGGAGAGCTCATGCTGATCTCATGTTGGCATACTCTTTTCATGTGTACGAAGTACCAACTAGTCTCTCAACAAGGGGCTGAGAATCAACTTTTCAGACAATTTCATTAAAACACACTAGGTACAGAGCCTTTGGGACCTCAGTATTCATTATTTCATCCACCTTTGAGCAGGAGCTGCAGGCACTTTCATAAAGACGGGCTCATTACAGCTTCCAGCAGGCCCAGGGACCTCGTTTAGCTTCCAACTCCCAAGGGGAGAAGTTCTTGGGGCTTCCTGGGAGAGGATTCCCCAGCCAAGCACATCTCACTGCCCAAAAGTTTCAAGTTCACACATGTTTTCCCTTTTGCAATCCCATCTTATTTCTCCGATAACATGCCTTCACTTAACTGTAGATGATTGGTTTTGTCCTATTGAGTTGGACTCAACACTTAATGAAACCAGGCAGATTTGGCTTTTTCTCTCTCTCCCCAGAACTCATTTGCTCCAGCCCCCAGATAGTTTTGTTGCCTTTTGTTGGACTCCTCACAATTTGTCAATTTTTCTGGTTCCCACGTTGCACCAGAGCCGTACAGACAGGCAGTCCATCCCCCCTCCATGTCCATGACACGAGGCCTTTGTACATGCAGCCCAGAATCACAGGGGCTCTTTTGCAGCTATCTTACATTGCAAGATAATCAAATCTGCTCTCCCTTATTGCTGCAGGGCTCACTCTGCCATTCCTGCGCCCCTGGGTTCCCCTGCCCAGCAGAATCCCATTCCATTATTTCCTGCCCATGTTTCCAGCCTCCTCCCAATTTAGTGTCACCTGGGAACATCACCCATGTGCTGTTCACCCTGTCTCTATGATCACAAACATGTTACATAAGGTCTGCCTCACCCCAGTGTCCGCTGCTCCCAAAGAGGCCCCTCTCTCCCCTTGAGATGCTCCCAGTTATCAGCACCCTGTTTATGGGTTTTACCCATGTTTTCAGCTCAATGAGCCAATTTGAACTTATTTTCCACATGAAACTGTCTGTTGGTAGCAAATAAAGACACAGTGTGCCTCGCCTGTTTCCCCCAGCTGTTGGCGTGAGCATATCAAAAAGCAACCCAAAAAGCACTGGGAATTCCTTGGGCTTCTCCTGCTCACCTTTGTGAAAGGACAATATTCTGGGGAGGGTTTTAACTTGCCAGTAACTGGCCCATTCTAGCCTGAACTCCTCCTCTGCCAGGTGTTTTGGCTGGGAAAGTTCCTAGGGTAGCAGTCTGGCATATGAGATGGCAACTGGTGGGATCACTCCTTTCCTTTCAAGCTGGTAACACGTTTGCTCCCCTTCAGCCTTGGTGCCTCCAAAGCTGCCCATTATTTTCCAGAAATAATTGTGTGGTACAGCGTGTCCGCTATTTTCCTTAACACGCGCGGATACCTGCTGTGCTGGCCAGCTGATCTGTGGAGGCACAAGTTGCCAAGTACTCCCTTACTGGCCCTTCAGCAAATGCTCCTTCTCTTCCTAAGCAGCCAAGTGCCCATGCTTTACTTGAAGACGGACTGTAAAAAGCAGTTCAGTCTTCACCCGTCAAGTCACTAATTTCATCCTTCAACTCTTTTAAATGGTCCATCTCTCTCTAGTCCTCCCTGCCCTCATGTGCTAAAATCCCTGGTCCTATGCAGCCCTTCAGCAGCATTCCTAAGTCTTGCTTTTCTATTGGCCCCTTTTCTCCTTGCTGCCTTCAGCAATTCAGAAAATCCTGTATGGCTGCCTCCCTCTGCGTCTCGAGGGCAGGTTTGCCGTTACCTCCGGATAGCTGAAGGGCCCCTCCATGAAGCCACATTCACAGACTCGTATCCATTTCTTGATTCTTTTGTTTTCGGAGGGGCGGGACAATTTCCCATGACTCTGACAGCAAGGTGGTCACTCCTGTCCATCCAGGACTCTTACCTGTAAAATACTCTCCAAACTCCTGCTCCAATTTCATGGCTTTGTCAAAGACCTTGTTGGCTTGTTCATACGTCTGTCTCCGGTTCATCTCCCTGCCAGGCATGGATGAGAACAGTCTGAATGTGTTTCTTTTTACTTAAAACAACAAGCCAAAAGCTACCGCCACCACCAGTGCTGGGAACCCTCCATGCATCAGCGAGCTAGGCCCTGGTGCAGCCCCTACAGACTTCTATTGCAAGAGACTGGGTCACATATCGAACTTCACGTGCTGTCTTGCTGCCCTGTGCAATACAACTCCAGCACCAACATCTTTCCACTTCACCCAAAGAACAGAGGTATGCTGGGAAGCCCAGGCAATCCCTAGCCTTCTGCTGCAGTGCATGTGACCCCAGAACCTTGTAGTGCAAACTAGCAGAGGGCACAGAGGAGTCACAGTTTTACAGAGATTCCATGGGTTGGATATAATTCACAAAAGGGTGGGGTCTGAGGTCTCTGCAGAGAGCCAGTAGCCCACTGGTCATCAATCACTGTGAAATGGATGGATGGATCATATTTAAGAAGTTGTGTGTCTATAGTGAAAATTATGTTCTTAAGACAGGTAACCAGGACGTAGCATGTTTCGGACAGGTTCCTTTCAGGCATGGGGTAACAGATGCTTATCTCCTTATCTGGCCATTGTGTATCATGTCCGCCAACGTAGGCCGATTTGCAGACTGAGCCAGATGCTGATTAAGAGATTTCACAATCTACCGGAAAGGAGTGTACAGGAAAAAGACAGCCAGCAGGGGTGTCCTGCTTAGAAATAAGGGCAGTGGACTGTTCTATCAAGGAGGCAAGCTGACAGTGTGACTTATTTAAGAGCCCAGCCAAGCCTGAGTGTAAAACGCTGGAAGGACTTTGGGTGACCATTGCTCTGTAAGAGAGAAAAGCAGCTAGTGACGTAAGTGTAGGTTCTAGAATGCACATTATGATTTACTTTTATATACAGCATTTGTTTCCAATACTTCTACTGCGGTCACTTGAATCTCCGCACTTTGTTAAATAAACTTTTACTGGTTTTCACTATATACATACACAAGTGCTAGCTATACTGGGGGGTCCTCTGCCCCTGCATCCAAAGCTGGTCTTAAGGCTTGCTCCATCATCATCAGTTTAAACTTGGGCTCCCTATTTTTTTCAGGATGTACCCTTGGAAAAAAAGTGCAGATCTTGCACTTACAGGGAAATAGGAGCCTCTCCCAAACAGCAGAGGCATTAAGAACGCCCGTCACTGCTCAGGAGAGCTCGCAGTGAGAGAAGCGCCTTTTAAACCCCTGGCATCCCTGAGCAAAATAACCAAAAATAAAAGTATTTTATAGATATAAAATCTTTCCTTAAAAAATGGAAAGAAAAAAGGGAACAACTGTTCCAGGAACTATAAAACACTACCGAAGAACTAACTAGATACTAACTGCTAAAATCACCATTAAAGAGAACAGGCACACAGCAGACTCTGTCAGACTGAAGGTGGCTGAAAAGAAACCGATGGCTGTTCATCCACGCAGCCCTTTATACTTTCCGTCCAGGGCACGAAGGTGTGGGGGCGTTGCTACCAAACATCTCTGATCAATGGCACAGGCGCAATGGAGCGGAGTGCCCACAGGGACACTACTTGAAGGACAGATTTCATGATTCTAAGGAAAGGAAGGAGTGAGAGCAGCAGAATAAGCACAAAGGACTTTTAAAAAGCAGGCAAACTCAGACAACTGGTAGATAAGGTCCCATGGGGAAAAAACAAATCTAAGGGGACAAAGGAGTTGAGAACTAGCAGCTTCTCAAGGAGACTATATTTAAGGCACAACTGCAGGCTATCCCAATTGGAAGGAAAGAGAAAAAAAAGTAAAAGGTCATTATGACTCCATCAGGAGTGCCTTAATGACCCTAAAAGAGGAATCCTACAAAAACTGGAAACGCGGATAAATTGCTCTGGAAGAGTACAAAAGAATAGCACAAGCAGGTAGAGACAAAATCAGAAAGGCTAAAGCACAAAATGAGTTACACCTAGCAAGGGACATAAAAGGCAGTAAGAAGAGGTTCTTTAAATACATTAGGAGCAAGAGAAAGGTGAAGGGAAGTGTAAGTTCTCTACTTAATGGGTAAAGAGAGCTAACCAATGATGATGTGAAGAAAGGCGAGGTATTAATAGCCTATTTTGCTTCAGTCTTCACTAAAAAGGTAAACTATAACCAGATACTGAACACAATTAATATGAACAACAATGGAGAAGGAGCACAAGACAAAATAGGAAAAGATCAGGTTAAAGACTATTTAGATAAGCTAGCTGTATTCAAGTCGGCAAGGCCTGATGAAATTCACCCTAGGGTACTTCAGGAACTAGCTCAAGCAAACTCAGAACCATTTGCAATTATCTTCTAGAACTCCTGGAGCACTTGTGAGATCCCAGACGACTGGAGAAGGGCAAACAGAGTGCCTACCTTTAAAAGGGGGAACAAAGAGGACCCAGGGAATTATAGAGTAGTCGATCACCCCATCTTCGATACCGGGGTATATACTGGAACAAATCAATTTGTAAGCACCTAGACAATAGGTTATATTGTCAAGAACAAATCATGCTAAATCAACCTAATTTCCTTTGACAGGGTACCTGGGCTAGTGGATAGGGGAAAGTAGAAGAAGTGATATATCTCGATTTTATTATGGCTTTTGGCACAGTCTCTCAGATGACATTCTCAAAAGCAAACTAGGGAAATATGGTATAAATGAAATTAAATATAAGCTGGGTGTACAACTGGTTGAAACACTGCATTCAGTGGTTCACTGTCAAACCGGGAGGGACATAGGTAGTGGAGTCCTGCAGGGGTCAGCCCTGGGTCTGGTACTATTCAATACTTTCATGAATGACTTGGATAATGGAGAGCGGAGTATGCTCATAAAATCTGCAGATGACACCAAGCGTGGAGGGGTTGCAAGCACTTTGAAGGACAGGATTAGAATTCAAAAGGACCTTTGCAAATTGGAGAATTGGTCTGAAATCAACAAACAAAATTCAGTGAAGACAAGTGCAAAGTATTACACTTAGGAAGGAAAAACGGAATGGACAACTACAAAATAGTTATAACTGGGTAGGTGGTATAACTGCTGAAAAGGATCTGGGGGTTGGATCACTAATTGAACACAAGTCAATGTGATACAGTTGTGAAAAAAGCTAATATGTCATAAGACAGACATGGTAGGTAACTGTCCTGGATTATGTGGCTCTGAGATCTTAACTGGAGTACTCTGCCCAGGTCTGGGCACAATACCTTAAAAAATGTGGACAAATTAGAGTGTCCAGAGTAGAGCAACAAAATGATAAAAGGGCTAGAAAACCTGATCTGTGAGGAAAGATTAAACAAACTGGGTTTGTTTAGTCTTAAGAAAAGATGACTAATGGGGATCCTGGTAACAATCTTCAAATATGTGAAGGGATATTACAAAGAGGACGGTGATCAATTGTTCTCCATGTCCATCGGTTAAGTAGTAATGGTCTTAAACTGCAGCAAGGAAAATTTCAGAAAAACTTTCATAGTGTACAAACATAAAGATGGCCGTATTGAGTCAGATCAGTGGTCCATCTAGCCCAGTATCCTGTCTTCTGAGAGTAGCTGGTGCCAGATACTTCAGAGGGAATGAACAGAACGGGGCAATTTATTGAGTGGTCCATCCCATCATCCACTCCCAACTTCTGGGAGTCAGAGATGAGGGACATGCAGACCATGGGGTTGCATCCCTGACCATCTTGGGCTAATAGCCATTGATTGATCTATCCTCCATGAATTTATCCAATTCTTTTGTGAATTATACTTTTATTGAATTATACAAGTTATAGTTTTGGCCTTCACAACATCCACTGGCAACGAGTTCCACAGGTTGACAGTGCTTTGAGTGAAGTACTTCCTTATGTTTGTTGTAAACCTGCTGCCTATTAATTCCATTGGTGACCCTTGGTTTGTGTGTTATGAGAAGGAATAAATAACTCTTCCTGATTCCCTTTTTCCACACCAGTCATGATTTTATAGACCTCCATCACACCCCTCTTAGCCATCTCGTTTCTGAGCTGAACAGTCCCAGTCTTAATCTCTCCTCATACGGAAGCTGTTCCATACCCCTAATCATTTTTGTTGCCCTTCTCTGCACCTTTTCCAATTCTAATACCTCTTTTTTGAGATGGGGCGATCACATCTGCATGCAGTATTCAAGGTGTGGGCGTACCATGGATTTATATAGCGGCAATATGACATTTTCGGTTTATTATCTATCCCTTTCCTATTGGTTCCTAACATTCTGTTCGCTTTTTTGATTGCCGCTGCACATTGAACAGATGTTTTCAGAGAACTATCCACAATGACTCCACGATCTCTTTCTTGAGTGGTAACAGCTAATTTAGACCCCATCATCATGTATGTATAATTGGGATTATGTTTTCCTATGTGCATTACTTCGCATTTGTCTACATGTTGCCCAGTCACCCAGTTCGGAGAAACCCCTTTGTAACTCCGTGCAGTCAGCTTTGAACTTAACTATTTTGAGTAATTCTGTATCGTCTGCGAACTTAGCCACTGCATTGTTTACCCCTTTTTCCAGATCATTTATGAGTATGTTGAACAGCACTGGTCCCAGTACAGAACCCTGGGGGACACCACTATTTACCTCTCTCTACTCTGAAAACTTTCTAATTCAGAGGATAGAAAAGTTCTGGAATAGGATCCCAAGGGAAGTCATGGAATCCCCTCATTCGAGATTTTTAACAACAGGTTCGACAAACACCTGTCAAGGATGCTCTTAGGTAACTCTGGTCCTGCCTCAGTGCAGGGGGCTGGACTAGATGACCTCTTGTGGTACCTTCCAGCCCAACATTTCTGTGATTCTATGACAGCGACAGTAGCAGCCTTTCCCACACCCCTTTTCTGAATTAGAAGCAGCAGGAGTGCAGGCTCCTGGTCCCTGCAGCTAGCGCACCCAAGGGATAGGTGGAAAATATGCACTTACATGAGAGCTTCAATGGATTTTGGCTTGATGAAAATGGCAATAGGGTAAAGTTGTGCTTGTTGCAACCTCTTGATGGCGTTGCCAGACACGTCCAGGATACAGTGCTTCCCCTAGCAGGGCACAAGAGGGGACCAGCTTCAGTCAGTCACTTTCCCTCTCTGAAAGTAGCCTGGAGCAGGAGGACCAGGGATGGAATATGCCCATCCCAAGATACAAGCCAACCCCCAGCATGGACCCCCAACTGGGGCAGGGTGGCAGCACCCGGAGAAGGGACTGGGGCTTCCTTTCAACATTCAGGACATAGTTGAAAAACCAGCAATGGGTTGTGTCATGCTCTGAGCACAGAGCATTTCTGTTCTACTCACTGCAAAGAACCTCTGCACCAGCGCTTGTGAAGATAAAGCAGGCACTGGTGCGGCTAATGGTGGCCTTGGTAGCCCAGTGGCTTAGGAGGCCTGAGTTCTGCAGGACTCCTGCCTGGAGAGGGAGGTGGGTTTAGCGGCAGAGCACTGGGCAGTCTGGGCTGGGTAATGAGGTTGTGGAACAAGGCCAGATGGCATGGCAGGAATCCGTGTCCAATTGGCTCTTGCTCCACACACAGTTACATGGGCAATGGGTGCAGCCGCGAGAGGGTCAGAAATCATTTGGGTGAGCTGCGGGCTTCCCTGGAGCAGTGTCGCTGCCTCCACGTTTACACTCACTCTCTCTGCAACTGCCCGCACCGACTGGATGCTGGTCCCATAGAGATTGTCATTGAACTGCCCAGCCTCGATGAACTTGTTGTCCTGAATATCTTTCTCCATCTGCTCTCGGGATACGACAAAGTGATAGTCCTGCCCATCCACCTCATTCTCACGCCGAGGCCTGGTAGTGTCTGAAAGAGAGGAGCTTCATGAGACAGAGCCCACCGTAGCCTGCCAGGCACCTACAGCGACCCTGCCTTGCCTCTCTTCGCCACCACATGACTCAGATGCAGCAGGCAGGAGAAACAGCGGCCCCTCTCCAGAGCACACCTCTGGGTCACTAACTCACAACCTGAGAGAGACACCAACGCCAACACTTACGTGGCACGCAGGAGCCAAACTTGTGTGGAAACTCGGAGATGAGGTCATCGTTGACACGGTCTTTCATTGGCCCCAGGATGATCACTGGCCTCGCATAGTGAACTGGAAACAAGAAAAGCCACGACCCTGAGGCTGAGTCTCTGATCCCAGCAGCTGCTCCCACACTCGCTGAAGCCTGGAGTGGGCCACGTGGCTCCAGAATACTTGTGGTCAATACACCACGGCCATTCGCACAGCACTCACACTTGTGGTCTGTGGAAATACTGAAGGCCCTTTTCCTGCAGTGGGGACTAAGCTCAGCAAAGCTCCAAGTCTACCCAAGGACAGAACCCTTCTCATTCTAGAACAAGGACACCTTTCCCACGCACATGGAAACAGCTTCCAGGGACTTGTCTTTGGGCTCAGCCCACAGGACGCATCAGCAACACTCCCAAAGAGGCAAATGGTGCAGAACACAAGAGTGCTTATTACCTCTTCTATGTGCCTCCACGTGCACTTCCAGGTTCGCTCCTCCGTGAGAGCACCCAAATTATTGCCTCAACACACCCTCTTCCCAAGCCCTTCCACCACAGCCGCTCAGACAAGTGCGGGAGGCTGACCTCCCATTGGCCTGCAAGCTCCAGGGGAGGAATGCACCTCTTCTCCCCAGGCATGCTGCTGGCACTTGCACTACTCGTGTCTGGAGGATAGGACGTGTTACTCTCTGGCTGAGGAACCAGCAAACTGGCAGCTCATGGGTGAATAGCTGCCTTGAGTTGGTACAGATGAAGCACCAACAACGTGCTAGGTGCTTTAAAAAGAAATGAGCCCTCCCAGCCTCTGGCCCCAGGCACTCAACCCGATGCAGTCACGAGGTGCAGTACGGCTGGGGCATGAATCAGACAGAGTGGGTGAGTGGCCTGAGGTGAAGGCGGGTGCTTGGTACAAGAAGGACCCAAGACTCTGGAAGGGCAGCGCAGAGAGGGCTGGGCTTGGGCAGGGCAGGGGGTGTTACATTTTTAGCAATGACGGTTTCACAGCCAGTGTTTCAAGCGTTTGCTATTGACCAGAGGCATTTCATGAGCAGTGTCTGCTTGCCTGCCAAGAGTGCTAGGCAGCCCAGGCAGGCACAGGCGGCCAGGTGCCCCTCACGTTTCCATTAAACGCCTCGCAACACATGCTGCTCTGGGAGGCCGGGAGAGCAGAGTCCCTGCAGACCCACGCCTGCCTGAGGCCAGTTTTAGGTGTTGGTTGGAGATTCAAGGTTTGATTAAGGACTCGCTGTGCGTAGGCACTTCTCAAGA
Source organism: Emys orbicularis (assembly GCF_028017835.1). Classification (NCBI taxonomy): domain Eukaryota; kingdom Metazoa; phylum Chordata; order Testudines; family Emydidae; genus Emys; species Emys orbicularis. Next base: position 1,072,049 of record NC_088691.1, read on the forward strand.
CCACCACGCGCTGTAGAGCTGGGACTCAAGACCACTGTACACTCCAGACCCCACCCCATACTTACTTTCTTGCCGTGTCACTGGTTCATATGACAGGATAGTGTCCTCTTGTCCTTCTGGAATAGAGCCAGGGAGAAGCAGGTGAGTGTTTGCAGGGGCCTCTCCTGCCTCAACCCTTTGCGACCAGAAAGTGGCATGAAGGCAATAGCCAGCCAGGATCTGCCATACACAGAAGTGCCCCAAAGGCCTCTGGGTTGCCCACCCCGCTGGACAGTGAAGTCCCAGGGTGACAGTGAAGTGCACAGGAGAGTCCCAGCCTGGGGTGCTGCTCCTGACCAGGACTGCCTTGGGGCAGTGGTCCTTTCTGACTGCCCCAGGAAGACCCGAAACAGTACGTGAGCGAGAGCCAATCCCCCATCACGCTGCCCCTGCAGCCAACCCAAAGGCTAGTCTGTGGCCAGCAGGTGGGCTGCACTCTAAGCCCAGGTGGCCCATGACTTGGTCAGACATTCGCTTCATGGCAGTTTGCCTGGAACACTAGGGCAAACACCAGAGGGCACTCTTTCTGCGGGCTATGACCCAGGCTCCCTTCCCATGGCTCCCCCCCAGCCCAGAGCGGCAACCTGGCCACTATTTGCTCTGAGGATCCGATTCCACAGCCTGGCTGCTCCCTGGGTTACCGGCTGAATGACACCTGGAATAGTCACATTCTGGGCTCAAAGCCAGGCAGGACCAACTCAGCCATTCATCCTTTCTGGCTAGCTGTATGGAACCCATTCCTCTCTGTGTGCTGGGAGACCGTAAACCCAGCTCCCATCTGCGCTGCGGGGACACTCCAGAGGCCCTGGATCCCTGGCACCAATTTCCCTGCCTGGGCTGGGTGCTGCCTGTTTGAAGGCTTGTGGGAGAAAAGGCGCTGGGGACACTGCCCTCATTACACACACTGTTTCTGTGACAGGCCCTTCTGAGCTGCCTGACCGACACCACCAGCGCGTGTTTGGTTCAGAGCATCCTGGCAGGGCGACTTGGGGACACGGCAGGGCAGGATCAGTTCCTAGCTGGAAGCGTAAGCAGAGCAGCTGCAGCCTTGTCGCAGAGGAGAGAGAAGCCTCGGGCAGAATGCGCGTTATTGCTGCAGTAGCTGTTAGTGCACCTGCAGGGCTTGTGCTGTAGGTGGGCTGCAGGGCGTTAGCAGCTGGCAGAGATCTGCCTCTCTGAGCACAAGCTTTCCAAGACCTATGGGGTATTATCCCAAGGGCTAGAAGTCAGGACACAGGAGCCACGTGGCACCCCAAAACTAGTGCGCCTTGGGGCGGGATCCTCTGCTAGGACAGGTCAAAGAGTGACCTCTAACACCTCATGGCTCCCACGTCACTGCATCCCATCGCTGCCACTAAGGACACTGCTAACCAGGCCTGGCAAAAAGCTCCCATCCCCTCGAGGGAGCTGGCCACAGCATCTCTAGGGCCTTCAGTTCGAGTGGCCAAAGGAAGCATCGGCCTCCGAACAGGAAACACCATGGGGACAACAGAGGAATGAAAATGCTTAGAACGCACACACACAGAGGTGAGAGACAGCAGGAGAGAAAGACACTTACTGGAACTGCTCTCGCTGTCACTGGTGTTTGATGTCACGCCCTCTGCAAACCAACAAGAAAAAGACGCCAATTCAGAACACGTGCAGCCAGGAACTCACAAAGGGCACATGGGGTAGGAGACAGACAGTGGCCCAACGCTAGTGGCCACAGGACACAGGTAGAGGGCATGGTCGAGCACAGCCTTGGGGTCCCCACAGCCAATGGCAGCATGTAGACCCAGTGAGATTCCTCTTACAGATTCAGCCCCCATCCCTTACTCCTGCATTAGAACTGGCATTTCCAGGGGTAGGGCACCACTGCAGGAGGTTCGTTTCCGGGTCCTTCAGTCAGTAGCTTCAACAGGGAAATCCAGTTAACTGCGTCTGGGGCACCCTGCCAAGTGTGAAAGGGGGAAGATGCGAACGCCGGAGGCAGGGCTTTCTCTGTACCCAGTGGGCACGAGCTCACAGGGCTCCCTTTCCCCAGGCAGCGTGCACAGGGATGGGAAGCAGCTCTGCCTCTGGCATTAGTAATGGCTTCCCCAGGGAATGCACCAGGCCCCATCCTGCAGCATCTCCAAGAGCAGGGTGCTGCCCCCCCCCCCCCCCCGAAGGATACAGCATAAATCCACAGTGAGAGGGGTGGGACACGGGGCAGGGCCCTGCCAGTTCGAGTCCCCCTGAACCAGGTGTCATGCAAGGAGGGGGAGCAGAGGAGGGAAGCTGCCGCAGCACACGGATACATCAGCACAAACCCTAAAGCAAAGTGCAGTTTGACGAGGGCAAACCAGCCTGGGGGGACGGGGGGACTCACAGAGACAAGACACTGACAAGACGGAACAGAGTTCGGGGCCTTGCTTGTTTAGGCCATTTCCAATGCTACGGCCCCTCCGCAGACACTGGGTCACTCACTCATCCTGCACCTCCCCCTGGCTGCCTGCTCCCAGGGGTGTGGGGCTGTGCTGGTCCCGAAGGTGTGGGCAGCCAGGGGACTGCTTGCATAGAGCTGGCCTCTAAGCTGAAGCTGTGAAGATCGTCTCCCCAAAGGGAGTCAGGAAGAGAAGCCGTTCCACAGCTCAGGGTACATGTGCACGCACCCGGCACGGGGAGCAGGCAGGTAGCACTTAAAGACGCAGCTACCTGCTTAGTGACGCGCCTGTGGCCCGTCACTTTCCCCTGATTGCCTGCCAGCAGCCGTCTCCAGTGCAGCCCTGACGCTAACTCATCTGGGCTGGCATTAGAGCAAGGGGCCGCTGGATCCAAGCTCCAGCTGTGACTATCAGTCTAACAAGAGGAAACAGAGCAGCTCACCCTGCAATCTGGAGGGCAGGACTGCGTCACTCACTGCTAGGGAATTCTAACTCACCATGGGAGCAGCACAAGGGGCAGTTCTCCCTCCCCCAGAGCCCAGCCCCCTCCACCTCCACTGACTGGAACCCACAGCCTCAGAAGCGAGAGCAAAGCCTTCAGCGCGACTAGCGCTGTACATCAAGAGCAGCACTAACTCCCAGTCCTGGATCCCAGCCTCCCCCCGGCGCAGCGCCAGACATGCCAGACACGGAGAGCCAACGATGTGCATTTAAATGAGACTTACTCAGGTTCTTTGCTCCATAATAATCGTCACTTAACCCAGGGAAGTCCTGATTTCATAGACCGCAGGAAGGGGCAGAGAGCCAGAGAGAGGGGAGTGAGAGACAGAGAGAGGAGAGGAAGAAGACAGAGCCAGGTGAGCATTAGTGACAGGAGTGCAGAACGGCTGCGAGCTGCAATTGCAAGTGAGGTTACAAAATTCAGAAGTGTCTTTGCTGGGGCAGGCAGTACAGCCAGCCTTCACACTGCTGAGCTGAGCCGTGTCCTCTCACCCAGCCCATGGCCATCGCAGGGCCTCTAACCAGCCCCCACAGGGCCAAGGGCAGCCCTGCCAAAACCACAGCCCAGAGACCAATGGTGCCCATGTGCCCGACTCCTCCTCAGGCTCCCTGCTCATTGAGTGCACGCTGGGAAGGCTCTTGCTGAGGAAGAGTTGGCCCCCTGGAGCAGGCTAACTTCCACCCCCGAGGGAGCTGCTCCAATCCCAGAGGTGCTGTTGGAAGTTGAGGGGAGGCCTTCCCAAGAATGTGCCTCACTCAGCTTTTTGATGGACTGGTGAAGGCCAGGTACGTTGCATCTCCCACTCCAGGTGTCTGAGGGATTCTGTGCCCCAGAGCCCTCTGCCCACACCCCTGCTCTAGTACAGTCCCAGGCTGAGCCTTTCCGCTTCCCTGGAAGGGCTGAGGAGCACTTCAAATCCCTCTGCAGGTCTTTGCTTCAGCTCCCCTAATCCCAACGTTTCCACGTGCAGAGTGCGCAGAGGAAGGACTCTGCTCCCTGACCAGCACTCCACAAGCAGATTTAGTCAAGTGCTGTGAAGCATTTCAAGGGAGGGAGACTGGCTGCAAGTTTCTACCTACAACAGGAACTAGACGGGGAGTGGGGTCCCCACCCCCACACCGTGAGCACATGTTAACCTGGAGCTGGCAGAGAATGAGCCCTCAAACAGACTTTACAGAGCCCACAGGCAGGTGGTGAATCCACTTCAGTCATGAATTCAATTATGTTCAGTTGCCTGATGCCACCCTCTACAAGCAAGCCATCCCCCAACCACAAACCCTTCCAGGAGGGAAAGCAGCAAGCCAAGCCCCCTCCCCAGGGACTCTCCCAGAGATGGCTCCCGCTCCCCCACAAATCCCTACAACCACTGGGCACGGACACCTTGGTGCACTGTGAGCTGTGCACCCTGAGCAGAGGGGACGCTGGGATTTCACAGTCCGTTGGCATAGCTAGGGGAGCCGAGAGAGGGGGCCACCCTCATAAGGAGGATTTGCATATTCATTTAGCCAGTGCAGTTCGGGTCTGTCCTACCTTCGTTATGACACCTGCAACCACACATATGCAGATCGTCTAGCAAGCGCACTGGGCAGCCAAGTCACCAACCATCCTACGCCAGAGGCCCTGGAGTATGCAGATGCACATACAGCTTTTATGGCTGAAGTCAGGCCCAGGAAGGAACAGAGGCGTGCTGGACTCACCCAGAGCCAGATTTTTAGAAGAGCTCAGCAGGTTGGGTACTGAACTCGTTTGAAAATCTGGCTGCTCTCCCTCCATAAACACACGAGATGGAGGTCTGTGCCAGCGAAGTGAGACACCATGCAGGCGGTGTGTGGACAGGCTCTGGGTCCTGGCCCCAGCTGCACTGAGCCGCAGAGCAGAGACCATTCTGAGCAGTGCACCATGACACGGGAATGCAGCCTGGCAGGTGGATTCGCTCTGCCTCGCCCCGCCTCCTCTCCTACCTGTGAGACCACAGCTGTCTACATGGACACTGCTGACAAAGCACCCAATGCATTACTGAGAGCTGATGACGTGTAACAAGTGCAGAGGAAGGGCAGTGCCAGGCGAGTGGCCCTACTGCACAGAACGCAGGTAGGAACACCTCCCTCAGTGGCTCACTGGCCAGCAAACCCATCCGTAGGAATACTTCGTAGGTTTGCGTGTTGAACCCTTCAGTTCCTCAGCTCAGGAGCACAGTCCACACGCCTCTCTCTGACTGATCTGAATCGACTGCGCTTTCCTGCGCCGGAGTGCACAGCCCTTCGCACCCAGACACACTGCCGTTTTCACCACACTGACACTAACACATGCTCAGTTCAGCTGCTACCCTGTAGAGAATGTGCTGGGGGTGGGTAGGCAGCCTCTGACCGTCCTGGTCTCTCTGCTCCATTTGCCCCACTCTGAACACCCTCCATTCAACACAGGTGGTTTGCCGGGGGTGTCAGAGCAGAGGTCCTCGATCACAGCCATGCACCATCAGAGCAAGGCCCCATCCAGGGTTTGTCCTCATGTGGAGCTTCCTAGCTCCATGTGGGAAGCGGGATGGGTGAGACGCCATGAACAGATCTGACCTTCCAGCAGGGAGAGTGCAATGAGGCTGCCAGCCAGGGGTTCATGCCTTACCACCCTCTGGGAAATGGTGCCAGAGTCACTATGGAACGTGCCGCTGTCTCTGCAGGCAGCTGGAATTCCTCCAGAAAGGGAGCCAGGCACAGGACAGCTCTGCGGGCCACAGTGATTCGCCCACAGAGGTGCTTCTGGAGCAGATGGTCACATAACAAAAGCTGGCTGGATTCACTACTCCTAATTGGTTCACGCAGATGAGCACTGCCAGGTTCTCGCTATAGACGGCAAGGCTGTTTCCCAATTCCAGGAGCGGGACAAGGGGCTGCACCCACTCACACCTGCCCATTTACAACATTAAACACAAGCCTTTGAGCACCATATTCCCTCGCCTTGTTCTGAGAGCGGGGGAAGGCAGAGCCCCTGGCACATCAGGGAGAGCAGAGAAAGGCAGAGTAGAGGTTTGATCATGTGCTGAGAAGTTGTGAAAGGATGAAAACACCAAACAACTGAGAGTGCGCCAGGCAGGTCTCCATCGCCCAGAGGCTGGATGGAAATCCTGGGCCATGGCCAGCGGCAGCTAGACTGGCAGCAGCTGGGAGAGGCAGTTTTGCTGACACAGCACCCGTGGCTGGGAGTCGAGCACTAGGGAAGGGATGAGGCAGGTAGGAGAGACGTCCCCTTCTCTACAGGCAGGCAGGCCGGGTTTGGCTTGGCTTTGCCCAGTGACACGGATTGTTCTAGGCGATCTCTAGAATGCCAGCCATGGCTGTGATGGCCAGAGCCCAGCCTGAGTGCCACTGCCCCTGGAACAGCTTTGGAGGAGAGGGCAAGGCAGGAATCTCCACTTCCACCATTGCTAGGCAGCGGGAGATGAGGCAACACTCCATCTGAGTCTCCTGAGCTTGGGAAGCCATTGCAGGCTCTGGGTCTGTCTCTCAATATGGGTGGGAAGCCACTGGGACACTCGGGGAGGTGCAGCCAGAGCTTGGTAAGCAGTTGCAGAGGGACCCACTGGTCCCACAGCAAGTCCTATCCTGCCTCTATCTGCTTGCTGAGCCAGTTCCAACTGAGAAGGCTCCCAGAACAGTTCTCAAAGGGTGGAGTCGTGCCGTTTGGCCCAATGCAACGAAATTCCCAGCTATTTTGAATGCAGGCTCTTTGGCGAGGGAAATGCACTCAGCCCAGCCCGCCACACGGAGCAGGCGCTGGGGTTTGGGTGGGGGTTGCACACTTTGCCCTCTCTGGCCAGCGGCTACTTACGTTCCTGTCCGCTGCTCTCCTGGGCCAGGTTCTCTTTGCTCTTGTAAAATGGAAACTTTCGGGAGAGGCGGAAACTCTTTTTACGTTTCGTTTTGATCGACTGTGAAGAACATGGAGATGGAAGGGAGGACAGAAAAAACAAATGGTGTTTAACGCATGCACGAAAAATTAAAATGAAGAGACAATGAGGATCTGTGGCAGGGCAATCACCCTCAAATGAAATCATGGAGATTACATGGAAACTATAATGCAGGAGAAAAATTAAGTGTAGAGAAAAATGTTGTAGGGATGTTGGAAGGTTGACTACCCAGTCCGCTTTCCACAGGAGCGAGGCCATGTCCCTAAGCCCCCTTCTTAGTCTGAAGTGTTTTTATTAAGCAGCCAGGCTCTGACCTCAAGCCTCCCATCGTAGGGAAGTCGCACGCGCCTGTGCAAGACGGTCTGAGGTCAGCTCCACCCAGCCGGGGTGTTTTGCGATGCACCTTTTGTTCACAAGCGATCTAGGGCTTGACCACCAGCTTATGGGGTCACACACAGTGTCACAGGGAAATTCTGCTTCAAGCTGAAGTGTCTGTGTCGAAATCTCCTGGCCCACCCCAGGCTGCCAGCTCTGCAGATTTGCAGCCAGGCAGGGGATCCGCTGTGCAGTTTGAACAGAAGCCTAAGAAGCAGCCCAGCCATACACAACTCGAGTCCAACTGGTCTCAACTGCTCTCTACTCAGGAACGCTCTGGCTATCTTCCCAAGTGAGAAGCGTTACCACATTAGCCTTGGACGCTCCTTCGCCCCTCTAGCTTCCACCTCAGGCCATCCCGGGCACCCCCGCTCTGGCACTTACCCTGTTGGACTCAATCATCCCAGTCCGGGCGTGGAACTTCACTGTTTTCAATCTTGCACGCTCCTTCTTTTCCACCCTGATTCAAGTCAAACGAGAGAAAGCCCTAGTTCATATGTGTGCAGCTCGCTGCCCTGCCCTGCTCCTCTCCATACGGTGCTTGCTGAGCTACATCGGTGGGCAGCAACGGGCAGAGGGTCACCTCTGCGCCCCATCCATGCAATAAAGCTCCCTCTGGCACCCAAACCACCTGACCACGCCATCTGTACGGAGAGAACACTTGGAGGCGGCTCTGGGCCTTTGAGCAGCTTCTGCTATTAGCAGCGATTTGACCAGGCAGCTTGTCATGAATCTAACCAGCGCCAGGAACCTGGAGGAGAGAGGAGCCAGTGGGGAGCCCAGCCCAGCCCGCAATAAGCTGATCAACTGAACAGCGTGCCCAACACGAAGAGCCCTTCGGGGGAGAGAGGGGGCGTGGGGCTGCCCCTTCCCAGGCACTCCCGAGGAAGGAGACGGATGGACAGACGTTGCACAGAGGCGCACAGCAGAACAGCTCACCTCTAGGAGGGATCACGGTGAGGACACAGAAAGCCTCTCCCCTCCCCTCAGCTGGTCCCCCTGGAACTAGGAATGGGGTTTATGCTAGGTCACAACCCTCCCGTGTGCAGAGGTTGTCCAGGGAGCAAGCGCCACTAGAGAGGCTGAACTCTGCCCCAGGCCTTCACCCCGTCACACTGGCAAGCCGCCCAAAGGACATTCTCTGTCTCTGCAGACCAGGACCCCCCCTCCCCACAGCAGGCGGATCCGGTTCTGCCAGCAAGAACTGGGCACTGCCCCTGCAGCAGGCAGAGCCCCCCCCGTACCCATTGGCACCTGCACGTCCCAACCGCTCTGCCTGACGGCAGAGGGGAGCAAAACATCGCTCCCGTCTCACCCACCCCAGCATCTGTTTCGACATGAAACCCACAGAAACCACAAGCAGAGCTGGTGGTTAGCTGGTTCCTCCTCTCTCTGGGCTCTGCGGTTTCACATCGGATGGGACCTGGCTTAGACAGATCCTCGGTGGCACACAAGGCACAGGCTGCATGGCTCTGGCATCAGGGGCCTTGAGCTCCTCAGGGCTAGCAGGGCTGGGGACTCCCCAACTCCCCTTTTCAACCATGGCAGAGCCAGACTCTCACCCAGCTGAACAGGACCAACTGCTCTTCTCGTCTCCTCAGCTGCTCTTCCGGGAATTCACAATCCAGATTGCTTCAGGAGAAAGGGTCTCACTGCAGACCTATCAACAACCCCTGCTTCCTATTCACCCCGACTTCGATGGTGCACAGCCCTGCAGGGGCCCAGTGAGAGCCGCCTCCTGGCCGCTGCCCGCGGGGGTGTCACACACCCAATTGGGGGTGGGAGGCCCTGGCACCACCACCACCGATGGCTCCTAGCAGCTGGAGCAGGTCCCTGCAATGCCACATGGGGCCCAGTCCCTGCGCTTGGCCCGATCCATTGTGGAGAGAGGGGAACAGGGCTGCTGAGGGACACTCACCTTTTTTTGCTGGGGATGACCCCAATCTGCTCACTTTCTCCGTGGGGCGTCACTAGTCTCGCCTGCCACCACTCGTCGTCGGAGGCATTGATAACGTGCAGAATGTCCCCATAGGAGAAGCTGAGCCCCTGGCTTGGCAGGCAGCTGTCCCGGGTCCTGTCATAGTCAAACAGGGCTCTGCAAAGGAACAGAAGGAGCAGTGAGACTCTCCCCTGCGGACAATGGTACAGGCCACTCCAGCAGGCGAGACTGCCACAGCCTGTGGCTACTGGACGGCAGGTGGGTCAGACCAGGCGACATCCCATAACCTGCTGGGGCTGAGCTGGGCACCCCAAGGGAACCCGAGGCTGAAGGGACACGTTTGGGATCCTCAGTAACCAGTTCATTCCTTGTTCACACCTGGCTCTGCTGGGAGGACCTCTCCCAGCCTGAGACACTGACCCACGTGGTGAGGCATTTCCTGGTACCCCTGCTCCCGTAGAATTTGAGGCCCCCTTGTCCCCCTCCAGCCCAGCCCAGGGGGACCCTCTAACCAATGCTGTGTTCCCCCTGCTCAGAGGGAAGGGAGGCCAGAGATGTGAACAGCACATTGAGAAGATAGATTGTAAAAACTCCTGCAAGCTTCCAGGATCTCTGGTTCCCTAGTAACCCAGAGCAGGTGGGTTTATTTAACCTGCCAGGGTCTCTCTGACATCCCATAACTTCAAGCAGTCTCAGCCCTGACCAACATGAGCGATAAAACATCTGCATCGTCCATACACACCACACTCCGGCTTCCCTCTCCAAGGGAAGATGGGAAAATTCACTGTAGACGGCCACCCATGAGCTCCCCTTGCTGATGAAGTATCATAACAGGCCAGACACCAGAGACTCCTACAACATGGTGAGGGGCTATTCTCAATCACGAGAGATGCCCTCCCGATGTGCTTGTAGAAATGTAAATTGGCTGAAACATGAGAAGAAACCGGGGAAGTTGTATATACTCGTTCATAAGCCGAATATTTTTGGTAAAAAAGTGACGCATCAAAGAGCGGGGGTCGGCTTATAAACGGGTCTATGCCAAATTTTGATTATTTTAAACTCAATGGAATCATTGAATTGAATATTTAATACATTGTCATTTTGTTTACCTGGAGCGTCTGCAGGCACGGAGCCCCTCGGCTCCGTGTGGCCGTGGTTTGCCGTTCCCAGCCAATCGGAGCTGCGGGAAGTGATGTGCCACTTCCCGCAGCTCCCATTGGCTGGGAACGGCAAACCGTGGACACTGGGAGCTGAGGGGCTCCATGCCTGCAGACGCTCCAGGTAAACAAAACGTCCAGGCCCACTCGCGGTTTACCTTAACGGGCCAGGAGCCAAAGTTTGCCAACCCCTGAAATATAGGGTTGGCTTATGAACGGGTCCTGCAGTTTTTGCTATTTTTACCTAACGATCTTGGGGGGTCAGCTTATAAACGAATGGGCTAATGAACGAGTATATATGGTAATAACCAGCAGAGGCTGTTGGACCAAGGAGGGAGGAAAAGAGACTGGGGAGGCCAAGAGTCAGATTTATCCAATTCCTTTCCATCAGATGAACCTGCCCTCCAGATGCACAAAGACAAAGGTGAACGGACGGAGCACAGAGATGCCACCCTTGCTCTCATTGTTTATCACCACCAGTATCCCGGGATGCAAGAGGAACCTCGGATTGCAGGAGGAGGGGGAGGAAGGGAGAGACCTGAGGCTTTGGAGCTCTGAACACAGTTGCAGAGTACGTGCAGTTTGGGCTTCTTTTGTTTCTTGAGATACCTGAACCATGGACCAAAGATCCCAAATGCTGGTATCAGCCTCGCCGTGAGTGCTCATCCTGCAGGGCTGGTTGCCAGCCTGCCTTATTAGACAAGAGGGACGCACGCGACTTTGGAAGACACTTCTTTCTTTGTAGCTTCTTGAATTAATTTTCTTTGTTACAACACTAAGTCCTGCTCCCCGCTCTGGTGGTTTAACAGCAGGAGGCTGTACTGAGCTTGTTCTGTCTCAGCCCAGATTTCCTTGATGAAGTTACTGATAAAAGAAAGCAGATCATCTCTGATCTCCCTTTCATGGAGACCCACTATCCTCAGGTTGCTTCCTCTTGCTCCATCCACCAGGCCTGTCAATTCTTCCTTGAGCCAATCACTTGCATTTGTTTTTTACTGATTCAACATGCGGCTAGAGATTCTCTGCCTTCAATACCCCCAATCCAGCAGAATTTCTTGAGAAAGTCATGCTCCAAACCAGCTCCAATTACATTCACTCTTTCATGCAGTGTCATTTGTTCAGAAAATACATGGGCCTTTTTGCATGTCTATGAACATTTTTTGTATTGCAGCATCAGGGTTTCCATCCTCACTGCTTGGGGCCCAGAAAGGCTCAGAAGGGCCCATTCCACATCAGAGCTGTCTCCCCACACCGGCTTCCCTGCCCTGGGTTTGGAGAAGTTGCCATTTAATATTTTGGATGGGATAAAATGAGTCCTGAGGGTGCCGTTCCACTCCTGATCAGCTGAACTGAGACGCTAGCAGCCTTCTTCCCCCGGCCCCTCCCCCAGGACCTCTCCTTAGGAAGCTTAAGGCTGGCTACATACAGTATGCGAAGCAGTAAAAGCCAAATGGCTGTAACCTACACGGCACGTTTTTACATGACCTCAAATTTCCAAAGCAGTGTGACCTGCTTCCTTCACACAGACACACTCATTCTGCACCAAATGCAGGACTACAAGTGAACCGTCACGGTGCATGCCACTGGAAGCCTGGCTTTACAGCTGCCTTCACTCAAGCTAGAGGAAAGCTCTGTTAACTGTTGTCATAAGAGGACCCTTATGTTCACTCTAAGATGCAACTAGCTCCTAGCTTCCTGTGATCAAGCAGGATCAAACACAACACACAAAATCCTCTCTCCCCGGACTTGTCTTTATTTTGTGGCTCTAAAGCAGAATTGGACTCCAGTACTTCCCTGCACAGACCCTGGCCACGGCTTACTCTCAAGATGGCTTAATCCCAGGCCTCTAACTCATCTCAGAGTCACTTGGCCTTCTCATGCAGAATTGGTCCTTGGTTGAGTTAGCAAAATAACTCTACATCTACACAGAGCTCCATAGTGTGTGGTGTAGGCCATCAGGCTAACGACTGTCCTAGTCCCTAATAACTCTGCTCACTGACCAGCTGGGTTGGGCACTAGCTTCCCAGGATGATTAGCCAAGTAGTAATTTGGGCTAGACAGGTTAGGCAGCTACAGTGTCAAGTCAGAGTAACAAAACGGTTTGAGTGATTTTCTCCAAACTTCCAAGAAACCTTTTCTCGCCATTACCTTCTGAATTATTGGGGAGCGGTGGGGGCTAAAACCAGAGCTTCTAAGAGAAACTCGAGTTGTTGCTGTCCTTTTAAAGATCTAATCTTTCTAGTTTTCACATCCAGCCCTCAAGCCCCAGACAACATTTGTGCATTTACAATCACATTCCCCTATTCTTAATGTGTTCGTCTCTCCCCTGTTGCTGTGAAACCCCCCCAGACAAGAGGGGAAGCAGTGAGACTGGCTAGACACAGCATGCTGGCACACACAGGAAACACGCTGAGGCCAGAGAAATTCCTCGGGATCCACACCAGCAAAACCCTATGCTCCAACCGCAAGTGCAGGGAAGCCAGGTAGAGAAGCAGAAGTGAATCAGATGTCCATGGTCTGTACCTAGCCACCTGTGCGATATTCACCCCACTCTAGCCAGCCTGGTGCAGTGGTGCTGCCGTTCCGGGACACCTGGGATTCCCCACGGAGCTGGTCACAATGCCTCTCAACATCCAGGGAGAGGAAAGAAGAGATTCCCATTTACAGCCCCTTCACACAGCAACTACTGCAGCACAACCAGGCTGGGGAGAGTGAGTGATCAGTCAGCTAAATGGGCATTTCTGGAACTTCTGGACTACAGCAGAGGGGATAAGGCACTTCAACATCCCAGGCAATTCCTGGAAGCAAAAGCCCTTGTCCTAGGACTCTGGTACCATCTACACCAGCGACATTAAAACTTGGGGGTCCCTACTGTGGGCACTGCTTTCACTCACAATGCAGCAGACAGAAACCATCTACACTAAAACCAGGGGAGCAAAATTAGAGAGTGGGGGTTGGGGAACTTCACAGAAAACCCCAGCAGAGCCGCAGCTTACTGCCTTTGTCCAGTTTTAAGCATCCCAGATAATCCAGCCCCAATCTGTCTCCCGGGAGACCATTCCTAACTTGTTAGGCAACAACGGACAAGCCACATCCGAAAACACGCTTCTTTGTTGTTCAGCAGTAAACCCGAGACTAGGAACTCAAGTCAACGTGTCAGATGTAGCTTCCCCTGCCCCAAGCCCTGCACTTAGGGTGAGGGAGCCAACAGCAGAACACGGCAGGGTCCTTTTAGCTAAGGGCACATAACCCCCAGAGAGGTGGAACTTTTGAAGCCAATGGATTAAGGCTGTGTGTGGCTGGCACGGCCTGCTTGGGAGCAGAGTGATTAGAAATATAAAGAAATGTGAGAGCCCAGGAGAACTGGTCAGGCAGGTTCCAGAGTAAACACAGGCCCTTTGAGCATTCCTTCAGTCTCCAAGCTGTGAACTTGCTGCACGCACAGAATGTACATGCAAAAACCAACCGTCTCTGCCTTTAAAACACAGGGAGCTGGGGAGTTGGCTGGGTATATTACTACAGGGTAAATCCAGTGGCTCACAAAGGAATTAACTAAGCTGAGTCCAGCCACCCAATGCTCAGCAGGACAAACATGGCCAAAGAACAAGAGGAGGGAGAATTATTTAACTATTCCTCTCCCGTGAGACTAACAGGGAGAACAGCAGCTAGTGATGCTTACCCAGCCAAGGCGCTGAATCCTGGCTACAAGCCTGGATCAGTTTAGAGAAAGGCGTTGCTGCATTTCTGGCCATACAGCTGCACACGCACTGCTCTCTGACGGTACTGGCTAGTGCCAGCTGACGGGCTGAGGGGCTCAGGCCCTCAGCCCCATGTAGACATTTGGGCTTGGGAGTTCTGGGACCCTCCCACCTCACAGGGTCCTAGAGCGTGGGCTCCAGCTCAAGCCTGAGTGTCTACACCACAGTTCAACAATCCCTTAGCCTGAGCCCGTCAGCTGGGTTTTTAACTGGTGTGTAGACACACCCTGACTGGCCGTGTTAGATCACCCAGTGCATGCTCAACAGGGCGTGCCTGGGGGGGCCAGGCAGTGTTCAGAAGAGCTGTTCTGGCTTGAAGAGATGCTCTGTGCAACAGCTCTGCTACCCTCGTGTGTCAGGGGAAACTGCTGATGCCCTGCAGAGCCAGCACAGATTTGAGAAAAGGGAACTGGGCTCCAGGCTGGCTCAAAGAGCAACCCAACTGTCCGATCTACCTACCTAGGATATTCCCGAGGAGTCTGTCACCTTGCTATCTCAAGGGTTAATTAGTCTGAGCCCACAGATGCAAAGGCGGCAAGGTACTAATGAGAATGCCTGCACTCTGGCAACTAGCAGTACAGCAATACGTGCTCTGTGGCTGAGGCAGGCATCACTTTGGGGAGGGTTTGAGGACAAAAGGTCCATACAGGTATCACTGAGAGCTGCATCTGACCTGCAGAATCTGCATTACCGTGACAACACAGGAGAAGGAAAGCCGCTGGTGGCCTCAGGGGGAGTTGAACACTGGCAGCTAGAAGGTGAGCTGCGAATCCTGCCTGGCATTGGCAATCTGATGCAGAACATGGAGCCGTGCGCTAAGGCCTGGACTAGACTAGGTGCGCGTTAGTGCTCATCATCGGCCAACAGAAGCATTCTCAAGACTGGATGTTGTTCTAACGCATACCTTGTGCAGGCAGAGGATGCCCCAATCTCTGCAGAGTCAGGCACCTGAGGGCAGGGAGGAGAAACCGTGGTTCTATGAATCAGTGATACCAGGCTGCGCTGCGCTGCACTGCCCTCCTCCTCAAGTGATTTTTTTTTGTGGTGGGTGGGGGGGGAGAGAAACAGATCCCGCTCTGGACATGAGCTGCCTTATGTCTGGGATTAAAGCAAAAAGCAGACCCATGGAGAGCACCCACAACAGGGCTCCACAAATGGGCACGACACACTTGACTAATCTCAGCGGGATTCAGCCAGGGCCCCAGACCATACACATAGCATGGCCGAAAGCTGCATGCCACCATTTCCAAAGCGGCTTAGGGATTCCAGGTGCCCTACCTGAGACTCTGCAAGGCCCGATTCTTGGGGGCAGTAGATGGGGTGCTCAGTGTTTCCTGATAATCAGCTCCCAATCTTGGCCTCAGAATGCCCACAAGGCTGCTGTGCTCTGTGAGTGACAGCAATTGTCTGGGGTCTCCAACGCCAGCCCTGGGGAAAGGCCAGATGCCCTAGAAGGAAGCCACCCCTCTTCAGCTGCATTGCAGTTGCCAGACTGGAGCAGAGCTACGGGCATCCAGCTCAGTACCAGATGACCCTGGGGCACGCGGGCTTTGGAGTGTGAACAGAAACTAGAGCATTCAAGGTAGCAAGAGGGCCAAGGCAGGGGCAGCACAGCGGCTGGTCCCTGGCCTCACTCCCAGTTACACGGGCATAAGTACGTTTTACATCTATTTCCCGGCCAGGTAAAGCGTTATCCAGTATCTCTGGAGCCAGTTCAGATGCACTTTGCCTCTTGGGGCATCACAGGGCTGGCATTGGGGCGTGGTGTCCCACGGGTCTATTCATACTGACCTACATCTCACAGGGGGAGGGGGACCTCCAGTGTGCATTAAACTATGGCACAATCACATTATCTTACAGAGAAGGTTAAGGGGTGACTTGATTGCAGTCTAAAAGTACCGACACTGGGAACAAATATTTAATAACAGGCTCTTCAATCTAGCAGAGAAAGGTCTAATGTGATCCAACGTCTGGAAGTTGAAGTCAGACAAATCCAGACTGGAAATTTTGACAGTGAGAGTAATTAACTACTGGAACAATTTACCAAGGTGCACGATGGATTCTCCATCACTGACAATTTTTAAATCAAGATGGCCGGTTTTCCTAAAAGCTCTGCTCTAGGAATAGTTTTGGGGCAGGTCTCTGGCCTGTGTTATACAGGAGGTCAGACTAGATGATCACAGATTCCAAGGCCAGAAGGGAACATTATCAGTCTATAAACCAGCTCCAGAGAGAGAGAGGCAGGCACTTGTGCACAGCTCACCAACAGCAGGGGAGGTCTGGAGTATCCACAGCCAGGGAATGCAGGTGTGTTCATCTCAGGAATAGGGGGTTATTTCCTGCTCTGGAAGACAGTGTGGCAAGCATTTCCCCTACTGATATCATGCACTGCACTGTGGGATTGCCTCGGAGGACTGACTAAGACAGTTTGGCAGCAAACCTTGTAATTACTGTCCTGTCCACAGCACGACAGCTCAACCAGTTTCATCTAAATCGTGCTCGAAACTACCCCACCCAGAAGGGCTGGGGCAGGGCTCTTCAAGACAGGTGTAAAATGGCTTTGAGAAGTGTGGTCACAAACCACAGGAACCACTGACAGTCTGTGACCGAGTACGGTTTAACCCGACTGCCATTAATGAGAGCGGTTAGAGATGAGCCGGGGAGGGGCAGGCTGAGGTTAAAAATCATGCCATTTCAGTCACTCAGGCTTGTATGCATCCCGGTAGGAAGGAGTGGGGTGGTCACCTGAACCACATCCCATGAACAGCCCTTTCCAGAGGAAAGGCAGAGGTACATGCCAGCTCCTGTTTGGCCCCAGGGGGACGCTGCACGACCTCCCTGCAAGGCCTGACCCCTGGCAGACAGAGAACAGTACAGGCCGATGAGAGGCTGACTGCTCCACACTGGGACGCTCTCTTGTAAAAGGTGTAGCTCCTCTCCTTGCCCCTTCCCCAGGTACCCCAGGCAGTTTGGGTGAGCAGAGTCAGAGGGAAAGTCACCATCACTGAGGGCATGTTTACATTACGCGCTGGATCGACGGGCAGCAATTGACCCCCGAGCGCTCTCCCATCGACTCCAGTACTCCACCAGGGCGAGAGGCGCAGGCGGAGTCAACGGGTGGGTGTCAGCCGTCGACTCACCGCAGCGAAGACACCGCGGTGAGTCGATCTAAGTACATCGACTTCAGCTACGTTATTCACGTAGCTGAAGCTGCCTAACTAAGATCAGCCCCCCCGCAGCGTAGACCAGGCCTAAGGGAGCCAACCTGACTTTCCATTGGCTGAGCACGGCAGCCAACTGCCCACCAACCCCCGTGCCCTTCCACAGCTCAGCTCCCAGAACCAGACTGTGATACTGCACCCACCAGCCACCCTTGGTCGCCATCACCTTCAGCACCCAGCACTTCGGTGCGCCAGTCAGCACAGCAGCTCCTGGCGTTTACTACGACACACCCCAGCCCCCACATGCAGCTCGGCTCGGCCTCCCAGGGCTGGACCCGAACGGAAAGGGTGACAGCATGAGCAGGGCCTGGGAATACCAAGGGGTGCATCAAACCACAGCTTATTTAGCACCAGCACTGCACCTTTTAATTACAAGCCCGAGAGGGAAAATGCCAGTCCTCAGGGAAGCGACTATCAGAGACAGATAACCTGCTGCTGGCCGAGCGCCTGGAGTTACAGAGCAGGGCCAGCGTCCCCGCCAGCAGTGGAGCCAGCACTCCTCTCCTGGGAGCTCCACTGGCTCTGCTCTCCCCTGGTTGGAGTGCCACAAGACAGTGCGAGGCTCGCCCAGAGAGCCCCACGCAGGACCCTTTCCTGGGAGTTCTCATGGAGCTAAGGTACAGCAGAGACCGTGGACTAGAGCCATCAGGAGAACTAGGCCCCTTGGCTCAGTGACAGCCCTAGGCCAGGACTCACCATGCTACCGGACGGGAGGTACGGCCCCAGAGCAGGTAGAGCCCTACGGACTTGTCACTCTCTACACAGCCGAAGCAGCCTGAGTCACTCACACGCCCTAGGCTAAAGAGAAGTGGGCATGGCTGGATCCCTGTAAGGGGAGCCCACTGTGCTACAGCAGGGATCTGGGAGTGGAGCAGGGATAAAGGGGCCATAGCAGCTGTCATTAACCCATCTCGTTCTAAACTTGCTTATGGGTCAGAGCCATGTCCAGGGATCAAAGCAATAATCCAGCTAAGAGCTTCCCTCCCCTCCAGCCAGATCCTGCCTCAGGGATGTGGTGGGGGTGGGAGGAGAGGAGTCCCACAGAAAGCATGCTACACCCGACCACAGCCCTGGGGGGTGCAACAGCAGTGAGCGCCCCGGCACAGATCTCCAGTCCTCCCCCTCAGGCTATGAACCCACACCCCCAGCTGCAGCCAGCAGAAACTTTGCACTGCATGACAAGGTGAGCTCTGGGGGTTTTACATCTTCCACAGCATCCACTGCCTGAGCAGGGCTCACTGCACCACAGGGCCGGCTTGCTACATGCAGTGAGCTGGGATGTGTGCCAAGTTCTGAGAGTCACCTGCTTGCCCTCCCTGCCCCAAGTGCCTCCTATGGGAAAACGCAGGGCACCCCTCACCACGCAGAGAGGACAGATCTCGGACGTCAGGATTCCAGGTCAGTGCTCACTCCAGCCCCTGGCAGCCTCACTTGAATTCTCCTCCCATTTCCTATTGGTCCTTTTAGTCCCAAATGGCCCACCCCCTGGAGAGTCAGAGACAACGCTGCCCTGTGCCTGGATCTGCCACAGGCTCTGTGCAGAGCGCCTAGCACCAGGAAGCGGGTGTCTCTCAAAAAGGGGGAACTAGAGATTCAATGCAATGCAAGGACTACCTCAGTGCAACGTTAGGGCTTGGTATTATAGGCAGCAAAGTCACAGCTCCCTCAGTAACATGCACTTGGCCTCATGCCTCCCGGGCGGTCTGTATCAAGGGCTATAATGAGGCAAAGGTTGGACAGCACACTCTGCGCACAGGTACATGGACCTAGCCAGGGCTGCGGTGGAAGCCAGAGTGCTGGGTTGAATTGTTAAGCTACAAGGTTGCACTTAGGTTCTATTTCCCCTCAGCAGGCACAGCCTGGGGACCAGAGACATTTCTAGGAAGATAGGCTCACTTGAGCAGCCAAGCTCCCTCCTCCCTGGGTTAAGGAGGGTGATGCAGCTCACAGCCTGCAGGGCCCTCAGTGGGCTCCAACAGAACCGCATTCATCAGCCAGCTTCTGCTCAGGCCTGGCCAGAAGGGAGCCCCTTGCCGAGGGCATGTGTGCGCCACGGCAGGGGACTGCCTCTCTGGACTGTAAAAAGCCACCTTGCCCTCTGGGGAAGAGAAATCTCCCCCGGGGTGCTGCAAGCCAAGGGCAGAGACTCTCCACAGAGACTGGCCTGGTAAACGCTCAGAGGTGGGGCCTAAGCTGCAGTTGCCTCTGCCCAGCAGGAGCTAGTCACTGCAGAGGTCCCCCGCAGTAGGTGACTCCAAAGGGCGGACAGAGCACCCGACATTTCACTGCAGCAGGGGTGGGGCACTGCAGCAGGCAGAACGGCCTCACACTGCAGTTTACCAAGGGAGGGCCTGGGGTGAAATCTGGGACCAATGAAGTCAATGGAAGTTTTGCCTTTACTTCAGTTGGGCCAGGATTTCACCCAAACCTCAGCAGCCCCGGGGGTGGGGGTGATGGTTCCCTGCAGCCCCCTCCTCGTGAGCCTGGGAAAGGGGGAGGAAGTGTACCTTACCGGACATAGAGAGATCTCTTCTCGCTTGTCCGGAGAGAGCCCGACCCAGAGCTCATGCTGCTGTTCATCATCTGTTCTCTTAAGTCGTGGATTTTGGATTCGAAGCGGCTGTACTCTGAGGAGAGAAAGGGATGGTTAGTGAAGGGAGGGAGCTGGCCTGTCACACCTCCACCAAACCACCCCAGTCCCACGGAGCAGGGAGAGCCAGAAAGCATGTTCCTAGGTTAAATAAGCTTCATAGAAAGGAGGCAGCTGCAGCCTAGTTGGAGGGGACACAGCTTCTCTCTGACCCAGACACAGGACAGAGGAGGATGAAACTGCAGCATCAAAGCAGATCCATCTCTCTGCTCAGCTGTGTGAACACGAGGTGCAGGCACGAGACGCACAGAGCAGGCATTGCCTTCTTGGCCCCAGATCTAGTCTATCTGCAAAACAACTAGTTCTCTGTGGGGGGAGGGAACCCCACCGCTTGCCATCCTCGAGCACAGAGCATGGCTCTTGAGCGTGGGAAGAGAAGCCACCCCTGCTGTGCAGCACCTCTGCAGACCCAAGAGCTGAGCAGTGGATCATCTGCTGCTGCCCTGCGCAGAGAGCTGCCAGCAGGTGCGTGGGCCTGCGGGCTCCCAAACCTGATCACCTTTCCAGGGCGGTGCCTGACCCACCTGAAGAGAGGGGTGTGCTGCACGAAGCACTTCACAGTGCCGGGCACTGTGCTGCGGAGAATGACCCTGGTGGAACCAGGCATCCTAGTGCTGGGCCAGCCAGCTAGTGGCAGGAGCAGCTGCACCCTCTGGGGATGGGGCAACAGCCCAGTGTGAGGGTCTCCCATGGCTGCTCCCAAGCCAGCTACTCCCCAGTAGCAGCACAGACTCGTTACCAAAGCATTTCAGAGGAAGGAATGACCAACGTTAGTCACTTAACTCACCCCGGAACATGCTTGGATACTACGGAAAGAGAACAGCCAAGCTAAGAGAAAGTCCTGCGCAGCTCTGTGGACACTAGCAGCCCTGGGCTCACTCTCCAGTTCCAAAGGCCTCTCTAGTTTGGGGACCCCCTTGGGAGCAGCCCCCCAGCCTGTCCTTCCCCAAGAGGGGTGTCACTGTGCATACAGGCAGCTGGGATGGGGTGACTTGGGAAGAATCAAAGCCAAGCCTCAGATCTGAGCAGGCAGGAGGATGAACATGACAAATTCACTACATATCCCCCCAAGAACCGTAGAAGCAGCTGAACAGTAACTCACTGGCTGGGGAGAGCTCCAGAGAAGCTGGCAAAACCCTGCAGTGAGCTGCTTGCAACCTCCTTCCTAACACCTGACACTCCTCCCAGCTCCCTCATCAGACGCCAGGCTGACCTTCAGCTGGGTGTAAAGGTCGGGGAAGGAAGGCAGAGGGTGGAGACAAGGGTTCTGCTCACCAGAAGCAGCTTAGAGGAAGTTTGCTCCTGTGCTGCCACTCACTCTGCTAGGGGATTTCTGAGCATTTGCACAGTGAACAATGGGACTGAGACCACCTGTCCCAGACTCCAGGGCAGAAGGGCCACAGCACTCTCCTCTCACTAGCACCATCCCTCAAATTCTCATTTTGGGGGAGGAGGAAGCTCCCCCAGGGGCAGTAAAGAAAGGAAGTCACTGATCCAGCCATAGCACAGCAAACACACAAAGTCACTTCCTGCTGGAGATACCCAATAGCTAAAGTTAAGATTGTCAGTTATTTTTAGTAAAAGTCATGGACAGGTTGTGTCTCGGAAGCCTGCAACCTGTCCATGGGGGAGAGAGGGGGAAGGGGACTGACAGTCTGAGCCCCAGCCGCGCGGGGGGTTCACAGCTCCTCCAGCCCTGCAGCTGCGGGCAGCAGGGGCTGAAGCAGTCACATAGGTCATGGAATCCGTGATGAAATCGAATCCTTTTACCAACAGCCCACAAATCCCACGAGAAAGAGACACCCCTCCACCCTGCTCCGGCATAGCAGGCACTCCCGGGGAAACATCTGCCCAGGCCATCTGTCACGCTCAGAAAAGCTGTGTCCTTACCATCACATATACAGGCCCTTTCTACCTCTTTCCAGTATGGAGGCACCATTCACATATGTTGAAAACAAAATACAGCCACAGATTCCACCAAGAGATAGATCCAGAGCCCAGGAGCAGAAAGCTGCCTTGGCAAAATCAAGTCTCATTCAGTTCCAAGCTGCCGTGGCTGGGTGGGGAGCACAGCGCACAGAGCGTGCTCAGGTCATGTGGGGGTGGGGGAACCATTCTTTGGCTGATTCACAGAGCAGAGCTGCCTCCCAGCCTTCCTCAGTTGGGAGGATCAGTGCAAGACAAGATCCTGAGCAGGGTGAGGAGGAGAGAGAAATGGAATCAGGGAACCTGAGGGTTGTATGTGGGGAGCAGGGGAGATAACCATACTCCCCAACCCGAGTGCTGCTCTGTGGCTTGAATTCTTCCTGCTTTGCAGCCCAGGGCTCCCACAGAATCCACTCCTTGGTAACAGGCCTATTGCAGCTACTTAGCAAGTGATGTCCTTTTGTTTTCTTCCTAAAAAGGTGGGGCAGCTGCTGCTAGAGCTGAAGACATCCTTAGAAATGCACTAGGATCTGGAGCACCAAGCAGAGCTACTGCTCTAATAGCGTTAGGGGGACGCCATTGTTACTTGCAATGCAGTTTAGACTCAGCATTTATCTCCCAGACACTCTCCCTCCTTTTAATGCTCATGTTGCTATTGTGTTCTACCTTTTGCTGCACCAGTTTCCTCCTCACAAAGTACTAATCCAGCCAAAAAACTACAGCCGTATAATGGTAGGGTTGAATGGTTAAACAGGCAAGAGTCAGGAAACGCCAAAGGAACAGAAGCAACTTGAATCTAGTTTTTTTTGTTTTGTTTTAAACAAAGACTGAAGAGTCATTTCAGGTCCTGTGCAAGACCCCAGTCGACGTGAGCTTTTCCAGACACATTTCCCTTCTCTAGGATGTTCTCCTCTCCCCTCTTGCTGTGAGATCTCCACACAGACAACAGGGGAAGCAGAGACACTGATTAGACACATCATGCTGTCACACACAGGACAAAGAAATATTGGTCCTCTTCTTTCAGTTTTTGTGCCCCCTGAGGTTACGTTAACGTGCTTTCGTTAAAAGTATTGGGGGGAAATTCAAGTCACCGTATGGTGTGTAAGCTGATGGTGTGCCTTTAATTTTGTCCCCTATGCAGGTGCATTGATAGTTTACATCAGGGGTCGGCAACCTTTCAGAAGTGGTGTGCTGAGTCTTCATTTATTCACTCCAATTTAAGGTTTCGCGTGCCAGTCATACAGTTTAACGTTTTTAGAAGGTCTCTTTCTATAAGTCTATAATATATAACTAAACTATTGTTGTATGTAAAGTAAATAAAGGTTTTTAAAATGTTTAAGAAGCTTCATTTAAAATTAAATTAAAATGCAGAGCCTCCCAGACTGGTGGCCAGGACCCGGGCAGTGCGAGTGCCACTGACAATCTGCTCGCGTGCTGCCTTTGGCACACATGCCATAGGTTGCCTACCCCTGGTTTACATGGTCACACACTTTCTCAAATACATCAGTATAACACAGTTTTTACTAACCTTAGATACATACCTAGGTAAGAGCATAAGAGACTTTGTACCCTTGTAATTTCATGCGATTTCTGTCAGAATGGTTCAACCTTATCTGTACTGGCAGACTTTTTAGACAAGCTCTCTTCACTATAAGGTAGCTACGGTAATTACGTAATACTTATTTTCTTGTTAAACCAGCAGCACAGCCATCCTTGCATGCAATTCAGGGGCTGAGAGAGGTTGTTAGTTGCAGAGCTAAGTTCACAGCTGAGACTCATGGAATTTCACTGAGCTGCGTATGGGCGGACTGTGTCAGCACCGCCTCACTGAAGTCGATGGGGCTCTGCACAGGACCAGGGCCTACCTACAACATAACTTTGACCATGAGTATGTTGTAACTTCTGTCATATGCTGTACATAAACAGCATTCTCTGCACTACTTCTTCAAAAAGCTTTCATGGATTGATTGCCTAGCATACACAACTACAGATACTGCACATGTATAGCAAAGCTGTACAAAAAGATGCGTATTACGTGGCATTGAATAACAGTATGTAACAATATAATTAAAGACTACCATATCAATACAAATGCACAAAGGGGGCGGGGTTAGGGTTATGAAACCTGAACTCTTGGCATTTCCTGACTTTCCAACACTTAACTGTGCAGCCGTAGCATTCTTGGAACAACCTTTTTATACTGAACTGCCAGAGTGAGGCTAAAAAACAAAGGGTCTGAGCTGGAGATGCACAGAACAGGTCTCTGAAGCTCTGCTGGGTTGCACGACACCCCAAAGCTACACTACACATGTCCACTGATGTTCAAAAGGTCATAAGGACTTTTATAAAGTCAAGGAAGTCCTCCATCCCACTCCCCAGGAACTAAACTTGTTTTGCCCAAACAAGGGAAAATGGGCTTCCATGGGATGGTTATGGGGAGCCTGGGCTAGTTCTCTCTCTCTTCCCCTAGCTGGGAGATGCAGGAGCTCCTTCACCATGTGGTGCCCCCAGAAAGGGAACTTAGGCTGCTGGGTCTGGCTTGCCCCCTCCTCGCCCCACACTTGCTACAGGTGGGCTGAAAGCTCCAAAGTATTGCCAGCACAGCATGTGTTGCTGCTACAGTAGCAGCTGGAGCCCCGCCTTACCGTGTTCCTGTTCAGTTATTCTGACCGGCTGCCACAGTTTTCCTAAGGAACACAAAAGTAAAAAGGAAACTGGCAATTTTTTAAGTCTACCTCAGCAAAAGCTGAACGGAATGTCATGAGACAAAGAAAAGACACTTCTCCAGCCACAGGGCATCCCCTTCTCCAGAGAAGCGTTACTCACTAGGTTTCATTACAAGTGTATTAAATCAAAAGCTACAGCCTGGAAAGGCAGATCTCCACTGCCCTGTACCATATGCTGACAAGAGGCCAGGACAGTCATTTGCTGCGAGAACACTCAAACAAACTCCATCATCTGCTTTTTAATCAGGAAGTTGATTTTTTGCAAAATTTCACTTAAAGTCAAAGAGCCACATACAGGCTGGCACCAAACAGCCCACTACAACCCAGTTGGTTATTTTGGTTTCAGTTACCCAAATCTAAGGGGGAAGCTTTCTGTTTTTGCCCTCAGCAGATGAAGAAGCAGTTTGGGGCCCAGCAATTGCCTTTTTATGTAAGTGGAACGAGTCACTATTGAGTTTCCCGGGACAGTAGATGTCTGTCTGTCTGTCCCTTCGGGGAGAGGCTAACAAGCAACCTTGGCAATCCAGCCAGCTGCAGCAGTGTTCCTAGTGAAATGACAGACCAAGACTCTGAGACCCAGCACTTACTGCCCATGCCTATAACAGGCTAGAACATTATTTGTGGGTCACACATGGCTTCCTACCCCAGGATTCCCATCAGATGCCCCCTCCGCTTGGCTCGGTCTGGCCACCGTTTGGAGGAGCCAGATGAAACATGGCATCCCCCCATTTCAGAGAAGCAGCACCCTGCACATACCCCCAAGCACTCCACTGGGTCACAGCTGTCCTGTCTCCCACCTCACTAGAGGGAGGAGTCCAGCTCCCTGCCTTTCCCACAAGCTGTCCTGAGTTGATCAGGGACCTCCCAACCCTTGTTACACACAAACCCTCTCTGCCTGCTGACTGATGAACCTAATTCCTGCCAGGGAAAGCCAATGGCTTGGTTTAGAAGGAGACAAACAGCCGGAAAGGGGCGGGGGCAAGTTTAATATTAACTAGCAGCAGGATCAGTGTGGAACAGCTCACTAGCAGGGATGGGGGGGATGGGAGTGCTCCAGCTCCCAACTCCCTCCCTCCCTGCTGCTGCTGCTGCCAGCCAGGTAATCATTAGCCACAGCAAAGGCCAAGGTGCTGAGCAGCGTCCACAGACACACCCCTGCACTAGAGCAGACTAGACCAGCGTTTGCTCAGGACACCAGGCAATGACTGGCTCTCCAGCTGCCTAGAGAGGGAGAAAGGGGTTGCTTCTGGAAAGAGCCCAGGTTACCCAGGTGCTCTGACCCTGCACGTCTAACCCACCACTCAGAGCTTTCTTTCCTGCAAGGCCCTGCATTCCTGATGTGTCAGCTCCCCGACTCCCATTCGCAGTGCCATAGCTTCCACGCCCCGCTACAGGGTCAAAGAGCCCAAAGCTGAGTGGAGGTAAAACAGAGAGCCTGAGGCAGCTGGGGGCGGTTACTGGTTTGGAGCGAGTGGGAGCCAGACAGATAAGCAAGGAAGGCCCTACAATACCTGCAGCCACCCCAGTTCAGCAACACTGGTTTTATTTTGAGCAGCTAGCTAAGAGTAGCGCATACTGAGCCCAGTGAAGGCTCCGGATCCCCAGCCAGGCTGCCCATCACAGCCTGGGAGGGAACAACTGGGCAGGGCCTCGGGCTCTCCTGGAGGGGTTCCCACTGGCCTGACACACTCGCTTGGCAAGCAGTGCAGTAGCAAAGCCCTCTTCTCCATGCTCAGCCCCTCTCAGAGAGGGTGCCAAGCGACCAGGGTAGGGAACAGCCTGTAACATATGTAAAAACAGCACACTAGGCAGGGGCATAGGAAAAGAACAGGGGAGAAGAAAGGCCAGCCCAGGAAGGAATGGGTGGCTGGCCAGCACGTCCAGGCCTGGTCGGCGGAGTCAGAGCTGTGGTCCCATTGTGAGGAGGGTATATGGCTGGTGGGAAAGGCCCAGGGTGCACTCACACGAGTGCATGTGCTCTCGGACCCAGCTTCACTTGGTATGTTATTGGCTGAGGACCTCTTGGGACGGTCAGATCAACCTTTGCTCGGTGGCTAGGTAGCTGGGGAGAGTGACCTGCTCATGGCCTGGGAGCTGAGAGGCTACCAGCATGAACGGCTACACTGCAAGCTAGACCCAGCACAGCTGTGAGGAGCAGGAGGCTTACTGTGGTTCCCCGTCCATCCCATGCTCTCAGGCAGGCTGTTAGAGAACACACCGCATCTGACAAAATGGTAACAGGTAAGACTGCCTCTCCATTTAAGTGTCACTGCTGTACACAATGTCTCGCTGGGCACTAAGTCTGGCATTAAGAGAGGGGGAGGATTTATTGTTTCTACTTCACACCTTGGTAAAGAGCCTCTAGAGCCATTCCTCTGCCAGGCAGGCTTACTGACATGAACACATATGCCACGCTGCATGTTGTCGCGTCTCGTGAAGTAGAGATCTGTCCCTTGAGGTCGCAGAGCCACGCTACCCCCACACCCACCCCGGAGAAATCTCTGTGCTCGGAATTCTTGCCACAGCAAGCCTGAAAGGACTGGAACTCCCCAAACCATGCTGCTCTAGGATTAGAAATCCATTGGACTATTGTCTGCATCTCTCTCTGCCTCTCCACCCCCACAGGGGAATAATGAGCCTGGGTGTTAATGGCCTTAGTTACAATTCCATGTGGGCTCCTGGTTATTGTGAACAGAGCACTCCTTCTCCTACAGGACTGTTGTTTCTATGGTAAACACATTCAGTGAGCGAAGCCAAAACAGCGAACCAGCTAGGCGTTAACTCAACAGCCCCCAGAAAAAGCAACCCCCCAGGACACAACTGCCACCCATCAGTGCCAGAGTTGTGGCTGAAGCAGGACTTGCTGGGAGTCCCATAAGTGTGCAAGAGCAGTACAGGACCTCCCATACCATGTGGGCTGTGATGATATAGTATGGATCTGTTAAGATCAGGGGCTGGGACTGCCTGCCTAACGTCTGGGATTAAGTTAGATCAGGGGTTCTCAACCTGGGAGTCGGGACCCCTCGGGGGTCGCGAGGATATTACATGGGGGGGGGGGGGGGGTCGTGAGCTGTCAGCCTCCACCCCGAACCCTGCTTTGCCTCCTGCATTTATAATGGTGTTAAATATGTAAAAAAAGTGTTTTAAATTTATAAGGGCGGCCGCACTCAGAGGCTTGCTGTGTGAAAGGGGTCACCAGTACAAAATTCTGAGAACCACTGAGTTAGATCTTCATGTCTGTTTGCAGTTTCCTGCAGTTCGGCTGCAGGTTGCACAGAACTGCCAGTAAGCAGCTTCCTGTACTGAGCAGCAAAGCTCTGCACGTCAACCCGAGCAAGTGACTGGGCTCAGAATCTCCCTCCCACTAAATGACACTTCATGAAGAACGTTGCACCCCGCAGACTGTGGGTCTCTGGCCCAGTATAAAAGGGCTCTCTCGGATTTCAGCTACTATGACACCAGGAAACAGTGAAAAAGGAGGAAATGAAAGCCATCAAGGAGCCATGTGAGGAAAGAGGAGAGTCTCAGGCCTGGTCTACACTAACCCCCAAATTCGAACTAAGGTACGCAACTTCAGCTACGTGAATAACGTAGCTGAAGTCGACATACCTTAGTTCGAACTTACCGCGGTTCAGACGCGGTCCACACGCGGCAGGCAGGCTCCCCGTCGACTCCGCGGTACTCCTCTCGCCGAGCTGGAGTACCGCAGTCGACGGCGAGCGCTTCCGGGATCGATTTATCGCGTCCAGACCAGACGCGATAAATCGAACCCGGAACTTCGATTGCCAGCCGTCGAACTACCGCAGTAGTGTAGACCTGGCCTCAATAAGGCAACAGTAAAAGCTGGAAAGGAGCCCTTTCTGAGGATACAGGAGCCCTGCACGTGGGAGTTGTGCTCAGAGCCAACCAACATCCCATAAGACCGAAGGCCCAGTGGGCAAGGAAGTGACTGTGAATCATACCTAGAGTCGCAAAACTCAACAGGACCCATAATGACTATTTCTAGCAGGAAGTGCTGCCCAGGATGGATGAACCTCAGCAGGGCATGGGCTGGCTGCATCCACCTGCAAAGCCAGGGAAGGGACACGGTACTCTGAGGAGAGGTGGGAAGTCTTGCTAAGTACGTTGCCACAGCCTCAGACTCCACCGAACGGGTCTGTATGTTCTGGGACCATCCATGTGCAGCCTCATTGCAGAGGGAAGAAAGAGTCCCTTGCTTTCACTTACGGAACCTGTGACTTGCCTTGTGCTAAAGTTACAGTCAGTGATTTTTTTCTGCTTTAAAATTGACTTATTTTATTGCCGTTACTTTCTCTCCCTTTGAACTTTGGGGTTAATTCATTAATTTCCCCTGACTGCATCCAGCATGCACCTCTGGCACTGACCACTCGGTATGTTTGGAGGACAGGGGCTGAGGCATGATGCTGAGAAATGCCATGTGACTTTCTAAAAAAAAATCACTGTACCCGCTCCATGGTTTCCCGTTCCCTTCTGAAGTCAGCTGCAGGAAGAGTCACCACAGTAAAGACCTTAAAGTTTAAAATAACAGGCACCCCTGGCTTGGGTGACAATAACTCCTTCATGGATATTTATGGCCTTGTCAAAATCTTGGCCTTTGTGCCCATGGAAAGCAAAGCTGACAGGAAGAGACAAACATGAGAGGGCTCCTTTCAGAATCGCAGCACAGAACAGCACCTGGAGGTGGCTTTAGGTAACCTCCACAGGCTTTGCACCGAGCTTGCATCTCTGTGCACAGGTGCTTAGAAGACAGAAGTAACTTGCCTCACCATGATTTTATCTTTGAACTGTTTGTTTGGGGTGAGGAGGAGAAGAATTCCTGGCATTAAGAAGATACACAAGTTGTTGAGATTTGGGCAAGTGACTAAGGGCTGGTCTACACTGGGGGGGAAAGAGGAGAAAATCGATCTAAGATATGCAACTTCAGCTACGAGAATAGCGTAGCTGAACTCGACGTATCTTAGATCGACTTACCTTGCGTCCTCACGGCGCGGGATCAATGGCCACGGCTCCCCCGTCGACTCCGCTTCCGCCTCTCGCCCTGGTGGAGTTCCGGAGTCGACGGGGAGCGCGTTCGGGGACCGATTTATCGCGTCTCTAGACGATTACTACTCGCCGATCCAGCAGGTAGTGAAGACGTACCCTAAGTGTCAATACTAATCCAGAATTTCTGTGTCCAAGCTCTGGCACTCATCAGCATGAAAAAGGGTGCATTCACTTACCACAGCCCCGGGCAAGCACCCCAAGCCTCTCCTGCAATCACACGGGGCTTGGAGGGGATAACTTTGCAGATCCTGGATCTCTGCTGATAAGGGTAAGTTTCTGCCAGCTCCTTCCTATGGGTCTGCATTGCCAGGCTCTGAACAGGGACAGTTCATATCCACTGCTTTCTAAATGCTTGTGTCTTGCGTCCATGCCCATTGCAATCACGGATTCACATCTGCTCCTTGGTTTACCGTTCCCTTTTCTTTGTGCATAAGCAGGGACCACTGTTGCTACCAGTGCCATTCTGACTGGGTTCTCCTTCTCTAGGGTTGTTCTTAGGGTCCCAATTCTTTTGAGCTCTCAGTCTATCATCTGTAATGCTGACCCATGATTTTGTTGAACATATTCTTTTGCATTTCCTTATTGCCATCCCTAGGAGGAGGCATTGGGATACTCACTACACCGGCCTATCCAGGTGAGCAGCTTACTACTCTTAGCTTTGATTTGTTGCCTTCTAACTGCTCTCAAAGGATGGCCTCCCCGCACCTCCCATGAGTTAAAGAGATCCTAACTGCCTCAGAAAGCCAGGCCTTCCTCTTCTGGTTTTAGTTATAGGCAGGATCCCACACCCCCGAATATGTACTGTCCTCTCTGCCGAGGCTGGGCTGAAAGCAGCAAAGCACAGGCAGATTCTGGTCCGGAGGAAGTACGTGGGTCACGGAGCCACTCAGAATCTGCCTGTCCTGCCTCAGCAGTCATGGGCTCTGCTCACCTCTTCGATACCGAACATTTTTCTAGAGAGATCATTGCTTTTCTCCAAGCCGACAACAGACCATTCTAATGGTCTTTAATGCATGTGTGCACCTGGGGCCAACATATCACGACACTTGACACGTAACAGACAGTACATGAAGGCCATGGGCTACAAACCCCCAACAACATATAGCCTTGTGACCAGCCGCTTATTTTAAAATCTCACTCTGCCCTTTCCTACATGTAAGAAATGCTCAGCCCACACCTGCTTGTTCCTTTGCCAAATCTCACTTTGCAAACTGAACCTGAAATACAGGAGCACAAAGTGCTTCCTGAAACATCACCACATGCCATACTCCTTGGGCTGCACAAAACGCTCCTCTCCGGGGAGAGCCTCTGCACCTCCCTTCACAGATGGGCTTTGTGGCAGAAGAAGGGATCACATGACCATTTCCCCCAAAACACCTGCTTTGGAAATGAGAGAGAAGAAATAGAAGGAAAGGCAACAAAAATGATCAATGGCCTGGAAAGCCTTCCATATGAAGAGAAAAGGAATAAAGAGGTCAGAGAGGACAAAAACTAAGAGGGGGTGTGATAGAAATGTATAGAAGAACAGCAAAGAGAAGGGAGATTGGGTGCTCCTATTACTCTCATAATACAAGAATAAGGGCACAAAGAAATCAAAGGGAACCGTTTAAAACTGACAAGAAAATCCGTATTTTAAAGCCACAACACATGGAATATGGAACTAACTGCGACAAAATATCATGGCGGCCAAAAGCTCAGTAGGATTCAACAAAGCATTAGCCATTTGTATGGCTAGTGAGGACATTCAGTTACAAGTTTCCTGGGTCTGTTGGTGCCCAGACAGGATGGCCCATGGTTCTGACATAGTGCAGCTGTCCTTATTCCTTCCAGTGGGTCAGTAGATAACTAACAGCTGCCTTGCCCAGCAATACGCAAAGTAAGGTGTCAGAACCCAACTGTTCCCTTTTTTCAGGGACACTTCTGATTAATTGCCTTGCCAAATAGCTGCCACTCAGCCTGGCACAGGCAGCACCACTTGGCTGCTAACACCTTTGTGAGGGGATTAAAGGCAAATCTGTTAATTTTAAAAACGATGTTTAATTAGCATCTTTTAAAGAGAGACTCCTACCACCTGCTCAAGCTTCGCAGGGATCCAGCCCCTGAACACAAACCTCCAGCCCCTTTTGGACTTTTCAGAACCAACTGCTTTCAAATTGAAAACTGATGAATACATTAAGAGCTGTCCCCCTGTGGCAGTAGCCTGGAGAGAAACAAGCTAGCCCAGCATGCTCAGGGACAGCTTATTCCGTGGGCTATAGCAGCTACCAGGTTAGCACATTACTAAGTAGGGATGAGAGCCACATACTTAGCAGGATCAGCTCTTCCTCTTCTGTGCCCAATCTCCTGGGCAGTCGGCAAGCTTCGCCTCTCCACAGGATCTCATGGGAGTCCACTGCTGGCTTCTCCTCAGCATCACCGTGGCACTATATTTACTGTTCCCATCACAGAAACAAAACATCTGCACCTCCACTCAGTCTCTCCGACAAACTCTGCTTCCAGTAAACAGAGAAAGAACCAACAGTATCGACTCCCAAGCAGCACACAGATTCCAGGTTTCACCAAGCAGCGCCAGCTGTGGCATCAGAAAGTACCTCTTCACTGCTGACACAGCCACTAAAGCACCTGCTTCAGAGACAGGAATAGCCCCAGTGCCCCCCAGAAATGGCAGCTCTGCATACATCCCCAGAAGAGCCCTCTAAGGAACTACAACAACTATTCAACGTGTTTGTAAAGCCCATTACCTCCCCACCCTCTTTCAAAGCCATGTTGAGCATCAGCAAGGGGCACTAGGAACAGCCTTCAGGGGTTAGAAGAGCTCATGTCACTTAACCATCCCCTCACCCTGCACCCATCACCCCTACACCCAGGAGAAAGGCAGTAGGCTAAACCCAAAGAGCTCAGAAATTACACTATTGCAGGATACCCAAAGGTTTCTGCCAGGTTCCAAGACATGCCCAATAGAGAGTGGGATACAGTGCTCACTTCAGGACACGCTGAAATCTATCTGTGCCTTGTCTCCACTAGGATTTTACGGCAAGATAGCTATCGCAAGTTAGATGGCTTTTTTTTTTTAAAAAACAGGGAGATCACTTGTTTTGGCGGCGAAGATATAGTGTAAA
Organism: Emys orbicularis; assembly: GCF_028017835.1. Lineage (NCBI taxonomy): Eukaryota > Metazoa > Chordata > Testudines > Emydidae > Emys > Emys orbicularis. The sequence goes on from NC_088691.1 coordinate 1,104,834, forward strand.
TTGGAAGAGTTAAAGCCTAGCGCAGCCCAGGCTACAATACAACCAGCTAAAGCACCTTCAAATGTCACTTACTGGCATGATTTTTTTTAATGACATTTATGTACCTGCACAATCATTCCAGACACAGTTATACTACCAACATATGATTCTACTGGCAGCTTATTTTGTTTGGGGAACCAGTAGAAGCTATACTGGCAAAAGCACTCTTGCGGGTACAAACTGCATTTTATTAAGAGCATCTATGCTCTGCTACAAAAATGAACTATCATCAAACGCTGGACTTTAGAACTTGCCTACACTTGAAAGTTCATTCAGATCAAGGTAGGGTGTGAGTTTAAAGTGCAACAGCTATTCCTGAATTCCAGAAGTGTCCACATATGGAGTTGAGTGGGCTTTATTCCGGTTTAACTTAATCCTGTGGATTAAGCTAATCTATCAGACAATGGCAGAAAAAGATCCAATGATGGGAAGAAGTTAAACAAAAATCAGAACAGAAATAAAATGTACATTTTTCACATAGAGGAAAACTAACTATTGGATCAATTTACCTTGGGACAGGGTGTATTCTCCATCAATAGAAGTTTTTAATCAAACCTGGACGTCTTTCTAAAAGATACGGCCCAACTCAACCAGCAGATGTGGGTTTGATGCAGAAACCATTGGGTGAAATGTTATGGCCTGTGTTACCCAGAAATCAGACTAGACCATCACCAGGGCCCTTAAACCCCACAGATCTGTGCTGGCCAGTCAGTGTCCAGAAGGGATGCTTGGGGGACATCCAGCCCAGCAGGCAAAGGGCTGCTAGCGACTGTCAGTTCACTGGCAATCAGCTCATTCCTACAGCCACAGCCCAACCGTGCCAGGCCGGCTGGGCAGGTGTGGGGACAAGAGAGCCCAGCCCGTGGCGGGAGAGGGCGGTTACAGGTCAGGCAGGTGGGCTCTGAGGCGCAGCCCCCTGGAATGGGCGGGGGGGGGCTGAGCCCCCCCAGGGGGGCGGGGGAGGGTGAGCGGGGGCCGGTGCCCAGGCCGAGCCCCCCGGGGTGTGGGGGAGGTACGGGGGGAGTAAGAGGGGGCGGGGCCGGGGCCCAGGCCGAGCCCCCCGGGGTGGGGGGGAGGTACGGGGGGAGTAAGAGGGGGCGGGGCCGGGGCCCAGGCCGAGCCCCCCGGGGGGAAGGGGCCTGGGAGGGGGAAGGGCCGAAGTGAGGGGGGCTGGGAGGGGCCCAGGCCGAGCTTCCCAAGGTGAGGGGGGCTGAGCGGGGGGGAGCCCCGCGGGGGGAGGGGCCCGGCCGGCCCCAGCTCACCTAGCAGACCGGATCCCAGGCGGCCCCTCGCCCCATGGCAGCGCGCGCCGGAGCAGCCCGGCTCGCGAGTCCCGGCCCCGCACACAAAGCCGCACGGGCGGGAGGCTGGGGCGGCGGCTCCGCCCCCAGACCAGCCTCGCTCCAATCAGCATCCGCTCACTTCCTCAGCCCCGCCCCCGGCCTATCACCGACATTGTCCTTTACATACGACGCCCCGCCCATACCGCGGGCGGTGCGAGGCGTCTCGCCGGCCTGGTCGCTCCCCTCCCCCCGCAGCGCGCCGGGCGGATCCTCCACGCGCCGACCCCGCCCCCCGGGCCGGCGGCGGTTGGTGAGGCGGTTCCAGCGCCGCCATGCAGGCCCGGCCCCGCCCCCCCGGGACCTCGGGCCGATGCCGGGGCCCCCTCCGGAGCCCGCAGGGACCCAGGGGCTGCCCAGCTCCCGCCGAGCGGCTCCCCACAGGCCGGCCCGCGGGCGTTACCGAGCGCCCGGCTGCTGTGCACAGGCGGGAGAAGGACGGTGGTTATGGAGCCGGTCGTTCACACGCGGACTGGCACCACAGTCACTATTTCGGTGCAAGAGGCAACGCTGCACCACGCGCTGCTGTCCACACCTGATGGGGCCGGGCCCGCCGGGCGTTCCTTCCCCGGGGCTAAGGACCAGACCCAGCGACGGGGGCGTTTTCGCACGCAGGGCTTTCGGGGGGCAAGCAGCAGCCCCCCAGGCTGGCCCTGCCTGGGAGTGGTCAAGTGAGGGGGGATCCGAGTGACTCAGACGTCACCTCAGGGAGTAAAAACTCCCCATCTGAGCTGGAGTGGAAGCTTGTCGCGGGCGAGGGTGCGGCGAGTCCAGTAACACAACCGGCGGAAGAAGCAGGAAAGTTTGGTTCCAGCATGATGGGGACTTGCTAATCTTTCCACTGGAGGAAAGGGACTTTCCGCTGCTTACAGACACAGTCCTGGGCCCTTCGTGCAAGATGCACCATTTCCTTTTAAGGAGCTGCCTTGTATCTGGGCCAAATTCATCCCGAGTGTAATTCAACTTCAGCAAAGTTACACAAAGGATGAACTACTCAAAGCTGTGTTGTTGCTGATTGGGGAACAGGGCCATCTTGGGAATAAAACTACAAAGCCAGAGTGAGCAGCCTTGACAGTGGAGCTGCGGAGATGACCAGTCTGCAGGAAGGTGATAAGAAACCCCACGGTGAGTGGGTACAGTTAGTGAAAGTCACTTTAGGTGTTAGTTAAATATAGAGTTGTCTAGTGACTTGGAGCAAAACTAAGTTATTAAATGAGAAATGACACAGGAATGTCTGTTTTGCGTAGAACCTTCCCCTCCACACTGAACAGGCTGCTGCCCCTGGAAGAAGAGTTTACAGCTGGGAATGAGACAAACTCCGACTAGTGAAGCTTTAGCTAGACAGCGTGCTAAAAAGGGCAGTGTGGACGTTGCTGCTTGGCCTGCAGCTTGGCTCTCAAGCCTAAGCAGTCGGATGAGATTGCAGTTTGGGCTCCCAATGTCCATGCTGCTATTTTTAGCACACTAGCTTCAGCCCCAATACCCTGAGTCTGTCTAACTAGGGTGGATGGGTCGCTCCCAGCTGCAATGTAGACATACTCAGCATGGCCTGCTGGGACTCTGTGAGAGTGATTCAGAATTTCTCCTCTGGCTCCAATTTCAGCCCTAGTCTACTCCATGGCCCCTTGCTTCACCTGGCGGGGGCTGCTCCAATAGATTTTCTGAACACATGAAGTCCTGCTAATTTGCAGGGACTCTGGATTACCCTGGGCAGGATGAGGGCTCCCAGATGTAACAAGTTATTAAACACCAGTATTTCAGGCCAGTGAGCCATGCTGACCTGGAGAGAAGACACTGCCAAGGGCTAATCTACTTGCTCTATTAAACACCTAACCACTTCCCCAGGACTCCACTGTGCCAGATATAACAAGGGATAGTAAAGCAGTTGAGTCTCTTTCCCACGTTTCCACAAATTTGGAAGTTCCCTGCACACTGTAAATAGTCTGTGAACCTGCTACCAATCTTAAGGCTGAGGGAATCAGGAACGATACATGAAGCGAGTGTCCTTGTCCTCTGAGGCTACCTTCAGTAGAGGCTAGCCCAACATCTGCAGTATAATCTAAGCTGGCACCCGATGACTGCTGAATCCCCGTGGGCAGTATAGGTAGGAGGGCTCATCGTTCTAGGCCATCCACCCTGATTCGGAGTTGGGCTTACAGGCAGTTTTGGAGGAGTGGCCGGTCTTGATGTGAGGGATTTGCACCAGGATCTGACACCTCAAAGCGACAACTTGGGAGTGGATGGCACACCAAGAGGGGCAGGGGCGGCAGGTGCGCTGAGAAGGGTGGGGGACAGGCGGGTGGGGGCGGTGGGCATGCCAAAAGGGGGCAGGAGTGGGGAGTGCACCGAGAGGAGTGGAGGCGCTGAGGGGGGCAGGAGCAATAAAAGCACCACTCTCATCCATCAGTGGTGGACATTCTCCAGTTGCACTCAGGATGGAGACTGGTTCTCCACCTCTGACTAGAGGATGATAGGGGACTGCAAACCCAAACGACCTTATGACCTCAGCTGAACCATATCATCAGCCAGATGTGATGGCAAGAAAACCAGCATGTCAGGGACACGGTGTGTCCTGGTCTCTATACACAGGCTAGGCCTGACCTCTAGAACATGGAGAAACATAAACTTCACAGACTACTTGAGAGCCAGGAACGTCTGCAGAAGTCACCACTAGGCGTAGCTGCCAGTGCTTCCAATTCCATATATGGACAAAAAAGGAGGGGCTGCTGGAATATCTTTGCAAGGAGGAACATATGTTTCCTGCTAGAGGTGGGCCAATGACACAACGCTGGGCAGAATCCATCGAGTGGGGAGCAATTTCAGCTGAAGAGTCTTTAGACTTAGCCAGGGCGACATAGCCACATTGAAAAGCCAAAGACTAAGGATCACCTTGGAGCTGGGGCCCCTGATTTGATTGGCTGGGGCTAGTGTATAAGGGAGGGGGCCCCACAGCCAGGCCTTAAAGCGGGCGTCAGCACTCTCAGCAATTTCCTACCTTCAGGTCTGTACTGAGCGATGATGGTCACTGTCTGCCCTGCCCGTTTCAGAGCTGCTGCCGCCTGCTCGTGAGTTGCATTCCGTAGATTTGCACCATTTACCTGACCAAACACAAATGAGGGAATCTGATTAGTTATTGACAGGGCAGCTGAGAGCCACAATGCCTTGAACTGTCCTCAGCTCACCAGCTGAGACCTGCTTCTCTCCCTCTCAAGTCTGCTCCATACACTCTGCTCAGAAGCCCCTTTCCAGAAATAATCCACTTAGCTAACATCCCCCTGAGATACTAAGCAAGCAATCCAACTGTTGATCAGTGACCAAGTTCCTTCTCTGACCCCTCTGCAACACCACTAGAAACCCCCCATTTATATCTTCACCCCAGACTCCAGTCCTAGCCAGCGATACACCTGCACTGCTCTCTCTCTCTCTCTGCAAGTTGCAGTTTGGCTACCACAAGTAGATTGCTGGTTGAGAATAGTGCAGAGGGAAGATGGCTTCACTCACCCCCTATACAGCCCGGGGAAGGTGCTCACTTCCCCCATTCGGGGTTCTATATCCACACAGTGCTGAGAACACACTGCTACTGCCCCTGTTTGCACCTTAGGACTCCTCACTCTTTGAGGGAAGGAGTCGTCCTGCGAATGCACCCATTTTCCCCTGGACTGCCTGCTGGTGAACTGAAAGAAACCTGTGAGGGAGCTGACAGCTCTGAAGGTAAAGGTGACAGTTGTCAGCGTTGACATTCCTCTGTCTGTGCCAGCGAGATGTTCTGGATTGATTGAAACTGCAGCGATTGAAACTCAGTTGGTGGTCACCTCTACAAATTCTGGGTTAACTTGCAGTGACTGCTACACCCCCAGCAATGGACTGAAATATTTCTGTGTGTGGATGCAAAATGCATTTCAGTTGGCTGAGGGGGAGGGACAGTTTCTCCCATGGAGGTCAGGACAATATCTACAACCTACCAGTAACAAATTCACATGCATTAGAGAGAAAGGGGTTTTCCCATCACTAAGGCCTTATCTACAGGGAAAAGATTTACTGGTTATACTGATCTAGTTATACAGTCCTCCTGTGTGGGCACGTACTCCAGTATAAGAGTGGCTTTCTTAAACCCCTTCCCAAGCATCATAAGCTATATGTAAAAAGTTACTCTTATACCTGTATAGTGTGTCCACATGGGGAGGGTGGAGTATACCAGTATAACTAGACCAGTTTGAATTCACACCATAGCACATACCGGAAACACTGTCCTGTGTAGACAAGGACTAGCACTCCAAACTACAGGCTGAGTAAGAGCAACAGCCGATAGGAACGATACACACCCATTTCAGCAGCCAAACAGGAAACCATTACAAATAACACACACACACACACACACACACACACACACACACACACACACACACACACACACACACACACACACACACACACACACACACACACACACACACACACACACACACACCCCTCCCTCCCTCCCTCCCAAACGGCTCTAGATACAATCACAGAGTCTCTCGGACCACACTAGTGTCCTTCTTCACCCAGATGATTGAGAGCCCCCGCCCCACCCCATGCGCTGTCCAGGAGGAGACATCAGGGCATTCCTCCCCAGACAGTGCCCTCCCACTAGCTCGCTCAGGGCCAAACTCTCAGCTGCATCCGGGGATCTTTTCAGCTCAAAGTCCAGCTCCCAACTGAACCCCATTCGAGTAAATGCCTCGGAATCTGGCATGCCTGGGTTTCAGGGGACTGATGTCTTCCCTAGCAACGCAGAACTCCAGCAGCTAGGGCTAGTGGAGGCAGGGGCTATGCAAGCTTCCTACTCACTGGTCTGCCAAGGCACCTCCAGCTAGTCCCATCCTGGACTTCTAGCCACACCTCCGCAGTCCCGACCTGCGATTTCAGCCCAGGCCAGTTACGCCAAGTACTGTTGTTTTATGATGGGAACAAAGGCATCTTGGAGATTTCATTCCAAACTCCCTTGAGACCCGCTCTGTATTCGAACCGAGGTCTCTAGAAGCGTAGACATGGTCCCATGGGTGAGCTGAATACACACCTAGGTTCCCAGGGGCTTAGACTCCGGTTGCTGGCCCATGTCACCGCACCTGCACTAGCTAGATGGAAGCGCGCGTGGGTATGCCTCCCTGCTCTACGATCACATCTTCGCTTGCTGTGGAGACACACCCGGAGAGAATCATTCCCCTCCCAAGCATTGTGGCAATCTGCGTTTCTGCCCCAGGGCTCAGCTGTAATTCCTAGCCTCAGCCTCTCCCTCCCTGGGCTGGCAAAAGCTTGGACAGTGGTGCTAGGAACAGCAGGGTCAGGCTGAGGATGGGGAATTTGAACCTTGCTCTGCAGCGTTCGCTGCTGCTCAGTTTGGGGAGTCACATCTGTGGGTCGGTCCCTGTGAGGTAAGGGCATAAATTGGTGGGGATCTTCAAAACCCCAGGGAAAGGAGGAAAATCCAGCCCCCCAGATCTGCTCTGGCCTCATCTGCATGGAATCAATACACTCAATACACTCACCCCAGTGGCAGGGGCCAAACTGAGAGATGGAATGTACCTGCCAGGCCAGGCCAGGCCAAGCTCAGAATCCCCCTAAAGAATCTCTCTGGTGTGTGGCTGAAAGGATGGTTTCTAGGCAGCATCCACACACAGCTACCCTGAGCACACAGTGCTACTGCCCCCATCTGCACCTTGGGGCTCCTCACTCTTTGAGGGAGGGAATCTGGGTTTTGTTGGCCAAACTGCCCAGTTTTCATACTGCAAAGCTCCCCATGCACACTGAGAGCTGAGGAATGAAAACACACGTGTCTGTGACTGGGAACTCCAGCAGGACTGCATACATTGCTGTCCAGACTCAGCCGCTGGGGCTCAATCGTGGGGCCTGGTATCCAGGCCTCGCTCTCCCAGCTTTGCCTGGGCAGCCTCATTTTGCTGTGGAAAGGGTCAGAATCAGATAGATTTGTGTCTGCACTGCTGAGAATTATAACTAGGGATGCAAAACACAAGGAGATCAAATGAACTGCTAGAGGCCAGGGACAGGCGCTCTGTAAATGCCCGAGGTAGGGGAGACAGGCAGATGGAAGAGGCAGACTGCTAGACATAATGCAGCTATAACAGCGAGAGCAGCTCCCGGCACACGAGCCCTGCAGCTGGTCAAGGCCCCTCTCGGCAGCAGTGACAGGACTCACCGACAAGATGCGGTCTCCTCTCCGCAGCTCCCCACTGAGGTCGGCAGGGCCACCAGCCAAGATGAAGGAGACGAAGATCCCCTCTCCATCCTCTCCCCCAACGATGTTGAAGCCCAGTCCAGTGGAGCCTTTGTGCAGGATGATTTTCCGGGGCTCTCTATGTGAACAGACATCAGACATTTAGAGAAAGGAGGGCACAACTGCCAACAAAGTCAACTGCAGTGCCCTGGGATCTGGTGCTTCCAGCTGTGCAGAAAGAAGGAAAGCCACTGAGCACAGCAGGGCGAGAGCTTCCTGATACACCTGGAATCCGGCAGGGCTGAAGTCTCCCCTGCACCCAAGCTCAGCCTCTTGCGACTCATCAGCCAGCAATGAGGAGGCTGGCAAATCACAGAGCAGGTGCTGGGAGTTGCACCATCCAACAGGCTGGAGCCTAGGGCTCCCGTCAGTCACAGGGTCTGGGCCAAGGGCTGGAGGCGTTTGGAGCTCAGCAGCCGGCTGAACAGGCCTCTGTACACACAGGAAAGGAGCTGAGGAAGGGAAGGGAAGGACTGACTCTTGGGACTACAATGGGGCTCCAGAAAAGCTGCAGCCTGGGCAACACGCCACCAGGCTAAGGCTGCCTGGCAGTGAGCTGGGCGGCAGTTTTATGCCAGCCCGACTTTCACCCTGAGAATAACCAAAGAGCACTGACTGGCCAAACCCACTCCTTGTCAACGGAATGGATTTTACAAAATCATTTCCATCGCGAGTCACTCTGGAACATCTTGAAGTGCTACTGAATGCTAACACAAATCATTAACTTTCTCAAGGCTTTATATCAAGGTGCAGGTCGCCCAGGTGAAATAAATACAGATGTGAGTCAATGGTTTAACACAGACACTGGTGTCAAGCATGGATGTGTTCTGTCATCTCTCCTGTTTGGCTTTGCCATTGACTTCCTTAAGGACAAATCCAACACAGGTAATGCATGGCTCAGCAGCAATACACTAGAAGATCTAGATTTTGTTGATGACATAGTCCTTCTAAGGGATAGTTCAACTAGACTGTCCAGCATCACAAAACAGATGGGATTAATAGTTAATTATGAAAAAAACAAATCGAACAAGAACCCCAGCAATTACCAACTCAAGCATTTCTTTGGAAGGCAAAGGAAGAAAGAAGTGAGTCAATTCACGTACCTTGGCATTAACATGCAAGCTAATGGGAACATCCAGAAAGCAATAATGTCACAAATTGGCAAGGCAGCAGCTGCATTTACCACAAGGATTCTCAAACTCTTTCTGCTGGGACCCCCTTTGAAAATATTTCAGGCTCTGATGACCCCCTCCCTCCATACCATGCCACCATTACTTCTGCGCTGCTGCTGGCGACAGCGCTGCCTTCAAAGCTGGTCGCCTGGCCAACAGCCGCCGCCCTCTGGCCGCCCAGCTCTGAAGGCAGCACAGAAGTAAGGGTGGCAATACCGTGACCCCCCTACAAAAGGCTTGTGACCCCCTTTTGGGTCAAGACCCCCAGTTTGAGCAATGCTGATTTACTAGCTTAAACAAGATTTGGTCATTGAAAATCTAATCTATACAAATTACAAATCTTGAGCCCAAATGTTATTTCTGTCTTAACATACGGATGTGAAAGCTGGAAATTCACCAAAGGTACAGGGAGACAGACATTTAAGTGCCTTAGAAGCAAATGCCTCAGGAAAATACTAAGCATTAAGTGGAACAAATTTATACCAAAACGCTGAGATCCATCAGAGAGTTTAACAACACTTTATCTCTAAAGTTACCCAGGAAGATGATGGAAATACCCAGGACCAGGGCCGGCTTTAGGCCAATTCCACCAATTCCCCCGAATGGGGCCCCGCGCCTAAGAGGGCCCCGCGCCCAGTGGCAGGGCCGCCGGGGTGGGGGCAAGTGGCCGAGAATCCCTTCCCTGGCTAGAGGCTCCTTTTTAATTTTTACTCACCCGGCGGCGCTCCGGGTCTTCGGCAGCACTTCGGCGGCGGGTCCTTCAGTGCCGCCGAAGACCCGGAGCGAGTGAAGGACCCGCCGCCGAAGACTAGGCGCGCCGCCCGGTGAGTACAAGCCCCACGTGGTTTTTTACGTGTTTTTTTTTTTTAGTCATCCCTGCCGGGGCCCCCTCAAAACTGTTCGAATCGGGCCCCGCACTTCCTAAAGCCGGCCCTGCCCAGGACATGTGCTAAGAATGAAGCCAGAGCATCTGCTCTGGAGGAACAGGTTAAAGTGGCAGTAATCCCTGTGCAGGACACTACTCAGAGAAGTAAAACATATGGGATTTAACCACCCTGAGGCCATGCAAAGAGCAGCCAGGCCAGACAGGGAGAGTGGAACCCTGTTCATGCCCTAAGTCAAGTTTGGTTGGGCAGGAAGGGTTCAGATTCTGATTCAGGGGACTGACCAGGCCCCTCTGCGCACAGAGGAAAAGAGCTGGGACAGGGAAGGACTTTGACTCTGGGCACTACAATGGAGCTCCAGAAAAGCTACAGCCTGGGCAATATGCTGCCAGGCTGCAGGGGAGCCTTTTCCATGAGCCCCACGGGACAGACACAGGCTCCACTATCATGAGGTGTGAGGGAGATTTCTCCCCCTTCACTGACACACACATCCTGGCAGCAGGATTTACAGCGAGGGACACCGGGAGGGAGCCCAGAGCCAGGGTCCCTCATCCACCGCCTCCCCATACTGGGGTGAATGTCACTTGGAGACAGTTACGGGAAGTAGCTGGTAAGACGAGAAGGAAAGAAAGAAGGAAGAGTAGGATGTCTAAGGAGGGCTTAGGCCTGGGCTGGAGCCTCTCGCCCCAGGCCCGCATAGGCCCCACGGTGCAGGCGGGACAGGGACTGGGGTGGGGGGCTGGCACTAGGAGGAATGTGACGGAATTAAGGAAAAAGGAAGGCAGAGTCTCAAGCCAAGCCCTGACGGGGAACAAGAGCCAGCTATGGAACTGTCTCCAGGGGAAGGGGTGGGGGTCCCACCGCTCACGACACTAAGCTAGTAAATGTTCAATAGAGAACAACCCTGCCCTGGCCCCTAGGAGATGGACTGGATGGGACCTCTGAACCTCACTTCATAGGCTGCCCCCTCCTGCCCCGAAAGCTGCCATCTCTGTGGCTCAAGGGCAGCAGCCCTTAAAGCACTGTGGCATTTCTGCAGAGAGAGGATGCTGCAGGGAAGGGGGCCAGGCTGGCACCCATGGGCTCGCAGCTGGCCTGGTTCTCTGTGACCCTGGGAATTCTCAGACAGCAGGGAGAGCAGTTTGTTTGGCTGCGGCATCTAAACCACTGTGTCCAACCTGGAGTGTTTAGTCTTCTGCTTACAGAAGCTGGAGTCTGTAAGTCATAGAATCATAGAATATCAGGGTTGGAAGGGACCTCAGGAGGTCATCTAGTCCCACCCCCTGCTCAAAGCAGGACCAATTCCCAACTAAATCATCCCAGCCAGGGCTTTGTCAAGCCGGGCCTTAAAAACCTCCAAGGAAGGAGACTCCACCACCTCCCTAGGTAACGCATTCCAGTGCTTCACCATCCTCCTAGTGAAATAGTGTTTCCTAATATCCAACCTAGACCTCCCGCACTGCAACTTGAGACCATTGCTCCTTGTTCTGTCATCTGCCACCACTGAGAACAGCCGAGCTCCATCCTCTTTGGAACCCCCCTTCAGGTAGTTGAAGGCTGCTATCAAATCCCCCCTCATTCTTCTCTTCTGGAGACTAAACAATCCCAGTTCCCTCAGCCTCTCCTCATAAGTCATGCGCTCCAGACCCCTAATCATTTTTGTTGCCCTCCGCTGGACTCTTTCCAATTTTTCCACATCCTTCTTGTAGTGTGGGGCCCCAAACTGGACACAGTACTCCAGATGAGGCCTCACCAATGTCGAATAAAGGGGAACGATCACGTCCCTCGATCTGCTGGCAATGCCCCTACTTATACAGCCCAAAATGCCGTTAGCCTTCTTGGCAACAAGAGCACACTGACTCCTATCCAGCTTCTCGTCCACTGTAACCCCTAGGTCCTTTTCTGCAGAACTGCTACCTAGCCATTCGGTCCCTAGTCTGTAGCTGTGCATGGGATTCTTCTGTCCTAAGTGCAGGACTCTGCACTTGTCCTTGTTGAACCTCATCAGGTTTCTTTTGGCCCAATCCTCTAATTTGTCTAGGTCCCTCTGTATCCGATCCCTACCCTCTAGTGTATCTACCACGCCTCCTAGTTTAGTGTCATCGGCAAACTTGCTGAGGGTGCAGTCCACGCAATCCTCCAGATCATTAATAAAGTCCCAGTGCCCTGCAATCTTGCTGACAGACAGACCCCCTGTCCCACTGCAGGGAGGCGTTGTTTCAGTGGAGTAAACTTCAGTACAAACCTCCGCCCACCACTGCTCAAAACCACAGACACTGAGGGCTAGTGTTCCCCCAACACAACCCCCTAACTCCAGTTCTGTGTCTGCGTTACATCCAGCTGATGTTAACCGGGGCTGCACACACTCCTGTCTGCCTTCCAGGACAAGCATCGTTAACTCCTAGGTTATACCAAGGCTTGGCACAAGCAGAAATGCCAGGACTTTTCGGTCAGTTCCGGTATCACCCCAGCCAGGCACCGCACCCTGTGCCCGGAAACCTCTCCCAGACGCTCCTCGCTGCCTGGACAATGGTCCCACTCCCCTTCCCTGCATCAGCTCAGACTAAGTGGTATTACAGAACAGTACCTTTGGTCCCATTTCTTCCTGTGGCCTGGCTGCTGCCGGGAGGGAGAGAGAGATGGGGGTCCCCCATAGGACATGGATGACGAGACGTTAACAGTGAACATTGGTGTGCTGCGCGCTCTGCCTGTGGTTTCCCTGCCTGGTTCTTGCTCCCCAACTGAGCGTGCGAGGAACAGGAATGTTCTGAATGCTCTCAGCTCTCAACCCCCTGCTCTGTTTATCTCTGCCTTCTCTCTCCTGGGACTGCTGCAGGACACGCGTCTTCTTCACCCGCACTCAGCTATTGAGAGGACACAGACTTCAGCACTTACTTCACTCTGCTTAGACCTTACGGACTTAACCCATTCTTGCCCTCGCAGGCAAAGCCAGTATCATCCAAGCCAAGGTGCGGAACAAAGGCTAAGCTGGCAAGTTTACTTTGTATACTTGGAATATTGTCCAATAACAGATCCTGGCCTGTGTTAACCTCTCCCACCAGCACTGACACTAGGCCCCTCAGTAGCACCTTCCCCTAGAATACAGACGTGCAATGGCATCAAAATGCCAATCAAACCCTATGCAGTTGGGGCCAAATCAGCATGCAGTACCAGAGTGCAAGAGCCAGTACACTGCTCACTGATACAGGCAAAAACACCTGTTTCATGTCAACCATCTGCTGTACCAACGGCCTCTGACTGTTCACCTAGAGCAGTGCTCACACGGTCAGCTGACACTGACAGGAGGACTGGCTGCTGCCTGTCCAGGCAGATCAGGAGAGCAGACACCACCATTCTATCTGCTGCCCTAGCACATAGCGGTGTGCACAAGAGCTCAGTGCTCCCTCACGCCCCATCACCAGTGCAAGAACCCTGCATTAAAAGAACCAATCAGATTAAAGTGATCATATTCAGACCCTCTGAACGTCTGTCAAAAGAGAACATTACCCTCATGTGGTGAGCCCAAAACCCCCTTAGTCTAAATTGCCACCCCAACACGCCTCTCTCCCCAATCCCCACCCTAAACAATCCACCTCAGTCCCCCCCTCCCGCTCTCCTGGCCTAATCTGGGGAGTTGGGGGCAGATGGTGGGGCTCTGGAGGAAGATGGGGGTGCTGCTCTCGCCAGGCTAAGTTTGCGCTGGAAATTCAGAGAGTGGAATGTGGGGGAGCTTGTCGGTACAGGGCAGCAGAGCGGCCGGATGCACGGCTGGCGAGTGGAGTGGGGGCGGCGGTGGAGCCAGCTGACGGTGGGGATGGGAAGTTGGGCAGAGAACATGGAAAGTGCTGTGCCAGTGGTAAGCAGATTATCATGAACAAGGGCCGGCCCTGAGTAAATTCTGCAGGCACAGAGTTAAGACACCCAGACACCCAGGTCCTGAGGCTTTGGCTGATTTCTCTCTCTCTAGCTTCCACTCTGAACACTGGGTTTGTCTGGTAACAAGGGACTGAAGTCCCGTGCAGAGGCCTTGTCCCTGGCAGTGTCTCACATGGCAGCCTGAGACCAAGAGCTCCCTGAATGCTGGGCAGGACCTTTTTTTTTCTGGCCATGCCCCAGCCAGCATTTGCTCAGCTGTCCATTCAGTTCAGTCAGTGTCCTCCCTAGCCTTCCCTGTGGGCCGGGAATGGCCCCCTGCCACACTTCCCCACTGGGTGAGGCTGCAGGGCTGGAAACCAGGCAAAAGCACCAGCGCTCACTGCAAACAGCCTGTGTTAATGGCTTTGATTGGGGGTGTTAGGAGCTCGATGCTCTCTCCTCCTTCCCGCAGGCTGCATCATACTCCTGAAGGGAGGCTGACCTCTCCTGAGGTGAGGCCTCTCCCCCCACAGTGCTTCCACACCCCGACTAACAGACAGGGTCGCTATGGAGACGAGTAACCCTCCGGAGGGGGGCAGACGTAGAAACAGTCCCTGCCCCAGGAGGTGGACAGGCTAGCCCAGGCCCAGACTGCCCCATTAAGAGAGAGGCAGGCCTGGGCCTCACCCAGTGTGGCTGAATGGCTTTGTGGCAGGAAGGGTATGACTGCGGAGAGGAGGTTGAGGGGAGGGGGCAGTGTGAGGGGGAGTATAAACCCCATCGTGGTAAGAAGGGGTTAATAGAGAGCTCTATTAGCCCAGCGTGTTCCAGCTGGAGATGTGTCAGACTAGGGCGCAGTCCAGAGGAAGGTGTTCAGAGCAGTGTGGAGGAGACCCAGGGCAGAGGTGGGCTGGAGTCCCTGCTCTGGCAGGAGTCAAGCAGAGAGGGAACCATGGCAAAGCCGCAGGGCTGGAGAGAACACCTGTGCTGAACCTTGACAAAGGAGCAGAGCTCCAGGGGGTCGCCCTGTGGGCTGATGTTCTGCAGAAGAGCGGGGAACAGGCGAGCCTAAGATGGGCTAAAGGCTCCAGCCTGACACAGGTAGACGTTGTTGAGTACGTGTTTTGTCTGGTGTTGGGGGTTTGCCGAGGGACTCCAGGGAGAAGCCCTGGGAGCTGCTCCTCTGGAAGAAGAGGGAGACAGAAGAGGAGTCCAGATGTACCGGAAGATGTTCTGTTGATTACTCTTATTTTGTTGGACATTATTTGTTTGGGACATTGATACCCCAGAAGGGGTGGAACTATCCTGGGGCCTGGCCAGAGGCCAAGTCTTCACCGTGCCAGGCCACTGAAATCCTGAGGAAGAGCTGCTGGAATGCCGGGCATGCCACAAGGTGGTTGGATGGTGAGCTTATGGCAGGCCGATGATGTGAAATTCCAAGTCCGGCCCCACTTGCCCTGGGCTCAGGGGACTGGGGAGGCTGCAGACCATGGAGTGTCTCTTGCTACTGCACAACTTCTGGGAAGAAAACTTCGTTGTTAGCGTCTCAGCTCTTGGCACAGCCATGGCCTCTTCTGCACGGAGTGACTCACCCACGTGGGGCTGGAATGAGACAGCACCAAAATCATGGTCCCTTTTGTTCAAATCAGGATTGGCCCCAAATACCCTGCCTTGTGCTAGCCCTGCATGGCTGGACTCATGTGTCCTCTATCTCTGGACTGTCTATATCAGGCTAGGACTCAAGGAAAGGAACCAGGTTTTAATCTGGTTTAGCACAGGTCCACCCAAAAAGGTTTCTAACATGGTCTGGGCAGCCAGTGTTTAACCACACCTCAGACTAGACAGGACTCAACTAGATGAGGCTAGCAGAGTTCTGACATGGTGTGGCCCCATCCCCACTGACTGGCCAGATCAGGGCAGAACCTTTAACCCTGCTTCCCTAGCGGTGTTTGAGCCACTCCTTGGATACGGGTCTGGGTGCATTTCCTCTCAGTTGCTCCCTTTCCCTCTTGGCTTTGGAAGCCACATCTGAAGTGTCTGCTTGGAGTAATGGATGGCAGCTGCCTAATGTAAACGCTTCATCCCCACAAAGGCACGGCCACAGAGTGATCTCAGCCAAGTCCTATGGAAACGTCACGTGGCTGGCAGGACGGGGGACTGGAGGGGTTAGTTTGTAAATAGGCGAATGACTTGGCCAAGAGCTCGAGGAGCAGATCCCCACCCCAAAAGGGGATATCACTCACTCACAGCTGTGCTGCATGGTAAAGCAGGCTGCAGGTGGCGTGAGCTCACTTCAGCATACCTCCATGGCAAACAGGAGCTCACTGCCAGCCCCTGACACACAGATTTCCCTTGCAGAGCGTGCTGAAGTCCCCCACCCTATGGCAGCCAGAAGCAGGCAGACAGCTCTCCTCTGTTTCATCCAGATTTTAAATGAAAGAAAACAACGGCCCAGCCCCAGAGCAGCTGTGTGGTTCCTGGGCCCCTTCCTCCAGTCACACTCAGACCCGTGCTGAGTGCCTCTCCTCGGGCATGACAAACAGCCAGTTCTGCCCTGGGCTGCACAATCACATTCCAGGGCAGAAGGAGGTGGCTATGCAGCCCACACAGACTCCTCACTCTCCCCAGCTGGTGTCCCACTCTAGGCTGCCCTTTCCTCTCCACGATCGAATGCACGAGAAGAGCTATTCTCCATACTGGCACACAGGTGAGTCCCCTGCACCATAATAACCTGCTATTCACACGCACCATGCCTTAAGGGTGTCAGGACACAGTAGTGCCTGGAGATGCCTTTGTTCCTCATGACAGACCCATGGTCTTTCACAGCTGGAGTATCCCCATGTGTCTCCTGTATTACAATGCAAGGAAGACCTTGGCCCGGACCCTCAAGCTGGACTTCAGCATTTTTGCAACAACAGCTACAGGAGAGTTTATCCTGTTATCTGAGGCAGGTTTGCTAAGGAGTTTGTGCTACAGCTGCTGCTGTTGTTGAAGAAAGCTGCAATGTCACTACAGTCTGATCTTGTTTCTTGTTCACCAACATCAGCGAGGAAAACCGTCCAGGGCCTTACAGTTATATCAGAGACCTGCTCTGCTTCCTTGAGCCTTGGCAAGGCCTCTCCATACTACTCCTTTGTGGTCCCCAGCGCTTTCACATCTACACACAGCTTGACCTCCTGGAATCACAACGGCCACTGCTATAGCAGGGCAGCACTGATGGCCTGGAGGTTTGATCCACCACTGAGCCCAACCAGTGAGTTCTGTCCACAGTGAAAAGTCCTTGGCTCTCTGGCTTTGCAAAGAGAACAGAAAGAGCGCAATGCTGGGTCTGAAAGCTGTGCCTATACAAAGGTGATCTCCTGGGCTTCGTACAGCTCTCCTTTTGTTGTCTCCAATGCGAAACAGAAGGAAAACACAAGAGCACAGGCACAGGCATTCTGCATCAGCCCAGTGCTCCAATCAGTCCAGTATCCTGTCTCCAGCAGTGACCAGCCTCAGATGATTCAGAGAAAGACAGAACAACAAGATCCCATCAAAGGGCACACTATAAGAACCTGGAGAGATAGATAGGAAGAACAGGATAAAGCCCAAAGAACTAAGTCTCTTATCCCACCCAACAGATCTCAGTGATGATTCACACCCTTCGCTTCTCTTACGCTCATATGGGAGTAGGATGCAGTTAGTGAGTAGCACATTGCAGCATTAACGCCCCAACCCTCGTATCAAACAAAATGCAGTGGGGTCTTTAAAGACTACAGAAAGACCAGGACTTTGATTTTATGCCTTACCCCACCCCACCCGCCAAAAAACCCCCAAAACCCCCCAACTGCCTTCAGCAGTACAACACCCTCTAGCAGCATGGTGGGCACTGGGGTCCATGCTAACTGTAGGAACAATGGCTCTTTCTGAATCAACACCACTCCCCGCAGTGCCGCCCCAGGCAGGGATAGGGCTCAGTGCTGACTCAGCGGACCAGCCGGCTACCAGAGCTCTTGTGACATCAGAAAGAAAGACCCCTAGCTGCCCTCTGGGCTAGAGGTGACTGCTGGTCACGCAGCAGTAAAACGCACGTGGAGACTGTGCTGGCTTCTGCTCAGGGCCCTGAGTGCGTCAAGGCGGTTTTGCTGCACATGGTACATGAGGATGAGTTGCTGTTTGGTGTCTACCCAGATAGAACTTCTCCAGCGAACAATTCCCCCGCCCCCCGGCCTAACGAGTTCATAGGTTTCCATTACCGCTATTGTCCCTCCCGGCCGAGGGGTGGGCGGGAGGGAAGCCGCTTGCACAGTGAGGCAGAGCAGGGGCACAACATGGGCACTGTCTGCCATGGGCGGTGAGCGCAGGGCTGGCTGCGGAGAACGCAAGCGCTGGAGGCACCTCACTGAGACGCAGAGTGAAGCTGGCGTAGCCGAGGAAGGCTGCACGCTTAGGCAGAGCCCACCACACAACAAATCAAAGCCTGGAGAATCCAGCAGCAGCCGGCACCGGCTCCTGCCAGCCTCCCTGGGTCTGTGCCTTGATGGCCCTGGGCAGTGTCTTTTGCAGCGTGCAGCAGCATCCTCTAGTGGCCAGTTACTGGCACTGCACCACAAACAACAGCCCAGTCATTGCTTCTTCACGCCTAGTCTATGCTTAAGGGTCTGGAGGGAGGGGAGGGGCTGCTTTACCCACGTCTGTCCCCATGAATGCGCATCTGACACAGAAAGGCCCGTCAGTAATGGGCCCAACATGAATGATACACTACAGCCTCCCGTCATAGCCCCCAGTGTTACGGCTCCCAGGGGAGCTGGAGCCGGGATGCTGCAGACCTTGGGTACGGGGACACACGTGCATGTTCAGGGCAAGGTGGAGGCACTTAACTGCTTGACTTCATTTGAACTCCACGCTGCCCTGGACATGCAGGAGCTCCTGTTCAGGGAGAGAAATTAAAGCAGGGACAGAGCCCAGCCACCAGGACCCAGTGACGGGGCCCAGTGACAGCACAGGGCTGCAAAGGGGGCCCCAAGTGCTGGGGGGTCTCAGGAGTGAATGCAATGCAAATCGCTGATACTACGCATAGGAGCTCCGCCATTCCCTGCTGAAACAGCTAATCGGCTGCTGTATCCACACCGCGTGTGCGCATCTCCCATTGCCAAGGAAACACAACCCTCACCTCGCACATCAGTCCACCCCCAGTGTGCCCTCGCATCGCCTTTCACACCACACGGAGCGCTCCATCCACTGATGCTGTGAGACCAGCACGTCATCATGTGATGCCGCTGCCACAGTGCAACAGCGTCAGGTTCTGAGACAAAGCGGACACGTGAGGACAATTTACAGTCCTTTATTATTTATATTTGGGACCCAATAACGTGCTCCAAGGCTGGGCAACTCCTACCCCGAGCCAGTCCTAACCCCGCCGTCACCCCAACCCCCACCCTGAGCCGGTCCTAACCCCGCCGTCGCCCCCACCCCGAGCCACTCCTAACCCTGCTGTTGCTCCGACCCCCACCCCGAGCCGGTCCTAACCCTGCCCTTGCTCCGACCCCCACACTGAGCCGCTCCTAAGCCCGCCGTCACCCCACCCCGAGCCGGTCCTAACCCCGCCATCGCCCCCATCCCCACCCTGAGCTGGTCCTAACCCCGCCCTCACCCCCACCCCAAGCCGCTCCTAACCCTGCCCTCACCCCACCCCGAGCCGGTCCTAACCCCGCCATCGCCCCCATCCCCACCCTAAGCTGGTCCTAACCCTGCCCTCACCCCCACCCCCACCCCGAGCCGGTCCTAACCCTGCCGTCACCCCACCCTCGCCCCGAGCCGGTCCTAACCCTGCCCTCACCCCGAGCCGGTCCTAACCCTGCCCTCACCCCCACCCTCACCCCGAGCCGATCCTAACCCCGCCGTCACCCCGACACTCACCCCGAGCTGGTCCTAACCCTGCCGTCACCCCGACCCTAAAGCCAATTGTAGCCCTGCTGTTACCAAACACTAAAGTCAGTTCTAACCCTGAACCAACCCCAGCTGTATGCTGAAGACAGAGAGTAGCAAATCACAGTAACAGTGACTAAATCCCTTTGTCTTTCTCTGCCTCAAAGAGCTTTGCCTCCTACTTCAAACTCACCCAAGACCCATTTCTGCTCCTTGCTCCACTGAGAGAGAGGCAAGAGCTGGCACCACTTGGAACCCAGTTGAATTGCTCTGTGTAGGATGTTAATGAGAGCGAGGAACCTCCGAGTGACATGCAGGAAGCAGGAGAGCTTAGAGCATTGGCAGAATCCCTGGTGCATGAACAGTTTGAAATGAACAGATGGCAGCGGAGCCCTCTGAAGACCCAGGACTCTCAAAGCAGAGACGCATGCGTGGCCCAGGATGAAGAGATGTACTTGGGCTGCCACATTTTTACACCACTATCATCCCGAAGGACCTCAGCATCATCTCCAGGTTTCAGTGCACTGGTGGGGAGCGTCCCTGGGCTCTGAGCGGGGGAACGGCCTGAATTGCCCGTGTGGGATTCCACCATAAATGTGATTTGCATTTACAGGATTTTAATGAGCAAAGGAAATGAAAACCAAAGAATCAGAAACGTAGGAGCACTTAAGTCTCAAAAGAGTTCAAAGAGGAACAGAGGGGGCAAAGGGGAATGGGAGGGACATGGGGAATGGGGTCAGAGCCACTGAAGCGATCTCTCTAGCTTGGCGCTTATCCCTCCGGATTTCCACAGGCCTGAGGGAGCAGAATCTGCCCCAGGGACTTTTAAAGAATGCTAACCCACTGACAAATAGGGGTTTTGTGCTGGCACCTGCTGCAAGGAAGCTCAACACCTGTGGCCCTAGGCCTGGGGACGGATTCACTGGGTCAATAAATATTGTCACTCCACCCACAGATCCCTTGGAAAAGAAGAGAGGGAGGGAGGGGGAGAGCTCCCGGAGCTGTCTCTACCCTCAGGCCCTTGCTCACCTGGTGAAGTCTTCCTCCCCAATCATATGTCGAGGGATGGGCGAGTATCTAGATGGGGTTGCCTGTGGGGGGGCTGGGTAAGTGGGTTTGTTCTCAACACTGCCGAGGTAACCCAGACTGGTGTTATGGCTTATGTGGTTATCGGCCAAGGCTGAGAAGGCTGCAGAGAAGGAAAAGACAAAATCAGGAGCAGAAGTCCTGGGCCCGGCTGCTCTGGTATACAACTGGGGAGCAAGAGAACGCACATTTCCCTACAGTGCCCCGCACTCTGTGGGGCTCCCCACACCCCAAGACCCTCCCATCCCCTTTCACGCTCTCACATGCCCCTCCCTTTGGCCCTGCTGTTCAACCCCTATATCCTTCCCCGAGGGTTCTTGTGGTCTTCCCCTCCCGCCGCTGGCGCTGTGGCACAGCTGTTCTCCCCTGGGAGCCGGGCTGAGGCTGGCAGGCTGGTGTACGTACTGCTGGCATAGTCGGGGGGCGCGTACATGTCGTTGAGGTGGACGTTGCCAGGCTTGGCCACTTTCAGGTACACCATGTCGGAGGTGTTCTTCAGAGAGGCCACCGCCTCCTCGTGCCGCACGTCCTGCAGGTTCGTGTTATTCACCTGCGAGAGAGAACGGGCCAGGGGCGGTGAGGGAGACGGAGGAAACAAACGGAAAGGCATGAGAGGCAGAGGAGGGGCCGGGGAGGAGAGAAAGGACTGGGTTCAAATGATCCCAGTTTTGTTTCATTGATACATCCCTGGTGAAGTGGGATACGACGTGTCTCCAAGTGGCGTTTCAATAGCACGTGCTGGGTTGCATCTCAGCTGCAGAGACAGCTAGAGTCTGATTCCCAGGCAGCATGCAGCAAGTACAGCCATTCACTGGGCCTTTCAAACACTGCCGTTTGCAGCCGCGTTGGTCCCAGGTATCTCTTATGGGACTAACTTCTGTTGGAGAAAGGGACAAGCTTTCGAGCTTCACAGAGTTCCTCCTCAGGTCTGGAGAAGGCAACCAGCATGTCCAAGCTAACCACAAGGTGGGACAGATTGTTAAGCATAAGAGGTTCACAAATGCTGTTGACCAATTAAGGGTTAGCGGGCAGAGGGGTGTGTTAAAATGGTTGTAATGAGCCATAACACCAGTGTCTCTGTTAAGACCATGGTTTTTAGTGTCCAGCCGAATTCTGAATGGAAGTTCCCAGCCTCGTCTCTAGAAGGTGTTGTGCAGGTTTCCCGTGAGGATGAGGACTGGGAGATCGATACCGAGTGATCCCTTTGAGAAAAGTGTTCACCCACAGGTGACGGGGTGTTTTTGTCTTAAGACTGCCTAAGCCTTTCTTTGGGGTATCATCAAATAATTACAACTCAGACTTGATGGGGACCACAGCCTTAAAAAAGTCTTTCCTGAATCCCCTTTTCTGGCCTTCAAACAACCCCCAGCCTCACCTGGCTCATCATCAGAAGCAAGCTCCACACAGACCAGGAGACGCCAACTCAAAGTGGCACCAGACCCGGCCAGAACAACAGATGCAAACCCTGCAGACACATCTCTGCTGATACAATGATCAACACCCCCCACAATGCACCTTTCAGAATCCATGGGTCCTACACAAGCCTATCACAACGTGTGGTGTACCTCATCCACTGCTCTCAATGCCCCAATGACAACTATGTGGGTGAAACTGGGAACAATCACTACGCTCTCAAATGAACTCACAAAGAAAAATAAGACAAAAACACCCCGTCACCTGTGGGTGAACACTTTTCTCAAAGGGATCACTCGGTATCGATCTCCCAGTCCTCGTCCTCACAGGAAACCTGCTCAACACCTTCTAGAGACGAGGCTGGGAACTTCCATTCAGAACTCAGCTGGACACTAAGAACCATGGTCTTAATAGAGACACTGGTGTTATGGCTCATTACAACCATTTTAACAGACCCCTCTGCCCGCTAACCCTTAATTGCCCACTTCACTTTAAGTGGTCTCCTAGGCTTGGTCTACACTAACCCCCCAAATTGAACTAAGGTACGCAACTTCAGCTACGTGAATAACGTAGCTGAAGTTCGAAGTACCTTAGTTCGATCTTACCTCGGTCCACACGCGGCAGGCAGGCTCCCCCGTCGACGCCGCGGTTCCCCCGTCGACGCCGCGGTACTCCTCTCGTCTAGCTGGAGTACCGCAGTCGATGGCGAGCACTTCCGGGTTCGACTTATCGCGTCCAGACAAGACGCGATAAGTCGAACCCAGAACTTCGATTGCCAGCCGCCGAACTAGCGGCTGGGTATAGACGTACCCCTACAGCATGTGTGAACCTCTTATGCTTAACAATCTGTCCCACCTTGTGGTTAGCTTGGACATGCTGGTTGCCTTCTCCAGACCTGAGGAAGAGCTCTGTGAAGCTTCACAGCTTGTCCCTTCCTCTAACAGAAGTCGGGCTACTTACCTTGTCCCTCTTTTACACACTGGGTATTTGTTTATCTTCATGACACAGAAACTCCTCCTTACGGTGCCAGTTGTACCCGCTCCGGGTCTGCATGCTGCTCATCTCACCGCCCCACCTAACCGCTATCCCAAAATACTGGAACATGATCATCCTCCAACTACCCTTTGTTTAGTCAGTGCCCGAAGTGCGGTCCCTTCCCAGCCACGGGGAGCTGTGGGACTCCCTGACGTCAGTGCACATCAAATCTCAGGCATGTCATTAATGTCATATTTGGGAATTTGCTCAGGGCCCCCGGCCCCAGCCCTGCCGGGACATTCACCTTGTCAGCAAACAGTGATAGTAACAACTGGGAACAATTCTACATCCAGCAGGCCACATTCACCAGCTGCTCTGTGTCACCTGGTGATGCAAAGTAGCCACTACCCATCGGTCTGTTCTGTGACAAGCTCTCCCCTGTCCCTTCTCCATTGCCCTGAAGGGGATCCAGCTGCTGGGACTTTGTCCTTATGGCAATCTAATTATCAGTGAGTACAAACTAACATCTCCTGCTCATTGCCCACTGGGGCACAGCGATGTAACCCCTGGTGCCCAGGCCTTGGGAAGGAGAGCTCGTGCTCTTCTGGTGGGGAGAAAGGGGATCTGGAGCAATGGAAAGCCCAGGCTGTATATGGAGCAAGAGCCAGTGCTAGGCGGAGAGGGCTTTAGAGCAGATACCTCACAGAGACATCCCCTGGCATCCCCACCTCCCTCTGTCGGTCTCTAGAGCCCAGAGGAAGGTGCGTGCGCTCACCGCCAGCAGCCGGTCCCCGATCTGCAGCCGGCCATCCTTCTGGGCAGCCCCTCCCTCGATGATCTTGGTGATGTAGATGCTGTTGTCTCCTGGGATGTGCTGGTTTCCGATTCCACCCGCGATGCTGAAGCCTAGTCCTGAGGGGACACAAGAGGCAATGAGGGGAGATTGAAAAGTCCCTAGATGGTGAGTGGAACACACCTGTCAGGGGACATGGGGCATTTACAGCGCCAATGGGCTCGCCCCCCATGGCTCCTCCGCCCAGGCTCTCATGCCGCTCCTCCTGTTGGTGACCTGTTACTTGGGCTTGGCTAAGCACATGGAGCAGATGGAGAGGATGGTGGGCTCTGGTCCCTGAGCAAACAGGGACGTATGGAGAGGCCAGTACGCTCTGACTACCAAGCGTTGCTATACCCACACATCTGTTCAACTGGCGCAGGGAAAATTGTGCTGCACAGATCCTGAACCGTGATTTCCCAGGCCCCACACAGCTTGCTGCTGCCCCTCAGTCCTGACCCACAGCCCCCCAGGCCATTTCTGCCCAGGTGACAGGGGCTGGGTTAGGCTACTGCGGACATTTAAGAGATTTCACCTTTGGGTCCTTTCATCAGGTTAACTTCCAGGATAGTCTCAGGTGGGGGCTGCCTCCGACGCACCACAAGTCGAACCACCGGGCCTGCTTCCTTCAGCGCCTCCACTGCCTTGCTGTGCACCACCTCAGAGACATCCACTTCATTTACCCGCAGGACGCAGTCGTTCACCCTGCAAGCAGCACACACATCATTGGCCGGACCCTGGATCCTCTCATCACGGTGTTTAGACAGCTCTTGCCTCAAGTCTCTGGGGAATCTCCTGGGAGTTCCCCTGCATCCACTATCCTCCAATCTCCTCTGACCACTGCACACCTTGGCCAAGGCCACAGATCTCCACCCAGAGCCCCGGGAACGCCACTGAAAACACAGTTCTCTCTCTTTCCATCCGCCTGAGCCCCGAGATGCTGAATCAGGACACTGAGCATGTGGCCAGGACTACAGTACGGACACTCTCAGGCCAAGCCCAGCCGCTTAGCAGGAGGTGGGTGGAGAGGGGCCTGTGATGGGGTGTTACCCCACACTTGCTCCAAAGGGGTTAATGGAAGACAGGTGGGCCAATTAACCTATCAGGCTGAGAAGAAAGCCCTAATTAGGGGAAGCTCACCTGTGTGGGAGCAGGTGGGGCTTCTAGAAAGCCAGGGAGCTGCTAGCAGAGAGGGGCTGCAGGGAAGCAGTCAGCAGTCACTCCCTGGGGGAAGGGAGGTATGTTTGGGTTATAGAAATTGGTCCGCAGTCACTCCCTGGGAGGAGGGAGTTAGGGCTGGCAGACCTGGTGGGGGGAGCCAGAAGGACCAGGAAAGTCTCAGGGAAAAGGCAGCAAGGTTCGGGATCGTGCAGACCTTGGCTGCTGATCAGAGGGTCCCTGAACTGGAATGCGGAGCAGAGGGCAGGCCCGGGTTCCGCTGGGGAAGTGGCACCATGGGTCAGTGAATGGGAAGACTGCCTAAGCCTGCTGGAGAGAGCGGCTGCAGGATGTGCAATAAGCAGCAGAAGGGGGCCTTGGACCTGCAAAGAGCTAATCCCCAGAGCGGCCAGGAGGAGGCGCCACCTGCGGTGAGTGGGGGTCCTGCAGGAAGGGGATCCTTCAGCATGACAGAGGGGTGAGAGCGACCCCTCAGCTGGGGGACAGGGAAGCATGGCAGATCCCTGACACGGAGAGAGCGGTAGGGGGTCTGATGACTCATTGGTGGTAAAGGGGGAGATAAAGAGAATAGGCAAAGAAACCAGTCCCCAAATTCTCTTGTCCCAAATCACCCTCAACGTAGCCCATTACCCCATTCTCCCCACGAGGAATTCAGCCCCTCTCCTTGTACTGCCAGCACCACCCTGCTACTCAAAAGCTCCGCACACACAGACCTCTGCCGACTCCTCCCAGTTTCAACCTGCAGCTCCCGGCTGTCCCAGCTACGGGCTTCCCCACAGCACCTCCGAGTGCCGCTGAGCCCCCGGTCCGGACGCCGAGGCGCCATGCTACTCCTGGCAGGGGCCTCCCGTGAGGAGAAGCTGCCAAATGTACCAAGCCAGGTGAACAAATTCTCTGACTCAGCTGAGACTCGCCAACTCATTG
Organism: Emys orbicularis; assembly: GCF_028017835.1. Classification (NCBI taxonomy): domain Eukaryota; kingdom Metazoa; phylum Chordata; order Testudines; family Emydidae; genus Emys; species Emys orbicularis. Next base: position 1,130,714 of record NC_088691.1, read on the forward strand.
CATGGGGGAGCCTGTTCCGCACTGCTGGAAAGCCCTGCGCACTAACCCTGTGCCTAGCCGCTGGGCTTGGGAAAGTGAGCGCCGTGAACACCGACCTGGGCAGCAGTAAAGCCGGGACGAGCTGCTGCCAAGTGACCCCACTCATCGTGCTCAGGCCAGGCCAGCAGTTTTCGGGTACTCACCCTAGGCGGCCATCCATCGCTGCAGCTCCACCAGGGATGATTTTCGTGATAAAAATCCCTGGATCATCAGGAACATGGGGATTATCAATTCCCCCTGCAATGCTGAAGCCAAGGCCAGAGTTACCCTGGGGAAAAGCAAAACACAGGGAGCCTTTCTGAGGAGGGAACTTGCTCCCTAGGTGCTTGTACACCCCCCAGGCCAGCGGCTGAATTAAGGCACCGCCCTCCCCTCTCTGATGGTGCCATGCCAGTGAAACCCTCCCAGACCAGCGACTCTCAGGATGGCACAGTAGCGCTTGCAGACTCTGGGTTCATCCGGGTCTCCCTGGCTCTCCGGCAGGCTGAGAGGAGTCGCACAGTGGTTTACAGAGGCTCATGCACGCGGCCTGAGGGGCTCTGATACTCCAGCAAGGCGTGCTGAGAAGGTGGAACAGCAAGAGCCAGAGCTCTCCCTCCCAGGAGCCACGTCTCTGCTGACAGCCTGAGCCGGGGGAAAGCTACCACCAGTGCCAGCATCCCAGTGTCTGCCAGGGGAGAGAACCACGGCTTGTGCTGGTACCAATGTGTCTGATCTGATGACACGGGGAAGCTCCTGGGCCTCCCAGGAGAAAACACCTGCACAGGGGCTCAGCACAGAGCCAGTGCTAGGCAGAGACCTCCCAGAGACCTCCCCTGGCATCCCCACCTCCCTCTGTCGGTCTCTAGAGCCCAGAGGAAAGTGTGCGCGCTCCCTGAAGAGCTCCAGAAATGTGGTATTTGGACTCGGATTCTCTCAGATGCGCCAGTTTACACTGGGGTAACTACTGACTTTGGCAGAGTTATTCCTGAGGCACACGGGTGTGAACGGGTGGAGAACAGGCCCCCGGTCTCTGTGTCAGAGTAGGAATGACAGAGAACTCTGGAATGGCCAGGTGTACACACAGCTCTAGTATGGGCCTGGGGCAAGAGCAGGGACGGTGCAGAATCCTCCTTTCTGACACCGAAACCAAGCGACCCGGGCATTGTCCTTTCTTGGTGAGAAACCATGCGGGCAGTGCTGAACGCCGCACCCCTCCCTGCCATATCCTAGTGCCTAAGGCATCTGCTGCCCACACCCCATCCCTCTGTGTCGCAAGCCCGTGTGCACGGCTCTCGTTTAGTGACAGGCCTTCGGATTACGTTTCCATTCTCCTACACGGGGTTGAAGTGGAAAAGACCACCTGGTTTTGCTGTTCTGCCTTGGGAAAGCACATTTTCTCCTTGTCTCCTCATACAGAAAGGCTGACACCTTGTTGTCTCGCCCCCTCATGACTTTCTCATAAGGGAGACCTCGAGCTCTGGGTCACCTCTGTGGCCCAGGACCCTAGAGAACTGTGTCTGATCAATGCGGTGATTGTGTGCTCAGCCCCTCGGATGGATCCCATCGATGTCAGACGAGCACTGGCGTTGTCTGCTAGAGGTCTCCCCTTAAACAGCTGGGCTTGGAGAATCACTTGTGAAGAGAGCTGGTGAGATGGACAGGAACACTCAGAGGATTAGATATACCCTCGTCTGGGGGATGCCAATAAGCCAAGAAACGTAAGTGGAACAGAGCCCAGGGTCTTGAATACAACCCCGGAGCTGAGAGTTTGCAAACAGCCTGGAGATTCCATGTGAGCTGTACCAGCTGCTCTTTAGTTTTCGTGATGTAGTCCTCTGAGACTCGTCTTCTTCTTCCCACTCTAAACAATGAGGTTCATCCCATGTATCAGCTCTTCAGACAGGCAGTGAACACTTCTCTGACATTACAACAAACCCATCATATGGCTTATTTAGTCTGCAGAAGAGAAGAATGAGTGGGGATTTGATAGCAGCCTTCAGCTACCTGAAGGGGGGTTCCAAAGCGGATGGAGCTCGGCTGTTCTCAGTGGTGGCAGATGACAGAACAAGGAGCAATGGTCTCAAGTTGCAGTGGGGGAGGTCTAGGTTGGATATTAGGAAACACTATTTCACTAGGAGGGTGGTGAAGCACTGGAATGCGTTACCTAGGGAGGTGGTGGAGTCTCCTTCCTTGGAGGTTTTTAAGGCCCGGCTTGACAAAGCTCTGGCTGGGATGATTTAGTTGGGAATTGGTCCTGCTTTGAGCAGGGGGTTGGACTAGATGAGCTCCTGAGGTCCCTTCCAACCCTGATATTCTATGATTCTTCTATGATTCTACATGCTCAAAGCACTATATAGGCATTGTGTCACAACAGCCCTGAGGTAAGTATCTGTACCATGACTACCCCATTTCCCAGATGAAGAAACTGAGGCATCGAGAAACAAAGTGAATTGACCAAGCTCACCCAGTGAATCTGTTTGAAAACTACACAAGATGCTGGAGAAAAACCAAAAGCAATGACTGCTGTTGTGCAGCGTGAATAGAAGGAATCCAGCATGAGTTGGCTGGATTGAGGTAGGGAATCTATGAACGATAGGTGATCTAGCAATCTCGTGGATTATAAAATTGAGATTTTTCATAAAATGTGGCTTTTCTTAGCCCATCTGACTGAGGGAGATCAATCCAAAATGGAACAAATTCCTCTTGTTTATTTGGGTATCATCCTACACTGAGAATAGAAGCTGCAAAATCTGTTACCCTGGAAAAGGGTTAATCTCTTCCATACATTGTAGATTTTCTAGACCAATTTAAAAGGCACTCTTTTCCCCCTTGGCTTGCAGAGAGATAGTGGGGGGAGAGCAGCTGAATTCTGTCCGATAGCATTTGCATATGATTTCCAATTATTTGTAGCATGTCAAGGTAGTGCAGGAGGTGTTGAAATGTTCCCCCCCGCTGCGCTCTGAAAGGCTCCTGGTTGCTGTTCTGTGGGCTGGAAACTGGCTCTGACAAGCAGGCACATGACAGGTAACCTTTGGTTCCAGTACAAGAAAAGCTGCTTCTCCTGCTCTGGGGTTACCCTCCCTCCTTTCGGCTGACTTCCAGCAGCTTTATGGTCAGTCTTGGGAGAGCTTTACTAGCCCCTGGAGCCTCCTTCATTGCTGTCTTGAGTCCATTCCCCAGGGAAGTTGTGCTAGTGCTCTAAGATATAGGGTCATTGTCCCAGGACTTGAACCATTAATTGTCTAACTATGATGGGGCAACCCATACTGTGAGCTGAGAACTTAGCTTAAATAAAATATCTTGGAGCCATTTCACTTCCCTTTGGCAGCCTAGACAACGGCAAGCACAGAGAACTCTCCAGCCTGCCCCAGGGCTGCGCCAGGTGAGAGCACGAGGCACTGTGGCTCTCCAAAAGGCTGCAGGCTCGTTGTTTAGAGAGAGATTTTTAATCTTACTAAACGAACTCCTTGAGAGCTCCTGTCCTTCCTGCTAGGGAAGAACTTCAGTGGCTATTGCTGGAGTAGCGGCGCCCACCACAGGGGCTCACGCCGCCTTGTGTCAGGGACTTCATGAGAACAGGACTGAGCAATACTCAGTAAATCCTGGGCAGCCCCAGGGCAGGATCTGCCCTTTGCTCTCTAGAACCTCTAGAGCAACTCACCTCCTGCTGTGTTCTGACCTGGCTGCAGCTTCTGAAGCAGCCAGACTAGTACTAGAATAGCTTAGAATGACAGCGCTCGGCAGGTGAGGTCAGGAAGAGGTGGAGCCCTGGGGCTAGGTCCGAATCTGGCAGAACAGGCCAGGCTTCTCGCTAGCGATGGGTGGCAAGGGGTGCTCGTCACAGCCTGGGTTATCTGGGTTTCCAATTGCAGTGCAGGTCCAGGTGGCCACCAGAACTGTGGACTGTCTCCAGGGTGGGAGGGCGGATGGCTCACTGGAGGATAACTCTGTAGAGGCAGAGAGTTCCATGTACCTCACTCTCCCGACCAGCAGCACCCCTGTGCCTCTAGGACTAAGCTTCGGCCAGTGCTGATCTCACCAGGCCCCGGGAGCGCTGGGAGATGGGGTTATTTGTCTGATGCGAAGGGGATGTAAAGCTGCTGTCGCCTCGGTGCGGCTGGCACCTCAGTCCACACTGTTCATAATCTCCCCAAGTGGCTTCTCACAGCTGTTGGAGAGATAGAAGGGTCCTTGTGGGGCTCTATGGGTGGGGGCTCAGGAGATGTAGGAGCAGGTGCTCTTCATGGCCCCTGTGCAGATGGAGAGGAAGAAGCGACCTGATCTCAGTGCAATCCTGCTAGCCCCTGCCATGTTTCCAGGGACGACGGTGTTGAATGCTATGGAGAGGCTCACAAGGCATGGGGGTCTGCCCCCTCCTTTGAGCTCGCGCTAGAGTGGGCAGTAGTCAGCCCAGGAAAAGGGTGGTTTCTTGTGCGCCATACAGCTACATCCAGACTGACAATCTGACAAAAATGGCATTCAGGGTGATAACACCTGCTGATCTGTGCGAGGGCTCACGTGCCCCACGGGCTGCTAAACTGCGCTGGGCTCTTAGGGGCCTGCTAGTCTGTCGCTCCCGCCAGTGAGAAAGGCGCTTCCTAGATTGGAGAGTTCCCAGGCAGAGATTTCTGCAATGGCTGAGAAGGGGGAAATCACCTCAGACCTGTCCTACTTACTGTACTGCGGCTCCACTTTGGAGCCTAATTCCAGTGTAATCGGCAGTGCCACTACCTGCACCCACACGGCTCGCTCCCGAGCCATAGAGCGCTGCGGAAGGGCGGGTGGATGGAGGCTCCGTCCCTGGATAACCCCCCAAGATACAAAGTGGAGGAGAAGAGGGAGACGTCTGCAGGGCAAGAAAAGCAGTCTTCCTCTGCTGTGGACTTACGGGGGTGTAGCTCTGTAACGCAGGAAAATGGTCGCTGCCGTGGGCAACCCTCAAATAGCCTCTGGCCTTGCTGGGTCTACAAGCTAACGAGACCAATACAAGTTCTCCAAGGACTCAAAATGGGATTTGCCTTGGCACTTGTGCAAATTAGTGTCACTCTGCTCATGTTAGTGTGCCCCTGTGCGCATCCCTCATGAGAAGTGGTGGAGCCGGGAAGTCAAGGTCTCTACAAGAGAATAACCAGAAAGTATCCCTTTACCCTGGAGTGAGCTGGATACCCACCTGCAAGAAAATCTCACTATCCTCTCACTATTGAGGTGTGAGTCCCAGCCAAGCCTGGACACACAGTTCACTGTGGCTGCCTGGGCCCATGGGCTGAAACCCACCTGGCTGCTGTTGCCCAGGAGGTGCCGTGCAAATGAAACAATGGCCATAAAGCTGTTGCTGTCCTGGCCAGCCTGAGCCTGGCCTGGCATTCACCAGCTTTATCCCAGAGCCAGGAGTGGCTTCCCAGTTTGTGTGGTGACGTCCTGATGCTATGTCTTATGCATTCCTGACCCTACATGGTATCGGAATGCCAGTATATCTCCTCAGGCCAGGACATGCCGTAAAAACTGAGCAAAACCCAGCTTTACCTGAACGCAGGAACCCCTGGGCAAACGGTGGTGGGAAGAACAGGGGTTCGCTGGTATCCTGGCGTATCAGACATTTTGTCATTGGTCTGTGGTGCAGAGACCTGCACTGCTGGCACCCTGGCCACCTCAGCGCCAAAAGCACCCACCAAAATAAGCCACTTGCTTTCTCACGGGCAACATATCATTCTGCCAGGGGGAGGCAGGGGCTCCGCCCTTATCCTTACGCTCCTGGCAGGGCCGGCTCCAGGCACCAGCGCACCAAGCAGGTGCTTGGGGCGGCCAACGGAGAGGGGTGGCTCGTCCGGCTCTTCGGCGGTGGGTCCCTCAGTCCCTCTCGGAGGGAAGGACCTGCCGCTGAATTGCTGACAAAGAATAAAGCGGCGGCAGCAAAGTGCCGCCGATCGCGGCTACCCCCCACCCGCTTGGGGCAGCAAAAACGCTGGAGCCGGCCCTGGCTCCTGGAGCCTGGGGTGAGCCCCTCGTGGTGTGGGAAGAGGGCGGTTTAATACAACCATGCTATAGAGCTCAGCATTCTGGCCTCGGTGTGCAGATCCCGTGGCCTTCAGCAGAACTGCCCGTATGTCTGAGGGCAGATTCTGGCCCTTTGTTTGACACTCTAGGGAGCTGAGAAAACCGGTCCCCCTTGAGCCTGCCCAGCCCTCTTCCTGCCATGCCCAAGGACAGCCTCTCTTCTCTCTTCACTGTCACTGCTCATCTGGAATCACAGGGAAAGTCCCCTCCCTGGCTCGCCGCAGCACGGGCTCCAGGACGGAGTACTTGCCCTCCCACGCAGGACCTGTAGCAATGCCTGACTCACCCGTGCAGAGGATGTAAGGAATTAATGTGTGGCAGAGATACATGTTCTGCTGAAAGTCCCAGCTCATCCTAGTACAAGCTCCTGTGTGGGAGCTAATTTTAGCTCTTGTCTGTACAGTATATGCCATCAGCCCTGCGTCGTCAGTAGCTCACAGAGAGACAAGGAGAAGGCCCAGGCAGAAATTCCCCCCATTCCAACCCAGTTTACTAGAAAACCTGTCTCTGCTGGTTAATATCACCGTGATTAATACCTTGAAGTGATACGCAACGAGCTGACAGGGCAGAAAAGGGTACAGCTGACTTCATGTGCCTGTTTGCTGATGTCTGACCCTAGCTACTCTCCATCTTGTGTGTGTGGGAGATTCCACCTACTTGTGCGTGAGCAGACGTGTGAGAGACCCCATGCATCCTGTGTGCTGCATGTGTCAGGCGGCCAGCGGGGTGAGCGGGTGGGAGATTGCTGGGGGGACGGTAGTGCACGGGAAAATCCTGCTTTTCAAGCTGTGAGTGGTCAGCCTGTGCTGGAGCTCTGCTCTCCTGCAACAGCAAACCCACATGGTGACCCACAGCGCTCAGAGTGACACCGCGTTGGAAAGTACCAAAATCGCACTTACCCTTTCCAGGACAATCTCCTCATACTTAAACATGCCATCACTGCCGTTTACCTGGGGAAAGAGAGACAGTGTGTTACACCCCCAGCCAGCTCACAGAGATTCATCTCTTGCTTTAGACAGGTGCCGGCTTTCCCTTCAACATCTTAACAGGGCTGGATCTCCAGTTAGGCACAGCAGGCCCGTGCCTAGGGGCGCCGGCATTCTAGGGACGCCTTACCTCTCTAAAACTGTGTGTAGGGGGGGCGCTGAAGATGCTGTGCCTAGGGGCGCATAAGGTGTAAATCCAGCCCTGCATCTTACTATTGAGAATCAGGCCCCATATCTGTGGCTCTGAAGCTGAAAATCACAAACATAATCCCCTCCCTAAAATTAAGCCAAACACTTTTCTTTGGGCCTGATCCAAAGCCCAGAGTTCCTTTGTCCTCTTGGTTCTCTCTTCTGTGACTTTAATGGCAGCACATTTCAAACAACAAAAAAAGCATTTTTTTTTTGTTCTGCAGCATATAACTAACCCCATGGAACTCACTGCTGCAGTATATTATTGAGGTAAATAAAGTGGATTAATCAATTTTTAAAAAATGTATACATAACACTTAGCTTGCACCTTATACCTTCCAAATGCTTTACTAACATAAACTAGTTAATATGGTGGAGTAAATAATTCAGAGAGTAATTTATTCCACTAATTTAGCTGGTCAAAAGAGATGTTAGGAAGCATAGGGAGTGGGATGGAGACTGGAGAAAGTATTATAATGCCATTACATAAAACTGAATGGTACTCCCTCACCTGAACAGCGTGTGCAGTGCTGGTCACCCCACTCAGAAGGATACAGCAGAATTAGAGGGGCGGGGGGGGGGAGGGAGAGTTCAGAGAAGGATAGATTGGAAAGACTGCAGTTGTTTAGCTAGCCAGGAGACTAATAAGAGGTAACACGATAGAAGCATATAAAATAATAAATGGTCTAGAGAAGGAAGATTGGGAGCTTTTTGTTCTCCCTGTCTCCTAACAAAAGAACAAGGGGACATTCAATAAAACCAAAAGGGGGTAAATTCAAAACTGATACAAAGAAATACCTTTTCACACAATGTGTAATTAGACAGTGGAACTCATGGCCACAGGATGTTATTGAGACCAATAACCTCGTAAGGTTCATAAAGCAACTGGACATTTATATGGATCACAAGAATATCCAGAGTTGTTATTAATTAGAACAAAAAGTGTGGAAGGGATATTAGACTTCAAGTTTCAGGGCTAAGCCAGTATCTTACTATTAGAGACCAGAATGGGACCTGTGAGGGGACGAGTTTACCCCACATCTGTTACTGTGGGGTTCCTATGCTTTTCCTCTTAAGCGTCTGGTGCTGGTTGTTGTCAGAGATAAAACACTGGACTAGATGGACCTCGGGTCCGATTCAAACTGGCAATTCCTATGTTCCTAGACTCTTTTGTTGTTGTTGTTGTTGTTCAGAAATGGCCTGCGAGCAGTTCACATGCTTTTTGTTTTTTATTAGTTATTAATCGACAGCCCATAGATTGTGTGCAAGCAGCTTGCTGCAAATACTTCAGATCCAAAATCTGAGAGGTGCTGGTTATGTTTGTTTGATTTCACAGGTCACATTTTATTGATTCCGTTCCCTGATTGGATGAACATGAATAGTTGGGTTCAAGGTTAAAAATTCACACCCTGTGGCTATTCTCTCAGACGCCCCGTTTCTGTGACGTTCTTGCCAATAAACTTGCTCAACACAAGGTCCATGGAAAGCAAACACAAAAGGGATATGAATGCAGCCAAAACAAAATTACTGAAAGATGCAACCAAGTAGCCACAGGATTGTTCAGCAGGAGCTTCCCAGGTCTGCGATTTGACTGGAGTAAGAACAGCACGTGTTTCTAGAGCGACACACTCACCAGCATCCCGATGCACCTTATTAGCTCAGTTTTAAGGTAATAAAATTACTAAAATCTGAAACCCTGAATCATGAGCGTTAAGAGGCCGCGGTAAATGTTATTTACACAGGGAAGAAAACTTCACGTCATTCCTATTTCCTTCTGGGTTCATTTTCTTATCTGTCTTGTTTCAGATCCTCGTCACCACGTTCTGCCTAGTGTCTGGACCGTGGCAAGTTGAGAAGCATGAGCCCATGTGATGGTGGACAGGAGGAGAATGGCTGTGATGGCAGAAGGGGAAGGAGAAGGGTCTGGCTGCTGTCACCACTCAGTACTGCTCTAGCAGATAATGATTGTAATTGCCTGGTACCAGCCGTGCTGGAGCAGAAAGGAAGCAGGGGGTAATTTACTCTCACAGAGCTGCAGATTCACAGAAGCAAAACCTCATTTCCATTCGCTTGGCATCCTTTAAATCTCCTCCGTGGGGATGCTGCAGTGCTCATGGCTCATTCCCTGTGGCTGGCTCCTCCTGCTCGTGGTGCGACAAGGGAGTGAGGGTAAAACCTCCCTTCCACACCTCTAGTTCCTTTTAACGTAAGGGCTTTTCAGACATGTCCTGGGCAGTGCCTGGGAGGCTCCATCACTATCCCCCGACCTGCCATGTCTCACTCATTGGAAATAGGAATGGGTGCACCTCTTTTCTCGGGGGAGGAGGGTTTTGATTTGTTGCTGCTGGTTCTCGCAGTCCCATTGAGGGCTGGGAGTGTTCACATGCTTCAGGAAGACACTACAAGGCTCTCACCGTGTGGAGCAGAGACACCAGCTCGCTCCGGAGAGTCAGCAGTGGCAGGATGAAGTTAATGAAGTCAGGTTAGGTTACTTAGCACCAGCTGGAAAACTCTGCATGTTCCCACTACTGGGTGCAGCTGGGCTGCGGGGAACCTCTAGCAGCAGCAGTGCCTGCAGCAGCACCATTGTGGCTTTGAACTGTCCAGGAACAAGGCAATGAAGGGGGCACCGGGCTCCAATCACCTCTGCTCCTTTCACCGCATTCCTGGAGCCCAGCAGATGGTAACAGGACTCTGAGGAGTGGGGAGGCTGAGCAGGGAGCATGGATCTGTAGAGGCTTCTTTAGAAGAAGCTCAAATTGCTGGTGAGTGTCCTCCATTTCTTCTTCCAGTGGCCTCCGTACACAGCCACTTGTGGGAGCTTAGCAGGCAATGCAACCTCCCAGGATGGTGGGAGAAGGAGGACTAGTTGACGAGAGAGTGTAGAACCACTCTGCCATATTGGGCATGTGATCTAGATGCCACGTCTACTGAGTGGTGTCTTGTGACTGTGTGGATTGAGCTCCAAGGAGCACTCTACAGATCTCAACTACTGGGATACAGCTCAAAAAAGCCAGAGTTTGCCTTATCTCTGGCTGAAAGGGTTTGAGTCCCTCAGGTATAAGGGACTCTGGTGATAGTTCAGAGCCTGATCCACTTGGACAGGCACTGAGATGTAACGCCCTGGTCCTTGTGACTGTCCCCATAAAACAGAGAGAATCTTGGTGACTTTCTATGTTATTTTGACCCATTTAAATAAAAGACTAATGCCCTCTTAGCACCCACCAGCCTCCACTCCCTAGGGTGAGAGTAAAGTCTGGAAAAGATTACTGACAGAGTCACGGTTTGATTTGGGTGAAAGTCAGTTCCCACCCTGGGCACAAACTCTGGATAAAGAACGAAGGACCACTCTGTCCTGTGAAAGGGAGGTCAGCCCAAGGGCTTGCAGCTTATTAAGTCCCCTAGCTGCAGCAGTAGCTATACTAAAAGCTCCCTTGACAGAAAGATGGAAAAGGGAATATTTTCCCCTGGGTTCAAAGGGAGGCTGTGTGAGCGGAGTGAGGACAAGACTGCGGTCCCAGGTGGGAGGAGGGTCTCTTACCAAAACAGAATTTTGTCAGACCCTTCAGAAACCATTTTACCTCAATAGTAACACAACACCACACAGCTCTTCTACAGCCTCTTCCCCGCAGATCTCAAAGCGCTTCCCGGAGCAGCTCAGCCTCACTGTCCCCATCCTACGCACGAGAAGACAAGCACAGAGAGGGGAAGTGACTTGCCCAGGGTCACCCCGCAGGCCAGTGGAGAGCCCAGCTCGCCCAAGGCCCAGGCCAGTCCTCCGTCTCCTAGGCCACACTAGCACAGGGTGGCTGAATACCATTTTATGCTCTACTCGTACGTGAGAATCAGAGAAACCCAGGAGTGCTCTAAAGGAGGAGAGGGACAGACCCAGCGGTAAGAGGAGAAGGAAATAGTCCAGTATGGACTGAATAGAAGCCACAGATTAAACCATATTATTGATAGCTGTCCAAAGGGAGAATTTATTTAATTTGCAGGGATAGTAGGAACGAGCCGATTGCTTTTAGAACTGGATTAGAGCTGCCAAGTGCAGGGGCAGTGTAAGTGGATATGGCCATGCTGTAACACCCCCTGCTGGCCAAATATTGCACTGCAGGCGCTCCCCAAAATGTGTCGTCTCAGCTCTCCACACACTAGGCACTTCTGGAGAGGTCTTCCCCCTCCAGCCAAGGCACAACACAAGAAATCTCCAAAAAAGAAAGGTTCTTTCAGCCCACTTTCTAGGCACTATTCCCAGCCCTTCCTGCGCTACCTTTGACAGTCTCTGTCTTTCCCCCCTCTGGGCTAGAGCTCTAGCCCCAAGCGGTTTCCCCGGTGTACCCTTTCCGCTCAGACCCTGGCTCAGGGCCTTCCAGAGGAACACGTGATCAAGCCAGCCTTTCCAACAGCCACGTTGCCCTCACCTCGCTCAGCCCTTTCTAAGGCCCAGCTGTCCATCAGGTTATCACCTGCCTCTCCTCAGGCCCACCCCCTCAGGCTGGGAAACAGCTAATTCATTATGGCACAGATGTGGCTGGCCCCATCTCCCCTTAAAGGGGCAGTCATCCTGTGACAGGCAGTCAGAGTCCCACCGAATCCTTCAATGACCATTTACGTTGGTCCGGCTGATTCCTGCTCAGCTGGGCTTTGGTCTGTTTTGGGTATTGTCACGTCCTGCCAGACAGGAAGCCACAGGATAATTATGATGCACTATGGACCATTCCCAGAGAGCCACTGCTTCTCTGCAGAGTTGGCTGGAGAGGATCCTTCCCTGCCTGTTGACATCAAACACTGCTGTAGTGTTGTCGATGACCACTCGAGCCACACACCCTCAGAGATGGGGAAGGAAGGATTTGCTCTCAACTCCACTACACTGATAGGAAAGCTTTCTTCCCCGAGGTTCTAGTGACCATGAATCTTGGAGCCTTGACCATGAGTACTCGAACCACGAAGGGAGTTATCAGAAACTACTTCAAAATCCATTACAAGTTGGAAGTCAAATCCTACTGAGGAAAACAAAGGAATGTAAACTGGCAAGTCAAGTGTCAAAGTGTAATCAGGCAGCCCAAAAAAGAATGTGAAGAGCAACTAGCAAAAGACACGACAACTAACGGCAAAGAAATGTTTAAGTACAGAAGCAAGAAGTCTGCCAAACAATCAGTGGGTCACTGGACAATCGAGGTGCTAAAGGAGCACTCAAGGAAGACAAGGCCATTGTGGAGAAGCTAAATTAATTCTTTACATCGGTCTTCAAGGCTGAGGATGTGAGGGAGATTCCCACACCTGAGCCATTCTTTTTAGGTGACAAATCTGAGGAACTGTCCCAAATTGAGGTGTCAATACAGGAGGTTTTGGAACAAATTGATAAACTAAACAGTAATAAGTCACCAGGACCAGATGGTATCACCCAAGAGTTCTGAAGGAACTCAAATGTGAAATTACAAAACTGTGGCATGTAACCTATCACTAAAATCAGTTTCTGTACCAGATGACAGGAGGATCGCTATTGTGATATCAATTTTTTTTTAAAGATCCAGAAGCGATCCTGGCAGTTACAGGCTGTTAAGACTAACTTCAGTACGAGGCAAATTAGTTGAAACTACAGTAAAGATCAGAATTACAAGGCATACAGATGAACATGATTTGTTGGGGAAGAGTTAACATGGCTTTTGTAAAGGGAAATCATGCCTCACCTATTAGAATTGTTTGAGGAGGTCAACAAACATGTGGACAAAGGTGATACGGTGGATATAGTGTAGTAGTGGTATTGTATTGGACTTTCAGAAAGCCTTTGACAAGGTCCCTCACCAAAAGCTCTTAAGCAAAGTAAGCTGTCATGGGATAAGAGAGAAGGCTCTCTCATAGATCAGTAACTGGTTAAAAGACAGGAAACAAAGGGTAGGAATAAATGGTCAGTTTTCAGAATGGAGAGAGGTAAATAATGGTGTCCCCCAGGGTTCTGTACTGGGACCAGTGCTGTTCAGCATATTCATAAATGAGATGAAAAACAGGTAAACCTTGAGGTGGCAAAATTTGCAGATGATACAAAATTACTCAAGATAGTGAAGTCCAAATGAGATTGCAGAGTTACAAAGGGATCTCATAAAACTGGGTGACTGGACAACAAAATGGCACATGAAATTCAACATTAATAAATGCAAAGTAATGCACATTAGAAAACATAATCCCAATCATACATACAAAGTGATGGGGTCTAGCTTAGCTGTTACCACTCAAGAAAGAGAACTTGGAGTCATTGTGGATAGTTCTCTGGAAACATCCACTCAATGTATATACTGGCACTAGAAAAGGTTCAGAAAAGGGCAACTAAAATGATTAGGGGTTTGGAACGGGTCCCATATGAGGAGAGATTAAAGAGGCTAGGACTCTTCAGCTTGGAAAAGAGGAGACTAAGGGGGGATATGATAGAGGTATATAAAATCATGAGTGATGTGGAGAAAGTGGATAAGGAAAAGTTATTTACTTATTCCCATAATACAAGAACTAGGGGTCACCAAATGAAATTAATAGGCAGCAGGTTTAAAACAAATACAAGGAAGTTCTTCTTCACGCAGCGCACAGTCAACTTGTGGAACTCCTTGCCTGAAGAGGTTGTGAAGGCTAGGACTATAACAGCGTTTAAAAGAGAACTGGATAAATTCATGGTGGTTAAGTCCATTAATGGCTATTAGCCAGGATGGGTAAGGAATGTGTCCCTAGCCTCTGTTTGTCAGAGGATGGAGATGGATGGCAGGAGAGAGATCACTTGATCATTTCCTGTTGAGTTCACTCCCTCTGGGGCACCTGGCATTGGCCACTGTCAGTAGACAGGATACTGGGCTAGATGGACCTTTAGTCTGACCTGGTACGGCCGTTCTTATGTTCTAAGGGCCAATGTTGGCACAGGAACAAATGGATATAAACTGGCCATCAAGTTTAGGCCTGAAATTAGATAAAGGTTTCTAACTATTAGAAAAGTTCTGGAACAGCCTTCCAAAGGGAGCAGTGGAGGCCAAAAACCTAACTCGTTTCAAGACTGAGCTTGATAAGTTTATGGAGGGGATGGTACAGTGAGACTGCCTACAATGGTTTATGGTCCTTCCACAGCTGTTATTAGCAAATATCTTTGATAGCCAGAGAGGGAACACTAGATGGAGAAGGCTCTGAGTTACTACAGAGAATTCATTCCCAGGTGCCTGGCTGGTGGGTCTCATGCACGTGCTCAGGGTCTAACTGATTGCCATATTTGTGGGTGGGAAGGAATTTTTCCTCAGGTCAGAAGGGCAGAGACCCTGGGGGGGGGTTGCACTTTCTACTCCAGCGTGGGGCACGGTCACTAGTGTAAATGGTGGATTCTCTGTAACTTAAAGTCTTTAATGATTTGAGGACATCAGTATCTCAGCCAGAGGTTAGGGGTTTGATACAGGAGTGGGTGGGGGAGGTCTGTGGCCTGTGATGTGCAGGAGGTCAGACTAAATGATCACGCTGGTCCCTTCTGGCTGAAAGTCTGTGAGTCTACGAATAAGCAGGGCATACAAGTTATGAACAGACGCACACTGCTAGGCCCTGGCCTCCGCGACAGGGCACACAGCCCATCAGTGATCAGAGAGCCTGGTGCGCTGGGCCTGGGATCGGACCTGAGGCCTGAACCAGTAAGCAAAAAGCCAGGCTCTGAGCAAATGGCAGGCCCTGTCATACAGCAGATACTTGCTTACGAGTTTGCTGTCCGGCACACGAACTTGGCAGAGGCCTGGCAAGCGTCACTAAGACACAGGCACCCCTAAGTATCAGGTCTCCAAGTAAACACATTCCTGGGGATTGTACAGGAACACACCGTCCCCGAGCAAGACAAGGACGGGAGGACAGACTAATGGACAGAGATGTTTTATTCGAATCCACAGGTACCAGGTGTAAGGTGGTAACTGGTCACGACAGGAGTGTGGTACGTAAGTTGTTTGTAGCTATGTGTAAGAGAGAAGCCACAGGAGGACCAGCTTTGTCCGGCTGAAAGGGCAGCAGGAAGTTCCGCTGCTGATGGGAGTCAGGCATATATGTGTTAGCGTACCTGTAACCACTGAGCCGGGCGCTAGGACTGGACTTCGGTGACAATAAACCCGTCCGAGCCTTCGCCACCCAGCCGAGTCTGTGCTCTTCCTGAGTGAGGCTGCTGGGCCAGCTGTCAGCAGTGAGCGGGCGCAGCACTCGGCAGAACACCCACCTCTACATTGCAACAAAAGACCCGTGGCCCGGCTGCAGCTCGCCCGGATCAGCTGAGCTGCAGGGCTATAAAATTGCACTGTGGAGTCTGGGCTCGGACTGAAGCCAGCCTCGGAGACCCTGTGACGGGGAGAGGGTCTCAGAGCTCAGGCTCCAGCCCAAGCCCAAAGGTCTACACTGAAATCTGACAGCCCCGAAGCCCGAGCCACACGAGCCTGGGTCAGCTGACCCGCAGGGACAGGCGCCATGATAAAGGCAGCCCCTTACAGAGCGCGGTCTCAGGCCTGGTGCCAGGCAGAGGGGCCGGGAGCAGATACTCTTCTGCAGTGGATCTCACGGCTGTCAAAGCCTAGGAAGGTGTGAGCGGGGCAATAACAAAGAACAAACGACGCATGAGACTATGGTATCCTGGTAAAATGCAGGGGGGTGATCAAATCAGAGGTGAAACAGCCCATTATGTAAAGAAAGGGGCAGTGATCAGCACAAGTATACAGCCCAATAAAGAACACAGTCTCTTCCCTGGGCCTGGACCACCTGCTCCACCATCACCCACTCCAGCTTCCTGACTTCTGAGTTTCCTTCCTGCTGGCATTGCTTCAGTTTGCACTGGCAGAGCTGTGGGTAACAGAGGCCTGTATGGAACCGATACCACTATTCCCTTTACGGTTACAGGGACCAGGGCGGTGCCCCACCTGGGAATGGAAGACAAGACCTTCCCTCTTATTTTCCTGGTGCTTCGTTCACTCTAACATTAAACATCCCAAGCTGCAGGGCTCTCTCCCCTTCCCTGGGCCTCAGACATTTCACATTGACCCCGACTTACAGGGAACTATTGGGCTGACTCAATTCCATCCCATTCCTGCTCCTTGTTAGAAGTGAGCAAACAGTGCCAACA
The DNA here is from genome assembly GCF_028017835.1 of Emys orbicularis. Classification (NCBI taxonomy): domain Eukaryota; kingdom Metazoa; phylum Chordata; order Testudines; family Emydidae; genus Emys; species Emys orbicularis. The sequence goes on from NC_088691.1 coordinate 1,147,073, forward strand.
TTTTCCTTTACTTCAAACATGAATTTCAACGTAGATGAGTCCAGGGCTCTTTTGCATTCCCCTTCCCCCATCCTGTAATGCTCAAGCTTCCCTCGCCCTAATTCTGGCCCAACACACACTGGGAACGTCCCCATCATGCCTGGACGTGTGGATAGTCACCAAAAATGAATTTCAAATTTTAGCTTTGATTGCAATATCCAAACTTCATGCAACAGTATGTTGGTTAGTTGCATTAGGCAGCCAGCGGGGAACAGAAGATGCTCCATGTAACCTAACAAACCAACAACGCACATATTCCACAGTCTGAATATTGAATATCCAGCTATTCAGAGGGGGCGAAATCGGGCCCTGCACACTACCAGGCATTCCAACACTTTAAGTCTGCCTTCGACTGGCCCTCTGAACAGGGTGGATTTCACCCAGAAGAAATTATTTGCCCAGTTCTATATCCCCTAGCACCACATTACAGTATTCCTTTCCCTCCTCGGTTAGCATGCCACTGACTCTGTTGTCTACATGACACTGATTGAGGGCCAGATTCGTCCTGTACCATGATCAGTGGAACTGGAGTCAGAGGGCTATGTTCCCTGGAGGGCAGTTATGGAGGGGCCATCAGGAAAGCGTGTGTGAGAGGAGCTAGGCTGCAAGCAAGGCAGCCGCACCCACAGAGCAGTGCACAGGGTTTAATAAAGTCCCACTATTCAGCTTAATGTGCATCCAGCTTCCCTCTTCGCTAATGCAACCCCCGGGGCGGAGGGCAGTGGGGATGCCCTTCTCTGGTCAGGGGCTGCTGGTTCCACCCCCGGAGCAGTGATTACAACACACAAGCCCTGCCCCTGCCACTCCCCTTCTCACCCTCACCTGCCCCCAAATGCCCGCTACAGGGGGACCGCTGCATTCCCCAGAGGGGCCTCATCGGGTATGTCTACACTGCAGCTGAGTGTGTGTCTGACACTGGCGGTGGCTCAGGCTAGCCACCCAAGCTTGGACCCAGTGGTCAGGCGGGCTTGGACTTGGGCGCCACCACGTCCACACGGGTGCTTTTAGCCTGTTAGCTCAAGTAGAGCTAGTGCAAGGCTGTCTACCTGAGCTGGAAAGCTCTCTCCGAGCTCAGCGTAAACATTCCTCTAGGTCCCATAGCATGGGGATTCCCCCCGTTAACCTCGCTCCCTAACTCAATCCCTCTCTAATCAGCTTTGCTGCTCCTCTCTGAGGGCTTGTCTTCATATACAGAGCTATGGCGGCAGTGGAGCACTTCCAGGAAGACAGGAGAGCGTCTCCTGTCGGCGTAGTTAATCCTCCGCCCCGAGAGGCGGGAGCTCAGGAGGGAAGAAGCTCTCCCCGCAACATAGCGCTGTCTGTGTAGAGGGTCTGTGTAGGGGGTAACTATGTCGCGCATTGGGGTGGATTTTTCACACCACTGAGCGACATCGTTCTACGATACAGACTTATATCAGTACACCTGGCCTGAGTTCACTTCAGTTTGTCAGTATCTGTCAGACACCACTCTCCGGGTGCAATCACACCACAGGCATGCAGGGAGGGACTACTTCTTCTCCTTGTCCCAGGATGTGATGCAGCTGCATATTCAGACCAAACGTTTGCTGGCCTCCTGAATTGCCAGCTCATGTGTTTATTTTCACTCCTCAGTCTCTTTCAGCTTTACAGGTTCCCAGGAGATAGGCCTCCTGGGTTATTGTTCTGCCCTGACGTGCTGTGCAATGCAGGCATACTGCACTGTGCTTCAGCTTCCCCCTATGTAAGATGGGGATTCGCCAGCCCTGACAAGTCTTAAATCAAGGTCGGACCTTCTTCTAAAAGCTCTGCTCTAGGAATTTGTTTGGGGCAGTTCTGTGGCTTGTGCTATAGAGGAGGTCAGACTGGGTGATCACGGTGTCCCTTCTGGCCTTGGAATCTATGGAAATGCAGATAGTGATATTTACTGATGAAACAAGCATGTTGGAAGGCTTAGTTAATTGTTCCCAGGGATCTATCCTGATCAGCAGTCAGGTGGAGGGGAAAAAAGTTGTGGTACTTTCCCAAGGTCCTCCCACAAATTAAGCCCTGCCTCTTTGAGAAACTCACGTGGGATTGTGTAATTTTTCAGAATATGCTCATCCCTCTCTTGCATGTTTTGATCAGCAGTCACATAGTTAACAATGGGGACATTTAAATGATAGTCACAGGGCCAGAGTGAGCTAAACGGGACAGCACCTTCCTTCCAGAGCCATTGCAGGCTGTCTGCACACTCTGGCAGGCATCGCCTGGTCAGTTTACACTTGGATCACAATTTGCAAGGTTTTCTCAGTAATTACCAGAGCTGGAGGCTCAGTTTTGTAAAACGGATGTTCAGATTTAGGAGCAGATGGAGACTCTTAAAAAAAGACAAGTACCAGCTCCCCAAGCTACAATGAGCCAGCCCATTTCAACCCCAAATCCTGATCGGCAGCACTTGGCTGCTCTTCCCGTCCTTGGCCTCTTCTGAGCAAGGGAGTGAAACTGTAAGTTCTTATCCCAAATTGTGTAGTCATTTTTTGATGTGGGCAATTATCTAGATTGAAAAGATCAACCTCATTTCAGAGCAGTCAGGTAACGATGCTTTCTACTAGGGGCTTGGCTAAAATGCTGCAGTGACACCGCTGTCCTGTTGCAGCTGAGCGGCTGTAGCGCTTCAGTGAAGATCCCCCTATGCGGACAGCAGGGGTTCTCCTGTTGGCATAGGTAATGCACCTCCTCAAGAGATGGTAGCTGGGTCGATGGGAGAATTCTCCTGTCAATCTCACACTGTCTACACCAGGGGTTAGGTTGGTTTAACTGCATGGCCCTGGGGGTGGATTTTTCACACCCCTGAGAGATGTAGTTATACTGACCTCATTTAATAGCGGACCAGGTCTGAGTCTGGAAGTCTGAATCCAATGAAGCATGTGGCCAGAATGAATTTTTCTGTTTTGAGGCCAAAACCAGGATATTTAGAATTGCCACTAATCAGACACCTGTCTGTCTCTGTAACTTGAGATGTGGTGAATGTTGGCACATGAAAACACTCATTGAGGAAATTAACATGCTATAAACACAAGTCATTTTAGTATCACATAGGGCAACTTTGCAGTGTTTTTACACAAAGCACAGGGAGTGGCTTTCTGTCAATGGTGGCATGTACAGAGTCTAACCAGTGATCAAAAACAGCCTGCCTCTAACCCTGTTTCTAAACAGAATGTGAGCTGCTGTCTGCCCCATATTCCCTGTAACACACGGGGGGTGCTTAAACCAATCCCCGGGGCAGCCATGAACAGCCATGCCACGCCCTCGAGATCTGCCCTTCCTTACAATGCTGCTGGGACAGGATACAATTTTCCAGGTGTAGGGTTTTTGCTTTGGTTTGGTTTGAAGTGGGAGGGGAGAACTAAGGACCAGCACACAAGCCTGCCTGGATGCTGAAGGATGCCTTATCCCCCATCAGTCTATTGTGGAAGAGGTAGGTTTGTGGCCTGAGCCATCCAGAATTTGCCGTCTGAAACAGAGGGGTACAAAGATTGAAGAATTCAGAAAAGGGCCTTTACGTACCCCAAGTGATCCTTCCCGGAACTGAGACCAGCAGGGGGGATCCCTGGGACAAGAGTATTTATAGTAACCCCCAGAGCAGAGGAGGGGGCATATCGGGGGTTAGCAAGGGGACCCGTACGGTGTGAGCCTGCAGATGGCAGGGGGTCCCACAGACAACAGACTGTATTGTCTCTTGCCTGTTCTTTGACACTATACTTCCTGCTGTGTTACCAAAACCTAGTGACTCATTTTCAGTCATGTCCACTTTTATCCTACATGTTTTCCACACCATGGTTGACACTGTACATAGCGCAGATAAATAATACATGCTCGCCTTCCTTCACTGCTCCAGCAAGGGCCTGCCGCGCTCATTCAGCGCCGAGTGCCACCGGGCAGTCATCATGGGCCCGTGTGTTTGCTCTTCCCGAGCTGGGACAACAGGAGAGTGTTTGAATCGTAGCCCTACTCCTCTGAGACAAGTCACAGAGGCTGAGCTGCTGGATGTACTCCTGGGGTACGTCTACACAGCAAAGAAAACCCGTGGCTGGCCTGCACCAGCTGACATGGGCTCGCAGGGCTCGGGCTGTTTCATTGCTGTGTAGACTTCCGGGCTTGGGCTCAAGTCTGAGCTCTGGGAGCCTCCCACCTCGCAGGGTCCTAGAGCCTGAGCCTGGACATCGACACAGCAATGAAACAGCTCCGCAGGCCGAGCCAGCTGGCATGGGCCAGCCCCGGGTTTTTCTTTGCTGTGTAGACAGACCCTTGGCTGCCTATTACAAGTCTGTGATGGTGTCATGAAGGTGAGCATGGAACGGCCGTATGAGTGTGGTAACTAGGGCTGGACACCATGACTGCAGCAAGGTTTGCCGGTGGACGCTCAGTAGGCAAAACGTGAGGGCTTTACCCATTGGCAGCAATGTGTCTGGCTATCCAGCCTCACAACACAAGTTCAAAGAGGCCGTGGCAAAATCAGCAGTGCCCATGCGGCATACAGTGCTCTGCTGCGTCCGCTCCTGGCTGACCATCCTCAGAGTTAGGAGTTCCCCAACTCCTGCTCAGTGTGGACCACATCTTAACAAAGAGATTGTCTTGTAGCCACCGCTGCTCCAGTCAGTCACACTCCGGTACCATCTTTGTGGCTACTGCAGGGCAATTGGAACAGTACCAGTATTTCAGGTACTGTATTTATAGCTGTCTTCTCGTGTAAACAAGGAGCAGCAGCTAGCAACATGTGACCCACCAGCTCTCTGCAGGGTACCCGGCAAGTGCTCCATGGGCCATAGTCTGGGTCTGACAACCACCAGAAGAAGATGGCAATGCTCTGGAGTTGCTTTTCATGCTGATTTCTTGGAATGGCCATCAAAGATTTTGTATCATCTGAGAACAAAGGGAGGTTTCCTCAGTCCCCGGGGCACCTCTGACACACTCAGCACCGTCTACAGGGCAGATATGCTTTTTATAACCCACACTCTGTGCTGGGTAAAAAACCCCTATATGTGAAAATCTATTATGCTAATGCACAAAAACCCCCAACCCCCTGGCAGGGGAGTTCTGACCCTATACAGGGTGCATGGACTGTGTCTTAGCACAGAGTCCCCTACGCACACTGAACCCACTGGCTACAGTCCGTGTTGAACGATACTTCTCTTTGGAGACGTTCTTCCAGAGGGGACTTGGGTTACACTGGAAGGACATTGCTGTCTGGGTGGCGTTTGGCGCCAGTGGCTCTCTCTGCAGGATTACGGACAGGCTGCAGGGGCCTGTGAGAGGACGTCTGGAAGCCATTGATGGAGCATGTGCAGAAAGTGGATTCGGATTCACAGGTAGGTATTTACTTGTGCACAGAACTGGCCCACGAGGGGGATTACCCTCCAAGGGATTCTTTCATTACGGTGCTCAGCTTGTAGGGCGATAAGCGTGGGATAAAAACCCACACAGAGCAGAATTTAACGCACTGGGGAATTGCATCTGGAGCGCTGGGCTCTGTTAGATTCAATGCTGTGGTGGATGCTGGGTTCTCTACAAAACCCGGAGATCCCTGCCCCAAATGCTGCCAGTTGAAGGTGATAAGACAAAATGCACCAGGTCTCTAAACCCAAGGCCTCCCCTGGATTTACAGCCAGTAAGATCCACACAATAGCAACCCAGACACAGCCACGTGTGGCCCTTGATTTTGGTGTCCGTAGCCCTGGGTACAGCTGATTTTCTGGACACATTTATGGGTGCCTGGATCAGACCCCCGGGATCAGCCTCTAGAGATGATTGGGATAATTTGCCAGCTGTCTCCATGGTGATTAGTGTGCTCTAATAATCTAATCAAACCCACCAGAACAGGGCAGTAGGAATAGACCTCAAATCACAGAGAGGCAAGACAGGGCTCCCAGCCAAGGAGCTGGGAGTGGGGGAGGAGGACAGAGACAGTAAGCTACCAAGATGGAGGGAGAGGGAGTAGAAGGAAACAAGACAAAGAGAAGGAAGAAAAGTGAGGGGCTATCTTGAGCCTCTAAGGCCCAGCTTGCGCTTCTGGAGAACTGGGGCTCAGGCAGGGACTCAGTCCCAGGGAGGCTGGAGCCGCTGTCTCCATGTATGGGTCTGTGTGGAGTTGGGGGGCCAGGGCCAAGGCCCCCCGGAGGAGCCCATGGCCAAGGCCCCCTGGAGGAGCCCAGTATTGGTTGTGATGTCAGTCTCACAGGTCCTTGTGATCCCTGCGTGCAAAGCTGGATGCAGGGACATGGAGAGAGGGGGAACTGCCTGCACCCTCTGCCTTCATTGCCCATCTGCACGGGGCCCGGCACAGCTGAGCCAGGGGCTGGCGCTGGTGAGGGAGGAAGAACAAGAGGATGGTGGCCAAAGTGGAAAGAGAGAGAACCAAGTGGCAAGAGGGAGAGTCTCACTCACTGCCTTGTTGAGCTCCAGGCAACAGGCAGAGGAGACAAACCCGGAACAAAAAGGAGCTTTTAATCCCAAACTGCCTTCGGCCTGCTCAGGGCAAAGCCCGTGCTGTCCCCCTGCTGGATGCCTGCCCCAGGGCTCCTGTTCCCTTCTAGAAAACAGGTTCCTCTTTCAGACTTACTGGTAAAATGGCATCAGCAAATGGGATCCAGATGGCCCCGGGCTCCGACCAGCTGGGCAAGGCTGGCTCTTTCTGCGGCACTGGGAGGAGCCCGGCTCACCTGGGGGCATGATTCGATTATGAAGACTGGAAAGGGAGCACAACGCCAGCCATTCGGACAGTGAGCTCTGCAGGGCAGGGACTGGCTCTGACTCTAGGTCTGCAGAGCTGCTCTAGATCGTCAGCACATGTTCAGATTTAAACCCTGCTCTCTGCTCTGAGCGGGTCGTAGAGAACCTTTCACCGCAGCCATCAGCGTCCCAGACTGCAGGGAAGCATGGGGTGATGCCCCTACATCGGGACTCTGCGTCAACGCATATTGGAGCAAGCTGGTGCTGAGAGCAAGGCCAGATCTTGGCAGCTCAGCAGGGTCAGACGCACGAGCTAGCCACGCAGCCAGCAGGGAGGGAGAGGAGACACGCCCAGGCGGGAGAGGAGATGGTGCTGGAGGTAGCCCTGGGCTGAGATTTAAGACAAAGGTAAGTGGATGCATCAAGTAGTGCGGAGGATTCAGTTGCTGTTTCCCCTCCCTCCGACTCAGCACTGACCTACCCACCAGCCTGGTGCTGGCCCGCCCTGGGCTGCGTGCGGAACTGGCATTTGTGTCACATCGAAAATGCTTGGCCACAGAGGTGCCACCTGGGGACTACTGACCCCGTGTGCAATACTCCGTCCTGAGACAGAGGACCAGCAAAGCCCGGCACAAGGCAGCTCCAAAGCTGCCCCCCGGGTTCAAGAGGAGGGTGGCTGCCATGTGCTGCCTCCTAAGAGAAATAGGTGCAGCTGGCAGAGGCCTGGCACACTGTCAGTGCGTCTCTCAGCGGGGTAAAGTCGGAGTGCCCCAGGGCTATGCAGCCAGCGCTGCAGGAACCACTATTCATCCCAGCCGCTGTCCACTGTGCTTCCTCTCTGCCCTGGGCAGGGACACTGCTAAGGGTCTGGCCAAACCCATCCGCTGAACGGCGGGGGCAGGGCTGAAGTGGGTCTCATGGGTCACCAGGTTAAAACCCCTGTCCAGTAAGATTAGCCTCTCTGGTTCCCCCACCCCCAAGTATATGTTCCCTTCCCCGGAATCCGCCCCCAGAGTCCATTCCCCACTCTCTCCCCCACCCTGCCTTCCTGCTGCTAACACCCTCTGCACGATCTCCACGGAGACGGCTTCCTTGCTTTCCGCCTGGGGGCTGGTGAATTTGCCAATCGCTCTGATCAGAGCTTTGCTTTCAGGTAATAGCTCCCCTAGTGATGCTGAGAAACGCCACATGGGGTGGATGGACAGAAGCAGCACTAAAATGGCCTTCCCTCGGCAAAGGGGCTGGGAACAGCTGGTGTGAGGTGTGAGCAGAGGAGCAGCTCTAGAGAGGCCAGTTCCCCCTCCGCCCCCCCGGATAACAGCCATGCTAGGATGGAGCAGTATCCCCAGGGCCCAGGCAGGCAGGGGACCCCGGGGAGCGGTATCCCCAGGGCCCAGGCAGGCAGGGGACCCCGGGGAGCGGTATCCCCAGGGCCCAGGCAGGCAGGGGTTCCCGGGGAGCGGTATCCCCAGGGCCCAGCCAGGCAGGGGATCCCGGGGAGCGGTATCCCCAGGGCCCAGGCAGGCAGGGTTAACGTGTTATTTCTATAGAAAAAAATGAAAATCCAAGCAGGAGACTTACAGAGATCCCTGGTTCCAAGGAGTCCGTGTTCACGATAATGGGAGCAGGGTTAGCCTGTTAGAGAGATGGAGACAAAACCCAGAGTATCACACCGCTGAGCTATGGGTCCCCATGCTCCAAGCCACCCAGCCACCCTCTCCAAGACCTGCCCACCAGACACACAATCACACGGCACTTAACAGAAGAGCAAGACATGAAAATAAGGCAGTGTTCTCTGGCACTCTCCCTCCACCACCCCATGCTCTCAGATACCCCACCCAGGCTGCCTCTCTCTTTGGGCAATAGAGACCTGGCAAGATTCTCACAGGCTTTCCAGGTGCCGCATCCAGTCCAGTAGCGTTCCAGTCCCTGGGGAGCCCAGGTGCTGTGGCACAGGAAGGGAAGGAAACAGATCCCACCCCTAGCCTCTATCCCAGCTCCAGAGCAGATTGTACCTGAATCCCCGGCGACTGGGAGCCTGGCCGCTGGGGAGAGGGAAAAAAGGTACTTCCAGCCGATGTGGAGCGGCACCAGTGGAAGGAACTGGGAACTGCCAAGTTCCAGTCCCCATTCTGCAGCAGATGCACCCTGTGACCGTGGGTGAGTCCCTTCTCTTCCCCTCATGGAGGGGCTGTGAGAATGAACTCAGTAATATGTGCACAGCACACAGGAGCACACAGCCTGGCCAACGTGCTCAGGGGAGTGGCAACTGCAGAAACTCTGGTGTCAATATTCGTTTCACAACTTGCAATCTGGCCTGTTAAGGGCGTGTGGGCCTCTAATCCAGACCCACGGGTTCCCGTGTAGCCCTCAGACCCAGGCACCACTGGACAGCTCACCCAGAACTACTGGAAGTGAGGGGCTAGCAGAACTCTCCCCCTCCCACAAGGATCCTGACTGGGGACAGTGACTGGCCTGACCATACCACATTAGTCAGAAGGAGGCCCAGGAAGTTGTCTGAGCAATGGAGAGACTTTCTGACTGGCTGCTGCACTGCGCCTGACTCTTGTTTGAGCCTTGGTTTCCGATTCTGGCTCTGACCATTTGGCCTGACCACTCCTGCTCCGAGCACTGGGCCAGTCTGTCCATGTCCCAGTCCTGACACTGCCTCCCTGGGTTTTCAGCTTCCTTTGAACAGCCAACCAGCTGCTGCACTACCAGTAATCAGCTGGCCTCTCTGACCCAGCACCTCGAAGATGAACACCGTGGAGTGCCCCGGGATGGGCCATGGCAGTCAATGATTTGCAGACAATGGAGAGGAGCTTCCATTTCCTCAAGCCACTTGAGCTCTCCGTACCTCCTCCAGGGCACCATGTATACACCCCCCCAAAGCACCTCCTGCCCCGGCACTCGACAGCTCTCCTCCCAAAGCACCACACGGACTCTCCCCCAGATGGCCCAGGAATGTCTCTCCGCCCCTTGGCACCAGGTGGATTTCCTCCCTCCCCACACTCTGGGCTGTTCCCTGTTAGCGTAGCTGATCTGTGACCTCGAGGCTGATACTCGGTGCCTTTCCAGGCATTAGGGATCCTCTCTGCCCTAGACAACGAGCTTCTCCAGTCGCTGCAGCTCCCCTCCCTGGTCTCCTCTGCTTCTGGCGCTGTGTTTGACAGAGGAGAGCTACACGTGTGCTGGAGGAAGGAGGCGGAGCAGGACTGAGTGCTCCTGAGGCCAGGTGAGAGGGAGGGCGGTGACGAGAGGTAGCCACAGGTGCGGGAATGTCTTTGTGTATCAATGACCTGGAGCATAGGCAGGCAGGGAAGCACATTTCCTGACACAAGGTCAGGCCGGAATGAGAATGGAGGCCGGGAAAGGACTGGTCCAGGCCCTGAGGATGGGAGAGGGATACAGCGATCACCCAATGGCAGAAGGTGAGCAGCAAGGCGAGAGAGCCGGGCGAGGAGTACTGCAGAGGTGGAGAAGAGCATGTGATAAAGCCCCAACGGCTTGTGTGATTAGAGAGTGAGAGCTGTACTGAGAGATTCAAACGTTCCATCGGGTGCTTTCCATCCCCTCGAGACACATGAGGCACTAGCTTTTTTGTGCTTTGGGTCTCAGGGACTCACCATCTTCCAGCCCTTTGCTTGGGCTCAGAGTCTGGAACGAGTGCAGGTGAGACACAAAGAGTGAAAATGGGACAAATCACATGACACAGTTATTGAGGTATCAGCTGTAGGTCCATTCACGGGACCTGCCGCCCCAGCCCTGGTGCTGAGTCTATGTTCAGCCCTGCTGGGGAGCTGTCCAGCAAGAGACCCTCCTGAAGGACAGCACCCAGGCACAACCTGCTACTGCCCCGGGGCTCCTCCTCCCCACAAACCGGTCTAGAGAGAAATGCAAGAATCAAAGAACTGAGCGGCAGGAGGCACCGAGCGTATCCTGGCCACTGCAGGCCCTCTGCAGCTCTGGGAATACACACGTACAATTGTCCCAAACACCTAGTAAACAATGAACACGGCTTCACCTGGGCAAAACCATTATGCCCATTAATTGGTTGAGACACTGAAATCTGTCCCATGGCTGAGCAAAATGATCTAGAGACAGAATCATGCCCTGAAACTCAGGGATCAAAGGCTGGCTCCTTAACTCACTATTTCTCTCCACAGTCAGGGCTGATGTGGAGACAGCATGCTCCCCCCCCCCCTGAAATGATGCATCACTTGAATTGCCATCGCCGGCCATAACTGTCCACCACAGGGTTTTGTCCTTTGAAGCATCTTGCTAGATGGTCTGATTTGGTGAGGCAGCTCCTTCCTTAGAGGTTTTTAAGGCCAGGCTTGACGAAGCCCTGGCTGGGATGATTTAGTTGGGGATTGGTTCTGCTTTGAGCAGGAGGTTGGACTAGATACCTCCTGAGGTCCCTTCCAACCCTGATATTCTATGATTCCTTTGTTCCAGCCACAAGCAGCGCTGATGTGTTCCCAAGAGAGCCACATTCAGCCCTCTGCCACCAGGAAGACGCTGGGTTGACTAGGCTTGCAAGGCAGTAAAGGGGAATATCTCACAAGATCACTCACCCTCCAGCACAAGAGACATTTTACAGAAGTACGATTAGAAACTTCCTCCGCACATTTGTGCCCCCCCAGGCCTCCTCCCTTCCTGACACTCACCTCAAGCACAGAAGAACAAAGCTCCTGTACCAGATTCCCCTCCCTCTGCCTCTTCCAACACAGCTCCTAACCAGCTGTGCTCTACCTGCTGCTGCTTGGTAACCTCCTCCTCCTCACTCCCCACAAACAGCGTTCTCAAGGATGCGCCTCCTTCCGCTCCACTTCTGCCAAGCAGGTTCAATAAGAACAGATGTTATCTTCCACCATAATTAATAAAAGTATTCAAAATAATGAATGGCCTAGAGAAGGAAGATTGGGAACCCATTTTCATACCATCTATAGTAGTGGTTTTCAACCTATTTATTATTGTGGGCCAGGAGGCAGCCCCAACCCTGGACCCCTGCCCTGTGGGGCCAGCCAGTGACCCCGACCCTGGACTGTGTGGGGCCGGGCAGCAGCCCCGGACCCCAGACCCTCACTGTGGGGGGCTGGGCAACTACCCCGGACCCTGTGGGGATGGCTGGCGACCCTGATCCCAGACCCCATAGGGCCGGCTGGCAGCCCCAGACCCCAGACCATGCGGGGCTGGGTGGCAGCTGTAGACCCCAGACCATGCAGGGCTGGGTGGCAGCTCTGGACCCCCACTGCACAGGCACCCAGGAACTTGGACCCCACCACATGGCCTGGTGGCTGTTAGCACACAGCTGGGCTGCAGCTGTGTGCTAACTGGGCTGCATGCGGCCCACGGGCTGAGAACTGCTGATCTATAGTCTCCCTTTCTCATAAAAGAAAGACACGTGCAAAGTACTACCTTTAGGAAGGAAAAATCAAATACACCAATATACAGTGGTGACTAGCTGGCTAGGCAGCCTGTGACGAAGCAGAGCGACTGCCAGCCAGCACAGCAGGGGATTAAAGAGATACTCTGCTCTGCCCCTGCCCAGCTAGCCCTGTTATACCGCCAGCTATGCCAGGCCTGGAGGGGGAGAAAAGGAGAGAGCTGAGCTCAGTTCAGGGCTGACTGGCGCAGGGGCAGGAGCAAGCCACCTCTCTAAGTGAGGGGAAGGATCACTAACCTGCCCACCCAGGCAGCCACCAGGGAGGAAGCCCTGTGCCCCCAGCCATGGGAAACTCTGGAGGAGACCCAGGAACCTCCAGCTCCAAAGGCAACTGAGTGGGTGAAGCCCAGTGATATTGTGGGGCTTGGCCTCACCATTGGCAGAGCCTGGGACCATGATGAGGTGCCACTCCAGACCCAAGGGCAGGAGCCTGCAGGAACAGGCCATCCAGGAAGTAGCCCAGGGCAGTGAATTTAGACTCCCTGCCGGGAGGGGTAACAAACACAGGAACCTGGGTTGGGACCCAGGGGAGAGGGAGGGCCTAGGACTCTCTCCAGCTCCCCACCAGCCTTAGAGACTGAGGCCCCACAACCAAGTAGGGAGTTGGGAGCCGTGCACTCTAAGCACCAGGCCGTCCATCCCTCCAGGCTGGCTATTACACAGCCGTACTGCAGGAAAGTAACGGGGGGGTTTACAGCAGATCAAAGTGAAAACGAGTCAACAATGTAATTCTGGTGCAGAAAAGGCAAATGAAATTATGGGATGTTGTAATAGTCCGGTGCGGGGGGGGTCGTGGCCTCTTAGGGCCCGTCGGGCGCCAGGCCGCTTCACTACACGGCCACGTCAGACCTCGCGTTGGGGAGGTCTAGGGGTTCCGCCCCTTAGGCGGGGGCTAACCAAGCGGCTCCCTGCCGCTGCAAGGAGCCCCGGTCCTCAGTCTGGGCTGGGCAGCGAACTAGTCCCAGGCTCCGGTTCCTGTAGCCGGAGCTGGGGACTTGTTACGTCAATAAAGCCCGGATGCTAGCTCAGGGCGGGGCAATCCCCGGGGTTCAAAGGGGCTCAGCTCCTTGCGGGAGGAGCTGAGCACGAACAAAGTCAGTACGCCCAGGCCCTCAGTCGGGGCGGGCAACAAACAATGGTCCAAAGGGGCTCAGGTCCTTGCAACCGGAGCTGAGCGCTAACAAGCTCAGGAAGCCCAGGCCCTTAGTCAGGGCGGGGCGACAAATACTAGTTCAGGGGAGCTCAGGTCCTTGCAGCCGGAGCTGAGCACAACAAAGTCAATCAGCCCAGTCCCTTAGCCAGGGAGTGAGCAGGCAAATAACGGCAACCCAGGCCCTAGGGCAGGGCGGGGCAGCAAACGGCAGTTCTAGGCTCAGGCCCTCAGGGAGGGGCTGAGCAAGCACACAGTCAGTAATTCTGCCCAGGCCCTCAATCAGGGCGGGGCAGCAAACAGTCAGTCTAAACTCAGGCCCTTAGGTAGGGCTGAGCAACAGAGTCAGTAGTCTAAGCCCAGGCCCTCAGTCAGGGCGGGGCAGCACAACAACAGTTCTAGGCTCAGGCCTTCAGGGAGGGGCTGAGCAAACACACACGCAGTTCAGGGCTCAGGCCCTCAGGCAGGGAGGAGGAGAGACTGCCACCCGGCGTGGGGGTGGCAGGGGGGAACACAGGCCCACCCACTCCACTGTGTTCCAGCCCGGGGCCCTATCCGCAGCAGTCCGTCTGCCGCGGGGTCAGTGGGGATCCTGCCCGCAACACACTGACATAGGCTCGGGGTCTGCTATCCCCGGGCTACTTCCCATCTCCTCCTCCTCCATGGGTACCTGCTCCTCGCTGGGCTCGGCAGCGGGGTCCCACACCATGGGCTCCTCGGGTTGCTGGGGGTTGTCTAGGTCGGGCCGCTCCTCCGGTCTCGGGTCCGGCTCAGGTCCGGGTGGCTCCTCGGGGTACCGTGCTCGGGGTAGGCTCGGCCAGTCCACCTCGGGGTACCTTCCTTGGGGCAGTCTCGGTCGGTCCGCCTCGGGGTACCGCGCTCGGGGCAGGCTCGGCCAGTCCACCTCGGGGTACCTTCCTTGGGGCAGTCTCGGTCGGTCCGCCTCGGGGTACCGTGCTCGGGGCAGGCTCGGCCAGTCCACCTCGGGGTACCTGCCAAGCGGGAGGTTTGAGCGGCGCTGGGTGTTAGAGTGCCTGGGTCTGGGGAGGCTCGGCCCGTCTGCGTCCAGGTACCGGGCTCGGGGTAGGCTCCGTCTCGCAGGAGCTCGGGCCGGAACGTCTGTCCTCTCTGGCCGCTCGGCTCCAACTGAGTGTTGGGGCCGGGCTTTTATACTTCCTGTCCCGCCCCTTGACTTCCGGGGGGCGGGAACAGGTGGTGGTAGCTCCGCCCACTTGAGTGGCGGCTCTGGCTCTTCCCCCTCTGGGGTTGGCTCCGCCCACCTGGGTGGCTGTTCTGGCTCCTCCGTCTCAGGGGCCGTCGGGAGCCAGGCCGCTTCACTACAGATGTATTAACAGACGTCTCGTATGTAAGGCCTGGGAGGTAATTGTTCCACTCTACGCAGCACCAGTGAGGCCTCAGCTGGAGTACTCTGTCCAGTTTTGGGCAACACATGTTAAGAAAGATGTGGACAAACTTGAGTGAGTCCAGAAAAGAGCAACAAAAATGATAAAATGTTTAGAAGCCCTGACCTGTGAGGAAAAGTTGAAAGAATTCGACATGTATATTCTAGAGAAGAGAAGACTGAGGACATGATAAGAGTCTTCAAATATGTTCAGGGTTGTTACAAAGAGGACAGTGATCAATTATTCTCTATGTCCACTGGGGGTAGGGCAAGAAGGAATCTGCTCAATTTGCAGCAAGGGAGATTTAAGTTTGAATTAGGAAAAACTTTCACAAGTTATCTAGGCAGGTTGTGGAATTCCCATCGCTGGAATTTTTAAGAAAGGGGTAGGCAAGAACTTGTCAGGGATGGTCTAGGTATACTTAATCCTGCTTCAGCGCAGGGGGTTGGACTAGAGGACTTCTTGAGGTCCCTTCCAGCCCTACATTTCTGTGGCTCTATAACAGAAGAACAAGAGGACACTCAATGACATTAGAAAAGTGGCAAACTAAGACAAGGAAATACTTTCCACACAGTGCACAATCATATGGAACTCATTGTCACAAGGTAGCACCGAGGCTAAGAGTTTAGCAGAATTCCAAAAATATTGCATG
The DNA here is from genome assembly GCF_028017835.1 of Emys orbicularis. NCBI lineage: Eukaryota > Metazoa > Chordata > Testudines > Emydidae > Emys > Emys orbicularis. The sequence continues at coordinate 1,162,453 of NC_088691.1, forward strand.
TTTGTATGAATAAAAAAATTTGCAAGAGTTGGAATAGTAAATATTTAAAAAAGAGTTTTGGAAGGGATATAAACCCTTCTACTTCAGGTCATCAGAAAGCCTCTAAGTAGTGGAGAGTAGGAGAAAATTCAAACGTATGAGCTTGATGCAGGAATTATTGGATGAGTTTCCCTGGCCTGTGTTATGCAGGAAGTCAGGCTAGATGATCCTACTAGACCGTTCTGGTGTTAAAACCTATTAAGCTATAAACCTTGCCCTCGTGACAGATTATCCCATTACTACCTACTACTGGGTTTCTGAAACCTCTGGTCCCAGCCACTGGCAGAGAGGACCACGAGTGTGATCCAGCATGCCAATTTTGATTTTTTCATGTCTGAGCTGTTTGAATTTCTGAGCGTTTAACTCTCCTTGCACTGTAGGTGGGGGATCAGGGAATCAACAAGCTGGGGGTTCTAGTCTTACCCGGAAAGATTCTGATGACAGAATGGAGCAGGAGATGGTTAATTTGATGAATTCACGGATGCATTCTCATCTCTCCTGCCACCATAACTACAGGCTATAAAAGGATAGATTTGGATGATGGGTAATTCTCCTTTAGCTCAGGCAAACACAACCGCTTCCAAATGCTCCTGCCGAACTCCACCCACACAAAAAGCAGTGTCACACTTAAGCTGCAATGTCTTGGGAACTAGGAGGCTTAGAAGCAAGCGCCATGTCCCCACTGCAAAGCTCCCCTTCCTGGCACTACGGAGTGCTCATATCTGACCCTGATAAATTGTGAGGTAGCATATCTTAAACCTGACACTGGGCTAGGTCTGAACATTGCATGTCCATGGTCCCAGACCAGTACAATTCTGGGAGGAAATTCCACATTTCACAGTAAAAAGAAAACACTTGTATAGCTGGTGGTTAAAAAACAATAGTGGCTCAGAGGTTTGAACTGCTAGAGGCCATCTCGGAGGAGATGGATTGGTGGCAGAGTGCAGAGGAAGTGGGTAAAGGTAAATGCAATTTATCGCATGGCCCCCTGAAGTACTGCCTGGCTATTACCACCACCTTGGTGCTTTGTGACCCTTCTGCAGGACAAGTGCTATCAATGGTAAAGTCCCAGAAGCTTTTACATCCCAGCTGATGTCCCCTGGTATGCCCCATCACAGTCCCTTTGCTCTACTAGTCCCACACCTCACTGCCTCTCTGTGCTACACGTCTCGCCTGCTCACTGTTCTCCATGCACTGAGCATCCGTCCCAGTCATTCCACGCGATCGCTTTTTACATTGGAAAATACTGCTAGGAGCCAATTTCCCACATGGGACCCAGGAGAACAGTAATGTAAGTGGCTGCTTAAAACAAAGCCACATCCCAGCAAAAGGAATTCAGACCAGGAAACCCCCGTTTGTCTCCTGTTGGGAGCTACTCCCGGAAGCCGAGTATTATAGGAGAGGCGTTTAGATACTAGTCACTAGTGACTTTGCACTTGCAGGGATCCCTACGCTTGTATCTTGTCCATGTTTTTCGGAAAGTCTGACGAGCCCAAGAGAGGGTTTCTAGATGAACTGATTCCCCCATCACACAGACACTGGGCCCCCTGGCAGCAGCAGGAGGGGCAGGAATGTCCTTATTGTTTGCTGGGCAGCAAGCAGATGCTGGTGAATTGACTTTGTCCTTGTCTGCGTGGAGTTGTAAGTAATTTACGCCCGAGGGTGAGCGGTGTGGTCCCATGCAGAGAGGAGCGGGAACGAGAGCAGCGCACTTAGATCACATTCAATGGGGCTGTCAGAGCTCTTCCATCGAAAACACTCAATCACATTATTATTGTTTACTGAGCCCTGCCATCATGCTTGGGGTGGTACAAATGGAAGAAGTGGCCCTGGCCCTACAAAGCTCACCAGCTTGGGCAGGCGCAAACCAAGCAGTGGAGACACATGGCTGAACACCCACAAATCCCACTCAAGTCCACGGGAGCTGGAGGTGCTCAGCACCCCTGAATATCAGGCCAAGAGCATGTGTCCATTGCCGGTCTGAGTTTGAGGAGCTGCGGGAGTCGCAGGAGGCTCACTGCAGGGCTTCATGGGAAATGTGACATAAGGAGGGAGGTGGAGGTCGCCTGACGCGAGAAAGCCGGTACAAAGCCAGCATGGGCGCAGGCTGCAGAGGGAGAGGCGAGCAGAGGGGCTTGGACAGAGCAAAGGAAACGAGCAGGGAGACCGACAGGTGGAGCTGTGCAGGGTCTGGAAGGTGATCTGCGTGGAGGGATTCACTGATGTGGTCGGAGTGAAGGTGAGGAAAACGAGGTCTGGTGGGGAGCGCAGGGAGGCCGCAGAGCAGGCGGTTACAGCAGTCAAGGTGAGAAGGAGCCAAGGCCTGAACAAGCTTTGGGCATCGGGATGCAGAGGAAAGGCCAGACTTCCCTGGCACCTGAGCTCCAGCAGGAGTACACTGCCAGCAGCCAGGGCAGTCTGTGGTGCAGGGCGGGAAGATCTGCACACTGTGCTGTCCAGAGCACCAAATACTGATGGGAGGCAGCACCGGACCCAGCCCTCAAGTAACAATGGAGGAAGCAGCCAGCGACTGCCCAATCACAGACTCTCTGGACGGGTCTGGCGCCCTACAGATCTCCCTGGGGACGCAGAGTGCTGGTTAGGGCACAGCTGCTGCCGGGATGGACAAGAGCAAGAACTTCTGCCGGCAGGGGAGACTGCAGGTTTGGGTGGAGGAGCTGGGAAATTTGTGTTCCTCCTTCCAATTGCTCTCAACCATTCCTCACAGTAACCCCAAACCTACCCTGGTCCATACAGACCTGCCGGGCTGCCATTTATTAACCTGAACTTACGGGATAGAAATGATCACGTTTATTGACTTTGTGGTTGTGCCTATTGGCCCCAATCAGCACGGGGTGGGGTGGGGGTGTGGTACACACAGAAGAGTTTACAGGATAATCCCACGTCTTTTCCAGCTTCTTCCTTAGCTGGCTTTTACCATGCGTCTCCTTTGGAGTCTGTCACTCATTCATACACCGGCAAGCTGATCTGCATTTGTCCCCATTTAGAAACCCCTCCATTCCGATTCTGGACACTCGTGAGACAAAGCTTCTTTAGTTCTTCGTCCGTCTCACAATGTCTGTCAAACGCTGCTGTTGCTCCCTTCACTCCAACAAGTTGTGAGGTACCACAGCACAGCTGGTTAGGAGTTCGTGGCCGCCAGGCCCAAGGAGGGCAGGGGCTGAATGCACAAAGACCTGTTTGCCTTCCACAATGCAGCCAAAGATAACGCCGGCTGGCCAGTTCTAATAAGGGGCATGAGTAGGGGTTACTAGGAACACAGACAAGGAAATGGGTTTTCAAATATCTGATGATGAAGCTTTGTGCCCGTTCAAAGTATGATGCCTGGAATCTCAGCGTGGGGAGAGAGAGGCTCAGTGACAGTTCCATCCACAGGGAGGAATGTGCCACAAGCAATCCTCTGGCGCCCACTGCCACAGGACGAGCTTCTACACAACTGTACAAACTTTTCAAAAACTACCAGCCTGAAAGGCCCTAGATTGTCAGACATTCACTGGGGATTGGACAGGCAACTGCACTGGAGTGTCAGTGCCATGGGGTGTACAGAAAGCACAGATTCATGGAAACCCTGTTCTGTTGGCAGGTCACCTCCACAGAAGCAGTGTCCTGCCGTAGGTGGGGAAGTTTCTCACTATTTAAATTAATTAATTTCCCAGGAGTGAGCCCCTGTCTCTGTGCAACAGCATACCAAGCTGGCTTACCTTTAGCAGGATTCACCCTACTACGTACGGAGTTGCTCATCTGTTTCTCTCCAGCCTCTGCTGAAGCTTTTCATGGAGAATTCTTTTCCCACCACCCGATCTGCCTGTTGCGCTATGAACGAGTTCCTTAGGACGTCAAGATGCATACACTCTGATCGTGCCTGGGACGAAGACATTCCTCCCTGGGGGACTGAGTGAGAGCCAGGAAGGTGCGACTTGCAAACCAGAAGGCAGAACAACAATCCCTCCAGCTCCTTCCTTTGGAGCATATAGATGTGCAGTTATTTTGGGTCTATATTTGAACTTTTGGGGCAGAGCTAACCCAGGTCCTGCTTCTCTTTACACCAGAGATACATTTACCTGGATCTGATCTGTGACTTGGCACCACGGGGAGGGCTTGTCTGGATCCATTAGTCCCCTTTCTAAGTAAAGTGAAATGTCTCCTATCGTTAGTCAGGGGGGTGATGCTGCTACCTTCAGGTCAGAGGCCTGGAGTTTGAATGTGGAAGGTGCTACATATCTCTGTATAATCAACGAGAAGTCCTTGTGACACCTTAGAGACTAACACATGTATTTGGGCATAAGTTTTCGTGGGCTAAAACCCACTTCATCAGATGCATGGAGTGGAAAATACAGTAGGAAGATATTTATATATATATATACACACACACCTCTACCCCGATATAACGTGACCCGATATAACATGAATTCGGATATAACGCGGTAAAGCAGTGCTCCGGGGGGACAGGGCTGCGCGCTCCGGTGGATCAAAGCAAGTTCGATAGAACGCGGTTTCACCTATAACGCAGTAAGATTTTTTGGCTCCTGAGGACAGCGTTCTATCGGGGTAGAGGTGTATATACACACACAGAGTACATGAAAAGATGGGAGTTGCCTTACCAAGTGGGGAATCAGTTCTAACGAGACAATTCAATTAAAGTGGGCTATTATCAACAGGAGGAAGAATCACTTTTGTAGTGGTAATCAGGGTGGCCCATTTCAAACAGTTGACAAGAAGGTGTGAGTAACAGGAGGGGGAAATTAGCATGGGGAAATTAGTTTTTAGTTTTTGTAGTGACCCATCCACTCCCAGTCTTTATTCAGCCCTAATTTCATGATGTCCAGTTTGCAAATTAATTCCAGTTCTGCAGTTTCTCATTGGAGTCTGTTTTTGAAGGTTTTTTGTTGAAGAATTGCCACTTTTAAGTCTGTTATTGAGTGACCAGGGAGGTTGAAGTGTTCTCCGACTGGTTTTTGAATGTTATAATTCTTGATGTCTGATTTGTGTCCACTTATTCTTTTGTGTAGAGACTGTCCGGTTTGGCCAATGTACATGGCAGAGGGGCATTGCCGGCACATGATGGCATATATCACATCGGTAGATGTGCAGGTGAACGAGCCCCTGATGGTGTGGCTAATGTGGTTCCTCGTTGTTTTTGCTAATACAGACTAACACGGCTACCACTCTGAAATCTGTGTATAATAAAGCCCGTGATAGCGTAATCCTCAGTGTTTGAATTCGGTTTGCACTGATGTTCTCTCCATGTCTCTGAATGTCACTCTGTGTATCAGAAGAAGAGATTCTGGTCTCTCCCTCCTGCACTGGGCTCTGTGTCGAAGGGATTCCAAGTTGTCCTGGTTCCGCCTTTTTGGAGCACTCCAAAGCCTGGTCACCGTGCCTTACCATCAAAGGTCCGGCAGGGTTCTCACCTGCCATGTCCAATGGGACAGAGCAGATTTGCTTCCTCTTTCTAATCCCAGGAGACTGCAGAAGAAAAAGAGAAATCTGTATTTCTCCAGTGGGGTAGAAAGGAGCTCCTATCGTATGCCTTCAGACTGCCCAGTGCTCACATCTGTCAGTCTAACCCTTAGGAGAATGCAGATTTATATACCGTTTCTAAGCATTCGTCTGGCTGGTGGCCTAGAAAAGCTGCTTTTATAAGGCTTCCATGAAGAGATGATGTATAGTTCCTCTTTCATGTTGAGATGGGCTCCCTACAGTCCCAGCTCACATTCTTGCCATTCGCTGGGCTTCTTGTAAGTCTCTGCACGGCACTGATGCTTCGGCGCTCTTTCCACTCTCCACTCTGGTTGGGACCGGGCCATTTCTTGCAGCTCTCTGGAGCTGCCTTTTATTACCTGCCTCGTCTCTTTATAGAGCAGCTAGAGAGGACAGAACAACTGTCTGCATTTGTCGGAGGTGTGCAAACTCCGAAGAGAGAGAGGGAGAGTTTAGGAATCCCACGGGGCTGAACGAGGAGGAATGGCAAAGGAAAACTGAAGCGGAACGTCAGGACATTTTCCAAGCAGTGAGTGGGCAGTAAGGCTGTAAAACAGCCCTGCCGCAAAGGGCAGGAAGTCCGAGCTCAACCAAAACGCCATTTGTTGATTTTTTTCTTGGGTTTGACACAAGTGATCCCAGGCTGAGGCCATTTAAACCATTTCCCGAAGGTAAAGGGGTGAAGCCTGCAGTGGTAAAGAAATGCCCCAGCTTGACCGCAAAGCCACACGCAACCCACCCCAGCCCCAGTGAGTCTGCAGGGGAGCCAGCAGCCAAACCCTATACCCACTGCAAGGCTAGAAATTGTAGGAGAAACCATGGACGGGGGGAGAGGAGATAGGCCATGAAGTTCCACACAGGGGCCTTGTCTTTGCAAATCTCTGCTTGCTGCTGGGCAGCACTCCGGCAGCTCTCTGTATGTGACCACAAGCGGAGCGCTGTTGCTGGACTGGGAGCACAGCCACCCACACCACTTAGGGTATGCCTACACGGCAGTCAGTAGTCTGATTGCAGCTGGCGTAGGCATACGTGTGCTAGCTTTAATCTAGCTAGCGCGGCTAAAACTAGCAGCAAAGACAAAGTGATGCAGATGTCAGCCTGGGCTGTCCAGCCGGCCTGGATACATACTCACAGGCCTAGCCCATGCCAGAGTCCACACTGCCACATCTTCACCGCTAGACATACCGTTACTCAACCAGAGACTGTGCTCCTGTTCACCTTCCCTTGATACTTTTCCCCTGGGACACTGGATACAGAAACTCATTGGAGCAAAGACTGCTTTTAGTTCTGGGTCTGAACAGTGCCCGTCACCATGGGGCTCCGAGGTGTTACCGCAATACAAACAAATAATAACAACAGACACATCCAACTGCCTCAGCTTTCCTAATGCACAGCTTCCATGCCAGGAGTCTGAGATTTTACAACCTAGCAAACTCTGTACTCTGCTCAGTCACTCCGAATCTGAACTTTAAGCCGGAGACACCTTTGCACTTAGGCTGCATACACTCTGCTGCATAAATCATTGTGGACCTAGTTTTAAACATCCCGGATCTGTGCAAAACAGGGAAACATACAGGGCTTAAAACGTCCCCAGTTGCACGGATTCTTGGCTGGGCTGCTGAGATATGCAGGGTTAACATTCACTAGCAGGGACACAGAGCTCCGTGCTTTTCCGTGTTCACTCTGGGGGGCTTTTAGGGACTAGAAGAGACCCTTACCCAGCAGAATAGGGCAGACAGGAAGCTTTCCCAGGCAAAAGCAGTCAGCTTCTGAAGCCTCTAAATTTTCACTTAAAAACAATTAAGGGAATTAAGTTTGAACATGAAAGTTAGGCGCCTTGCTCCATATTCAAGCCTCTAAACCCAATTTGTATAGGTGTTATGTACTCACAGATCCTTTTTGTCCTGACAGTTACCCCCTAAAATTGACTCTCCTTCCCACAACAAGAACATTTAGTGCCATCTGATACACTCACACAAGGGTTTCTCCCTTAAAAACAAAGACATACGAAAGAAAGAGGGAATATGGGAGGTTGTTTAAAGGACGATTTGCTTGATCTTTGGAGTTTCAAATATTACATTTTCTTTTCTGTTTTGCTTTGTGCTGTGTGTTGAATAGTTACTGAACGTTAAGAAGCATTTCTTGGGTGCTGTAAAAGCAAACCACGTCCTTGATAACAGAACCTCAAATCCAAATGATTGTTCACAGAAGTGTAAACCAAAGAAGTAACAAAAAGGGGAACTTTATGCTGATAGCATCTGAATAGCCCTGTCTAATCCTCACTCCAGGCAGCCCCGGCATTTTTCACCCTCACACACACCTCGGGATAGTGTCAAGTAAACTTTTGACATTCTAACTTTACGTTTCAGATTGAGACGCTTGGGTTTGTTAAACGTTGTATTAAGGGTTTTTTACCCCTTAAATTACTGATATGTATTTATAACCATAGCTCCAACTTCACAACATTTTTCCCTGGGTAATCTATTTTTCTTAGCCTTAGGTTTATACATAACAATCGTTCGATTTTACACAGCACTTTCCATCTATAGCTCTCAGATCCCTGTACAGTGAAGGTCTGATCCCTGTAGTACAGGTGGGGAAGTTAAGGCACAAGAAAATGATGTGACTTGCCCAAGACCACCCCCAGGTCACTGCAGAACTCAGAACAGAATCCAGGTTTCTATCCTCCTAGTCCAGTGCCTTATCCGCTCAAACACACTGACTCCCTTCCCTGAGGTGTGGCTAAGCACATGGCCATATATTATCCCACGTGCTGTATATTTTACATGTTATACAAACATTCACTTGCTCTATCGAAAGCCCACTTTCAGGGTTAAGGGTCTATTTTACTACATTTTTGGATGCTTCTCCTTTGCCATGTGGGAGCCATGATTGCCCCGGCCCTCTGGGTGGTTCCTGTCTGCAGTGATTGGAGCAGCTGGGAGGGCCAGCTTTTCGCTTTCTGGCTTGGCTGCCCTGGGTTAGCTGCCTGCCTGTTACAAGGGCTCTGTGCTGTGTCAGTGTGCAGCTTCTGCAAGCCAAGTTGGGCCACCCTCCGAGCTTGTCAATCATGTTGTGCCAGCCAGCCACCCACCGGTGTCTGGGACTCACACCTTCCTCAGTCGGCAGGCTTTGTACCATGGGATCCAGCTTGGATTTACACTCTTGAAAAAGACTTACACATGTGGGTTGATTTACCCCTTCGACAACTCCATGGCAGGACTTGGCACAATATTTCCAATGGAGGTATACCCATCTGCCTCACCATGTGTCATGGTGTGTCACATGTCAAAGGGCCAATGATACTGTGGCAGGAGACTTGCTTTTGAATGGAGTTATCATGGATCATTGAGGGCTCACTCCTGTGAGATTAGGAGTGCCCCCAATTCTCAGCACCTTGCAGTGTCAGCTCTGAAGGGACATCGCTTACTCAGGTTTCACTCAGGGAAATGCCCATTGGCCCTAAGGGAGAACAGTCCCTGATCTGGATTTCTGTGCTCACCAGAAATTGACTCAGGGTATAGCTCCTAGATCACCTCCCGTATGAAGCACATGGAGGACACTAGACAACGAAGAGCAGTGACCAGTTCTACTGTAGACTAGAGGAGCCATTGCTCCATGTCAAAAAGCACATAGGATGAGACGCTGAGCATGCCCTGCCTTGGTATGGGATGGTAACACAACCTGATAACTCTCACGGGGCAACAATCTTTCTGGCATGACAATCTTCTCCATAAAGCACCATCTCTCCTGAAACCTGCATCTTACAAAATCTTTCCTGCCTTGGAAACCTCGCCATTAAATTCTCCACACTTCCCATCTCCTGAATTGTTGGTCCATGTCTTAATTAGACAAGAAAGCAGGTCCCCTTCCTTCCCTCTCATCTTTTTGTGGGGTCTCATGGATTTCACCCCCCTTTTCTCCCTCTGCACCTTATTCTTGGGTGATCTCTCTGCTCACATGGTTTCAACTACCATCTTTATGCCAATAATTCACAAAATTGACCTCTCCCCCCCGGCCTCTCCCCGTCTAATGCAGCATTTCAGGCCGTCTCACTGATCGTTTCTCGGGGATATCCTACCACCAAGGCAATGGGCCCTGATGGGCCAGGCGCTCAGATGGCATGAAGTAGCAGCGTGCCCCTGAAGTCCATGGAGCTTGGCTGAGTTACGAGCAGCTGAGGATCTGGCCCAATATGACTTAAGCGCAGAAGATGCTGGAAGCAGATGGGGTGGAAGCAGGGCAGGATTCGAAGGGTGTGTGAGACCGGTCCTATCAAACAGGTGGGAAGATTATCTTGGTGGCAGCGTTTTGTGTGGACGGGAGGGGGTGCCAGGAAGGCTTGAGAGGAAGAGGTTACAATAATCAAGATGACAAGGGACTGACTGAGCGTTTCCCTGTAGGCACAGAGAGGGAAAGGAACAGACTTTTCAGATGTTTTTCAGGATTTGGACACAGCCTACATGTGTAGGACATGGGCGAGGGAGCAGCTGAAGAAGGTTACTAGGGTATGGGCATGAGTGACAGGAAGGAGTATCTGTCCAAGGGGAAGCGGCGAAGGAAGATGAGCAGTTCAGTTTCTGGCCATGTTCAGCTAGCGGATGGCAAGACGGCCAGGAAGCACTGTGAAGAGACAAGCTCACATGTAGGGTTGGATGGAAGGAGACACGGCGAGAGCAGCTACGCGGATTTACACATCAGCAGCGAAGAGATGGTAAATGAAGGTAGGCGAACAGAAGAGAGGGTGTCAAGTGAGAGACAGAGGAAGGCCCCAGGCAGCAGCCCCAGGACTCCCACAACTGAGGGGAGAGGAAGGGTAGGGGTGAGGCTAACCCAGTGAAAGACATGTTGGGAATGGTCAGAGAGGTGACAGGAAAACCAGGAGGTGACAGCAATGGGGGGAGGAGGGGAACATACATAGGAACAGGATCAATGCATCCTCTTTTGCACTGTATTCAGCCCCTGAAACAGCAAGGGGAGAGGAGAGGCTAAGGGCGGATTTTGCTATTGTTTTATCTACGTCTAAATAGCTAAAAATAGCTTTCACAGGGTTTGAAATCTTTAATTAAAACCAAGTCTTGATATGCAGCAAATCCCTCCTGATGTGCAGCAGAGCTCGCTCCTTCCATGAAAAGGCCTGCTTGGTACGTTCCAGTATGGCCTGCCACGTGCGATTCCCCATTCCTTCTGGACTGTATCAGTCCCGCTGGAGACAGCTGACAGGCTCACTGTGCCTTGGGGACTCAGCTGCTACCGTGCCTTATTTCTGGTCTGTAAATTCTCACCTTCCTTCACTTTCCCTGGCCTGGACAGGCCAGAATTTCACGCTTTATAGACTGACTTCTCCACACACCAGGAATGGAGCTTGGAAGGAAAATTTACCCCTTTCCTGCTTCGGCTTCTCTCTCCTCCTCTCTCCCTGAAACGCCGAGAACTCCCTCCTCCTCCATCTTCAAGTGCAAAGATTTAGCTAATTTCTTCCATGAATAGAATATAAGTAGCCATAGCAACATCAGCCTGCCAACCTTACCACCTCGTATATCTCCATGTCCCCATCACCCTTTTCTTGTTCACCATCTCCTCCACCTCTTCTGGAAATCAGCGAGGCATCATCTCTGGCTTCCAGCCTATTCCCACTCCGTGTATGTCCTGCTTGCTAGTCTTGCCCTTTACAGCACTCCGGTAATCAGCCATTCACTGCTCACTAGCCCACTGTCTCTTCCCGGATATTCTGAAGACCAATATCCACACACTCATCTCAGAAATTCTCCCTACATCTTCTCTTTTTCAGATACGGATCCACATCAACCTCCCCTTTCCCAGCAAAATCTTGGAGGTCACCCACCTAAGCAACCCCTCTCATAACAGCACCTGAGACCATCTCCAGATGGGCTTCTTTCCCTTTCACAGCGCTGTGAAGCCTGGCTCACTCCTCTCCTTATCCTTCTGAGCCCCAGTGGTCCCTGTGACGTTAAAAACCGTTTCCTCCTTCCCAAATGTTGGGTACAGTTCTCTGGATTCTTGGTGCTCTGTCGTCCTGGTTCCAACCCCTTATCCCCTGGGGTCTCAGAACGCCAACATCCTAATCCTTGTCAAAAACAGCAGGCCGGCCCTTGCAGACCGAGTGCTAGCTCCAGACACGCCTGCTGCGATTGTGCCAAAAACACCACGTCAATTCTCCCAACTGAAGGGAGAAATTAAAGCAAATGATACTTTCAACGGTCAACTAACCTTTCCTTAGCAACTCCCCACAGACACCAAACCAGCCCACACCCATGAACATGGCTGCCCGACCTTCTACTGCTTTTCCCTGCACAGGCATAACAGGGGACATTTCTATGTGCTGCTGGGATCCCCAAGTCGCCCTCTCCAGGAAGTTTAGTCCTTAGGTTCCCCCACCAGGCAATTCTTGCTCCTTTAGCCGGGCCATGGGCCCACAGGTACTCGGAGCCACCCTCATCACCTACCTCCTGGTTTGCACCTGTGGGTACTTCCTACACTCAGATACAGTCACGTTTGGCTGTTTATCGAACGTTCTTCTAATGCCACTCTGCCTGCGTGGCCATATTTCCCCCCCATTTGCATAGTCTCCCCCCACACCCCAAATGACATGGATGGCAGTCTTTTTAAACTTCTACAGTGCCACGGCATTCCAGAGAGGCCCATGGAAGGAGACAGTGGGAGAACTCTGCTGCGCTGCATACTTTATTCAGTAATGGGCATTTCACATCAAGCAGGGACAGCGAAGCTGAGGCAGCCTCAAGAAATACAGGACATTTGCTACCAGGACGGTCAGTGACCAGCTTAATTTAAAGTATGGCTACGCTCCCCCCCGGACCCCAGAAGTTCTGCCCGTGTGGCAATTCTCCATCTGTCACCGGAAATTCTTAGTGTCCCAGAACAACTCTCTGAAACTTGGACGCCTCAGTTTGTCTCTGTCTAACCATTGGGGCTCCCCTTCACAGTGACCAGAACCCCGTTGTGTTTTGGGTGGAGAGGGGACACTTCAGCTGAGGCTGGTTCCGGGGTGGGGTGGGAAAGGGTCTGGTTCCTGCCTGCTCTGCTAGTGATCGTGCCAGGCTTATGGAGTGCAAACATTGGCATCCATGTCCTAGCACCTCGGTGCAAGGGACAAACAAAGCAGAGGCTTCAGCACAACATGTCAGCGCAGCCTTAGATGGACGTACTGGGAATTTCGAAATGCTTCTCTCCCCTGGGAAGCCTGGAGCATCAATGTGAAGGGGAGGGGAGGGGCTTCTGGCACTTAGTTCCTCTAGCCACTGCAGCTCAGTGATGCTGCCTGACAGGATAATGTTGCTCTCTGCCTTTCTTTCCTTTCTCTAGGAAAGGGTTAGTGCTGATTCCTCTGCTCACCCACGCCCGGCCCTACTTCCCATTCCCAGTGTGCTGGCAGGCAGAGCGGGGCGGGAAGAGGAAAAACAGAACAATTAAGGAACAAGAGAGAGAAAGAGAGATGGTGAATGAAAAAGTGGAGGAGAAAAAAGGACCGAATTAATAAGAGGAAAAGAGATGACTGGGGGATCTGAGAGAAGAGAAGGAAGAGAGCTAGAAAAGGAGGGGGAGTTGGGGATAAAAAGAAAAAGAGAAGAGAGAAAGGAGTGAGAAGCCTATCTGAGCCCTCGTGCCCTTCCCGGAATCGGGCATAGGGGCTTCTCGATTGCCAACACAAGGCAATTTGTGGGGGGAGGAGAGGAAAAAGCCAGGCCATGAGAGATGGGAGGTGGTGTGTGTTAATGTTTCTGATTATACGGTGTGCTTTTGTGCAAGGCAGCATGTGTGGGCACATAATGTATGCCTTTGTGTGGTGCATACAGTCCATGTGTTTATAGGCGGTAAATGAACATGTACCATATGGGAGTGAATACTGTATGCGCGAACACCTCTTGTGTGTGTCACAGTATACTGCATGCCTGCAAGCATCTGAGCAGACACTGTGCACACGTGCCTGCTTGCATGTGAGGAAGAGAGAACAGGTTGCAACGGAGGAGGAGAGAGGTGCAGAGCCCACAGCGAAGCGAGCGGGTCCCTCCTCTCACAGTGCAGTCCCCCAGCCCCCTCTTCCTCCTCCAGCTCTGTCTGCACATTCCTTTTCATCTCAGGTTTGGAAGTGGTTCCAGGAACACTTATGCCATTTAAAGGGACAGCCCTATGTAAGAGCAGGCTTGGCTTTATCCCTAGTGCGCCACAGTGCCGTGATGTTTGTTCCACATTCCCTCCAGAACAATTACCTTTAGCATTTGCAGCCCCCATCACACTCCCACTTGATCACGAAAGCCCTTTCAGCCTCACAGAGCCAATCCCCTTTACTGCTGGACCGGCCATGCACAGCTGTTTCTACTTGCCCACCTTTTGTCCCTCTGCCTGTCCACAACTGGACAGTGAAGAACACTGATTCCTACGGCTCAGACATCTTGCACCTTCCTAGCAGAATGGGAACATTGCCGAGGCGTTTGCTGCACAGCTTTATTCAGTGCATAAATTTGCTACACACCAGGGAGCAATTCGGCCTTCTCGGATACAGTCTGTGTTCATACCACACACACACACACACACACACACACACACACACACACACACACACACACACACACACACACACACACACACACACACACACACCCCATATGATACATGCAGAGCCTTGCTAGGCACATGTAACCTCGCACACCGGCAAAGCATCACTCCATCTATACCTTGCACTGCTGGGAGATGGTTTTGCTTTTTTCCCCCTTAGCAATGGTAGAACCTCATAAAGCATTCTCCAATCTGCAAACAGTCAAGCCAAACCAACCTCTAACACTCAGTGGTAGCATCACAAAGAGAAAATGACTCCTGTTCTACCATTGCAAAACATGAAGGATCCCTGCATCTGAAAGCATGGCCCCTTCTGCCCAACCCAGCTCGGCTGATGGCACTGATCAAACGGACATTTCTCTCTCTCTGTCACCGTTTGCAATCATCTTAACAGGACCCTGGCCCATCCCAGCACCCGTCTCTGCCAGGATTGGGGGCGGGGAGGAGAAATGAAGGAATAACAGGCACTGGCTGCTTTGACATCCCTGCGCCTATCTCGCCTCTCGAGCTCCATGCATTGGATGGAGCTATAGCACTGAAGGGATGGAGCCAGCTTACCAGGAGCCAGCAGGAAAGCTAGATACAGATTTAGGTGAAGAGACGGATGGAAAGAAACCATCCTCCTAGGAGGACATTTGGTTTTGGGGCACTTTCTGTAAACACTCCTCTGGGAGTTTCATTTCAGAACCAGATTATTTCAGACACACACAGGGATTCAGCCAGTAACCAAGAAGGACGTAGAGGGGAAAGAACAGGATTTGGAGGGGAGCTAGTTTCCGAATGATTATTGTTGTCGGTTCATGTATAGCTCTTAAAACGATAATTAGAAGAATCAATAAAAAAGTCCAACGTCAGGTTTGAAGCTAATGAGTGAGAGAAGCAGTGAGACAGAGGTAAATGCTGACTTACATTAAAGCAAGGTAAATTGTTTCTCAGCCTGGGTCCAGCCTCCATTTTACGGCTTTGCAAACAGACTCCATCCATTTTCTAAGCTGGCTGATGGGTTCAAAATAAGAATGGTCTCTCCATGTAGAAAAGACGAGAGAGACAGCCCGGAATTGCTCCTTAAGGAGACCAGTAATCAGATGGGAAGAAATCAAGGCAGTGAAATGGGGCAGAAAGCACACAGCATGCCAGAGACCAGAAGAGGGTTATATAATTATCCATGGGGATGGACAGCTAGGAATAACGAGTGGGGAACGGGCTCCCAAGCCCAATGGAAGGTGGGAAACTAGTTTGGTGAGTGCTGGCAGTTGGCACCAACAGGCTCAGAGACTGCCCTGCGGGCAGTATGCCTGGTGCCTTGCACACAAGGTCTGATGGGACACTTCACATCAGCGAGACTTCAGGCAACGGCATCCCCAGCAGTGAGAACCTGGGGTGGGGGCCAATGCCCACCGGGACTTGTGCCGGGCAGAAGTCAGACAGGCCTTAGCAGCTAAGGCCTCAGGAGGCTGTTCCTAGCCCAGAGCAGAACGAGAGACGAGAGCGCACAGCCTCGATGCTGGCCTGGAGAGTCCTGGCCCATCCAGCCAACCCCAATAGCCAAGCAGGGCCGAAATGGGCTACAGGACACCACCTTCTTGCTAACACGTGCCTCTTTTCGAATGACTTACCCACATTCTGCAGAATCCAGGGGTCCTTCCAGCCACCTGCCCCATCCACAGGTACCTCAACTTCCCCCCCCCCCATTTACTCTAGACACATGGAGGATGCCTGGGGAGTGGTAACAAGCCCTGTAATAAAAGCCCCCCCCCATTGGCCGTGGGGAGACAACCCGTGTCCCATACCTGTTCATACCAGTCGCGGTTCGAACATGTGCATTCTGGCCACCAGTTTGTGCTGTTCCCATTCATCTTGGGGGTGCTCTTCCCCTGCCCCTGCTTCAGGGGAGCAGGGACATTGTCCCGGGAGGTGGGGATGAGTTTGCTCTTACTCCTAGAGGTGGGGGTAGCTCCCCCCTGGGATGGCAGGGTCTGCGAGCCGTAGCCCCCGTAGCCGTACTGCTCATGCTGCCACTCGCCGTAGGATGGAGGCTCCATGCGACGCAGGGCCGCCATCCGCGTCACTTCATAGCACTCTGGGCACTTACAACAGTGATGGTGCTTGTGCATATTTGCTTTCATAATATACACACAACCAAGAACAAAAGGGAAAAAAGGCAAGAGATGGAGAAAGGGACCCCCCTCCCCGAGCAGAAAATGCGTCCGCCTCCTCTCCCTCCACGCACCTCCTCCCCCTCTTGTAGTCAGAGATGGTCCAGAGTCTTCTGTACAAAAACCAGAATTATAAATCTATTATCTCCAAAGGATAGCCACACAATAAAAAAGGTTTCTGTTGTTCTGCATTGCCGGCCATTCAGGTGCGAGCATGTCAGCCTGCCCCTCAGGCCCTGGAGAGCTGCTGGCGTGGGGGGCTCGGTGCGATCAGCTCTCTGCTTTGCTTCATTGATCTGCCTTGCTGCTTCCCCAGTGAGGGTCCGTGGCAGAGCTGTCTCTGGCCCCTGGCAGCCGTGTGCGCAGTCAGGCTCCCTCAGTGGGTATGTGCAGGGGGTGGGGAGAAGGCGGCTTGCTTCACCTGCAGGGCTTGGGCTGGAGGATTCTGCTGTTTCTGGTCCCTGGATGAGAAGGGAGAAGGCGAGAGCATCTATCTCCAGCCTCCCCGTTCTCCCGGCCCTCAGCCAATCACTGCACAGGGCAGCATCAGCAGCGGCAGTGAGAATGTTAAACAGCAGGCCCTTAAAGACACAGCTGCCTCATTCCTACCCCTGGAGCCTGCTGCACCACTCAGCCCCCTCACGGAGCCAGCTGCCAAGCACAGTGCTGGGAAATAAGGGGCAAAAACCCGTCCCGGCTGAAATGACTCAGTCAGAAATCCCACAAAATCCCCAGGCCCACAGAAGTTACCGGTGGAAAAGGCCCAGGAGCTCACGAAGAGAAGCAAGGGATATTCTTGTCATTCTACAGCCTACACAGACAATACCCTTTTGATCTGGCATTTGGGTGTCACCCAAATGCCATGTACAGTGGTCACCTTTCAGAACTGTAGTTAAAATAACCACATATAAAGTGCCCTCACTACTTGCAATGCTCCCAGTATACAGGACAGGGAACAGCTAGGGAATATTGAATGCACTGAAGCAATAGTAATTATCTAAAGCAAAACTGGAAGGTGTATCAGGGTAACCACTGCACCGTAAATCCAGAATCTACATTAAAACAAACTCAGGCGGCCTCTTCCCTCACGACAGGGAATTCCCAGGGAAGGCTACCTGCTCATTTGCTTTCCAAACAGCAAGAGGCCTATCGCTCTGTACCCCATGTGCTGCAACACCTAGGCACAATGGAGGGAAACTAAGACTAGAGGGAAATGGTTAAATCCTTATGTTCTTGCTGTTGAGCCCTCTACCATTAGCTGGGAATGAGAACCCCCCGTTTTTTCTCTTTTAGCATAAGCAGGGCGGATAACATGTTTTCAGTGGGTAGACTCAGTGCTGGGATCAAAGGTAGCACAGGCAGATGCTGGGGACTACCTTCCACAACACAACTCTGCAAACACATTTCAGTCTTGACACGTAGCCCCCCTTCTCAGTGCAGTCCTGTCCCCATCCGGACATGCAAACTTCCTGGTCACTTCAGCCTTGGGCCCCACACAGCACTACCAGGAATCTGAGTCCTGACCTGCAGCTCCTACTGTTATTCCAGGGCTCCCCACAGGCAGCTCCGCTGACACCCTTCAGTCCCACCCTGCTGCCGCCTGCTATTCCAGTCCACATGCACACTATAACTCTCTCCTGTGCCAACCCTCACCCTGCTATTACAGACCTAGAGCAGAGATGGACAGTCCTGCTGATTTGTGCAGTGGTTTTGTGATATGCACAAATTGGGGTCAGGATGAGACTCAATTCAAGGTCACCATAGGAGGGAAAAAGCAGCTTGGGCAGGCAGAGGGCAGTTCTCTGTGCACAGATTCCTAGGTTCCAAGGCCAGAAGGGATCACCGTGATCACCCAGTCTGAGCTCCTGCGAAACACAGGCCGTAGAACTGCCCCAGGGTAATTCCGAGAGCAGAGCTGTTAGAAAAACCTCCCATCTTGATTTAAACATTGCCCGTGATGGAGACTGTTCCAATGGTTAATTACCCTGACTATTAAAAATTGACACCTTATTTCTCGTGTGAAATTGTCCAGCTTCACCTTCAGCCAGGGGATCGTGTTAAACCTTTCTCTGCTACGCTGAGGAGCCCAGTATTCAGTATTTGTTCCCCACGCAGGTACTTACAGATGACCCCTGGAATACAGGTCACCTCTGTACTAGGAAGAAAGTGAAAAATGGGAAGGAGTTCAGAGAAGAGCCACTAAAATGATCGGGGGCTGTGCTGCGAGGGACAGTCACAGGAATCTGTTTAGTTAGGTCACGCTCCTGCTAAGGGGGAAACTGAAAACAGCCTGTAAGTATCTGAAGGGCGTAATCCACACCCAGGTGGGAGAGGAGCTAGGAGCAATGGGATGAAAATAGAGTCTAGAACCTAGATAACCAGATTAGACGCCAACGAACAGTGAAAACACGAAAGACCAAGACAAATGCCCTGACACTGAAGCCTGCGGGACTGTCTCCTGCTGGAAGAAGGGAGGAACCACCACTCGGGATATTTAAAACTAGACTGGATAAGGCCCTGAAGACTGCTGAGGAGAACAGTCCTGCCCCATCTCCCTGGGCCTGGACTAGACAGAGCCTAGGTGTGATCATTTCTGTGCTAGGATTCTATACAATGAAAGAGTCGCTGGGACTAGCTCAGTGTACCTCCAGGTACCAAACCCAAGCGGAGATGGAGATACTAAGAGCACGAGAAATTCCCACTTAGTACGCAGCTTCCCTCGGGATGCTCAGTGTGAGAGAAGGGTGAATAATGAATACACCTTTCTTCCCTGGCCCAGAGCCCAGGGAGCTGCGCCCACCCAGCAGACAAAGCTCGGCACCACTGCCATTGGGTGTTAAGAGATGCTGAGAAATCCAAATGGCTCAATTTGTACCCACTTTAATCCCCACCTCCCACGCTCCTGTGGGACACATCACTGCTGCTCCTCGATTGCAGACAGTGCTGGTCCCTGGAGCATCCACAGTCCTGCTGCTGCTCACATTGTTGTGTCTTCTCTTGACTCCGGCTGCAGGCATTACGAGGCAGGGACTGTCTCTTGCTAGGTGTTTGTACATCAACTAGTACCAGGGGTCCTGATACTGACTGGGGTTTCTGGCTGGCCGTACAACACAAATGAATAATACGGACGGCACTGGCTGCTCTGCCTGGTTTCCAGCTGTTAAACTGCAACAAAGAGCTAAAAATACAGAAATATTTTCCTAATGTCACTTCCCCCATGAGCAATTGCTGGAGACGCTACAAGGATGTTATGCGATCGCAGCAGGAGGGGAGATGGACACCAACGTGCTCTTGATTAAGATGTGGTGCACACAGGGACCCCAAGGACCAACCCCAGGCCCCAGCTGAGAGGTGTGAGGCCCCCACTGTATGTCGCTGACGTGGGGCTGAGCAGTAGAATGAAGTTTCCAGTCATCTGCGGAGCCCCTCACTTGTTTAGCCCCAAGGGGCCGTGGCACAGGTTCCTAGGGGGCTCGTGTGTGTTCAGGTTAAAATGACACACGCTACCAAGTTATGAACATTCGTAATGCCACCTCTGCCCCACAGGCTTTTCGAGAGAGCCCAGCCCCACCCAAGTCAGCACAAACAGAAGCCAAATACAATTCCAAGCCTAGGAAAGCCCAAAGTTCTCTGGAAACCAGCACATAAGTCAGCTCTTCTGGTTTAATAATGGCTGTTGTGTCTGCCAGCCCTGCAAGGGCGTGTCACAGACATACCCGTAACCCTGGAGTGGAGTTCCTCATTCCATACCAGGATTCACGGAAAGAGCCAGTCTAAGCAGTTAGGCTAAATGTGCGTCGAGTGAAAGGAAATCCTTTTACAGGCAACACATAATTAGATTGTGGAACACACTGCCACAGGATGTTGTTGAGGCCAAGAATTTAGTAAATCAAAGAGGGATTGGACATGTATATGGATAATAAGACTATCCAGAGTTATAACTAGTTAAGAAAGATGGGGGCTAAGGTTTGGGATGGATATAAAACTTCAAGCTTCAGGGTTTAAACCAATCCCTAATTTTTACGGATTAGGATGCAACCTTCCTGGGGGGCGGATTATCCCCCATCTGCCAGTTGCAGCTTTTCTTGCATTGTTTTCTGAGGTATCTGGTGCTGACCACAGTAGGACACCGGATACTGAACTAGATGGACCCCAGCTCTGATCCTGTCTGGCAATCGCCATGCAACGCTGCACCTCTTTAGCGGCCGACGTGCCAGGGCCAGGAGTAGCAGAGTAAAACGAGATGGAAGGGGCAGGAGCCTTGTGCGGAGGCTGGCAGGGGCAGGGGCATTAAAGAAACTGGTGCTCTCCCTTCTGCTTGAGAGGATTCTCACGCTTACAGCACCAAGCAGAGCAGCAAGTTGTGAGCTGGAGGGACAGCCAGCAGCAACTCCAGAACGAAGCAGAAGTCCTGTCTCATCCAGCTCATCACACCACCATTTGGACTGGGTAAGCTTTCCTCAGATCTACCTCACTCACACATCACCAGGAGATTCCTCATGGATATTGTAAAATACTGACAATGAATTGTTGCTCCAAAACCAAAGGTCAGAAGCTAATGTCCCCCCCAAGCAGCAGGGTGATAATGCTGGGGCAGGAGATGAACGAGCCTGACTTGATGCTAGCAGGGCAATGAGGAGGCCCATTTCATTTACTAGTCTGTGTATATTAGAGAGTTCTTTCTAGGGGGTGGGGTGACATCGGACCTGGAGGTCCACCTCATGGAGGGACTGGACTGATCTTAAAGGAAGGAACATTAAAATCACACTTGGGGGAAATCCACTGCTTTACACAAAGAGCTGCCTCCTCTCGTTGGCTGGGGCTGTCCCAGGCACCTTCTCCTGCTAGCGTTACTTGTATTTTGGTAATGGTTTCCTCTTTCCTGCTCCTCAGCCCTGCACTGAAGTCAGACATGCATATGTGACATGACAGTCTAACTAGAAAGGACTGTGGGGGGGGGGGGGATGGCCAAGGAGGAGGATTATGACAGAGGAACTTTGGTAACAAGCGAGTGTGTTAGGAACAATCAAGAGAAGCATTAGGATCTCTGTTTTCCATCAGCAGATTTGAACATGGCCTCCTAGAAAAGGTGTTTCTCTTCACTAGCATCCAGGCTTCCACACTGCCCGCTCCATCTCCATGGAACTCCTCAGACATGATAGCCATGTGGCATCCTCAGGTAGAATCCTCTCCATGCCAGGTCTCCAGCACGGATACCACTCCCCTTAACTCAACTTTCCTTCCCTCAAAGGCTAGAAAACTTGGAGGCATCCATGACCCAAACCTCCGTTTTCCTCCCACACCTCCCTTATCTGTAAGCTACTTATCACCATTACTGAATGGCCAGAATACATCCTAACCTTGCATCCT
Organism: Emys orbicularis; assembly: GCF_028017835.1. Taxonomy (NCBI): domain Eukaryota; kingdom Metazoa; phylum Chordata; order Testudines; family Emydidae; genus Emys; species Emys orbicularis. The sequence continues at coordinate 1,184,115 of NC_088691.1, forward strand.
CCTCTTCTGAAACTCTTACTGGTGCTTTTGTCACTCACTCCCTGTCTCATGTCTTGTAGTCTCCAAATCCCCGCACATCTGCTCTAACACCCCTGCACCGTAATCTCTGCACAATTTGTTGCTTATTTCCTGCTTTTCTACAGTTAGCATTTGTCTCCTGCTGGTCTCATTGCTCAAAAGGTTCATATCCATTGCAAAGGACTTGCACTGCTCTTTACCAGTTGCCCTCATTTTTTCATGGCAGCCAGTCTCATCCACACAGGTAAGCTATGCACAATAAAAGGGCTGCAAACATCTGTCTCAGCAACACTTTGCACAGAGTAGAAAATACTCCCCAACTCTTACAGAAAACAGATCACATAATAATAGCTCTTTGCAAACATCAATCAATCTTCACAACAACTTCAGCAAAGTGATCCTGGTTTTCACCCAAAGAAACTTCAGCAGAGAAGCGAGGTGACTTAGCCAAGGTTGTACAGCAATCTGATGGCAGGGCAAGGACTATAACGTTGGAGTCCTGATCCCCACAGCTCTTCGACCCAGCCATATCCCCGTGCTCCATCAAAGGCTGGTGGCAACAGTCTTGACTCATTCACTCACACCATGAAAAATAAAACTTGTTTAAAAAGCAGAATAATCCTAATAAAAAGGTGACTGGATTCTTCAATAGGGAGCCGCTGGTGAGAGCAGCACAGGGACAACGTGTTCTCGGAGGTCAGAATTGCCTGGCTGGGCGGGTGGGACTCCTGAAGAGAGGACTTGGAGGTAGAATACTTGCCCATAATAACAACGCTGCAGCCCCTTAGGGTGTGTCTACACTGCAGCTGGCTGTAGGCCCGACAGTCCAAGCTGCAATGTCCACACTGCTGTTTTTATTGCACTAGCTCCACTAGCTCTGCTAGCATGAGTCTGTCTCCCTGGGTTGGGAGGCTCGCTCCCAGCTGCTGTGTAGACGTACCCTCAGCGGTGGGACAGGAGTGTGTGGGGAACAGCATCAAACACTGCAGAAAGACTAAGCAAGGGAAATGCAGACCGCTTCCCTTTGTCTCTGGGCAGGAGGAAGTCATCCCCCAGAGCAATGCATGCTGCTTCTTTCTGTACTGTGCCCAGGCCTGATGCCTGACTGAGAGGGATCCAGAACATTGACAGCTAACACGTGCCACTGGAGAGACTGGCTTTTGCAAGCTCCTTGATTAGCTGCCCCGGGAAACGGAGGCAACACTGGGCTGCAGGCCGCAATGTCTGTCGAACGTAGCGACGGTTTCTCTAGGATTGGTTGGACTTTGGCTTGTTTTACAGTGTGCAGCAGATTCCCCTTGTCGCAGATGCTGACAGTCTTTGGTAGTTGGGCCCCCAGGGCTTCTGTGCTCCTTTGCCACCCAGGAAAGACAGGGATCAGAGTCGGATGAGGTGGCCTGATGGCTGTCAGTGCTTCTGTGGGAATGGGCTGAGTTCTTTGAACAAGAGTCTTGTGTTCTTTGGTCCTGCTATGGGCTCTTGTGATATTTGGAGCCTACAAGGCCCTCCTGGAAATGGGCGATCTCTGTGAAAGAAGATGACAATTGCGTGCAGCGGGAAGTACTGTGTTCTAGAACTGAGTGGGGACAATCTGGGTTTACTCTTCTGGGATAAACCTTTGGACAGTTTTACCCTGGGTGTATCTCTGTTAGCCGCAACATCCTAGAGCTGGAGCACAAAAACAATGAGGAGTCCAGTGGCACCTTAAAGACTAAGCGATTTATTTGATTGATAAATAAATCGGTTAGTCTTTAAGGTGCCACCGGACTCCTCGTTGTTTTTGTGGCTACAGACGGACACGGCTCCCCCGATACTTGCAACCTAGAGCAGGTGCGAAAGCCCAGCATTCCGAGGGCTAGACACTCTGATATCTCCCACATACTCTCCAGCCACAGAGAAGTGAGGAATCCGAGACAGCGGAGTCTGCAGCCATTAGCCCAACAGATGGGGGCACAGAGGAGGTAAAGTTTCTAGTGAGACTAGGTGGAAAGCGAGGGAGTGGGAGAGGAGGTAATGCAATGGTCTGAATGCTGGGCTCCTCGTGCCGACTCCCTAGAACGACAGCCTCCCAACTCAGCAAGGTTGATTCACAATTTACTGGGTGTGGGTTGTTCAGCTGAGACCTTCCCTACCAAGATGCTGTCTGCTCTGCAGGGACGTTAAAGAGCCCAGATTGTGGGGGGAGCAGACAAACGGGATCAAGGCTAGCGTGACATGGGTGACGGGTGCACATGACAAGATCGGAAGAGGCAAGAACAATACATGTTAAATGCTGAGTTTGGGTTTCCCCACAGCAACCACGGAGTAATTCATGCGGGGCTAAGTACAAGGGGGGATAATAACAACTGGACACCCCAGGGAACTGGTTGCACACAGCACCCCAAGGTGCTACTGCCAAACAGATTACTCCTCCCCAAGCCAGAACCACCTTCATTTTATGGGACGATTCCTGACGTGTTACCCACAGCCATTGGGCCAGTTCCTACAGCCTTTACTCCCAGAGTCAACGGGTGATGCTCCACACTAAGCACCCACAGTTCATTTGTGAGACAAAAATAAGGCAAACCAAATGTAGGCTGCGGTTGTGACCACAGGGGGAGGAGGATTGATGCATTATCCTCTTCGCCGGGGGGCCCAGCTGCAGACTCCACAACAGAGTCCTGTAAAGGAGACCTCAGACCCACTTAACAATCACTTGCTAGGGGCTCTATTTTTTGCTACAATATCATGAGACCCCCCAGGGCCCCATTCCCTAGGGTCCCAGGACAGGGGCTCCTGCTACAATCCTTGAAAAAAAAGCAATTTAGATAAACAAACAACAAGAAAGGAAACCATAGCAACTACCCTGCAGAGAAATTCCCTCTTCCAGCTATCTGGACCAGAGTCCTTCCCTGGGGCCAGTCTCTGTGACGGCCTAGGCTCTTTTCCACAGCAGGTCAGCAAGCTATGTGCTCCCTGAGGGGTTCATTGGCAGAGTAACTAGAGACCCCTGCCAAGTCAATCCAATGGTTTAACCCCTGTGGATGCTGCATACCTCACTGCAAGGGATATAGGGGTAATAGGTTTTCTCTCCAGAGACCTGTTGGGGGCAGGGTGCTACCAACAGAGAAGGGATCTCTCATCCCACATGGCCACTAAACCCTGTCGCATTGCACAGAAGTCATAAAAAACCCCTCATGGCTTGGTACAGTTTGCCATGAGAGCAGGCTCTGCCAGCAGGTCTGGAGTGAGCTCGCAGCACTATGAGATTGCTGCCTATTCTGAGACCCCCTTCCTCAGGGAGTGTGTCACGGCAATACCTAACTGGAATGTGGGGAGAGAAAGACGTGGCCTGGACCTTTCCTCAGAATTTCCAGGGGCTTGCATGGTTATTAGTAGCTAAAGTGTCTTTCTACCCTGAACAAGGACTGCCAATGAAATCATTTAGCATCTCCCCTTGACATCCGATCAAATATGCTCAATTTACAAGTCAACTGACGTTTATTTCTGACTGCCAGCGCCACAAGCACCCCCAGAGCTCTCAGAATCAGGCTGGATTTTCCCCTCCTCCTCCTCCTCCGTAATCAAGGTTCTGCAGGACAAATGTTCCCTTCAATGACACCTGTGCAAACCTATCGGCTTCCAGTGAAGTTGCACAAGTGTAACTGATGAGAAGAAGAAGAACTCGGTGTTACTTCAAAAGCTTCTCTCTTTCGCCAACAGCATTTGGTCCAATGAAAGATGTTACCTCGCCCGCCTTGTCTCTCAGATCTTGGGAAGCAATTCGGTTGATGACACACAAGCAGGAACAGAACTTGGCCCCCCCTTCTGTACCTGCACTGCTGTCGTGCCAACAGAAAGAAAAAGAAGGGAATACTAATTTTTCTCACTAAAGCCAGCAGCATCTCTGCTACCAACATATGTGGGCATGAGAAAACAGCTCTGCATCAGTCTGGTACTAGTCGGTATCTTCATTAATGACTTCGATAATGGAGTGGAGAGTATGCTTATGCAATCTGCAGATGACACCTTGCTGGGAGGAGTTGCAGGCACTTTGGAGGACAGGATTGGAATTCAAAACCACCTGGACAATTTGGAGAAATGGTCTGAATTCAGCAAGATGAAATTCAGTAAACACATGTAAAATACTTCACTTGAAAAATCAAATGCACAACTACACAACGGGGAATAATTGGCTAAGTGGCAATACTGCTGAAAAGGGTCAGCGGGTGACAGTGGATCACAAATTGAATGAGTCAACAATGTGATGCAGCTGCAAAAAAAGCGAATATCATCCTGTGTGGATGAACAGGAGTGTTGTTTGCAAGACACAGGAGGCAGCTGTCCTGCTCTGCTCGGCACTGGACTCAGCTGGAGTTGTATGTCCAATTCTGGGCACCGCAGTTTAGGAAAGATGTGGACAAACTGAAGAGAGTCCAGAGAAGAGGTACAAAAATGATAAAAGATTAAACCTTTCCTCAGGTTTTCTTTAAAAACTGGGCAAGTTTAGTCTCGGGGTCCCTTCCAGCCCGACGTTGCTATGGTTGTATGTGTCTCGGGGTCCCTTCCAGCCCGACGTTGCTATGGTTGTATGTGTCATGGGAGCAGCTTTGTTAACGCAGGAGCCCATTTTGGCATAGTCACATTACAGAACAGACCTGCACTTTAAGCACCAAGGACATTGTCAGTGTCATACAAGACACACGGATAACACAAGCCCTTACTCCAAAAGGGTGACGTTAACACGATTGGATCATTGCATTACAGTGTTGTCAACGCTCATGATTTTTTCAGGAGTCTCGTGATATTTGGTGTTTTTCTTAAAGGCCCAGTGCCTGGGGTCATAATTACATGAGAATCTCAATTTCATTACAAAAAAGGGAAGTTTCCAGCCCCCACTGCAGAGAAAAGCTTGAAAACATGACCCAAGCGCAGCCTCAAGGCTCAAAAGCCAGAAAACAAAGAAAAAGATCTATGTTTTAAGATCTCATGATTTTGAAGCAAATCTCATAATTTTTTGGTCCTGACTGTTGATTTTTGAATTGGTGATGCTGCATTCAGTGCTCCGTTTCCTTTCGCCCACTCCTCACCAGTCCCATGCAGGTATCAGACACATTCACACATTCAGCCTTAGCAGGAATTGACAACAGAAGTAACAAGGGGGCTTTGAATACATAGAAAATATTGTGACAAACAGAGCTGCTAATTTTCAGACTTCAGTAACTTAATCATTCCCAATTTGGGAGGGGAACTTGGGAGATGGTCTCTAAGGTCCCTTATTTTATCTCCTCCTACCTGACCAGTCAGTTCTTTCAGCCAAAGCAAGCAGCTCCCTCTGGGACACACCAGCGCTAAGCCTGACTCAGCAAGCTCACCTAAGAGCCAGGGGCCTGACCCCAAAAAACCCACTGAAATCAAGAGAAAGATTCACACTGATCTCAGTGGGATTTGCCCCCTGGTCCCAGTGCCTGAGTTACGCTGCCTCTGAAGCAGTCCCCAATCAGACCAATCAGTTCCTGGGCTCACAGGAACTGAGCTCTGTGGCAAAACCAGCCTAAAAAAGGGGGAAAAATACCAAAGGGGCAGAGTCCCCTTTCAGGTCTTCCTGCCTGCAGCAAAGTCTGCCATTTCCAAGCAAGCGCTCCCAAAGGCCGGTCTGAGAGCAGCTTCCAGTTAGGATCTGTATGGAGCTGCAATCCACAACTGGTTTCATGGGGTCTAACTATTGCTGCTTTAATTCCCACTGGCAGGTTCCTGGGCCTGGGCCTGTGGTGTGTGCTCAGCACGACCAAGCCAGAGACCTGGACTGACAGGGCTTAGAAGCAGGCAGGTGCAGCGCATACCCAGCCTCTGAGGAGGGGGCAACTTCTGCCAGCTGCTCTAGAAGCCTGGGTGACAAAGGAATCCCCTCTGACCCTCCTCCACAGAAGGGAGGTTGCAGCTTGTAGGGCCCTGAGGGAGGAGGGGAGCTGTCTGCAGATAAGAGAAAACAGGGAAAAGCTCCCTGTAGGGCACAAAAGGAGAACAGGATATGGAGGCTGCCAAGTTGCACACCAACGGACCATCCTGTGAGGTGCAGAGCGCCTTCACCTCCCACTCAGCACACCGCAGAATCAGGCCCCACCTCCCACCCAAGGCAATTTGAAATGGTCACGACACAAAAAACTGGAGAGAATCTGGGTTTAAAACCAAAACATCAGCTGAGCCTTAACGATCACTGGGCAGGGGCTGTGTCATCACATCCCAGCCCGGAAAATATCCCTGCTGAGACAGGGAACAATACCTCTGAACAGGCCAGACTGGAAAGGTGACTGGATAACCAGAAACCCTGGGTGCTGCTGGACTGATTGAAATACATTGCTCATTATTTGTTTACTGCCACTTTTCCTGGCCTCTCAGCCTCGTGAAATTCTGATACGGTTTGTCCCTGCAGCAGCTAATAAACTATCTGGAGTTCATTGATTAAGAATCTTCCAAACGATTCTGTTTAATGGACTCAGGCCTCCTTACTGGATTGGAACTACATAAAAGTGCTGTCACTGGGAGCCTTGGGGACCCAGCAGGGAGGGAGGGTCAGGAGTCTCATGTTTCACAGACTGGGGTGGAAAGTTAGGATGTTCCTTCAGCCACCCTCCCCTTTTCTGTCCCCTTTAAACAAGGCAGTAATGCAGGAAATTTCTGAATGGCTGCCCCCTCCTTCAGCCTGCCTGCTAGTTTCTCAGCCAATCAGGTGGCATGCTGAAGCTGCAGCAGCCAGTTCATTTGTCTCTCTTAAAGGTACACTGTGCTTATCAACCATTTCAGTTCCTCGGTCCTCAAAGACAAGGACAGATGGGTTGTTTGGACATAAATTCTCTGTTTTTCTATTACACTATTGTTCTGATGAGATTCAAACATGTGGCCATCACTGAAATAAGTTTAAGGGTCCCCCGGCAGTCTAACCGACGCTAAGCTATGGATTGCTTCAGTAACCAAAGGTCTCTGGAAAATAGAGAGAACTTTTACAGTGTAAATCACATTTTCTTATTCTTCGTGCATCATCCATTCCCCGGGAAGAAGCAGAGGGTTCCCAGTCCCAGCAACAGCAAACCTTCGCAAGTGTAACCACCCTCCCCATAAATTATCAGCAAGGCTTAAAAACAGGACCTTGAGCACCAAAACTCACAGGCTTCTACTACCTGAAGAATAACTTAATTAGCTGGTAACAATAGCAGGCTGTTATCCTCTGTGTGGTACAGCTACCAGAAGGGAACACAATACATCGCTTACACGTTACAGAAGCACAAGAGACAGCTGCACAAATTCTCACTGACGAAAATAAAATGAGATCCAACTTGGGAAAATTCACCTGACGTGTGGAGAATGAATAAGAAGCAAACATACCACCTGAGGGAGAAAGGAGGGGTGCAGGGAAGAGCCTGCACTACTTCTGGGAAGCACCACGTAGCGCTGTGACAAGTCGTCTGTGTAACTAAATGTAGGGGAAGTTAAACCTAAAAAGATCATTTATTCCAAGAAGCTGCATGCCAGGAATCCAGTTCTTTTTGCCAGACTTTCAATCACTGGAATAATTTTTTTTTTTGGGTGCAGTGCTCTTGCCTACATACTGTACCCACACCAGCAAAACCAGAACATTACATGGTGGCAAAAGCATGACAGTGACTGGGTGGCAGTTGGGGACAGCACAAAAGACCTACATTTGCAAGGTGATTTGACACTGTGTTATTATATGCAAATACATGGCCAGGAAAGCAACAGTCCCCTTCTAGGTAGCTCTGGTCTGACTTCAGCATTCAACTATGAAAACACCAGTTTGACCTCAATCTCACACCTGTGCTCAACCCCAACTCAAATCTCTCCACTGGCTCTCAAACCAAATGCAAGCCCTCAAAGCCTTCCACTATTTAGCCCTCTCCTCAGTTCTTTCATCCTGCTCATTCCCTCTTTGCTCAGCTAACGTCTCTGTCTGACTATGTGCTTTATCCCCACCCCTTCCTTTATGAAGTACCCTGCACCTAGAACCCCCTCCCTGACCATCTGCCATTCCTCATTCCCCTCCTCTAAGTCCTTTCCACACTCACTCACACAAGGAAGCTTATAGTCTTCTCTATATTTCAATTAAAAACAATCTCAACCTACATAACCCCTCAATTCTCTCCCAAGTGACCTTGGCCGTCATCCTCTCCCACCCCCCCTCCCATGTCATCATCTCCTGTTGTTCTTTTCTTCATGTAGGCGGTGAACGGTCTGGGATGGGGAATCCACAATCCATTTGACTAGTTATTTGTATTAAGAAGTTTCAGCCAAGACTGTGGCTGTGTCACTGTGCTCAGCACTGTACAAACAATAAGAGCCCCAGAGAGCTTAGCGACTAAATAAACCAGATAGACAAAGAGTTGGAGGGGAAACTGAGGCACAGAGCAGCAAAGTGACTTGCCCAAGTTTACACAGCAAGTCAGTGACAAAGCTGGGATTACAACCCAAGTGTCCTTCATTCTAGTCCTGTGCCCTTTTGACTGGACCACACTGCCTCTGATAACCCTGTTGGCTCCTTTTTTGTTGCTTTACAAAGTGCTTTTCACATCTACGGTTCTGTGTAATTAATAACTGTAGGTGGGATTTTCAAAAATGCCCAAGTGATTTAGGGGCAATTGTCCTTAATGGGACTGTACTCCTAAGTCACTTAGTGCAATTCTGGGCACCTGAAAACTGAAAAGATATTAACAAACTGCAGGGAGTTCAAAGACAATCCACAAGAATAATCAGGAAGCTGGAGAGACTTGTTTTACGGAGAGGATTAAAAGAGCGAAATCTGTCTGTCTTGGCTATGAAATGACTGCAGAGGTGGGGAACTTGGTAACATTCTGCATATATTTAAAGGATGTAGACACAGCCCCTCCTGTGGTAATTACTACACAAATGCCTCCTGCCATCCAATCCATCAAGTAGAATTGGGCACTGCCTCAGAGGAGGCGGTCCATGCCCCTCCCTGCCCAAAGCAGGGCACAGATGAAAACTGAGGAGTTTATCTACACTGGGATTTTTGCACCAGTGCAGCGCACTGATGTAGCTGTTTGGGTACAAACACCAGTCTAAACCCACCCCGTAGATGTCACGTTTTTTCATTGCAGCGCATTTGCACTGAAAGTCTGCATCAGTGCAGCGACATTATTGCTAACAACCCCAGTGAAGACATGACCTAAGGAAAAAGTTTTAGGAAAGAAAAATGGTCTTCGAAAGAAGGATCAAAGAGTCGTTTGAATTTATGAGCGAGTCAAGGCCATTTCCAACCCTGCACTCATCCGTCACTCTCAATCCCCTTCAAGCAGGTTCCTCTAAGGCATGTCTGCAAAGGCCAGGGATAAGGATCTCTCAGCACAGCTCAATACTGATCCTCCAAATCCTAAAGACTGAACACCTTCGTGAGCAGTTATTCTAGCTGCCCTGTTTAGAATAGCACTGGGATTGCCTCTGCAACTAGCATCCTGATTTCCACACAGCCCAGCTCCATTAAAATGCAGGGATGTTCCCCCTGCTCCACCATTCCAGACCGAAAGCCGCTGGGCTGCCAGACTCTGCATTCAAGTTTGGGTTGTTCTTTTACAAATGGAGTTTGTTTTGCAGTAACACACCCAGGAGATTTGTCCTTCCACGCCCGAGATCTTAGCGAGGTTGCAGACAGAAGCATGGGCCCGCCCTTCCATTTGGGTAGGGGAGAGGGTGCAGCTGCAGGCAGCCAGGTGTCTGCTCTGGACACTCTGGTAAAGGAATTTTGTTCCACAATAGAAAGAACTACCACATAACAAAAAGTAATGGCCCACTTTGCACACCAGACCAGGCCTGGCCTGCATGGGGAGCTCCGGACTGAGGGGTTTGGAGAGAGACCAGGACTGGAATAGCAAAGGGTTGGGGGGTAAGTTCTCAGAGCTGTGAGGGGGAGCCCAGGTGTAGGACAGCAAAAGGCAGAGAGTCTGGGCAGAGGGGCAGCAGCAGCAGCTGTCTCGTCAGTCCCAAGCCCTTCATTTTAACACAAACTAAAACGTACAGAATCTCCACAAGCTCCCGAACAATCCCTGGTTTCCTGCCCAGCTGCACCAGGCAAAGGCGGCACAGGACCGCGCCATGACGCTGCGTGAGAAACACCAGGGGGAGGGGCACAGCGGTGCAGGATGCGCTGCTGTAGCTGAACGTGCAAACAATGCACAGGCTGCAGCTGGTCCAAAATGGGGCTGCCTGCCTCCGCCACAGCTTAGGCCACTGTGAAAACAGCCAGTCTGTCAGCCAGTCCCTGTCCTGGCCCCGAGTCCACCAGTGATGCCAGTTCAAGGCCTTGGTCCTCCTCTTCAGAGCAGAACTGGATTAATTCCCAGCTGCATTAAGGAGCGAATGTGGACAGATGAGCCACCTGAGCTGCTCCGGGAGAGCGCAGACCCCAGCATGGAGCACCGCGGGGCTGGACGCAGCGTTCCGGGCCCCGGGGATGTGGCTTTGGAGAGACCCTGCAGAGGAGATGGGATGAATCCAGAGTCTGGCCGTCCCCAGGGACCACTGAGAAACCTACAACTTCGAACAGGCCTTTCCACCACCACAGGAGTCACATGCACACCACAGGCACGTCCCCCCCTCTTCCCCCCGGCCCTTAACACTGACACCCCCCTCCTGCCCCCTCCCTGATACCCCCCCGACTCTCACCCTGACACCCTCTCCTGCCCTTAACACTGACACCCCCTCCTGCCCCTCTCCCCAATACGCCTCCTGCCCTTAACACTGACATCCCCTCCTGCCCCCTCCCCGATACCCCCCCGACTCTCACCGACACCCTCTCCTGCCCTTAACACTGACACCCCCTCCCCGATGCCCCCCCAACTCTCACCCTGACACCCTCTCCTGCCCTTAACACTGACCCCCCTTACCCTAATGCCCCCTCCTGCTCCTCCCCTAACACGGACACCCTCCCCTTGCCCCTCACATCCCCTCCTGCTCCTAACCCTGACACACCTTTTCTACCTGTCTTCCCCACCACAAAATAAAATAAACCCCCAAACCAACAAAATTAGATCTGAAACGAACAAACAAATGAACCAACCAAGCAACCAATAAATAACCCTTCCTCAGGCAGAGTTTTTATACTTGGAAATGGAGAAGTGCCAGAGAATCCAAGAAGTCCACTAGGGACTTCACTATTGCTACTGATTTTACATGGACGGTGCTCAGATACTGTGGTGATGGGCAGCAGTAGGTGATTAGATTAGATTAATCTACTGACTTTTTCTACTCTCTATTGAAGCCGTTTACACATCTCCCTTGCCTTCTTGTTCATCCCTGGGGTAGGAATAGTGAGAGTCTCTAGTAAAACTGGAGCCAGTCAACCCCCAAATGTCCAGGGAAGTGAGAGTTCCCACTGACACATTCAGTGCTGAAATCCCCTCGAACAGCAGCAGCCTCTGGACACAGGCAGGTTAGACACCAAGCCTGGTTGCAATTGTGATATGAAGTAGTTTGAATAATTCACTTAGACCAGGCTTGCAGCAAAGACACAATATTTACTGGAACCCCAATGGTTCTGGCTTCTGAGCTTGTGCTCGCTACTGAAAAACACAAACTGCTGAAGGGCTTCTAAATTCCAGCGGCTGGAACTGATTGACCCCAGCAAGAGCTGCTATCCGGGCCCCTGGGCAGTGGGTCACAGCTTTCCTTCTCTTCCTACTCAGCCATGGGCAATAGCTGCTCGGCATTTCTAAAAATAAACACAGGGGAACAGGGAGGACTTACTCTCCCTCTGGTGCTCCGGGTGCCTCTCTGCTCACCTCTTTATTATTAGCAATTCCTAGGTTCTTTGATGTCACAAGGCTGGTGCTGGCACTGATCAGCTGACAGCCTCCAAATAAGGCAGCAGGAAGTTCATTCTGTAATGACAGCTTCAGCATGGCCAAGGGCAGGAGCCATCCTTTGACAAGGCTATGCATCTCACTCAGCGGCGAAATGCACGAACAGCAGAGCACATGCAACACAGCCATGCGGTGATGCATTGTGGGGTTTGTATCCTTTGCCAGCAGCCTGACTGGACTTTCCCATGTATCAGGGCCATTTCTGTAGCAAAAGACTTTATTGATAGGTATCAAAATCTCAGAAGCAGGGACCCTGGGCCCTTGTTTGGTTAGCAAGCAGCTGCTTCATGTTCACCTGCTAATTCCTTCTCCGTTTTGTTCTGGAGGGCCAGAAAAATGGGGATTTCTATTCCCTCCCTCCCATCACCTCGCATGAGTTACGTATTCAGAGCGGCACGATGGATGTTGGTTATACAACAGCCCTTTCTGTAGAGCACGACAGGTCAGAACACCTAACTGTTTGCAGGCCAGACCGGAGTGCCCCAAACACACCCAGTTGTTTGATCGTGGGAGTATGTGGCAACAAGAGCCTACAGCCATGTGGCTTGCACCCACTCCTGCCCAGGAGCAAGCTTCGGGTGGGACCGCTAACTGTTTGAGTGCAGAGAAATCAGAGCGTGGGGCAAATCGCTCAAATACAAGAGGCAATAAAGACAAGGAGTCACCAGCACTGCCACACAACTCAACTTCTTGCTTTAAATCCCCTTTCAATGCCCTGCGGGTTCCTATTTTCAGCTCTGGGACCGAGCCCCGTGGCTCTGAGCAGGGAGGGGATGAGAGAGGCTGGCTGCACAGTGAGAAGCTCCAGGCCCCTAGGGGTTGAGTGCACTGCCCCAGCAGCACACCTGGACTAGGTGGCCTGAGGGTGGACGCGGGACACTGGACCAATGAACTAAAGCCAAGAGGTTACACGTGCTGCTAGTCCCCACGGCCTCTCTCACAACCAGCGGAGCTGCACACCTTGCTTTGCTTTACTTGCGGCTGTTTTCTATTTAAAGACACCTCAGGAGGAGCATTAGTGTATCTGTCCCTAGTGCCAGTCAGTACCTAAGTGCAAGGGAGGGGAAGAGACACGTGGAGGCAGGTCCCCGACTAGGAGAAGGGGTTTTCCCTGATTTATGAGGCCATCAGGCCTCCCTCTCACACAGCCATGTGCACTGGGCTGAATGCCGCAATACACCACAGCCAGCGCCTGCTCCCAGGGGGCCGAGGGGATATGCAGTTACACACTCCGTGCTCATTTCTTAGTACGCAGTTTGCTTTTATAGCAATTTCCCCACGGTTTTGCACCTGATAAAATACTGGCCAGTTCTGAAAGGGGGACAGTTTGCCCTCAGCTCTGCTGACACGGGGAAAACTGCTCCTGCCATTACCCCTGCTGGGCCCAGAGCAAGCTACTGCGTAACTCCCAGGTCTGTGCTGTGCATTCAGCGATGCCCTTGCTCGCCCACATACTGTCAATAAGGCAGGATCTCCACACATGGAGGTTTCCTATTTATAGGCTGCATATAGAATCAGCAGATGTTACAGCTGCCCAACCCAAACTGGGAAGGCTGACAATTTCAGAGCACTCAGGAAATGTGCTCTCTGAAATAGTCTCTCTGTGCCCCTCTTGTTAAGACGGGCCGTTGCTCACTAAGGACAGTCCTAGAGTGGTAGCAGCACAGATCTAGGACATCAAACTGGCTGGAAGGGCTGGAGCCAACACCTCACTGACCGTGTGCTCAGAGCAGAGGACTGTGGGAGGGGATGGACCACAGTGGCAGGCCCACAGAGATGAGGTCTGAGTCGGTTCAGAGTCACGTGGGAAACAGAGATGTATGGCGGGGGGAGAGCACCGTTTGCCTGGTGGTGCCGCGCGTCTGCTCATCAGCGTTATTGTTCCTGTTTAATTTTATCTCCACAGCTGCCTGCACTCTGCTCCCTGGACGGGAGGAGGGAAAAGAGCAGCTTTTAGGAAGGGATGAAACATCAGTGCAGGCCCAAATCAGAGCAGGAATGGAGCCTGGGGAGCCAATATGCTTACAGCAGTACAGCCCCCCGTGTGCATGTGCTTACACCAGGATACAAATGTTTATCCCACCATCCCTTATTCCTGTAAACCGAGGAGACTCACCACTGCGGCGCCTCCTACTGGCTGTCTTGGGAATTAGCTCTGCACCCTCTTCTGGTGGTGTCTCGCCCGCCGTCACCTCTGCTCCGGGACCCATGTCACTCCCAGGACTGCGGCATCCTCTTCATGACACTGCCCTCTGCTCTCGTGGGGCATGCTGCTCCCTCAGGTGGATGCAGATATAAACCCTGCTAGGCCCCAGCAACTCCCCCCTTCAGAATCCGCAGCGGCTCTTTCAGTGGCCCTCTCATTTTAGGACAGAGCGAACCAACCATCTAGCTCTGACTTCCTCCTCCCCACTCTCAGTGGGCTTCTGTGAAAGGCAGCAGGAGATCCTGAGGTCTGGGATCCCATCAGGGTCCCCAATTGCTGATGAGGGAGCTCTCAGCATCTGACCAGCTCCAGCAAGTCTCACAACCAGCTCTCTCCCCCAGGGTGAATTTCACTCCCTCGTCCTCCTGCTGCCCAGTCCCTCCACAGACTGAGATCCAGCTGGAGTGAGTCATCACTCCTCTTCACTCTTACTAACAGGAGCAGTTTCCCTTGCTCCCTGTCCCTTCCACCTCTGCAGTAGAGGAGGCGGCCGCGTGGCTCAGGCACTGGGAATGCAAGAAGCATCCAGAACGAGCCCAAAGCAGATGGAGATTTTCACCTCTAGGTCCCTGCTTCACATTCAGCTACAGTCTGCAGCCACCAAAGGGTTGGTTTGTTTTTTACTATCCAGCAAGGGGCTCCTGCATGCAGTGAGCTGGTAGGTCTCTTCTTCCAGGTGGAACAAGATGTTCCACATCAGAGCTTGCCCCTGTATTGGTAGCCTCAGCAGAGCCCCAGGCAGACTGAATTCCATCTCCCCTGGAGTAGGAGTGAGGAATACTGGTGAGGGGCTGGGCACGTGGAAAGCCTGTACTGCCTGTGGCAAATGTCCTGGGGGAATAAATTCAGGGCTTCAGACTCCAGGACTGGCAATCGAAAACTAAAATGTAAACGTAAAGCAGATTCCTATATTACACACCAGTCCCAATCCAACGCCCTGGCCCATCACATGGTTCTTTTCTACTGAGAAGGGACCGCCGGTTAGCCTGGAAAGCAGTGACTCTGATAAGGACTTGGGGCATAGTGGGTAATGAACAGAACATGAGCCTCCATTGCAATGAGAGCTACTGTGAGCCTCGGATGTAGAAGAAGGAAATACTGCGTACCAGCGGGGAGGTGGTATTACCACTGCAGATGGCATTAGTGAGGCCATTAGTGCATACTGTGCCCAGCTCTGGTGTCTACACGTCAAAATGATGTTGAAAAACTGGAAAGGTCAGAAAAAAACGACAAGAAAGAAATCAGGGCTGGAAAACCTGCCTTGGAGTGAGAGACTAAAGAAGCGCAGTCCATTTCGTTTAACAGAGAAAGAGCTAAGAAAGGGCTTGGTCAGTCTATAAATATCGACATGGGGAGAAGATTTCGGAGGGCTCTTTAATCGCACCAACAAAGGCGGAACAAGATCCAATGGCTGGAGCACGTTTTTAACAGTGAGGTAATTAACCATTGGAACAACTTCCCGAGGGAGGGGTGGATTGAAGTATTTAAATTAGGATCACTGTCTCATTTGAAAGATCTGCTCTAGCTCAGCCAGAAGTTATGAGCTTGATGCAGGAATCACTTGGTGAAATTCTCCAGCTTGTGCAATGCATGAGATCAGACTGCTGGTCCCTCCTGACCTTGCGTACTATGAATCTCTAACGGATTCCTCGTCAGTCAGCAGGCTGGCAGGACTTTGCCCCCCCCCAAAGATTTCTTTGTCTAATTGATATTTTAAACTGATGGAAAACAAGAGTGAATCAGTCAATTGCCAGGAGAAGATCCAGGGAGAGCTACTGCTCTCCTCTGTGCAGGCTCCTTCGCCAGCATCCTCATCCGCTGCCTGAGGTGTGCTATTAATGAGCCATCTGCAGGGATTACACTGGATCATTCATAGCAGACAGGCTCAGAAGGGGAAGTGACACAGAACTGTTGGGAAGGGGACCAGAGGAACCAGAATAGAACAGTGGCTGACAGGATGTAAAATGGGGGATTCAGAAAGAGGGGATCAGAAAATCCAGGCTGCAAGGGGAGTGGAAAACAACTCTACAGCACTGCCAGGACCTCCTCCGCTCCTCACGCTGCAACTTCATCCACAAACACTGACTGAGCCAGAACGGAGACTCTCCAACGTTTCCAGCAGGAGAAATTCTGTTATTGCTCAGGCTCGAGAGGGACTTGTGGTACTTTACAAATAGAAAGGCCATATTCCTGTGCTGCAGGACTTCCAGCCTAGCACCAGTTCCCTTCCTCCTCCCCCCATCCCGGTGCCCCCGGCCAGCATTCTGCTCCAGTGCTAACCCCATGCCTCCACCGCCCAAGAGCATGGACATTACCTCTCCCGCTGAAGTACCCATGAAAGGCCTGGTTTGGGCTCCCCCACAATAAAGTATAAACCAGACTGACACTTGCAAGCACAGTCCATGTGAGAATCCCAGACAGCATGGTTTGCTGACAGATTGTACACTAGTCATACACAGAAGACTCCTAGGACACACCAGCTGTTGACAAGAAATGACAGATATAGTTCCCCTTATTCCCTCTCACTCCCCAGGGGTCTAGCTACTGTTTTGTAATAGATATTGGAGACAGTTTGGTGCTGCCTATGCTGGCACCCAAACAATTTTCAACCCCAGTGGAGAGAACATAATAATAGCCATTTTGGGTCTCACCCAGGATCCATCTAGTCCAGTATCTTGTCTGACAGCACCAGATGCTTCAGACACAGATGCAAGAAACCCACAATAACAGATACAAGATGATCTGACTCCCACATTACATCTCCTAATCCCTTACAATTAGAGACTGGTTTATACCCAGAACCATGAGGTTTAACAGCTCTTCCAAATTGCGTTAGTATTAACAACAACAATTCTGGCTATTCTGGAGATCCATATAAATGTCCAATCCCCTCTGAATCTTGTTAAATTCTTGGCCTCAATGACATCCTGTGACAATGAGTTCCACAGTTTAATTACATGTTGTGTGGAAAAGTATTCCCTTTGATTTGTTTTGAATTTGCCACCTTAAAATTTCACTGAATGTTCCCTTGTTCTTTTCTTATAAGACAGGGAGATCAGAAGCTCCCAGTCTATCTTCTCCGGACCAGTCATTTCAGATACGTTTATCATGTCCCCTCTTATCTGTCTCCCTTCTAAGTAAACAATCCCAGTCTTTTCAATCTCTCCTCACATAAGAGCTTTTCTAGGCTCCTCGTCATTCTTGTCTTCCTGCTCTGAATTCTCCTCTAATTTGGCAAAATCCTTTTGAGAGAGGGTGACCAGTACTGCCCACTGTGTTCTAGGTGAGGCCGTACTATTGATGGATATAAAGGCATTATAATATTTTCCATATTATTCCCTAGGCATCTTGACGTCTTGTTTACTTTCTTTGACCACTGCTCCACACTGAGCAGAGATCTTCACTGAGCTGTCTACAGTGATGCCGAGGTCCCTTTCCTTAGTGGATACAGTTAACTTAGCTGCCTGTAAGGTGTAAGAATAGTTTTAAAATTTCCCTCCAATGTGCATTACTTTGTATTTATCGACAACGAACTCTATCTGCCATAGGGTTACCCATTCACCTAGCTTGGATGGGTCCCTCTGAAGATCTCTACCATCCTCTTTGGACTTGACTAACCTAAATTAGAGAGACCAGGAGATTCATGGTTCAGTGGATAATTTTCCTAGTGACGACTGCATGTTTTCCTTTGCTTTGATTGGCTCTGCCTATAGTGAAGACTATAAGAAGAGAAAACTGATGCAGATTCTGTGTCCATATAGAGTGAACTGAGAGTAAAATCTCTGGAAGGAGCAGAACCTGAACTGGATTTCTGTTCCCATCTGTAATGGACTCATTACCCTCTGTTCCTTCCTCGGATCTACATATTGACTCTCTCAGTCTTCTCGGGGACACAACTGTGCACGTAGAGACAGGTGATCTACCTACATGCCTAGATGTTTATAAAGCAACCACTCAGGAGGTAACCAGATGCCAGGAGATCACACTGTAGATTATGAGGTAACAAGCTGCCCGCAGAAATGGACTTGGAAAGACACATCCTCAGTTTGCCGGCTGTGAACTTTTGAAGAGAGACAAGGTGGGTGAGGTAATATCTTTCATTGGACCAACTTGTTTTGGTGAAAGAGACAAGCTTTTGAGCTTCCATAGAGTTCTTCTTCAGATCTCAAAAATGTGCCTCACTCACCAACAGAAGTTGGTCCAGTAAAAGATATTACCTCATCCACCTTGTCTCTCTAATGTCCTGCGACCAACATGACTACAATACTACAATAAACTTGTGAAGGCAGATACATGAATCTAGAGACTTGTCTACACACAGGTTTAACTATAATACTGGTTTGAAACCAGTACAGTTACAGCAGTGCAACATGAGGTGAAACAGCAGCCAATAGCTAATGCACATGTGCAGACTGGCTGCTTGGGTTGCTAGGCTGCGTTTTGTTTCTCCATGTTTTTGACCGGCTCTACTCACCTCACTCACTCTAACCCATGGAAAAAGGCATCACATGTTTTCTCTTAGTAATGCCTAAAACTAGGTTACATTCTCAGCCATCATGTTATATTAGAGTAGCAACTGAGGAAACCAAACCAAACCATTTATTCAGTGTGCAATGTGAAACCTAGGAGTGTGCACAGCTATGAAAGATGCAAGAGTCAAACATCTGGTGACCCAAACTCTGGACTTCACTGTTTTTAAAGTTCAGTGGAAAACGGGAATACTGCATATGTGTGAGGAAGGATTTTCAGCTTCTTTATTTCTACTTCATATTTCTCTATGTCCCAGAGGACTGACATCACGATAAGGCTGGAGTTTTTAAAACAACCTGGGTTTTGGTGTTACCCAGGCACAAGAAAAGCATCTGCTACATTTCTTATACCTGCTCCTCCCCATTCCCAGATGCCTCCAAAACACCCATATGGAAACGTACCAAACTTTGCCAAAGAATCGCTCTCAGCCCGGAGGCTAATTCGTTTGAAAAGAGATCAAGAATGGAAGTGCCTTCCCAGCCCTTACACACAATTTGCTATGGAGACACTAAAGCAGCACTGAACTCACACTCCCAGCTCTTGGGCAGACTCCCAGGAAGTTGCCTTCGAGAGCTGGAGTCTGTAGGGACCCTGGGATGGACTCAGGCTCGGCTGAAACGCACGAGAGAAACAGCAGTCTTAGTTTTCCCAGTAAAATTCTGGAGTCAGCATTGTTTCGTGGTGAGAGTCTGTAAACATCAATTCAACAGGAAAAGAAGACGTGGGGAGCCAGCACCCTCTCATGCCCTCCACCATTATGTCATTCTACCCCTTGTGCCCACAAGACTGCATACGAGAACCAGATGTGCTGGTCCAGTGACAAGCATCGCAGCCAGGAGGGGAAGGCAAGCAGCACATAAGACCAGACAAACTATCCAGCACCGGAAACCAGGAAGAGAAGAACCAGAACTGGGTTTTTATGTCTGTTTGGAATGGGATCTGGCTGCAGCCCTGGGAAGCAGAGAATTGGAACAGGATTTCTACACACTCCTGCATTGTGGCTCTGCTGTGTCTGGTGCAGTCCTAAACCAGCGGAAAGGGGCTTTACGCTGCAGTCCAGGCTCCCCCTTTTCTTAGAGCGTGTCTACACTTTTTGTTTTGCTGCTTTAACTCTACCTGGTTAAAGGCCTCGCGCCCACACCCACTTACACCAATGAAAAGTCCCTGTGAAGCCCTGAGCATCAAAGGCCAGATCCAGCCTGGAGACTCACCTTGGGTAGGGTGCTGTGGGCACGAACCACCAGGCTGCAAACACTGGCTGGCGACTCCAGGCTGCTCACAGTCACTCTCACCAGCTGTGGCTGCTGCCCCAGCACGCTGCTTCCCTGGGCCCCTTGAGCCGGTCTCTGCTCAGTATCCAGAGGAGCGTCCTGCAATTGAACACCGAGGTGGGTGGGACAGAGCCAACGGAAGCGAAGGAAAACACAGGAGAGACAGAGAGGTGGCTGTGGAGGAGCCTGGACCCCCCAGCGAGGGGACATCAGACAAGCCGGCTGAGGGAGCCCTGCCGATGGAAGTGAGCCGATAGAGAGGAACCAGGGTGGGGTGCATTGATCCCACAGCCACACTGAGGGTGAGGTTCCTAGAAGGGGACACGCCCCTGTTCCCCCCCCCCCTCCCGTGGTTGTGCCCATGCTGCTGGTGAGAATATCACGGGTCCCGTGCAGGCATGTAAGAGAATCCTTCCTAGGCTCCCTTCTGTTCCCAGTGCGGGGGCTGGCTGGATCACGTCTGTGCACTATTGCCCCCTGCTGGATGGTTGAGTAGTGCACCACAAACCAGTATACCCCTCTGGCTGAGAGAATGCAATTCTATGCCGCTCACCAGAGTAGAAGCTTGTGGCTTTGGCACTGTTCAGTTTCAGACACTTCCTTCTGACGCCACTGCATTCCTAAAGACCCGTCCCCCCGACACTGACAGTCCAGTGCCAGCAGCCCGGGACTAAGAGTTCTCAGTGAGAGACGCTGCACAGGGATCCCTGGGGTTCTGCCCGCTGCCAATACGCAAATACCCAGGTTACTGCTATCCTGAACTTAGGGAACTGGTGTTAGGCAGAGTCTCATCGGCACGGAAAGGGAGAAATTGCCCATCCAAGCAAGTGCCAGAGACTGTGCCATAGGCCCCTGAAACCTGGACTATTCTCCACGGAGTTCAGTGACACACTCAGATTGCTAAGGACTCGCTCAGTATCTCTTCCACACACCTCACCACTGAGCCAAACCCCCAGGACTCCCTTGATAAGCTCAGGTGGCTACGGCCACTCCTGTGTTTGCTGTGCAGGCCATGTGCTCAGCATAGCTGCCTCTGCAAGCCAGAGAGATGGGGAACAGGAAGGCATGGAGGGGGGCCAGGAAGCACAGCTCACACGAGTACAGGCTGTTTCACTTGGGAAAAGGACGACTGGAAACTCAGCCTGTCTCCACCAGCATGAGAGACCCGTGCTCCCTGAGTGGAGGAAAGAGTGACGCAGGAGCCTGCAGGCAGGAGTGAAGCTAATGTACCTACTATCAAGTGAGGAAAAGCAGCTCTGACTGGCTGCGCCACCCTCCCACAAACAAACCTAGCCAGTCTGGGGGGACACCTGGGGCTCCTGACTGGCAGAGCAGAGCAGAGCAGAGCACAGCTCTTGGGGGAGGGATTACTGCTCTCTGGGACTTGGATTCTACAGCCCCACTGTGACAGGTGCTGTACGCATACGCAGTAACTGTAGCCAAAAGGCCAGCCTTCCTCCTTCCCAAAGAGAATGACACGGGGAACCGGCTTCCGACACCTTGTCCCAGCTCGGGGCCATATAACAGGGCAGGCTGACCAGCCTGGCACAGCCTGCTGGCACCACAGCATCTCGCTCCCCGGAAAACACACGGTCTGGCCTCCAAGCTCTGCTGAAGAGGAAGGCGCCTTTTCTGCCCCCTGGTGGCCACGTTTTGAACAGGTTAAAAATTAACTCTCCTCAAGGACAGATGAACGATCTCGTGCATTTATAGACTCGGAAATGCAGGGCGGGAAGGTCCCTTGGGAGGTCATAATGCACCCTGGTGAGATTCAGACCGTAGCAAGGATTAACTCTTTACTCTCTACCAGAGTCTTCAGTGCAGAACAGTGGTCACAGGCTCCATGGGAAGGGGGCGCTCCTCAGGGGGAAGAGGGAGGGGCTACAGGAAATCCCCCTACTCTCTGCTAGGCTGGGCAGGAGCCATGGTTTGGGTCTGTTTGCCAGCACTTAACTCTTTAATACTAGGAATACTTCAAATGTAAACAGGGCCGGCCCCAAGCAGTGAAGAGGGGGAAAAAAAAAAAAAAAAGCCGCGATCGGCGGCACTTCGGCGGCCGCTCTACCGCGCCGCTTAGTTCTTCGGCGGCAATTCGGCGGCCGGTCCTTCCCTCCGAGAGGGACTGAGGGACCCGCCGCCGAAGACCCGGACGTGCCGCTCCCTTCCATGGGCCGCCCCAAGCACCAGCATGCTGCGCTGGTGCCTGGAGCTGGCCTTGAATGTAAAGCAAACATATGTTTGAGGACACAAAGCATGAATTGCAGGAGAGATTTTAAGCTTTTGGAAAATGGGAAGCAGAGCAGGATGGGAGAGAATTCAGGGCTGGGGAGGCCCAGAGATCTCTGCTATCCCGTTCCCCAGCCCTGCTACTCTGCTACTCGTACAACAACTAATTAAAGAAAGTACATGCAGCTGTCCCTTCCCTTTGAACACTCAACCGAGAATGTTTAAAATCCTGCCTATCTGAGGAAGGCCAACTCAGTGGGGCCCAGGGGTGGAACAGGGCTTGTGGTCTTATCACTTGAGCAAGCGCTCGCTGCCAGCTAAGATGCTATTGTAAACATTCCTCCCACTCTACTGTTCCGGGCCTGGTTTGGGTTTCCACATGCCTTTACTGATGACCAGAGCTCCTCCTCAGAGCTAGGTGCATCGGCTCATTCCCAGCTGCCGTACCCCACACAGTCCAGCTGCTGACCAAGTGTAAGGCTACTAAGATCTAAAGGTTCTCTGGAGCAGCGTTTCTCAATCACAGGGGCACAACTAGACCTGGGCAAAAAATTGTCAGCGAATGGCAAATTTGCTGAAAAATGCATTTTTCAGGGCACCAAAATTATTCATAACTTCAGGTAGAATTCAGCAAATAGTTTCAGATTAAAAAAACCTGAAAATCATTTCATGATTTCAGAATGAAATTTGTCAACTTTTTGTTTCAAAACAGTGTTTCATTTTAAAATTTAGTTAATTTAAAAAAACAGGTGAAACACCTGAAAATTTTTTACCCAAAATATTTTTGTGGCAGAGGGAGAGGTTTGTTTTGGTGAAAAAAAGCCCAACAAACTTCAGTTTTGGTTTGAACCGAACCACATTTCCCCCCCCAGATTTTTCAGTTCAGCTCTCAAACCAAAAAATCCATGCTTCGCTGTTTTAGTCCCGACCCTAACAGATGTCACTAAAGGCAGGTGGGAAGGGTGAGCGTGTGAGCAGGGGCGGCTCCAGGCACGAGCGCAGCAAGCGCATGCCTGGGGTGGCAAGCCGCGGGGGGTGGCCTGCCAGTTGCTGTGAGGGCGGCAGGCAGGCAGCTTTCGGCGGTATGCCTGCGGGAGGTCTGCCGGTCCCACGGCTTCGGCAGCAATTCGGCGGCGGGGATGCCGATAGCACGGCACCGGCGGACCTCCCACAGGCATGCTGCCGAATCCGCGTGACCAGTGGACCGCCCGCAGGCGCGCCGCCGAAAGCCGCCTGCCTACCGTGCTTGGGGCGGCAAAAAACATAGAGCCGCCCCTGTGTGTGAGGCATTGACTTTTTTACAAACTAAAGCAGGGAAAATTTTGCACACCCTTATGTTTCAAGATTATATATTCTCTGTCAGTCTCTTGAAACACATACACAAATCAATGATCTAGGCTTAGCATTGATACATGTTCTACCCTTACTTACAGAGAAAATAGAGGGGCTACAGAAATTTTTTATTTAAAATAAGGGGTTGCCAACCTGAAAAGAGAAACGCTCTCTAGAAAATACCTCCCAGAGAGTCAAAGCATTCCTGTGTCCACTACAGGTTTCTTTGCATTGCTATCTATCCTTTTCTACCTCTCAAGTGAATTTCATTTAAAGGGACATCACTTCTTTCAGCTCCAAAGTTCTCTATACTCCATACTGATCTGGAGTTCCCTCACTGGCATAATTGAAAATTATGTAAATCTGAAATGCAGAATCATTAAACTAAAAGATTTTAATCCTTAAATTATTAAAGTCATCGAAAGAGTTATTTAATTAAAGGGAGGATTCCTGCAGCATTTTATGTTTCCAGTATGATTAAATTTTTTGTGTCCCTAATTTTGTGTCTGTCACACATTGTGTCCCATATTTAGGCCGTGGCAGGTTGAGAAGCATAATCCACAGTGATGAACTCTTGGGGAAGCATGGATGGGTGGCCGGGTTCTCTTGCTCAGAGTTCTGGGCTCCCGAGTTTGAATCTGGAAAAGGGGGAGGAGATTTTACCTCTGTACATGGTACTGGTGAGACCACTACTAGAATACTGTGTGCATTTCTGCTGTCCACACTTCCTAGAGAGGGTGCAGAAAAGATCCACAAAAATGATTCAAGGGCTGGAGAAAATGCCCGACAATGAGATTTAACAAGCCCATCGAAAAGAAAACAGAGAGATGACTTGCTTACAGTGGGGAGTGTGACTGGGTGTTCGAGGCATTTTTCCCCCATTGGAGGCCCCAGCCTTGGCACACCCCAGCCTAAGAAGGTGTCCTTTTGGAGAACAAGAGCAGCAAGTTTAGACTTCAAAGAACTGCCTGGAGAGGCCACCCAGCTGCTGGAGCCGGCAGAAGCCAATCAGGGCCCAGCAGACAAAATCAAAAGGCCTGGCTGCAGCTGGGAAGGACAGGAATGGTTTCCTGAGACTTAACCCAAGCAACCCAAATTGATCAAGGGCCTAACTCTGGCTGCACCTTGTTCACTGAACCTGTTTTATATTATGCAATGTAAAGCCCAGGTGGCCATCTTGAGTTAAGTATGAATTTATTGCTATAAAGTTAAGGTGAGCTCTCTTTGCAAGATGCCTTGCTGGCTCAGGCAAGCTGTGATCGGGAGCAAATAGGGGGTGCTAAGGGGCTCTCTAATCTAGCGGAGAAAGAGAGAAGAACCAAAGTTGGGAAGCTGAAGCCAGACAAGTTCAAATTAGAAATACAGGACAAATTTTTAACCTTGATGGTGATTAACCATTTGAACAAACTGTTAAGGGAAGTGATGCCTCAGACGTCTTCAGATAAATACTGGATACCTTTTGGGATGTTATGCTTTAGCCAGCAAGTTACTGGGCTCATCACAGGGGTTACTGGGTGAAATTTAACAGCCTGTGATATACAGGAGGTCAGACTAGCAGGTTTAATGATCCCATCTAGGCTTAAACTCTATGAATCTAGGTATTTATTTCCCATTTGCAGCCTTCTGAATCTAAAGTTAGGCAGCTTTTTAGGACATCTTTTTAGCCAACAGTGGAGTAAATACCCGTGGGTGGTGAGTGCAAGGGTTGGGTTTGTGGCCAATGATTTTCATTTTTGTACTTGTATTTAGATATTGCCTGCGAGGCAAGACGAACTGACAGACAAGAGGCTAGCTTGGGAACTCGTTATATTGGCACTTGATGTTGAAGCTATCGGTTCAGTACCCCTGCATGTGACCGGATTGCTGAGGGGGTGAGGAAATCAAGCACTCATAACCCAGGGACCAGAAACGCCTCCCATCTTTGCTCTTTCTGCCCTGAACACTTGTTCTTGCCAAGACAGTAGCGGGAATTACCATCCAGTAATTTTAGGCTTTAGGGGATGTATTGAAGGGAAAGGCTCTTGAAACTATCCTTCCATCTATGCTAGGAAAGAGGTCCACTGCTAACAGCTAGACCCTGGAGTCCCAACAGGGTAAGTTCTCTCTGATCCTAGTCAACACCTACATGGAGACGGCAGGTGAACTGGACTCAGCTGCCAGCATATAAAGGTGAGACACAGCTTTATCTGTCGTTCACCCATCTGACCACACCACTACCCCCATTGGCTCACATAGCAGCATCTGCAAGTAATGCTTTCTGCCATCTCCAGCTGGCTAGGAGGTTCCATTCCATCCTGGTGAACAACCACCTGGCCTCTGTTAGACACATCTTAGTCACCTCCAGTCTGGATTACAGCAATGCAATATACTTGGGCACGAGGCCCTCAACCCCGGAGAAAGTCAGACTAGTACAGAATGGCACAGCATGACTCCTCAGCGACATGGGCTATCCTGAGCATATCACACCTGTCCTCTGCTCCCTGTACTCGCTTCTCAATGAATACAGAGTTGAGTTCAAAGGTCCCGGTCCTCATCTTCAATGCGCTCACTGGCCAGGGCCCAGAAGCATATCTAAAAGATTGCCTGATGCACCTGGATGAGGCCTGTGGCCCACAGCTGCACACCCCTGGCACAATGGAACTTTCTACTGTCAGGATAAATGTCGTCTGTGCAGACAGAACTTCCTCATGGGCTGACCCCAGACTATGAAATGAACTCCTACCATCCCAAACCTTCCATGTCAAGTGCAAGGTGAGGAGCTGATGGGAGAGAGGACAAGCCACACACAACAGATGCTACTCACATCACTTGATGCGTTACTGGAAGGTGCTCAGATACTGCAGCGAGGATGATTTAAGAATGTATCTTGAACAGAATAAAAGTGTCAGCATCGGCTACCCGATGCCTGTGTTGAAAATAGCTTATCTGTTTGTATAGGGGGGACAAACCCATTCGCTGCACAGTTACAGATTGGTTAGTTTGCCCAGAGAATCTTCTTTTCCCCCTCACGTGACTTGTATCTATGTAACTGAAGTGGAACAAAGTGGGGAGGATCTGGGTTTTCATGCAGCTTGGCACAGAAAGGGGGAGTCACCTTTCTTACCTCCAGAGTACGTTGGGGATCTCCAGGGCTATCAGGTGAGCCCAGCTCTCCGGCATCATGCTGATTCTCAGATATACGGGGGCCTGGATCTGGGATCTGATGCTGCGGGTGTGCAGAAAGTAAGCTCAGCTTATAGAACTCCTGAATATCTGCAAAACAGTATGAGAAACATCCATAGAAGTGGGGAATCCAAACTGAACAATTGAGAGCGCCCTGCCTAGTGAACCACAGACAGACCTCCACTCTCTCTGCCTTCCCGTCACGTTTAATGGCTGTGAGACCTGGTGCAAATAAACTTCTGCCTTGATAACTGGTACGGGATTCCTCTGCCTCCCACAGGACAGCCATCCTATGCTATACACACTCACTCCACAGCAGGCTGTCGCTGTGAATGCAGTGCTTCTGCAGGCTACCAGACGTCTGCACGGAACTAACGTGTACTATGAGCTCAGCGGCACATGCTGGACCTGGTTCCCCCGCCCACACCCTGCACTAGGCTCTTCAGGTGCTAGCCCTTGGAGGGTCCCTACAAACACTTAAGCATCTCTAGTAAGTAACAGATGATTCATTTCCTGGGACTGGCAGGAAATCAGAAGGTGCGAATACCCCAGTTCCAATGCAAACAGCACCAGTCGTTCTGAACTCAGCCCCGAGGGGCACTGCAGTAGAGCTGTGTCAGGGTAACCACCGTGTCCCATTGGGGCCCATCCACCCACCACCCCCAGTCCTGCTTGCTGGCTGCTGCCCGGCATCCTCCTGCTGCTGCTACGGAGCCCCCAGCCACCGAGAGGCAACGTGTTGCTTCCAAGCCTGGCTCTCGGCTGCCTGCTGCGTGGCCTTCCTTCCACCGCCAGTGTCCAGGCTAGTCCAGCCGGCTGCTCCTGCTCGCAGGCAGCCGCCGGCTCCCTCCTGCGCCTGGTGCCCGCAGGGTTCTACTGCCCTTCCCTAGTCCCTCTCAGGCCGGAGTCGGCACTGGCTAGCTGCCGAGCTGGCTACTGCCCTTCCCTAGCCCCTCTCAGGCCGGAGTCGGCACTGGCTAGCTGCTGAGCTGGCTACTGCCCTAGTCCCTCTCAGGCCGGAGTCGGCACTGGCTAGCTGCTGAGCTGGCTTCTGCCCTAGCCCCTCTCGGGCCGGAGTCGGCACTGGCTAGCTGCTGAGCTGGCTTCTGCCCTAGCCCCTCTCGGGCCGGAGTCGGCACTGGCTAGCTGCTGAGCTGGCTTCTGCCCTTCCCTAGCCCCTCTCGGGCCGGAGTCGGCACTGGCTAGCTGCTGAGCTGGCTACTGCCCTTCCCTAGCCCCTCTCGGGCCGGAGTCGGCACTGGCTAGCTGCCGAGCTGGCTACTGCCCTAGCCCCTCTCGGGCCGGAGTCGGCACTGGCTAGCTGCCGAGCTGGCTACTGCCCTAGCCCCTCTCGGGCCGGAGTCGGCACTGGCTAGCTGCCGAGCTGGCTTCTGCCCTAGCCCCTCTCGGGCCGGAGTCGGCACTGGCTAGCTGCCGAGCTGGCTTCTGCCCTAGCCCCTCTCGGGCCGGAGTCGGCACTGGCTAGCTGCCGAGCTGGCTTCTGCCCTAGCCCCTCTCGGGCCGGAGTCGGCACTGGCTAGCTGCCGAGCTGGCTTCTGCCCTAGCCCCTCTCGGGCCGGAGTCGGCACTGGCTAGCTGCCGAGCTGGCTTCTGCCCTAGCCCCTCTCGGGCCGGAGTCGGCACTGGCTAGCTGCCGAGCTGGCTTCTGCCCTAGCCCCTCTCGGGCCGGAGTCGGCACTGGCTAGCTGCCGAGCTGGCTACTGCCCTAGCCCCTCTCGGGCCGGAGTCGGCACTGGCTAGCTGCCGAGCTGGCTACTGCCCTAGCCCCTCTCGGGCCGGAGTCGGCACTGGCTAGCTGCCGAGCTGGCTACTGCCCTAGCCCCTCTCGGGCCGGAGTCGGCACTGGCTAGCTGCCGAGCTGGCTACTGCCCTAGCCCCTCTCGGGCCGGAGTCGGCACTGGCTAGCTGCCGAGCTGGCTTCTGCCCTAGCCCCTCTCGGGCCGGAGTCGGCACTGGCTAGCTGCCGAGCTGGCTTCTGCCCTAGCCCCTCTCGGGCCGGAGTCGGCACTGGCTAGCTGCCGAGCTGGCTTCTGCCCTAGCCCCTCTCGGGCCGGAGTCGGCACTGGCTAGCTGCCGAGCTGGCTTCTGCCCTAGCCCCTCTCGGGCCGGAGTCGGCACTGGCTAGCTGCCGAGCTGGCTTCTGCCCTAGCCCCTCTCGGGCCGGAGTCGGCACTGGCTAGCTGCCGAGCTGGCTTCTGCCCTAGCCCCTCTCGGGCCGGAGTCGGCACTGGCTAGCTGCCGAGCTGGCTTCTGCCCTAGCCCCTCTCGGGCCGGAGTCGGCACTGGCTAGCTGCCGAGCTGGCTACTGCCCTAGCCCCTCTCGGGCCGGAGTCGGCACTGGCTAGCTGCCGAGCTGGCTACTGCCCTAGCCCCTCTCGGGCCGGAGTCGGCACTGGCTAGCTGCCGAGCTGGCTACTGCCCTAGTCCCTCTCGGGCCGGAGTCGGCACTGGCTAGCTGCTGAGCTGGCTACTGCCCTTCCCTAGCCCCTCTCGGGCCGGAGTCGGCACTGGCTAGCTGCCGAGCTGGCTACTGCCCTAGCCCCTCTCGGGCCGGAGTCGGCACTGGCTAGCTGCCGAGCTGGCTACTGCCCTAGCCCCTCTCGGGCCGGAGTCGGCACTGGCTAGCTGCCGAGCTGGCTACTGCCCTAGCCCCTCTCGGGCCGGAGTCGGCACTGGCTAGCTGCCGAGCTGGCTACTGCCCTAGCCCCTCTCAGGCCGGAGTCGGCACTGGCTAGCTGCCGAGCTGGCTACTGCCCTAGTCCCTCTCGGGCCGGAGTCGGCACTGGCTAGCTGCCGAGCTGGCTACTGCCCTAGTCCCTCTCGGGCCGGAGTCGGCACTGGCTAGCTGCTGAGCTGGCTACTGCCCTTCCCTAGCCCCTCTCGGGCCGGAGTCGGCACTGGCTAGCTGCCGAGCTGGCTACTGCCCTAGCCCCTCTCAGGCCGGAGTCGGCACTGGCTAGCTGCCGAGCTGGCTACTGCCCTAGTCCCTCTCGGGCCGGAGTCGGCACTGGCTAGCTGCTGAGCTGGCTACTGCCCTTCCCTAGCCCCTCTCGGGCCGGAGTCGGCACTGGCTAGCTGCCGAGCTGGCTACTGCCCTAGCCCCTCTCGGGCCGGAGTCGGCACTGGCTAGCTGCCGAGCTGGCTACTGCCCTAGCCCCTCTCAGGCCGGAGTCGGCACTGGCTAGCTGCCGAGCTGGCTTCTGCCCTAGCCCCTCTCGGGCCGGAGTCGGCACTGGCTAGCTGCCGAGCTGGCTACTGCCCTAGCCCCTCTCGGGCCGGAGTCGGCACTGGCTAGCTGCTGAGCTGGCTACTGCCCTAGCCCCTCTCGGGCCGGAGTCGGCACTGGCTAGCTGCCGAGCTGGCTACTGCCCTAGCCCCTCTCAGGCCGGAGTCGGCACTGGCTAGCTGCCGAGCTGGCTACTGCCCTAGCCCCTCTCAGGCCGGAGTCGGCACTGGCTAGCTGCCGAGCTGGCTACTGCCCTAGTCCCTCTCGGGCCGGAGTCGGCACTGGCTAGCTGCCGAGCTGGCTACTGCCCTTACCTAGCCCCTCTCGGGCCGGAGTCGGCACTGGCTAGCTGCCGAGCTGGCTACTGCCCTAGCCCCTCTCGGGCCGGAGTCGGCACTGGCTAGCTGCCGAGCTGGCTACTGCCCTAGCCCCTCTCGGGCCGGAGTCGGCACTGGCTAGCTGCTGAGCTGGCTTCTGCCCTAGCCCCTCTCGGGCCGGAGTCGGCACTGGCTAGCTGCTGAGCTGGCTTCTGCCCTAGCCCCTCTCGGGCCGGAGTCGGCACTGGCTAGCTGCCGAGCTGGCTACTGCCCTAGCCCCTCTCGGGCCGGAGTCGGCACTGGCTAGCTGCCGAGCTGGCTACTGCCCTAGCCCCTCTCGGGCCGGAGTCGGCACTGGCTAGCTGCCGAGCTGGCTACTGCCCTAGTCCCTCTCGGGCCGGAGTCGGCACTGGCTAGCTGCTGAGCTGGCTACTGCCCTTCCCTAGCCCCTCTCGGGCCGGAGTCGGCACTGGCTAGCTGCCGAGCTGGCTACTGCCCTAGCCCCTCTCGGGCCGGAGTCGGCACTGGCTAGCTGCCGAGCTGGCTACTGCCCTAGCCCCTCTCGGGCCGGAGTCGGCACTGGCTAGCTGCCGAGCTGGCTTCTGCCCTAGCCCCTCTCGGGCCGGAGTCGGCACTGGCTAGCTGCCGAGCTGGCTTCTGCCCTAGCCCCTCTCGGGCCGGAGTCGGCACTGGCTAGCTGCCGAGCTGGCTTCTGCCCTAGCCCCTCTCGGGCCGGAGTCGGCACTGGCTAGCTGCCGAGCTGGCTACTGCCCTAGCCCCTCTCGGGCCGGAGTCGGCACTGGCTAGCTGCCGAGCTGGCTACTGCCCTAGCCCCTCTCGGGCCGGAGTCGGCACTGGCTAGCTGCCGAGCTGGCTACTGCCCTAGCCCCTCTCGGGCCGGAGTCGGCACTGGCTAGCTGCCGAGCTGGCTACTGCCCTAGCCCCTCTCAGGCCGGAGTCGGCACTGGCTAGCTGCTGAGCTGGCTACTGCCCTAGTCCCTCTCGGGCCGGAGTCGGCACTGGCTAGCTGCTGAGCTGGCTACTGCCCTTCCCTAGCCCCTCTCGGGCCGGAGTCGGCACTGGCTAGCTGCCGAGCTGGCTACTGCCCTAGCCCCTCTCAGGCCGGAGTCGGCACTGGCTAGCTGCCGAGCTGGCTACTGCCCTAGCCCCTCTCAGGCCAGAGTCGGCACTGGCTAGCTGCCGAGCTGGCTACTGCCCTAGTCCCTCTCGGGCCGGAGTCGGCACTGGCTAGCTGCTGAGCTGGCTACTGCCCTTCCCTAGCCCCTCTCGGGCCGGAGTCGGCACTGGCTAGCTGCCGAGCTGGCTACTGCCCTAGCCCCTCTCGGGCCGGAGTCGGCACTGGCTAGCTGCCGAGCTGGCTACTGCCCTAGCCCCTCTCGGGCCGGAGTCGGCACTGGCTAGCTGCCGAGCTGGCTTCTGCCCTAGCCCCTCTCGGGCCGGAGTCGGCACTGGCTAGCTGCTGAGCTGGCTTCTGCCCTAGCCCCTCTCGGGCCGGAGTCGGCACTGGCTAGCTGCTGAGCTGGCTTCTGCCCTAGCCCCTCTCAGGCCGGAGTCGGCACTGGCTAGCTGCTGAGCTGGCTTCTGCCCTAGCCCCTCTCGGGCCGGAGTCGGCACTGGCTAGCTGCTGAGCTGGCTACTGCCCTTCCCTAGCCCCTCTCAGGCCGGAGTCGGCACTGGCTAGCTGCTGAGCTGGCTAACCCAGTGCAGGTCAAGGGGTGTGGGAAAGCACCAGCAATGAGCAGCAAATCGGTTCCATCGGAGTTAGACATCCAGCAGCTGCTCCTGGATCATTGCCAGTTCCCGCCTCCCCCATGGAATTGTGCTGCCAGCGCACAGCAAAGCGGTGTCCAGAGGCCCTCGTGCCATTTAACCCTTATTTTGATATCAAACACTGGCTGCCCCAGAGGTGGAAGGGGTGTAAGCACATGATCAATTGCCTGTCAACACACACAGCAGG
This sequence comes from Emys orbicularis, assembly GCF_028017835.1. Lineage (NCBI taxonomy): Eukaryota > Metazoa > Chordata > Testudines > Emydidae > Emys > Emys orbicularis. Next base: position 1,216,269 of record NC_088691.1, read on the forward strand.
CACAGCGCAGACACCCAGCTCCTGGGTTCCTGGAGATCTGAGTCAACTGCTAAAAATAAACCAAGTTACAAACCCAAGCGTAATAAACAGGGATGTTTCCATCGCTGGGTTTGTCCCAACTGTCTCACCGGCATCAAGCAATAAAGGACTTCACGCGAGGTTCAGCGTTAGGTCACCTCTAGTCCAGGCCTTCTCCCCGCTGGAGGCAGTGCAGGGATGGTCCCTGTGACAGTTTCCCCAGGAGGCTGGCTAATCCATCTGTAATTATTATACGGGCCACACCTTCTATTCCCAGAGCTACCCACTCCCTTCCGGGGCGACAGAGGCCAGGTGTGGTCAGGGCCTCACCGGCTCTGTCCGGAGGAAGGAAAGCCAGAACCACATGCTGCACAGCAGAGAGGGCAGTCGCCGGAGGCACAAGTTTCCTCCCAGTTCTAGTTTAATGCTGCTTTGCTTTTTAATGAGACGACATCTGCATTCAACCCCGCTCCTCTACAGTGTGGTCCCCAGAGCAAGATGCTGACTCCCAGCCAAAGGAAAACAAGACAGCCAGGGGCGAAATTCACCCCGTTGGGAAGAAGTTTGGGCCAGGCTAGCTCCCAGCGGAGGGAGAGGGCACCGTGCCGCCTGCACAGGGACAGCCTGCTCGGTGGGACAGGAGCAGGTCGCGCCTGCACTGAGCCCCTTTCGGAATGAGGCAGTGTGTGCCCATCCCTGGCCAGGCACCCCAGGGCTACTGCTCCCCCACCCGCTGCAGCTACCCCCAGCCACTGGCTGCGGGAGCACAGAGCCGAGCAGGTGAGAGGCCAGGCTAGTCAGTCCCCTCCATTACAGCCAATACACCTGTTCCAACAGTCGCTCACAGGCAAAGACAACTCAGGAAGCTGCTTCACTGCGAATGGGGGAGGCACTGCTCCAGGCTTAGGCGCCCGCACCACCTGCGGGGGAGCAACATGCTCAGGAACGGCTCTGGCCGCAGGCCGGGGGGACGGGAACGCGCTCGGGAACGGCACTGGCTGGGGGGACGGGAACGTGCTCAGGAACGGCTCTGGCCGCAGGCCGGGGGGACGGGAACGTGCTCGGGAACGGCTCTGGCAGGGGGGACGGGAACGTGCTCGGGAACGTCTCTCTCTAAGTTCGCAGCACTGGGTACCCCCTGGCATGGGACGGTAGGAGGATAATAGCCCACAAGCCCCTCTGAGATCTCGGTTACCAGTAGGCGAGATTCCAGGGCAGCTGGGGGTGGGTGCACAGCGAGGTGTTCTGGGAACCTAAGGGGGCGTGGCAGTAGGACTGATAGGGCTCTGGTATGCACCAGGGGCCATGCGATCTAGCAGGTGAAGCATCTACAGTGCTTATGTGAGCCAAGGGCAAGGTGCAAGCCGTGTTTCACTCTCTTCCATTATTTCGATAGCCCTTCAGTGCACCCAGGAGGCGAACCCAAGCCCAGCCTAGAAACACGCCTTTCCCTCCCAACAACTGCTGGACAGACAGGAGAGAAGAATGGCTGAGGCCAGGGAGTCAGCAATGGACAGCAACAGTGGGTTTCAAGGAGATACTCCTGGGGGAATTCTGTGTCAAAAATTTGAAAATTCTGCGCACACTATCCGGACGGCCCGGGGTGAGGGGTGGGCAGGGATCGCTCTCTCGCAGGACCCACTCGAGGTCGACCCGAGAAACAGGCAGTAAGGCAGCCTCCATCTCCTGAAGTACGCGCCGGGGAATCCGAAGGGTGGAGAACCCCATGCGCCAATCTAGCACCAGGGGATCCACCCAGTGCCCCCGGTCACAGTCCAGGAGGTCCTCGATCCCGGTGGCTTCTGCCAGGACCAACTTCTGGCACACCAAGGGGGACTCTGCCACATGCACACAAAACTGAAGATTGTGCAGGAGATCTACCCCCTCGGTGGCCGCCACGGACCTGGTCGCCGAGACTAGAGTCCGGGTCCGGAGGAGGTCAGCTCAGAGAGGTCTCGCAGAAGACCTCTTAGATGGAGATAAAAGAGCTGCTGGTCGTATCGGAGCCCTCGGAGGTGGCGGAGGAAGGTGTGCGCCAGCGTGCTCCACGTCGAGCTACCTGCACAATAAAGGAGTCTCTGCAGGGCCTGGAGGCAGAAGATATGGACCTGAGTGCGTAAGCACTTCAGGCCCTGTCCTCCCCCCTCCAGGGGAAGATGTAAAACCCCCGCAGAGACCCAGTGCAGTCCTCTCCAAAAGAACTCCAGAACCAGGTTCTGGATATTAGCCAGGAAACCCGGGGCCGGGACCAGGGTGTTGAGCTGGTGCCAGAGCATGGACAGGACTAGCTGGTTGCGCACCAGTGACCTCCCCGGCAGGGAGAGGCATCGGAGTAGTCCCGTCCACCTCCGCAGCTGCTCAGACACCCTGCCCTCCAACCTTTGCCAGTTCTCTGGCGGAAAAGGATGCGTGGCGGAAAGGTAGACGCCAAGATAGAGCAGTGGACTTGCGTTCCACCGCATGGCTTGAAGTGCGGGTGGGAGGGAGCTCGCCTGCCACCCGTCCCTGACCATCAGGCCAGATCCTTTACTCGGCGGCCTCCTCCACCCGGGTCAACAGCTCTGGCCTGACTGCTCTTGCAGCTTCCCTTTGCTTCCCTGTCAGAAGTCATTTTTCTGCGGGGAAGCAAAGAAATCCATGGGGGACATGAATTTTGCGCATAAGCAGTGATGCAGAATTCCCCCAGTCGTAGAGGAGAGATCAGTCATAGCTGTGCAGGGCTGACATGAACCCTTCAGGCAGGGGTGAAAGTAACTTAATGGACTTAAGGGTCCTGGGCAAGGTGGGGGGGCATCTCTGGGCCCCCAGAAGGGGAGGGGCCTTGGGCAGAAGGGGCAGACTCCCCCAGCTAGCCCTTCAGCGCTGCCTGGCCCACACCGCCCACGGCTCCGACCACGGCTGGGAGCCCTGGGCCATTTAAATCGCCGGGCCTTGGGGCAGCTGCCCCTTTTGCCCCCCCCATCAGCGGCCCTGCCGATATGGTTGGCTGCGTACTGGCTTTCTTACCGGTACGCCAGACCGGACCATCTTACTTTCACCTCTGCCTTCAGGTTGTGAATCTGGGGACGGAGATGTCTTTTAGTCACATCAGCGTGTCCAATAAAAGGGAATGAGTGGGAGAGGTGGCCAGCAAGGGGCTGGAACCGTCCAGGAACTCGTAGAAGCTGTAGTGAGACACAGATTGCACAGGAGCCAAAGAAACACCCACATAAGGCACCAGGAAAGAGGTGTTTTCCGTCCTTCCCAGTTAATGACAGCTGGAAATATCAAAGCTCCCTCCCATGCTGCAGACCCATGTGGCAAGTCTCCCCCTCCCAGGGAATAGGCATTAGGAATTACACAGACAGGGGTTTCCCCCAGGCTCTGCTCTGCAGCATCAGACAGCCACTGGGACATGCTTTCACTGCGGCCCCCATATGGCCACCCTGCGTGGCTCTGGGAGCTGCTCATTAGGGAAGTTTTTAAGAAGCAGGAATAAGCCCTTTTGTACTACAGCAGCAGAGTTCTCCCAGTGCAGGGCTGCTGAAGGCTGCTGTACTCTATTCTCCTGTGCATCCTTCAGGATCAGAGGATGGTGTGGGTGGGGCATGCTCTGATCTCCTGCTCCGGTGGCAGCCCACTGGCCTGGGAGATGCCATGAATTCACGCAGCCTGCAGGGCGGCTGTAATGTATGCTGGGACTCACATCAGCCCTCGGAGCAGCCCAGCATCTAGAAGGTACAGAAGTGGCCTCTATGTAAGTTGCCTCTATATAAATCCATGGTATGCCCACATCTTGAATACTGTGTGCAGAGGGGGTCACCCCATCTCAAAAAAGTTATATTGGACTTGGAAAATATTCAAGAAGGGCAACAAAAATGATTAGGGGTATGGAACGACTGCTGTATGAGGAGAGATTAATAAAACTGGGACTTTTCAGCTTGGAAAAGAGATGACTAAGGGGGGATATGATAGAGGTCTATAAAATCATGACTGGTGTGGAGAAAGTAAATAAGGAAGTGTTATTTACTCCTTCTCATAACACAAGAACTAGGGGCCACCAAATGAAATTAATAAGCAGCAGGTTTAAAACCAAACAAAGGAAGTATTTTTTCACACAATGCACAGTCAACCTGTGGAACTCCCTGCCAAAGGACGTTGTGAAGGCCAAGACTATAACAGGGTTCAAAAAAGAATTAGATAAATTCATGGAGGACAGGTCCATCAATGGCTATTAGCCAGGATGGGCAGGAATGGGGTTTACCAGAAGCTGGGAATGGGCGACAGGGGATAGATCACTTGATGATTACCTGTTCTGTTCATTCCCTCTGAAGCACCTGGCATTGGCCACTGTCGGAAGACAGGATACTGGACTGGATGGACCTTTGGTCTGACCCAGTATGGCCGCTCTTATGTTCTTAAAGCCACCTTCCCTCCCCGAACCCCACTGCCCCTTCCTGGGCCACGGCATATGTGCGTTATCTCCTGAAAAGTGCAGTACAGAATCTGGCTGTAAGCATCCAGAAGAGAAAGTGGGGCAGCTAACAATACAGAGTGTAAGGGGAACCTGGGACTCATCCTGCCTGGACCCCAGCAGCACCACCGGTATATATGCCACATATCCTAGAAGGGCCCAGAAAGCTGTCAACCACCCAAGGAGCCCAGTTAGCTCAGACATGAGATCATAGTAACCAGTCACTACTAAGCAACACAAACAGGACTTTGTTTTAGTGAGAAAACATCTAGTCCTGTTATAAAAATAATCATTATGTAACTGAGGAGCATTGGCTCCTCCCTGTTCAGTTATTCTCAGCAACTGCCTGGAATGCGCTAAACTTTATGAAAATAGGATTAAAAATAAAAAACCTTCTCCCCAGTGTGTCACCAAACAATCCAGTCTCTGGATTTAGGTAAGTACAGCTGAGCTCTCATAGCATACCAGTGGTATGGAGCCTGGGATTACGATTTTTCAGCACTCACAAGTACGTGAGGCACTTCCCAAAGCAAATACAAAGGTTCCTGCCCCAAAGCAGTGGATCTGTGCAAGAGAACCCTTGAGCCCATGTAGGCCATTTGCAGGATCAGGGACTCATTTTAGACAGGATGCAGTAGATGGAAGTAAGAAACAGTAGGGAAGGGCAGGACAGAGAAGAAGGCAGGTTACAGCAGCATCACAAGTGTCTCAGTTCGGGGATGTGCACAGCTTCATCGTTTAATTCACTAATTTCTCATGGGCATCAGGAAATGCACATTTGTTTCTCCCATACATTTGGTTACACAGAATTATTACACAAAAACAGCAGTAAGAGAATGTTACAGCTGCACAAGACAGGAAATACCATGGTTAAGGTTGCATGTTCAACTTTAAGGGCCAAATTCTGTACCGTGACATTGGTGTAAATCGAGAGTAACTCCACTGAAGTTACTAAGAGTCACTAGGGATTTATACGGGATAATAGAGATCAGAATTTGGCCATAATCTTTCCCCTAGGGTAGAAACGTCATGTGAATATTATTATTTAACAGCTATACTGCAGTAGTGTCTAGAGGCCAAGAGGCTGAGCGCCCAGCATGCCAGATGCTGTACAAACATATAGAAAATGACAATCCATGCCCCAGAAAGCATCCAGTTTTTAATTACATGATGAGAGACTTGCTCAGAATAGACATCTTTCCCATCCCCTCAGATTACGCAGGTGCAGCACTTGGAAATAACTGGGGATTCTTGCCTGCAGCACCGATGCTACATTCATTATCATATCAGGCCATTTTGGGAAGCTGTTATGCTCTGGCATGTTCCACCCCAGAGGTGGCTGTGGTAGGAGAAGCACTGTTCCATGAGCCTGGGAAGGGCTTTGGAATCCTCGGATCAGCAGTATAAGGCCACCAGCCTGCTAAGAAAGTGACACTGTAGAGCAGATGCTCTCATCCCTAGGGAAAGGGACACTGATGCTAGGTGCACTATCCCCTCCCCCTGGCCTGGGAACATTTGGGGGCAATACAAAGATCCCTTTCAGCACAGCAGGCCCATGCCCCTACTCTCCTTGGGGCACTGCAGGGACTCTCAGTGGCAGGAGGTTTGCTGCATGAATTGGAAGGGGATGGGGTAGGGGTCAGAAGGGAGTTAATTGGCTAGGCGGCAGCCTCACCCGGAGGAGCGGCAGGGAGCTGGATCAGCTCCTGCTCTTAGCCCAGGACCTTTGGCTGCCTCGCTGCCCCAGCCAGTTTGCTGCCGTGACAGCTCACGGGTGTTTCCAACAGGACTCCAGCCCTGGAGGGTGAAAGGGGGAGGCTTTGTCCATTATGTGGCTGCCTGCTCGTCGGGGTGCTGCTTTGGGTGGATTTGTGCAGGGAGTGCCTGCAGCAGCTCTGGCTCTGCTCCCCCCGCTTAGATTTTCCAGCCTTCACAGAAGACACAACAGCTCCTTTCAGCCACAGGCCTGTTTTCAGGGAGCGAAATGTCCAGGGCACATTCTAACGGAGGATGTGGTTTCCTCTCGGCCCCACATCAGGCAACTCTCCCAGGCTGGCCCTTCGCTGGTGCCTGATGCCCTAAGACTGAAGCTCCCTCCAGCTTCTTCCCTGGGTGTAGCACAAATGACTTGAGTTGGAAACCAACGAGCCAAGCCTTGCCCCCGTTACTGGGCCCTTGCTAATCCCACTTGAAGGTCACACGCCGCCTCTCCTTCTCCACCACAGACTGACTCACCCTCATTCATTCCATACCCCTATTCGCTAGCACCTCCGCTCCACGGCTCTCTGCCCCTCGCTCGCTTTCACCGCCCAGCCCACACTTCCTCGCCCTCACGTTCAGTCTGCGGGGTTGTCACCGCAGGTAGGTATACCTGCACGAGCTTTAGTCTCGCTGGCACAAGCCGCAGTGGTAGTGAGCATGTGGCGGTGCAGGCTTTAGTGCATGCTAGCCACCCACGTACAAGCCCACCGAGGACTCTGTGAATGTATGTAGGTCACTGGACCGTGCTGGGGCCCATGCGGTCACACCTTCACTGCTACTGTTACCCCTGGTAGCTAGAATAAAGTTAGCTCAGCTAGTTCTTTCACAGTCTCCAAGAACTGGTAGGTGAGGTCCCATGAGAAGAAAACTTAAGGGGAAAAGGAGTTCAGGAGAACTGGCAGTTTCTCAAGGAGACAATATGAAAGGCACAACTGCAAACCGTCCCAATGCAAAGGAAAGATGGGAAGACTGGTAAGGCCAATATGGCTCCATCAGGAGTTCTTTAATGATCTGAAAATCAAAAGGAATCCTACAAAAACTAGAAACATGGACAAATTGCTAGGGAGGAGTAAAAAAGAATATCACAAGCCTGCAGGGACAAAATCAGAAAGGCTAAAGCACAAAATGAGTTACACCTAGCAAGGGACATAAAAGGCAGTAAGAGGTTCTTTAAATACATTAGAGCAAGAGAAAAATGAAGGAAAGTGTAGGTCCTCTATTTAGTGAGGAAGGATAACTGATGACATCAAGGAGACTAAGGAGTCTAATGCCTACTTTGATTCAGTCTTCACTAAAAAGGTTAATGGGGACCAAATACTCAACACAATTAATATTAACAACAAGGGGGAAGGAACGCAAGCCAAAGTAGGGAAAGAGCAAGTTAAAGAATAGTTAGATAAATTGGATGTATTCAAGTGAGAGGGATCTGATGAAATTCATCCTTGGGTACTTAAGGAACTAGCAGAAGCAATATGAGAACCGTTAGCAATTATCTTCAAGAACTCATGAAGCATAGGGGAGGTACCAGATGACTGGAGAATGACAAATATAAGGGGAACAAAGAGAATCCAGGGAATTAAAGACCAATCAGCCTAACCTGATACCTGGAAAGATCCTGGAACAATTATTAGACAATCAATCTGTAAGCATCTAGATGATAATAAGGTTATAAGGAATAGCCAGCATGGATTTGTCAAGAACAAATCATGCCAAAACAACTTGATTTCCTTCTTTGACAGGGTTACTAGCCTAGTGGATGGGGGAAGCAGTATACTATCTTGATTTTAGTAAGGTTTTTGACACAGTCCTGCATGACATTCTCATAAGCAAACTGTGGAAATGCGGTCTAGATGAAACTACTGTAAGGTGGGTGCACAACTGGTTGAAAGACTGTACTCAAAGAGTAGTAATCCATGGTTCGCTGATGACAGCAAGCTGGGAGGGGTTGCAAGCACTTTGGAGGACAAGATTCTTCAAAAAAGAACTAGATAAATTTATGGAGGATAGGTCCTTCAATGGCTATTAACCAGGATGGGGAGGGATGGTGTCCCTAGCCTCTGTTTCCCAGAAGCTGGGAATGAGCGACAGGGGATGGATCACTTGATGATTACCTCTTCTGTTCATTCCCTCTGGGGCGCCTGGCATTGGCCACTGTTGGAAGACAGGATACTGGGCTAGATGGACCATTGGTCTGACCCAGTATGACCGTTCTTATGTTATGATTAGAATTCAAAATGAATTTAACCAATTGGAGAATTGGTCTGAATTCAACAAGATGAAATTCAATAAAGACAAGTCCAAAATACTTCACTTAGGAAGGAAAAATCAAATGTACAACTACAAAATGGGGAATAACCTGCTATGTGGTAGTACTGCAGAAAAGGGCCTGGGGGTTATAGTGGATCACAAGTAGAATATGAGTCAACAGTGTGATGCAGCTACGAAAAAGGCTGATTATCCTTCTGGGGTGTATTAAACAGGAGTTTTGTATGTAAGACCTGGGAGGTAATTGTCCCACTCTGCTCGGCACTGGTGAGGCCCCAGCTGGAGCACTGTGTCCAGTTCTGGGCATCACACTTTAGGAAAGATGTGGACAAAATGGAGAGAGTCCAGAGTAAAGCAACAAAATTGATCAAAGGTTTAGAAAACCAGATCTGTGAGGAAAGGTTAATAAAACTGGGCATGTTTAGTCTTGAGAAAAGAAGACAGGTGGGGTGGGGGGGGAGAGGAGGGACCTGATCACAGTCTTCCAATATGTTAAGGGCTGTTAGAAAGAGGACGGTGATCAATTGTTCTCCACATCCACTGAAGGTAGCACAAGAAGTAATGGGCTTAATCTGCAGCAAGGGAAATTTAGGTTAGCTGTTAGGGAAATCTTTCTAACTCTCGGGATAGTTAAGCATAGGAATAGGCTTCCAAGGGAGGTTGTGGAATTCCCATGATTGGAGGTTTTTAAGATCAGGTTGGACAAACACCTGTCAGGGCTAGTCTAGGCTTACGTGGTCCTGCCTCAGTGCAGGGGCTAGAGTGGATTACTTCTCCAGGTCCCTTCCAGCCCAACACTTCTATGATCCTACCCAAACTTTGAATACACCTGGATTTGGGGTGTAGACGTACTTTGGATGTACTCATGTGAGAAAGAAAAGTCAGGAGAAGGGAGGGGCAGAGGGAAAAGGAGCTGGGTGACAATGGAAGCAGCCAGAGGAAGGAAGGGGGAGCCCAGGACCACCCCCCCCACACACACCTCTTGCCCTGCAACACAACAGAGCAGCGTCCCTCCAAGGCAGGTTTGTATCTGTGAATGGTGCCTTGCAGCAAAGGACTGCAAGCAGGCCACCCAGTACTCCATAAGGAGCACTGAAAAACTCCTGATCAGATACAAGCCGGTTTTCAAGCAAGAATCCTGCAGAGGCTCAGATACAGATAGACACACACAGAAGCTCCTGTTCCATGAACACCACGCTCTGAGGGTGTGTCCTCTGGCGTATTCTTTGTACTGTGCCCCTTGCTGAGAGGTCGCTGTATCCAGCACACCCACCGACAGCCCGAGCCAGGCAGTCTCACAGCCCAGCAGAGGTCAGGTTATCCAGGGAGAGACTCATCCTCCCATTAGTCAGGGCTTACAGCAGCAGCAGGAGCTGGTGTCAGTTTCCGAGGAGACAGGACACCAGCAAATCCACAGCAGTGCTCTTGCCGGAGAGGAAGAAAAGGGCTACGTAAGGCACTGATCCTCAGCAGCGTCTGCAATGATGCAGGGCAGCATGTGGCAGCTGTGCGATGATTTCATAGGGATCACGTGCAGCACACGGGACATACAAGGGGAGCAGAGGGCACACAGCGGGAAGCTGGGTCAGTGCACCAGGTGTGGGAGGGGAATCTGCAACTAAGGGCTGGTCTACGCTGGGGGGGGGGGGGGGAAATCGATCTAAGATACACAACTACGTGAATAGCGTAGCTGAAGTCGAAGTATCTTAGATCGATTTACCTTGGGTCCTCACGGCGCAGGATTGATGGTCGCGGCTCCCCCGTCGACTCCGCTACCACCGCTCGCTCCGGTGGAGTTCCAGAGTCGACGGGGAACGCGTTCGGGGATCGATATATAGCTTAAGACATGATATATCAATCCCCGATAAATTGATCACTACCCGCCGATACGGCGGGTAGTCTGGACGTACCCTAGGGTAGGGCCTGCAGTAATGAAGTGATCAGGCTTCCAGGGAGCCCAGCAAATCCTCCAGCACTAACTGCTCCACCAACGCTGGAGTCTCTCAGTGACCGCATGTGTCCTGTGGGCCTTGCAGGCTGCATCTCAGTAACCAGCCCGCGAAGGAGCTGTCAGGGGCTGCTTCATGCGCCGCCTCTGCTGTGAACATGGAGAGGACGATTCCCGAGAGAGCCATGGAATCAGGCTGCCCACGCAGCCACTGGCAGGAGGTTGAGCGGCCTCAGGATCACCAGCCCCAAACATTCAAGCGGCATGAGATGGGACCAAACAGCAGGAGACTTTTCGTAGACGAGATTGGGCTTTTGGGGCTGTCTTCTAATTTTTGCACTCCCCTGTCCCATGTGTGAAACAAACACAGTGCTGCTGGCTCGGCCAGATGGATGTGAGTATGGCACTGTGGTCCCTTGCCAGAGGCCCCAGCCCATATCAGGGCTCTGTTGCAGCTAGACGCTGCACAAACACACAGCAGAGACCCTCCCTGCCCCCGCAGCTTACAGTCTAATGCCAAGCCTGGGAGCCAGCGTGTGACATGGGAACTGGAACAGGGACCAAACGAATTCCCTCTCGGGTCCATCCACCAGCCATTGGCTGGGAACGACTTTTAATCCCTGCTGAGCCGGACAAAATTCCAAGCTGTGATGAACAGGTGAAAGATACCCTAGCCCATTAGCAATGCTCTGAGGCAGCCAGTCCCCCAGGAGCACTAATGCTGCACCTTCGGGAATGAAGCAGCTGTTTGGAAAGACGAGATTATTCAATCAAGTTCTTACCTTTCTGGAGCTCAGACACACAGGCCCCCCTGAGTCTCAAACATACCCAGCCTGCCACACCCTGTGCCTGTTCCAAGAGGAACAGTTCTCCCTTAGCCACATACAGCTAATACAAAGGCAACAATAAAACAATTAGCACATCCAGTTTCACTTCTACATACAATGTCGTTCAGACTATGATACTCCCACAAGGTCTCAGGGCCTTTATGCGAACTCTGGTACAGAGATGTATTTGTTTGCACCCACACCCTTCGGATGAAGAGTCCAGACCTTTCCTGCTTCCCCAATAGCTCTGCACTTACAACGCTGCCCCGCATTTCAGTGAAGACGCTGCCCATGCTGGTGTAGGCAGCCAGGCTGACAGGAGAATTCTTCTGTCCACCTAGCGCTGTCTACACTGGCGGTTAGGTCAGCTTAACTGTGGTGCTCAGGGGGGTGGATTTTACACACCCCTGAGCAACATCCTTATACCAACCTAAGCTCCTAGCGTAGACCGGGCCTAAGAAACTGCTATCCTCTGTGCAAGTTGGTCCAAACGGAGCCAGCGTGCACCTGCCAGTGGGTTACACAAGTATTTGTGAGACAGCCCTGTGACACTGAGCACAAGCATTCTTGGTTCTTCTTGGCTAAGGTTACAAACATCGCAGCCAAATATGACCAAGCCTTTCTTTGGGTTGTCTGCAGGGACTGAACCTGGGATCTTTGCTCGTAAGCGAAAGCAGATCTCTAAGGGTCTGTCTACACTGCAATTCGATACCAGCGGCTGACCGGGCTCATGAGGCTCAGCCTAAGGGGCCGTTTAACTGCAGTGTAGACGTTTGGGCTCAGGCTGGAACATGGGCTCTAGGACCCTGCGAGCTGGGAGGGTCTCAGTGCTTGGGTTGCAGCCTGAGTCCAAACAGCTACACCACAATTAAACAGCCCTGAGCCCCCCAAGCCCGAGTCAGGTGGCACAGGCCAGCCGCGGGTGTATAACTGCAGTGTAGAGGTACCCTTAGTCTACAAGCACTAACAGAGTCATAACCCACAATAGTCTAGAGAGTGACACAGAGCCACTCTTGTAGCGTAGATTACACAAGCACCTAATTTAGCATGATCCTTCTGAAAGGCTATATGGCAAGGTGGCATCTGGTATGTTAGAAACCTGATTTCTGTTCCCAGTTCTGCCTAAAGTGCAAGTACAACTACCTTCTTTGTAAAGCTGGTGAATAATAGTGATCCCCCACGGACTGAAACCCTGCCTCGTACTAAGGATTGTGATTGTCACAGCCGTACGAACAGTAGCTAGGAGAAGAGCTAGGTCTAGAATGTATGGTCTCTGGGATAGCAGTTTAGTGCACCTTCCCCTATACCCCAGGGTACTATGGGGCAGTCCCTTCCTTCACACACAAAATCACATACAGGCTGCAGTTTTTGAATCATCATGAGGCTCCTGAAGCATGTTTATAAGAGCTGGCTGTTCCCATGGTCCCCTAGGCCCGAGTGCCTGAACTGTTCCCTGGGCAGTTTCACTACAAATCACAAACTTGGCTCACCAGCAGGCAAAGGCCTCAAACACATTAAGAAAAAGGCCAGGAGGCAAGAGGCAGCAAATCCTGTTTTTGCTGCTCATGACCAGATAATTTCTTTTGTGCCTGAGCCCAGTGCTCATGCATTCCTGAGCAGCAGCAGCAGCACTCTGTCCGGAAATAATCACCCTCTCATCCAGTGTCTCTAAGCCAAGCATGGCCTGTTCCCGGCGCAGAGCCGGACACAACTCCGCCCCCACCAGTCGCTCCCCAAAGCAAGCAACCCCGTCCTAGCCCTAGCCCGGTAACGACACACAATCCCTGAGGAGAAGGCCTGTTCGCTGGCAGGGCAGCCCAGAGGATTCAGGGGGCCTGGGGCAAAGCAATTTCGGGGGCCCCTTCCATAAAAAAAGTTGCAATACTATAGAATACTATATTCTCGTGGGGGCCCCTGTGGGGCCCGGGGCAAATTGCCCCACTTGCCCCCCCCCCCCCCCCCCGGCGGCCCTGTTCGCTGGGATGCACTAGCAGAGGAAGGCAGGTGCCGCCCAGGTCCTGCAGGAGTGTGAGTGCCCCAGTTCTGAAGACAGACACATGCTTTTGGGTCCCCCCAGGGCACACACAGAGGCCTAAAGAAAGCAGCCACCACATTCCTGAAAGCACACAAAGTGACAGACCTCCTCCTCAGCCCAGCAGTCTGAGCCACAGCAGGTGCCCTTCTGTGAGGCTGCACAGAGCCCAGGCAAGTGGGGCTACCAAGCTGCCTGGGCACTAACCAAACAAAGAATAATGCCACTCCTCCCTTGGGATAGCTCCCCGCCAACCCCAGGGATTTACGCACACGTTGGGCTCCAGACTGGAGAAACACCACCCCAGCGGGAAAGTGACCAGAGAGACGGCAAACCGACTGGGACTGAAACGGCCTCGTCTCTCCCAGAGCTACCCAGCCCCACTGGCTGCCACCAAGGGCAATAAAGCCACACGCAACAAGGGGATTCCACCCAGGCGGAGCCCCATTTTCACAGGTTAATGTTATCATGAGCCCTCGCCAGAGTCCCTTTCTACTGTGCTAGCCCCTCGGTGACCCAGTGATGCTAGGCGCTGTTCACACCTAGAGTAGGAAGACAGTCCCAGACGGGAAGAGCCTATAATCTATGCATGTGATGAGACAACAGCTGGTGGATAGAACAAATACATGGAGTGAGGAGAAGGTACCCAGCGAAGCTGCCCTGGGTTAGCAGCATCTGCACACTTACCCCTGCGTGTCACATGGTTTGTCTGTGGTGTGGACGGTAGGAGCTGCACTCGGGCTCACAGGGACTCACTGACCCGTCACTGGATTTTGTTTATTCCAAACCAACCACACCCTCAGAGAGGACTCTGGAAACCTGGCTCGGGAACAAATATTGTGGATTTCAAATGTATTTGATATGGAAATTCCAGCTAATTGGCCAGGGCCTCCCTGCTGGACTCAGCCTCTCCCCCAGATTAGCCTGCTTTGAGCCAGACTGAACTCCACTCCTGCGCTAACAAAACACCACCAGCCAGTTTATCTTTACGCCTCCTGCTGACACCACGGTGCCCCCAGACCAGCTGTAGCATGTTCTGCCAAGGACGAGGGCTCTGCATTCCTCTCCAAAGCCATGGAACAGCTCTGTCATTGTTCCCAGGACGATCTCTCGGGGAGGGAAGACAGAGCTCCTGGAACCCATCAGAAAAGGGAAGAAGGGGCAGAATGCAAGGATACAGTGGGGCAGGAGAGGAGAGACTAAGGAGAACACCCTCTGTTGGATTGCTGTGCGGGAAACAGGTTCTGGGTGCAGCTACGTGTGGTAAAGATGCAAACTGCCTAGGTCATATGGTGACACGAACCTCAGAAATGCCTGAAAGAGAACTGGTTGGCATTAATTACCATGATAGGGTGTACTGAGAATGGATAGATGGATCCTCCAGGCTCTCACCACCTGGCCAGAGCTAACCAGATGCTCCTGAGCTCTCACTTGAACTACCGTTTACTGAGAAGATTTCATACGAGCCTGAGACACATCTCTGAGGTCTGGGGGGAACAGCAGAGCTGGGGCATTTCTTCTCTTTCCAAGGGACTGGGGAATCAGACATCCCTTTAAGAGACCTCTGAAGACACTTTGGAATTGCTGCACATTTCCCTTGAGGTCTGGAGTCTCTAGGCATCTGGCAGATGGAATCCAAGGAGAAGAGTTCAGATAGGGAGCTGCTCTGTCTCATTGAAGATTATTTCTGCTGTAAATTGTTCCCTGGTATTGTCTTTATATTTTTGTATCTTAAGAGACACTCATAACTAGTTCCTGCCCAGAATTTATCCTGACCTGGTACAGCACAAAGCGGAGCAGCCTCTGGGTTCTAGATGTCAAATTATTTATGTTTTTAAAAAAATCCTTCACCAAGGGGTTACATTTTTTAATGGCCTCATTTTTATGTAACCCACAAAATTATTATAGATTTGTTGTTCCCCCTGCTGGCTCCACACAGAACTGAAATTAATGGTAGCTTGGGTACAAGTGATCGTGACTTGATCACATCTATAATGTGCAAACAGTATAAAATTAAGACAAGTAAGATATACACTTGGCAGATTAGCAGGTCCAATTTCACAAAGCTGAAAATAATTTTGAGCCAAATTGGCCGTGAGGAAGAATTTGTTCAGAAAAATCTGAAAGATAATTGGAAATAATTTAAGGACATTTTACGAGATGCCCCAAAAGCCACAATCCCACAATCAAGCAGAAGGCTGTTCTGGTTCAAAAAAAGACCTGTTTTAGAGGGGAAGTGAATGCAGCTATAAAAAATACACACACAAAAATGTAACAAAATGAAAGAAAGGGGAAGTTGATAGCAATGAATATAAATGAGAAGTTAGGAATGGTAGAAAATTAATAAGGAAAGCAAAAGGGACACAGAGAAATCTATGGCCAGCATAGATAAGGACACTAAGAAGAAGTTTTAAAAAATGTATTACGAACATAAAGAATCCTGACAATGGTGTTGGTCTATTTCTAGATGGAAATAGTAAAATTATCAATAATATCCAGAAAAGGCAGAAGTGTTCAACAAATATTTCTTTTCTGTATTTTAGGGAAAAACAGAGGATATAGTCTCATCACAAGGTGATGATAACACTCCTTCCATGCCACTAGTATCTCTGGAGGATGTTAAACAGAAGCTACTAAAGTTAGACATTTTTAAATCAACAGGTCCAGATAACTGGCAGCCAAGAGTTTTAAAAGAGCTGGCTAAGGAGCTTGCTGGACCGGTAAAGGTGATTTTCAATAGGACTTGGAGCATTGGGGAAGTTCTAGAAGACTGGAAGAGAGCTAATGTGGTGCCAAATTGGATGACCCAGGCAATTATAGGCCTACCAGCCTGACATCAATCCCGGGCAAGATAATGGAGTAGCTGATATGGGACTCGCTGAATAAAGAATTAAAGGGGAGGGTGATGTAGTTAATGCAAATCAACATGAGTTTATGGAAAATAGATCCTGTCAAACTAACCTGGTATCTTTTTTTGATGAGATTACTAGTTTGGTTGATAAAAGTAATAGTGTTGATGTAATGTCCTTAGACTTCTCTAAGGCATTTGACTTGGTACCACACGACATTTTGATTGCCCAACTAGAATGATATAAAATTACCATATTGTTGTATGCAGTGTTGTACCTGTGTTAGTCCCAGGATATTACGGGGACAAGATGTGTGGACCAACTTCTGTTGGTGAGAGGGATAAGCTTTCGAGCTACACAAAGCTCTTCTTTAGGTCTGGGAAAGGTACTCAGAGTGTCACCAATAAATACAAGGTGGAACAGATTGTTTAGCATAAGCAAATATAAATGTATACAACTAGGAACAAAGGATGTGGACCATACTTACAGGATGAGGGACTCTACCTTGGGAAGCAGTGATTGAAAAAGATGTTGGGGTCGTGGTAGATAATCACCTGAACATGTGACGCTGTGCCCAAAAGAGTAATGCAATCCTGGGATGCATAAACAGGGGGATATTGAGTAGGAGTAGAGAGGTTATTTTACCTCTGTATTTGGCATTGGTGCGACCGCTGCTGGAATACTGTGTCCAGCTGTGGTGACCACAATTCAAAACGATGTTGATAAATCGGCCACAGTTCAGAGAAGAGCCATAAGGATGAGTAAAGAATTAGAAAACATGCCTTATAGTATAGTCTATACTCAAGGATCTCAATCTATTTAGCTTAACAAACAGAAGGTTAAGGGGTGACTTGATTACAGTCTGTAAGTACCTACTTGGAAAAAAATATTTAATACATGGGCTCTTCAGTCTAGCAGAGAAAGATCTAACATGATCCAACGGCTGGAAGTTGAAGCTAGACAAATTCAGACTGGCAATCAGGTGCAAATTTTTAACAGTGAGAGTAATTAACTATTGGAACAATTTACCAAGGGTCATGGTGGATTGTCCATCACTGACAATTTTTACCTTGAGATTGGATATTTTTCTCAAAGCTCTGCTCTAGGAATTATTATGGGACAGTTCTGTGACCCACGTTATGCAGGAGGTCAGACTAGATGATCACAATGGTCCCTTTTGGCCTTGGAATCTAGCAGTCTATGAAAACAAAACACTCTTCTTAGATGGTTATACATTTGGTATCAAACAGCTAACTCTTCTTTTTAATGCCCAGAAAACTAACGTGTGTCCCCACTGAGCAAGCCACAATAGTTTTAGCAGAGATCCCTGCCCGATCAGTTGATCAGAGGAAAAGACAGCGCAGGGAGTGATTTCCCTAGCCCATTCTGAAGGAGAATCATCTATAGCAGCGGTTCTC
This sequence comes from Emys orbicularis, assembly GCF_028017835.1. NCBI lineage: Eukaryota > Metazoa > Chordata > Testudines > Emydidae > Emys > Emys orbicularis. Next base: position 1,233,840 of record NC_088691.1, read on the forward strand.
AAACGGTCACGACCCTGTTTTAATGGGGTCACCAGGGCAGGCGTTAGCCTTGCTTAGGCCTGGGGCTGAGGACGAAGCTGCAGCCCAAGCCCCACCACCCAGGGCCAAAGCCTGAGGGCTTCAGGTTATAGGTCCCCTGCCCGGCTTTGGCCCCCCTGCCCCTGGCGGCGGGGCTTGGGGGGGCTCAGGCTTCAGCCCCCCGTCCTGGGGTCGTGGAGTAATTTTTGTTGTCAGAAGGGGGTCGCAGTGCAGTGAAGTTTGAGAACCCCAGACGTATAGGCAGGTTGGATTTCAGTCTGGTGGGATATGGTTAGAGATGCCATCCAAACAAATTGTACTACTCAGGCCTGGAAATGGGAGGTGGAAAGACATTACTGGCCACTGGGTTCTCTCTCTCTGTTCAAAACACCTGTTCTTCTGTATAGCCTGAGCCCACATGATTCAGCAAATGGAGCCACACCCCCACTACCCAGCAGCCCAGGAGCCATCGCACCTGGGCGCTGACAAGCTTCTGACTATGCTGTGCCTGCAGGGCCCAAGCAGTCACACGGAGCGGGAGCGAGTGAGGCAGCAGTGTGGCCCTGAGCCTGCCAACAGAGCATCCATCCATCCATCTCCATGTAAAACAGCAGGAAAGGAGGTGGGAGCCAGCATCCTAGAAATACCCATCCTGCCTCGCCAGCTTCAAATGCACCGTCATTAACCATTCATAGTCATTCATTTAGCAAGGCAGGAGTTGGAGTGTAAGGTTGTGTCTCAAGAAACCCTAGTTCAATTCCCTGCTCTCCCACAGACTTCATATATGACCTAGGCTTAGGCAAATCACTTGGCTTCTCTGTGCCTCCATTCTCCTGTGTACCATGGGGAGGCTAGCACGTCCCTGCCTCGCCAGGTGTCTGAGGGGACGTGCATTAAAGATCGTGAGGAGCTCAGGTACTAGGGTGATAGGGGCCATACAAGTACCTTAGGGAGAGGCCAAGTTAATTTCATTTAGATGCCCACAAACAGACGGTGGTTCTCACACATGTATTCATTATTCTAACTTATTAGCAGACTAATTCCTGCAGATACCTTTTTGTCTCTGGCTTGTTGGAGCATTCAGAATTGGAGTTGTGTTAATGTTGATTGGACACATAAGTCACATGATTGGGTTTGTGCCCCTCAAGGGTTACTGTTAAAAGCGGGTTTCTGCCGGGAATTCTGCCAGTCCTGGACTCAGGATTTCGTTTGAGTGAATAGTCTGTAGTAATCGCTTAAAATTTGCTGCTTCCAGGAACAGTCCTGGCCATTAATTTGTTTGCTAGAAAAATTCATGGGAAGTGAACAGGAAAGGGGCATGAAAGTAGGAAGTCGGTGTGTGTAAAAATTCAACAGGATAGTGTGGGAGTTTCTCTCACTGTATTTGTCTAGTTTCTAATAAGACTCCAACTGCGCTGATGTAATTCCAGGGAGTTGCTGCGCTGTGATCTAAGGCATTTTCAGTCCTCTGACCTGCAAGATGGGGCTGCCTATTACGGCCATTTCTTGTGTATAGTTCTTTTCCTTCAACACATCGTATTCCTTGCAAATACTCCAGGTTCGGAGTTCCTGAAAGACAGGGCTGCATTGGGATCTGCTTTCCCAAACCTGTGAAATATTATCTGCAACAGGAAGCAAGTGGAGAAAAACCTACTTCTCCCCAAGAGATGGTAATAAGAATAGAGAGAAGCAATGCCCGACACAAGCAGGCTTTGTGTGGCAGGGCCGCGAGGGGAAGGTGCATAAAGCTCCATCACATGATCCATAGCTGACGGGCCATAAACACCATCATGTTTGAACACTGCAAGGAGTGCTTTATAAAACTTTAAGGCCCCTTAACGTGCACTGGCCTGGGCATCCTAGGGGTGAAAAAAATCCACATTACCCCACAAATCTGCAGTGAAAAAGAAAGACTGAGGCGTCAATTAGAAGGTTAAGACCAGTCAGTGAGAGGAGCATTCTGGGAATCGTAGTCCACAGGACCTATGCATGACCTGCTTTGCCTTTCACTATTACAGTTACTGTCTTGCAGGTTAAGCCATTTAACAGCTCCAGCTGTCCTGAAGCTTTGAGCTCTTTCACATGCTTTGAATGGAATCGTTCTGTGCCACTGTACAGCCACACTAGGAGCTGGGTTTTGAGCTCAGGTCGCTGACTCCCGCAGACAAAGGGGGTTCTAGGGCTCTTCCCTGGCCCCAGCCAGAGTGTAGAAAACGGGCTGCAGAAAGTTCCTTAGAACTCACTCCCTCGAGAAGCTGGGCTCCTGCCGCAGACATTAGGAGATCAGAGCCCGGGTCCCCAGCATCCGCACCCTGAGAGGGGAGGGTTACGCGTGTGTGTCAGCCACAGGGTGGCTGTTCAGTGCGAAGCCAGCAGTCAGCTCACTAGGCGGAAGGCACTTACCCAGCAGGGCCTGAAAGAGGTCACTTCGGAAGATGTGCGAGACCTTTCCGATAGAGGCTTTCAACTGCTGCTCCTCTGGAGCCCTCAGCGTGGTTTGGTACCTGGTCAGAATCGCCACTGCCCGTTGAGTGTCTGGAGAAACAGCACAAGAGAGCCCTCAGACAGCGTCAGAGCATCACGTAACACAGAATATAACACGTCACCACTCATCACTGCCCCGTGGCACTTCTCCGTACCCACACCAGGAAGGGGTCTGCCACCCACCAGATCAATCCCTGCCATCAGGGACCCCTCAGGCACACCAGTGAAAGTGGACCAGACCCTGCACCGCTGATTTACCGGGCAGTGAAAGACGAAGGGTCACTGCTGAAGCCAGGCACAAATTATGGAACTAGTGGTTCTGTGGATCCGATTCCTTTGAGCCTGAAGGCAAGAGACCGGACAGACTGTACCCACCTACCCCAAACACGCCGGAATTACACTGCAACCCCAACCCTCAGCATCTGGCCCTAAGGCAGACAGGCCAATCCCAGGGGTGCGCCCAGCTGCACGGCATGCTGGGATCCCACGTCTCCACAGGAGCAGGGCTGGTAGCTCCACTGGAAGGAGGGGAGAGGTTTCTGGCTGCATTGCATCCTGGGAATCATGGTCTCCATGTGAGGCCACGCTCCGGCAGGGGAGAGCAGCCATAAGCTAGGGCAGTTACGCACAATGGGTGTTGCCCACTGGCTCCCCCCGGGCCAGGGCTGGCTCTCAGCGGGGCTGGGTTTGGACATCCCCCTGCTCCCCAAGCTGGTCTTTGGGCGACAGGAGCCAAGCCTGCTCGGAGCTGCCTGACGGCTACCTCACATTACGGACATGCTGCCTTCACCAAAAGAAAAAGAGGGCTGTAATGGCAAGGTGGGGCTTGGGTCCAGGCTGGGGGCTGGGATTGAAGCACACAGGCAGAGGTGGGCGTGGGAGCCAAGGGCTGGGATAGCAGGGGCCTGATCCATTTCCATCTGGAGAGCTGAATGTGTCTCTGGACGAGTTCCTTGCGCCATCAGCCCAGCTCTATAGCCCGACGCAGGCCAGCTCCTGTAGTCCAGCAGCAGCCCCTGGGCCTAGCAGAGTGACGGATCTCACACAAACAAGAAGGTTTTGCACAGACCTTGGGCTGGTCCCATCCCTGTCAGCAAATGTTTCCCTTTGTTATGGAGGCAGCAAGAAAAACAAAGGACTTCTGTGTGGGGGAGGAGGTGAGGAGGGAGGTCAGGGCACATTTCTGGACCTAGGAACTCATGCAAAAGGGTTGAGCTGCCTTGCTAGTCCTGCAGCATCCAGCGCTCACAGCAGGGGACAGAGCACAGAACAAGGGGATCTGTGTCCCTCAGAGCCTAGACTCAGGCCACCTGGGGTCCCTGCTCCCATTCTCTGGGCCTGGGGATTTCTGCAGGGACGTGGTCCCGGTGGGGAGACAACCCCCCTCCCCCCAAAAAAAATCTCCTCTTGGCTGGAAGAGGAAGGTGGTTTTGTCTGTGTCACCTTCCCACACTGGTGTATTGCAGGCCCCAGAAGGGAAAGAGGAAGCGGGTGAAGCATGAATAAGCCTTAATGTAAACAGAGTCCCTCCCCACCCTGAGCGGGTGAGAGGCTGGGATCTCCTGGGACGCCAGCTGGATTGATTGGGTTTGCAGGGGTTCCAGGCTCCTGCCAGCCCTGGAACCTAAAACCCCTCTGCCTACAAAACCAGTTCAGCCCGGGCAGCGGCTGACCCGGCTTCGCAAACACGCTGCCCAGCTCACCCTTCCCCGGCCAGAGAGTCAGTCTTTGTAGCCTGTTCACTCCGTGGCCTGGCTCCTGAGACTAACACAGCGGAGCCAGCAAGGGCCAGTGTGAGGAGGCTGTCTGCCCCCTAAACGGACAGAGAACCAAAACTCACGCTGCTTTGGCTGTGGAAAGCGCATGAGCCCAGGGGAGCGCGAGACACACCCCTCCCCTGCGAGGTTGCAGAGAGGGGGTCTGGTACTGTCTGAGTGTGACAGATACAGTGCACTGAACCCCACACAGGCCCAGCCCGCAGGTGCTGGGGGGGAGGGGTCTGCCCAATCTACATCCCACAAAACAGAACCTCTGCAAGTGCTCCAGAATCTCCTCCTTCTGTGACAACAGGGTCCCACTTTGGTCGCGCTCCCATGTGGTCACGTACAATCAGAAGGGAACGCAGCCTGAACCTGGGGGGGTGGGCTCTCACCACACCAGACCAGGAGGAGGGGAGGGCCGTGTCCCCAGAGGGGAGGAAGAAGAGGGTGTTCCCCCTTACTTTACCCCTGGCCTACGACCACTGACAAAACTGGACTCCAGGGAAACATGTCACACGACAGCCCCATGAGGCCTGGTGGATGCAGCAGTGGCGGGAGAGAGCCTGAGCCCAGGTGCCTCCTGCCCGCTAGCGAAGGGCTAAAGGCCCGAGGGACCAGCACCGGGGGGTGAGCACACAGCTGACCCCCAGGCACAGCTGCCAGCTCAGGCCCTCAGCACACTGAGACCAGCAGGACCCTGCTGGTGCCAGCACCCGTGGCCCAGTCCGTGCCCAGGGTCTCTGGGCCTCGCTCGCGCTGAGGCTGCAGCGTCTCCTGGAGCTGGCTGACGGAGGTGCCCTGGCGGACACGCCTAGGGGAGCCGCTGGGCTTTTTCCAGTCAGGCACGGCCTGGCGGGCACCTGGGCGTTAGCCCCACGCAGGGGCCCGCGCTGGTGCTGGGCAGAGCTGGGAACTGCGGGGCCAGCAGGAGGGGCAGGGGGTCGCTACTGCAGCCAGTGCAGGAGGAATTGCAGAGGCACCTCTGGGCAAAGCAGCCCAGGGCAGGGCAGGGCAGGGCAGCTCCTCAGGTTTCCGACCCACCAGTGCCCCAAACTCGCCCGCACTCTGGGATCCCAGTGGGGTTGGCACCGGGCAGAGCCGCTCTGCAGCCAGAGCCCATCCTCACTCCCAGGTGTCGCTGGGCCCCAGCCTGACTCTTCGGCCCTGGGGACAAGGAGCCAGCTCTGCCCAGCCTGGGGGAGCTGGGAAAACGGCTTTCCTTGCACCTGGCCCTGATGTCTCACAGCCGAAGGCAGGTGTCTAATCAAAGCACCTGCTCTCTGGGTGTGGGGCCCTGCCAAGGCAGCTCTGGGCAGGGCTGTTTGCGGCTCTACGCCTCCCTGGCTGCCCCCAGTGCCAGTGTCTCCTGCCCTCGCCCCGGCCGCCTGGCCAGGGCTCGGGCTCCAGTCCTTACCTTGCCGACTGATCATCTCTCCGCTTGGCAGGGCTGCGGGTCCCTTCGCAGCCGTTTCCTCCAGGCGCCTGCACTCATGTCAGCCCCACAGGCCGGGCCCTGGAGGCAGCAAGCGGCTGGGACCCCCCCGGCCTGGCCCTGCCCCGGGAAAGCGATACAAGGAGCTGGCTGCCTCGTTCCCCAGCTCCAGCTGCAACAGCTCCTGCAGTCTGGAAACTGGGCCTCTCCCCCCGGCTACTGCCCAGCCTGGCGGTGCTGGGACCGTGCCCCGGGGCAGCCCCAGGCGAGCCCCTCGGGCGGGCACAGCCAACTCTGCCTGGCCAGGGAAGTGGTGAGCCGAGGCTCCCTGCTGTCGCCCTGGGCTGTGTGGAGTGGAGGGGGCCGGGCTGGGCTCAGGGGCGGGCCCAGCCATGGAGGAGGGCTGGCCTGCAGTGCTGGCAGCAGGGCCCTGTGCTGCCGGGGAAGGGGGGCCTGGCCCCGCACAGCCCCTTGGACCCGGGCCTGGCCCAGCCCTGCCGCCTTTGTCAGCACTTCAGGGCTTGGCTCTGAAGGTGGGGCTGGGCTGGGCCGGGCCGGACATTAACCCCGGCACTGCCAGAGGAGAGGGAAGCCAGGCCCTGCAGCCAGTGGGGTGGGACTTTGGGGGACCAGGCACCCCAATATTAGGGGCTTTGCATACATTGACACCTGTCACACCCTCCCGCAGAAAAAAAGTGCCCCAATTTTTCACACTTGCCCGCTGGTCACGCTCATGCTGTGGTCCCCAAACTTTTTACCTCGTGCCCCCCCCCCATTACCCCTGTCCATGCCCCTCCCCCCAAGCCAGGGCTGGGAGTGGGGCTGCAGCTCGGGGGGGGGGGGGGAGGGACGCAGGCAGGGGTAAGAGGCTGGGGCCACAGTTGGGGGCAGGGCTGGGAGCAGAGCTGGGTGGCACCCCCCCCCAATCACCCTGTAGGGGCTGGCCAAGGCCCCAGCTGCTCCCCCCCGAATATTCCTCTGTGCCCTCCAGGGGAGCATGCCCCACAGGTTGGGGGCCTCTGCACTAATAGGACTTCACCAAAATCACTTCACATAATTTGACCTCACCACAACTAGTGCAAGCTGGTCTTGGAATTAAGGGTAAGGGGGGGGGGGTACGCACGCGCTGAGGGCCATTAGGAGAGCTGGGGGAAGCCTACGGCTGGGATAATGGGGGGGGGGTGTTATGGGTCAGGCCTGAGGGGCACTAGCAGAGCTCTGGACAGGGGAGTCCAGGGCTGAAGGTCAGGATCGAGGGGTGAAAGGGAGGCAGAACCAGGGGCACTGGAACAGCGTGTACATTGGGGGGGGCTGAGAGCTATTGAACCAAGCTGTAAACCCTGCATATGATAGAAACCACTTCAAGCCAGGGGGTGCGGCAGCTCCCCCAGCACCCCTAGTTCCAGCCCCTAGGGGCAGAACTGGGAGGGGAAGATGGATAGTGTGATGACTGAGCGGCAACTCCTTTTCCTACAATGAGCCTGGTTAACACTCAGTTCAAGGGTATGGAGAGGGGGAGAGAGAGAGAGAGAGAGAGAGAGAGAACGAACGAACTCAAAAGTAGCGCATCAGGAAGCCAGGGATGAAGACTCAAGGGTGCCATCATCACAGCTTTTAGCTGGAGGCCCCAGCAGAAGGCACGCAGGGAGAGCGGGCTGCCAAAGTGCAGTGTTGCAGTCTGGGACAATAAGACCCCATAAGCTAGGCTGAGGTAGCAGGACACCACTGCTATGGAGAGGGCAGCAGTCGGACTGGACTGGAATCGAGAGCTGCAGCTTAGAGTACAGCAGAGCAAGGTAGCTGCCCAGGGTTCCTAAGCATGCTGGGCAGGGGACTAGGGGTACAGGGAGAGCCTAGGATGGATCCAGCAAGGAGGGGTGGTTTCCCCCCCCACCACCACCACTACTGCCTCTGCAAACAGGGCCGGCTCCAGCTTTTTTGCTGCCCCAAGCGGCAGAGAAAAAAACAACCCTGATTGAGCTGCCACCAAAATGCCACTGGAAAGGAAGAGAGGGCGTGAAGGACCTGCCGCCAAATTGCCGCCAAAGACCCAGATGTGCCGCCCCTTTCTATTGGCGCCGCCCCATGCACCTGCTTCCTTCGCTGGTGCCTGAAGCCGGCCCTGTCTGCAAACTGTCCCTCACAGTTTTCACCTCTCCTCTGTACCAAGCTGCAGCACCTGAGAACAAGATGGTTGCTGAACCTTCCTACAGAGAGGGGCTTAGCCATTGAAAGGTGCAGTACATAGAAAACAAGGCATCAGAACTTCATACACTCGAGAAGAGATGGAGGAGAGCCAGTTCCTCGGCCTGTGCACCCTCCCCGGTGCAGAGAGCATTTTACAGGGAGTACAGCAGGAACCCAGAGTATTTGGAAAGTTGCTTATATAGGTTGGAAAGTGTTCTGGGGCCCAGACCATTCACAACTTCAGCTTCTGAGGTGCACACTCAGTACCTCTGCATGCTGCTAAATTCAGACCTATTTTCTCTGGAGCTGGGCTATTACTAGTCACACAGATTCCCAGGCAGGTCGACAGGGGTCCTAGAGATTTTGCTGTCAGGGGACTCCTCCTTTCCCTCCTTGTGCTCACACTCCCCCAAAGGCCAGTTGATTCAGGCAGAGGCCCACGGCCCAGCTCCAGCCCCAACCCTGCATGCTTAGACCCGCTGCAGTCACAGCTTGTACTGGAAACAACTTTAAAACTGACACTTGTTACTGCTGGGCCTGTTCCCACTCCATTCTCCCTCCCCCCAGCTTGGAGTGTTTTAACTCTAGTGGGGTGAGGGAATCTCTTTTATTGGACCAACTTCTGTTGGTAAGACACAAAACTTTGGAGCTCCAGCGAGCTCTTGTCCAGGCCTGGGAAAGGAATTCCGTGTCCCAGCTCAGTACAAAGGGGAACAGATAATGACTTATGCTAAGCTGGCACATAGTCTAAGGCACCAGTCAAGGTACAGTGGCCTGTTAACATCCCACAGTCACGGGACCAAGAGATGAGTTAGTAGGTTAAAGATCATTGTAATGAGCCTTAACTCCAGTGTCTGTGTTCAGTCCAGTTATGAATTTAAGCTCCCTGGCTCATCTGTTGAAGGTCGTGTACAGGTTTCTTTCGAAGATGAGGACAGATTGGAGATCCCTCTGTATCTGACCTAAGCTTGTCTCTCACTAACAGAGGTTGGTCCAATAACATAGGATAGCTAGAGACAAGGTGGGCGAGGCACTGGGCCGACCCAGCTACAACGCTGCAGTAACAAGAGGTGCCAGTTCCTCGTTTCAGCACTAGATGGTGGTGACAGAACACAGATAGCACAGCTCACATGTTTGCTTTTCCCATCCTTACCCACGGAAAGGGCCAGTTTTCCAAAAGTAGTTCCTAATGCAGATGCCCACCTCAGGCCTGATGTGCAGACGTGCCAAGCTCCTACAGATCCTGATGGGCCCCTGGGAATCAGGCCCGAGGTGGGTACCCAAAGTCAGGGGCACTGCTCAGTGAGAGCACGTGTCTGTTGGCGCTGTTGTGGGCACTCTGTCCCTGCTGAGCAAACTGCTCAGGGGTGCCATTAATGACTCTGCGCATCCCAGCAGAGGCAGCACTTGACCAGCCACCATGAACTAATCCTTCCAGCCTGCTGCAGCTTCCGGCTCTTACAGATGGGGAAAGCAGAGCATGGAGCAGGGATGGGAGGAGCCCAGGCCCCCAGCAGGCCCAGTATCTCCCCTAATCACACTCTCAGTGTGGTGAGGCCCTGGCTCGGAGCTGTTGCTTGACACTCTGACCTCACTAGTATAAGCAGGGATTCCTCATCTAATTGGTACAGCGCCCCTACTGGGCCAGGGGCTTTCCAGACAGACGAGAGACAGGGCCTGCCCCCGAATTGCTGACGGATGCCAGCTCCTAGAGCCAGGGGTCCCTTTGGGGGAGTTCAGAATCAGCTCAGACATGCTAGTTGTTTTTTTTTTTTATCCAATTGGGTCAGTTTATTAACATACATAATTAAGAACAAGTAAAATAGACACATGCTGCTGAGACCCCTGCAGCAAAGAGAGGCCACTTCATGCCCCAGCACACCCCCTCACCAGCAGGATAGCGTCACACCCAGTCCAGGGATGGTGCTTTGGGGGCTTTCACCCAGCACCTGGGTTCTATATGGAAAGACAGCCGGTCCCCCCCAGATCCCCTCCATCCAAAGCCAAACCCCATCTCTTCCACTAGACAAGCAGGGTCAGGGTCTCATGGGGCTGGGCCTACTGTTGCATCCCGCACACATGCCTGGCGGCCAGTGTCAAAGTCTCAAGGAGGATAATGGGCTTCCTCTGCTCAGTGAGGGACCCTTCGTTTCCATCCTGCTGCACTAGGATCCCCAAGCTGCAGCCCAGCTGCCTGGGCCCACGATGCGCTCCTGCCCTTTCACCTTTCCCCAGACACAGCTCAAAGCAATCTAGTCCTAGGCTCCCCTATGGCACAAGGCCAGGAGTGCTTTAAACCTGGCTCCCTGTAAACAAAACCCTTCAGGCTCCTAGCAGCCTCTCATGTGTCAGGAGACAGGAAAAGCCAGTTCCCAGCAGCAGCTGCACCAGTCCCTGCTGTGGTACAAGTGCCCCTGCACAGCAGGTTACAACCGAGGAGCCTCCAAGACCGTATCTGTTCCCACAGCTCCAGGAGGCTGCAAGGCCAAGATCTCGGTGTCCACCCCCAGCTCTGTCCCCGTGGGCAGGGGAACACACGCCTGTCTACTCTAGGACACAGACCCCTGACCTGCAGGGGAGATGTGCCCATGGGGGCAGGATAAACCCAGCCCCAGCCCCCTGCAGAACAGGGCAGAGACTGAGGGTTTGTGGGGAGCCCACGGCCTGGAAAGGGCCCTGCAGAGGAAAGGGCACTCAAGGCTGGCAGGAGCAAGTCTGGGCGCTCCCTGCTAACCACCACCTGTGCCCAGCTCAAACCCCTCCACCACCAGGCACCGCGGGGGCTGGGCGTCATTCCTGCATGAGACTGTTGATCTTCGTTAGCAGCACGTCTGACTTGGACTCTGGGGAACCAAATGGGAGAAAGGGTCATTCCAGGAGCCTCTGCCCTCCCCAGGGCTGCCCCAGCCCAGCAACAATCATGGGGTGGAAGGCAGCTGCTGCTGCAGGAGGCGCTGCCTGGCCCCCCTACACTCCCATCATCTCAGGGAGTAGCACTTGCTAGGGAAGCAGGCAGGATGGGAGCTCCCTTGGCTGGGCTCCCTCCCCTTTTCCCCACAGGGCTGGGGGGGGGAGGGGGGGAAGGAGGTGCGGCTCCCTCTCTCTGTCAGGAGAGTTAGGCTCTGGGCCCAGGCTGTCCTCCTGGCAGAGCCCCCTGAAAGCTCCCCAGCCTGGGGTGGAGAGAGCCCCTGGGAGCTAAGCTGTGGCAAGGGCCTGGCCCTGCAGGTGAGCAGAGAGACAATGATCTGAGAGGAAGAGGGAGGGGAAGACCAGGAGCAAGAGGGCGTGGTGAGGAGAGGGACTTAAGGGGGGAGCGGGGTGGGGAACAGGGGCCCCCATTACCTGCCGGTTCTTTTCTCCTGGAGCATTTCCTGGAAAGCAAACAGGATTGAAATTCACTCAGGAGAGCGAGTCAGCATTCAGGCCCTTCCTCAGAGAGATCAGCCCACACCCAGGGCCAGGGCCGCTCCCACAGGGCTCTGCCCCATCACTTGGCCACTGTGGTTTGAACTCGGAGTTGGTAGAGGCCTTTCTGCCATGGCTGGAACGGGACGGGAGTGCCTGCAAACCATAACGAGCCATGGAGGGTCCCAGGGCAATGGAGTCACGCGAGTCCCCTTGGAGGGCTCCCATGCCAGGCCCACCTTGCTCAGCTTATAGGTGGGGGCCAATAAGCTGCGACCAAGTCCCACAGCAGTGGGATGGAGCGGCTCAGGGCCAGGCTCATGGCAGAGGCCAGGGAGGAAAGCTCCCTCTAAGCCCGCTGTGTCCCAGGTTAGCGCAGTGCAAGGTGGGAGAAGTGGGCTCCCAGCGCTGCAGAGCAGTTCCCCCAGATCAAGAGGGTGGATGGGTGATGGCAGCAGCACCTGGCCGGGCAGACCCCGCCCTACCTACAGCTCACCCAGAGGGCAGCAGACATGGGGCCTCCTATGCCATGGACAGCTACGGGAGCCCAGAAGAGGCTGAACTTACTGCAGCAGGAGGAAGGCTGAGAGGAGCAGGAGGAAGGAGACGCAGTCGATCACAATCCAGACCATCAGATAGGTGTTGCGGGGCTGCAAGGCAACAAGACAGGACGAGTAGCTCAATGGGGACCCCGGCAGAACAGGCCCTGGCAGCACCCCCTGGCCCCCTTGCTGGGGTGTGGCAGTGCAGACGGGCCAGGCGGGCTCAGGGCATGCAGCCTCTACCCTGGGTGGCGCTGGCAGGTTCACTTACGAGCAGCCAGAGGGGGCGCTTCATCTCCTTCAGCACCTGGCAGGCGTTGGTGGTGACGGAGCCGGCCCCCGCGCACCACAGCACGGAGAAGAGCCAGGGCTCATTGACCACGTACAGATTGACGGAGACGTTGTCCTGGCGATACCGGCTGCGGAGGGAATGGAGCCTTGTTAGCGTGGCACAGGCCAGCAGGAACTGGGAAAGCCTGGCTCCCACCCAGCGCTCCCCGTGCTCGGGGTTCGAGCCCTACTGCCAGCTGTGGCGTCAGGGAGTGTACGTGGCCACAGTGGGGAGCTAGACTCGCCTCTGCGGGGCTGAGCCGCCATTGCTCTGTGCTCCGCACCCTGACAAGGGGCTCTCACCCAATCTGCTCTGTGCTGACGTCCTGGTACGGCAGGTTCAGTCGCAGTGGAGACTCGGTTTCATTCCAGCTGCTCTTCAGACCGTAGATTTGCTGAAATCCTGGTGCCTGCTGTCGGACCTGCTCCCTGAACCCGTCGGGCAGCCAGAGAATCTGGGGGCGGGGGGGGGGAAATCAGGCCTGGTGTGAGCTGGGAGACCAGGGAGGCACTCGCTGTGCTCTGGGACCCAGGCTGCAGGGCCAGCCGCACTGATGTGCGCATCCAAATGGATAGTGGAAGCGGTTACCCAGCCCCCTCTCTGTGCGCCCATCTGGTGCTTGGCCCCAGCAGAGTCCCCATCAGGCCACCTGCCATGGGAGTCTCCCCCAGCAGGTCTGGGAGTGACAGACCTGGACGAGGCATGATGGGGGCCAGCTAGGACCGGCCAAGATGTGCCCGGGCCTTTGGGCTGGCTCAGAGCCCCAACAACCCCTTCAGAGCCCCTGCACCCAGCGAGTCCTGGGCACAGGTGCTGGAACTAGGGGTGCAGCACCCCCTGGCTTGACGTGCTTTCCATCATATGCAGGGTTTACAGTTTGGTTCAATGGCTCTCAGCCCCCCCACTGTACACATTGTCCCAGTGCCCTGGTCATGGGCAGAGGGCACCCACTGGGCAGAGAGCCCGCAGGCCCTTTACTCCAGGGCATGTTCTGTCTGCAAAGTAAACAATTCCTCCCCTAACCGGTGAGCAGGAGCAGGAAGGGGCAGCGAAGCCAGCCGCCAGGCTGGTCTCAGCAGAGCCATGTACATCCAACGCCCAAGGGCTAGGGGCGGAGGGAATGAAAGTGAGGCTGTAGCGTCAGGGAGCCATGGACCTGCAGGGTGTGGTAGCAGCAGGGAGTACGAAGGTGGCAGCTTGTTAGTTGATTTTCCTGCTTCACCAACTTGGCTCGCTGCCAGGGCTCTCCTGAGTACCTGTTTACACATGGGGGGGGTGGGAGGGGGGAGTGGCACTTGAGCAGGGAGTTCCAAGTAAGTTTACACCTCTCCCTGCCCATTAACCGTACTACAAAGCACCCCAGGCCACTAGGAACGGGCACAGGGCAGCAGCTTGTCCGGCAGCCTATCGCGGACACGGGCCAGGGCCGGACCTGCAATAGGCCAGGACCCGCCCGAGCATCTCGTGTGTGACGTGTGGGTGCTGTGGCACTCAGGGTACCTGGGATCATGGCAAGGGCAGATTCTGAGCACGCTCAGGGAGACTCTAGAGCACCAGGTGGGTCTGGCCCGCCCTGTGGGGAGGGGAGCTCACCGCTGGTAAAGGGCAGGCTCAGGGACCCCTGGGGGAGGACGTCTGGCCCTGATGCTCAGCCATTCCCTCCTCCGGCTGCCCATCAGGCGTCAGACTCCAGAGGCAGCGCCAGGCTCACCAGCTGCGGCGGGATGCCCGACTCGAGGATGGTCGCCACGGTGACGTTAACGAAGCTCTGGTAGTCTGTGTGGTTCTCAGGCCGGAGATCGAACATGATGGAGATGTTGTGCTGCTTGGCCTCCTGCAGCACCTGCTCCAGAGACGGGATCTTCTGTGCCCGCGCCTGGCCTTGCGTCTCGCTGGAGAGGCCCTGCACCGAGCGGAACGGATTCCTCTGGAAGGGACAGGCCAGAGTCAGCAGCTACCCCACGTGGGGGGCAGCGCTCACAGCTGGTCCCAGGGCCCTGGCCTCCCACACTGCCCCCTCAACACCATCTCCCAGCGCCAAAGGCACAGGGTGCTCTCCCTCGCACCCACAGCGCCCCCCAGTGCTCACTGCCCCTCACTAGCACGGCAGAGCAGCCGCTCAGAGCCCAGGGCGAGGGCACAGAGGGAGGACAGGTCGCCCTGCCACCTGCAGGAGACCAGAGCAGCTCAGCAGTTGGGTGCTAAGCATCACTGTGTAGGCAGGCACCGAGCCCAGCCAAACAGCACAGCCAGGGAACGGCTCACCCCTCCCAGCCAGCCTTCCCCATGCCTCCGGAAGGTCACAGCAACTCCCAGCTCTAGCAGAGAGGCTTGGAAGGTAGCCCCTCACCCCCACCCCACGGCGGGAGGCACTATAGTCTGCAGAGGCAAAACTCTCCAGGGCCTGGGAACCCCCGAGGGCTCTGAGCCCCAGGGCTCGGCCAAGAGCAGACTGGATCAGTGCAGCAGGCAGCGCCCTCTGCAGGGCAGTGCAGCACAGGGCCAGGCCATGCAGAAGCCCTACCACACCCCGAGGAGGGGGGCCTGACCTCCAGGAACCAGCTGCCGGCGTCGAGCTGCTGGAGATCAGTCCAGTTGAAGGTTGTGCCGCTCATGGTGGCCTGGGCATTGAACACCTTTTGCACGTTGGTGGTCCGGGTGAGCGTCTCGTCGTGCATGAGGAAGGGGATCCTATCAGCACTGGCAAGGGGCAGAGGGGTGGGGTAGTTAGGACCTTGCCCAATGCAGCATCATGGGCTGTTTGCACCCCTCCCCGCAACCTGATCGCCCTGGCACCTCTGCCAGGGATCAGCCCAGCAGCCCCCCCCACCCTGCCATGTGTGTCCCAGAATGCGGGGCCATAGGGGAGTGGGGCGGAGAGCCATGGACAGACGCACGAGAGTCAAGTATCAGAGGGGTAGCCGTGTTAGTCTGAATCTGTAAAAAGCAACAGAGGGTCCTGTGGTACCTTTAAGACTAACAGAAGTATTGGAGCATAAGCTTTCATGGGTGAATGCCCACTTCATCAGATGCACTTGCGTCTGATGTAGGGTTACCATACGTCCAGATTTTCCCGGACATGTCCGGCTTTTTGGGCCTCAAATCCCCATCCGGGGGGAAATCCCAAAAAGCCGGACATGTCCGGGAAAATAGGGAGGTAGGGCCCGGCGGTGCGGGGCTGGGGGCTGGCGCGGTGCTTGGCCGGGGCTGGGGGCGCGGGGCCGGCGCGGTGCTGGGCCTGGGGCGCGGGCACTTGGCCGGGGGCCGGGACCGGGGTCGGCGTGGTGCTGGGCCGGGGGCCGGGCCGGGAGCGCGGGCACTTGGCTGGGGCCCCAGCCGGGCGGGAGACGCCGGGGCCAGAGCCTCTTGGCCTGGGCCGGCCGGCTGCCGAAGGGAGCCGCTCGGCCAGGGGGTCCGGACTGAGCCGCGTCGCGCTGCACCCCGCCCCAGCTTACCTGCTGCCTCCCTGTTTCAGGCTTCCCGTGAACATTTGATTCGCGGGAAGCAGGGGAGGGGGAGGAGCAGGGGGCAGAGTTGGGGCAGGGCCGGGGCCCCATGGAGTGTCCTCCTTTTTAAAAATTAAAATATGGTAACCCTATCTGACGAAGTGGGCATTCACCCACGAAAGCTTATGCTCCAATACATCTGTTAGTCTTAAAGGTGCCACAGGACCCTCTGTTGCACCCGAGTCAGTGCTGGGTGCTGCAATGGCAGCAGCTGGTCACTTATCAGCCCTTCCCCCCACACCCGGCCTGTCCCAAATCCCACCCTCACCCCCTTCACAGGCCAGCAGTACCAGATTCACCATGGCACCGGGCCAAGCTCCAAAGGGGCCCATAACACGCTTCCCGGAGCAGCGGCAGGGATCCAGCATGGGAGCTGAGACCCCCCCCCCCCCGGGGCCCTGGGAGCTGTAGTTCCTTGGCCAGCTCCCTGCCTAGAGAGCAGGCCCTGGAGCAGGGAAGGAACTACATTTCCCAGCATTCCCTTGGCGGCTATCCACAGGAAAGGGAGGGGGAGGGAGTGGGGAAGCAGAGACCCCATGCGCTTGCTGTGGATGGGGAGCTGGCTGCTAGAAGGGGGTAGCAGTGTGAGTGGGGAACAAATGTGCCCTAGGAGTAGAAGTAGGGTGACCAGACAGCAAGTGTGAAAAATCGGGACAGGGGTGGGGGTAATAGGAGCCTGTATAAGAAAGAGACCTAAAAATCGGGACTGTCCCTATAAAATCAGGACATCTGGTCACCTTAAGTAGAAGATATCACCCTCAGAAGACTTCCCCAGACTGGCTTAGGGATGCTGGTGTGACCTCGCCTGGCAGCCCCCAAAGAAGGAACTAGGTGGAATGAATAGACACTGCACCTCTCTATCTGAAGCCTAGCAGGAGAGGTACGTGGACCCCACTAGGAGAAGTTAAAATGAAAAGTATGGGGGGGGGGGCTCTACTAGAGCACCTGGGCAGCTTTAGGTACAGTACCAGGTATGCAGGAGGATTTCCACTTCTGAGCCATGGAAGCAGAAATTGACTTTTCCTTTCCAGATTTATCCAATATTCAGAAAGGGAATCTAGCACCTGCCTTCCAGATTTGAGCCCCTCAAAAATTCAGGAGTGCTCAAGCTCAATTTGGGCAGCTGTTACTTCATTTCTCCCAAATCAAATAGGCAGATCCACTGTAACTTGCTGTAGAAAAAGTAGGATAAAATTGAGCAACAAATGCTGGGGTCTTCCCAGTGCTAACTAGGACTGGAATTAAGTATCAGAGGGGTAGCCGTGTTAGTCTGAATCTGTAAAAAGCAACAGAGGGTCCTGTGGCACCTTTAAGACTAACAGAAGTATTGGGAGCATAAGCTTTCGTGGGTAAGAACCTCACTTCTTCAGATGCAAGAAGGACTGGAATTGTTATTTTCAACAGCCATTACTTTTTTTTTTTTAAGTTTTGTTTCTTTAAAAGGAAGACGGCGATATTGCATTGGCAAATTCCCCATAGAAACGAAGAGTGGAACAAAAGAATAATAAAGGCACCTCAACTTTTCTTCATTTATGTAGGACAGTCTTATAATATGGATCCAGATATCCTCCAATCACACAAGCTGAAAATTGTTCCACTTTACTGCAGTTCTGTAACCATGTGGGAACCAGTCCTGTCTGTGTTCTGTGCACGTCCAAAATTCCTACTGAATTCAGAAGTGCCTTGCTTTTGTGACCATACCACCTGATATTTTCAGCCCTTGTAAGCTAAGCAGATTTACATTTAGTAATTGGGTGGGAAGCCTCTCAGAAAAAGTTAAGTGCTGTAGGAGGTGTTGCTTATTCACTAGGTAATGTGAGACGTTCCTGTTACAATAGTAAACCAGTGCAGCATAGAATGCACTTTGCTCCTCGAGTCTAGAATGTGGTCCTTTGCTTCTATACACAGCCCATTAAAGACAATGAAAAGACTCCCACGGTCTTCAACGGGCTTTGGACAGAACTGGTTATACATGGGGTAACTCCACTGTCTTCATAGCATCCTGGTCCCACAGCAGAGGGGGGGCATGTGAGCTTGTGGCAGAGCTGCTGCTCAGAGATAGGAACCTCCTGGCACCCCAGCCTCCAAAACCATCCAGGCTGCACTTTCTGCTCAACTATGTGCTAGCTGAGGGGTGCGTGGGAATTGGTGGCCTCTGCTGCAGGTGATGGGCATCTCAGGTACTTAAAGCCATGGCCTAGAGGAGGGAAGCGCCTAACTGCAGAGTCTGCAGCTGCCTAGGGCCAGCGCTGAGGATTTAGAGTCCCTAGTGCTGCCATTGCAAGGTTCAAGCATGCTCAGCCTTGGAATTGCCACCCCCTCCCTTGACTAGTAGCTGCAGCTATCTATCTAAGGCTGGCCTCTGGCAATTGGCCCCATGGCTATAGCCAGAGAAGCTACAAGTGGCTCTGTGACTACTGGGGCCATTAAGCTAGAGCAGATAAAGAAACTGGGGTTAACCTCAAGGAACAGAGGTCACCAGTAGGAAAGGAATGTCAAGGGGAGCAGGGAAAGACGCAGCAGGTCAGGCTTGCAGCGGGAGAAAAGCCCCAGCTGGTTGGGGAGCATGTCCAAGGTAGAAAGGAAACAAGCCTGGGGAGAGGTGGTGGTGACCAGGTAGTAGACTAGCATGTAGATGGGAGCAGAGGGAGAAAGGCTGGTGTCTTCCATTCCCAAGGGCTAGGTCCTCACGTTGGGGAAATGGTGTTTGTAGGTGGCTTGCTCACATGGCAGGATGGGGGCTGAGGGAGGGATTTGTCGGAATTGATCAAGTATCCGCTGGCTGTGAAACTCTGAGCTGAGACCAGAGCCACATCCAGTGACTGGTGACATAGGGGGGTACTGGGACATGGCTAGAGAAGGTCTGAATGAGGAAGGAGATAATCTGTGGGGAGTTTCCCTGATCACTATGAAAGTTCTACCCACATGGGTACAGCTGAGTGAGAAGAACTGGGGGCTGAGGGAGCTGTGTGTGGCAATGCAGATAGTCCTGTAGAGGTGTGTGATCAAAATGAAGAAGGTCTCTGAGATTCAGTACCGGGTATACTATGGCACCAATGGCACTGCCACACCAGGCCCACACTCGGAGCCCACAACGACTACATGGGGGCCCAAAAAAGGTTAATCTGGCCCTGCAGGCCAGGGAGGGGAGCCCTGTCTCTCTCTCCAAGAAATGGGGACTGAGCAGGGTGGGGCACCAGGCCAGAGCACCAGACAGCTGGGCTGGGCTCAGCTTCCCTTGGGGGGGGGGGGGGGGGGGGGATGGGCGAGGGGTTAGGAGAGGAGGGACTCTCACAAAGGCCAGGCTGGGGCCTGGAGACACCTCCCCCAGCATGGAGCTGCCCCCTTCACCCCAGAGGGGGCAGCGAGCAGAGGCCTGGGGCTCGGGGAGCTGGGGCAGGCGAGCCGAGCACACGTTCCCCTTGGAGACCCCGGGTGTTGCTTTACCTCACCATGACATCGGTCTCAAACACACGCACGTCACAGCCCACTGACTTCCGGAATGACATCAGGGTGTTCTCTGGAGCCAGCTAGACAAGGGAGAGATGGCACAGGCAAACCAAGCTTGGGCAGGGCAGGGGTGCAGCGCATCGGGCGCTTGCCCCACTGGGCTGAGTCCTGGGTTCAGACATGCAGTGAGTTTGCTGGGCTCGATCGAAGGCAGTGGTGGGATTTCAGGAAGTAGCTGAATTCCCAGCTCTGCCTAGGAGAGACCCAGGGCTGGGATAGCAGGAGGCTGCAAGGCAGGATTGAGGGGCATAGGCAGGAATGGGGGGGACCCCAGTGCTGGCAAGCAGGGGGGCTGCAGGTTGGGATTGAGGGGTATTGGGGGGTGGGGCGGTAGCCCAGGGCTGGGGTTAAGTTCTACCCAGAAGAAACACGTCCCAATTAGCTCCTGGCCCCATGTGTGAGAGCTCAACCCCGAGGGCTGCCTCAGCCCCTCCCAACCATGCCCCACACCCTGTCCAGCCTGGCTACCCACAGGGCAGGCTGCAAGGACTCCCCTCCCTGAGCTGGTCTGTGGAGACTGGAGACGGCTCTCTGGGGGTTACCTGCTTGCCTGTGTCTGGGGTGTGAGCAGGGGATGCTGCTCTCTGGGACCCAGGGAGGGGGAGGGGGAGGGGCAGGGGCACCCCCCCGACACACACACACCAGCCACCTGCGCTGAGGGCTGTAACCTGCCTTTGCCTCCAAGCTGTCCCTTGGTGGTGGGAGCAGCTCCTGCCTGCTCCCAAGCACAGCGCTTGCGGGCAGCTGGTGCGTCCCAGGCTGAGCAGGGAGGGCTCATGCCCACTGCAGGCGGGGAGGGCAGCTGCACTTGGGCACAGGTTACTCACCATGGGGGCCCCACGGTGCCCGGCCAGCGCTGGTTTGGGGGGCAGCTGGTTCTCCTCCATGAGGCAGGGCGAGGAGATCATCAGGGGAGCCAGGTACAGCGCAGCTGTCACACCAAAATACACCAGCAGGAGCAGCACCTTGGGGGCTGCAGACAGACACACGGACACGGCAGAGCCTGGTCAGGGACAGCCTCACTGCAGGCACTTGGAGGTGGGGAGGGGATTAGCCAGGGCTGCTCCCCCTGCAGTGTGTGTGTGTGTGTGGGGGGGGGGCTCCCCACCCCTGCCTGAGAATAGGGAGCAACAGGTCCCCCCTCTGCTCCCCAGCCATGGAGATAGGTGCCCCCTGCAGAGCAGTCCTTAGCCAGGGGCTCGGAGGTGCCTCTGGCCACCCTGCACTGTGCCAAGCCGCCTGCTTAGGTGTGTGGGCAGCCCCAGCCCGGATGGGCTCTGGGCACCAAGCAGCGCTGCGTGGCTGGGCCTGCACAGACCCTTCCCGCCAGGGCACTGCCCACATAGCCCCTGCCCAGACGGTCGCTGGCGTTCGGGGCTCCCGGCTGTCCTGCAGCAGCCGCCCCAGCCCTGCAGAGCTCCCAGTCCAGGAAAGGACTGAGCCATGGGGGTGCTGGCTAGGACGCGTGTGCATGGAGGGAAGGGGAACCCCCTGCCGCGTGTCCTAGACCCTGCATGGCTGAGAACAAACGGAGAGCTGCCTCCCAGCCTACGCTTTCAGGGCAAATGCTGGGCACTAGCCCATCCTCAGGTGAGGCGGTGCAGGGACAGCTCTGGGGTCCTGCTGGGACAGTGTTTATGGCCCATCTCTGGGTGCAGCCCTGGGGAGCAGGCACTACAGCGCAGCAGGGCTATGGCATCAGGGCAGCTGCATGCTGGCGGCAGGATGCAGACAAGCCTTTGCTCAGCACCAGAGGGGAGGTGTGGGAGGGTGAACTGACCCAAAAGCCGAGTCCCCATGGCCCCACCCCTGCTCAGCACCCCGGGACCCAGGAATACCTGCACGGCGAGTACGATAGAAGCAGTCGGCCACGGGCCAGGCGAGCAGCGTCACGCCTGCCACGGCTCCGATGTGCAGGAAGGGGCCTGTTGCCTGTGGGGCAGACACACCAGCACCACTCAGTGCCCAGCTACGAACTCTGGTTCCATGCTCCCATCAGACACACCGACCCAGAGCTCCCAGCAGCCCACCCCGCACGCCAGGCTTCCCTGCACCTGCCAGGAACAGCCAGCCCCCCAGGGCTCCCCCTTGCTGGGCTGGGCCCGGCCTGCTGGGCTGCCCAGCAGCTGGCATCGCTGGGTTTGAAGTGACCATACCAAGTGGAGTGAATGGAGGAGGGGAGGGACAGGTTCTGGGAGCCAGGCGGTTGAGCCAGGCGGCTTTGCCCCAGGGCTCTGGGAGGGGCTATTTATTCTCATCGGGGCCGTGCAGCACCTGGCGCTCAGTGTGAGCCCCCGGAGGGCCCTAGCCTGGAGCGACACAGGGCCCGTTGCAGGGGGGAGCTGCAGGAGTCAGACAGGCCTGGCGGGAGAATCAGCCAAACCTCGCTGGGGCTGGGGCTAACCACAGGATCCCCTCCCCCTTGCCATAGGGAGAGCCCTTGGGCCATGGGAAGGGCTCTGCCTCTGCTCTCACCTGCAGAGAGATGCGCGCGCTCTGCCACTGCTCAGTCCACTTCACATCGAGTGCGACGAAGGCTGCGGCCACGACCAGGGCAGTGAAGATCAGCAGGCACTGGGGGGGAGGGAGGGGGCAGGGCATGGGGCAGTTAGGACCAGATGCATCTTGGACACCACAGAGCAGCCGGGGACCCTGCCGGGGCCTACCCTCCCCTGGGCAGGGTGAGCCGACCCCTGCAGCTGGGGTCCCTGCTCCTGCCCTCACCCTGCATATGCTGGGCCCCTCCCCCCTTGGAGCCCTGCTGCCCTGGGTTAAACGCGGAGCTCGACTCCCCGTGGCAAAGGGGGAAATGGTCTGTAATGTTATTGTGAATACGATGTGTGCCTCAGGGTTCCCCTATTTCATATTGTTACCCAGTGCAGAGGGGTCGGGGGCAGGACTCTGCTCTCAGGGCAGGCTAAGAGACATCGGGATGAATATCACCTGGCTGTCTGACCCGGGATGCCTCAGTGGAAAGACTAGCCGAGGCCAACCCTGCATCAGTGGGGAGTCCGAGAAGAGGACAGCGAACCCCGTCACAGGGACATGGACGTGTAGCAACCCAGAGGGACAGGATTTCCCCACCTCTCCGCGCCATCCCCCAGCTCAGGGGCAGAAGGCCTGGGGGAGAAGAGCGAGTCGGGGCTCTGCAGCCCGCTCACACCAGCGTGGCTGAGTTAGCTGAGGGCTAAAGCCCAGCCCAGCTCTGCGCTGACCCTGCCCACGTGCTCCAGCTGGCCCCACTTGGAGCATCACTACGGATACTGGCTGAGTGCATTGATCCCCGCACCAGGTCCCAGTCTCTCCCAGCGGCACTGGCTGACCAGATCTCACAGTGGGAAGCAGGAGGGCTGGAGCCATAGGGGTTGGGCCTAAGGGGGCAGTGAAGCCTCATGACTCACCCTGGAGGAAAAGTGAGACCTCGGGGGGGGGGGGGGGTCTGGTCCACTGCAGGGGGTCTCCCAGGGCTGACCATGCCGGGTGCTGTCCCCCGGAGCAGCTATCGCCCCCTGAGAGGCGAAACAAACCCTGTCCTTATAGGTGTGGAGGCGCCGGGGGCTGGGGCAGGGCTTGGATGCTAGTTCGGGTGGGAATGGGCTGTGCAGGATGCACAGAGTGTCAGGAGCCAGCTGGCCCTTACCTTGTGCAGACAATGCAACTTCAAGGGCTGGCCACAGAGCTGCAGGCACAGAGCGAGAACCTGCAAGAGGAACAAGGGAGATGCTGGAGCTGGAATACATGAAGACCTGGGAGAAGGGTTGGAATTTGTGGGGAGCATGAGTTGTTAGAGCAGGGATAAAGGAGAGAGAAGACAGAACTGGGGTGGGGGGAAATCAAATCGGTATCTGAGATGTCTGTATACTAATGCAAGACGTATGGGGAATAAGCAGGAAGAACTCGAAATGCTAGTAAATAAAGACAACTATGACATAGCTGGCATCACAGAGACTTGGTAGGATAATACACATGACTGGAATACTGGTATAGATGGGTACAACTTGCTCAGGAAGGACAGGCACAGAAAAAAGGGAGGAGGTGTTGCCTTATATATTAAAAAAGTATACTCTTGGACTGAGGTTGTGATGGAAATAGGAGACAGACTTGTTGAAAGTCTCTGGGTAAGGATAAAAGGGGTAAAAAACAAGGGTGATGTCATGGTAAGGGTCTACTACAGACCACCAAACCAGGAAGAAGAAGTGGATGAGGCTTTTTAAAAAAAAAAAAAAAAAAAAAAACAGCTAACAAAATCATCCAAAGCTCAGGACTTGGTGGTGATGAGGACTTCAACTACCCAGACATCTGTTGGGAAAACAACACAGCAGGGCACAGATTATCCAACAAGTTCTTGGAATGTATTGGAGACAATTTTTTATTTCAGAAGGTGAAGAAAGCTACTGGGGGGAGGCTGTTCTAGATTTGATGTTGACAAATAGGGAGGAACTGGTTGAGAATTTGAAAGTGGAAGGCAGCTTGGGTGAAAGTGATCATGAAATGGTGGCATTCATGATTCTAAGGAATGGTAGGAGGGAGAACAGCACAATAAAGACAATGGATTTCAAGAAAGCGACTTTAGCAAACTCGGAGTTGGTAGGTAAGATCCCAGGGAAGCAAGTCAAACTATCTAGAGAGATAAAGGGTAACAAGAAAACAGTCTACAAATACATTAGAAGCAAGAGGAAGAGCAAGGACAGGGTAGGCCTGTTACTCAATGAGCGGGCAGGGAGGGAAATAACAGAAAATGTGGAAGTGGCAGAGGTACTTAATGACTTCTTTGTTTCGGTTTTCACCAAGCAGGTTGGTGGCGATTGGACATCTAACGTAGTGAATGAGATAGGATCAGAGGCTAAAATAGGAAAACAAGTTAAAAATTACAAGTTAGATGTTTCAAGTCACCAGGGCCTGATGAAATGCATCCTAGAATACTCAAGGAGTTGACTGAGGAGAGATTGGAGCCATTAGCAATTATCTTTGAAAAGTCAGAAGAGGGAGAGATTCCAGATGACTGGGAAAAGGGCAAAGGACAACCTGGGGAATTACAAACCAGTCAGCTTAACCTCTGTACCCGGAAAGATAATGGAGCAAATAAATAAGCAAGCAATTTGCAAAACACTTAGAAGATAAGGTGATAAGTAACAGTCAGCATGGATTTGTCAAGAACAAACTGTGTCAAACGAACCTGATAGCTTTCTTTGACAAGGTAACAAGCCTTGTAGATGGGGGGGGAAGCGGTAGATGTGGTATATCTTGACTTTAGTAAGGCTTTTGATACTATCGCGCATGACTGTCTCAAACAAACTAGGGAAATACAACCTAGATGGAGCTACTATAAGGTGGGTGCATAACTGGTTGGAAAATCATTCCTAGACAGTAGTTATTAGTGGTTCACAGTCATGCTGGAAGGGCATAACGAGTGGGGTCCCGCAGGGATCAGTTCTGGGTCTGATTCTGTTCAATAGCTTCATAAATGATTTAGATAATGGTATAGAGAGTACACTTATAAAGTTTGCAGACGATACCAAGCTGGGAGGGGTTGCAAGTGCTTTGGAGGACAGGATTAAAATTCAAAATGATCTGGAACAAACTGGAGAAATGGTCTGAAGTAAATAGGATGAAATTCAATAAGGACAAATGCAAAGTACTCCACTTAAGAAGGAACAATCAGTTGCACACATACAAAATGGGAAATGAATGCCTAGGAAGGAGTACTGCGGAAAGGGATCTGGGGGTCATAGTGGACCACAAGCTAAATATGAGTCAACAGTGTAACGCTGTTGCAAAAAAAGCAAACATCATTCTGGGACGTATTAGCAGGAGTGTTGTGAGCAAGACACGAGAAGTAATTCTTCCACTCTACTCTGTGCTGATTAGGCCTCAACTGGAGTATTGTGTCCAGTTCTGGGCACCACATTTCAGGAAAGATGCAGAGAAATTGGAGAAAGTCCAGAGAAGAGCAACACAAATGATTAAAGGCCTAGAAAATATGACCCATGAGGGAAGATTGAAATAACTGAGCTTGTTTAGTCTGGAAAAAAAGACAGAGGGGACATGATCACAGTTTTCAAGTACATAAAAGGTTGTTACAAGGAGGAGGGAAAAGAATTATTGTTCTTAACCTCTGAGGCTAGGACAAGAAGCAATGGGCTTAAATTGCAGCAAGGGAGGTTTAGGCTGGACATTAGGAAAAACTTCCTAACAGTCAGGGTGGTTAAGCACTGGTATAAATTGCCTAGGGAGGTTGTGGAATCTCCATCATTGGAGATGTTTAAGAGCAGGTTTGACAAACACCTGTCAGGGATGGTCTACATAATCCTTGGCCCTGCCATGAGCGCAGGGGACTGGGCTAGATGACCTCTCGAGGTCCCTTCCACTCCTATGATTCTAGGATACCCTCTCCAGCTTCCTGCAAGGAGAGCTCCTGAGCCCCCGCCCAGCAGCCCTCCTGGGACACTCTGATCTCAGAGAGCAGGGCCCTGCTCAGACAGCCAGGGCCCCCGGGCCAGCCCAACCCCTTGGGCCCTGCTCAGACAGCCAGGGCCCCCGGGCCAGCCCAACCCCTTGGGCCCTGGCCCCAGCCCCCGGGCCAGCCCAACCCCTTGGGCCCTGGCCCCAGCCCCCGGGCCAATCAGCATCGTCCAGAAGCTTCCAAAGAGCAGAGGACCTGAGCAAGCTCAGCACAGCAGATCTGGAGCAGTGTTTCCAGCAGGTAGGATGCAGCAAGGGCCCCAGAGAGCAGGACCTACCAGCAGCAGGGCCGAATATGTGACCAGCAGCACCGTGACTCCGAGCAGGGGCAGGGACCAGTCTACCCACCACTGCGTCTGTCTGAAGAGGAACCTGCCAAGCAGAGGGGACAGTCAGACAAGGCTGGGTGCTGGGGGCACCAGGGGCAGGCACAGACGGTGGGGAAGGGAGGTGCTTTGCGCTGGGTGGGGAGGCAGACAGTGGGGGGGGGGGGAAGGGAGGCGCTGGACAGGAAGGGAGGCGCCCGACACTGGGGGTGGGGAAGGGAGGTGCCAGGTGCTGGGGAAGGCAGACGGTGGGGGGGGGGGGGGGGGGGAAGGGAGGCGCTGGACAGGAAGGGAGGCGCCCGACACTGGGGGTGGGGAAGGGAGGTGCCAGGTGCTGGGGAAGGCAGACGGTGGGGGGAGGGAGGGGAGAGGAGGAGACAGACGGTGGGGGCAGGGAGGGTCCAGATGGGTACTCACTCATTGAAGTTGTGGAAGTCATTGAGGAGGATGAGGGCATGGTAGAGCCATACGAGTGCGAAGAGGCAGATGCAGAAGAGGAAGAAGAACCAGCTACAGTCGCACTGAAAACCAAAGCGGACACGTAAGAGACTGCAAGGATCCTACCGGCCACGCCCTGGCCCCTCCAGCGCAGCTATCAGCCACCCAGGCATGCAGAGCGTCCGCAGGAGAGCCCAGGGCAGCCTGGCCCCACGCCTGTCTGCCAGGGTGTCAGCCGTGTGCCAGAGGCCATCACGGCTGCTTCCCTGGCTCTGCCCGCCCCTGCCTCCACGCTTCAGTGGGAAGAGGTGCCAGGACCTCCCCCAAGCCCTGAAAGAGGGTGGTGATCACCACCCAGGGGGTGCTGCTTTACCCATGTCGGGAGCAGGCCGGGATGGAGCCACAGCCCCGAATGGGGCAGGCACAGACACAGGAGTCCCATAAGAACGAGTGGGAGTTCAAACAGCTTAGGGTTGGAATAGTCCTTACAGCAGGGGCCAGGACTCCTGGGTTCTATTCTCAGCCCCTCCCCGACTTGCTGTGTGACCTTGGGCCCATCTTTCCCCTCCCCATGGCCTCAGCGCCCTGTGCAATGGAAGAGGGGCTGGGGCTAAAAAAAAACAAACAAACAAACAAACAAAAACACAACGTACTTGACATTCATAACGGATGTCCCCGGCCGCTCGGTACCGCCCCAGCTCGGTACAAATTAAGCCCTGCCTCTGCGGCTGCCAGGTACGTTACCCTGGGTGGAAGCACAGAGCCTCCAGTGCTGTTACTAAGTACATGTGGGTGTGCTGGCAGCCCGGGTGCCCTAGCCAAGCAGCGTAAGTAGGGACCAACCCAGAGACGGTGTCCTCTGCCCTCAGGCCGGCCCCACATGCCCCACACCCAGGGAACTGCTGCTGCCAAGCGGGGCACGTTTCTAATCAGGGTTTGCTCTCAAATTCCCAACAAGATGGGACAAGCTGCTACTCAGCCCCACCCATGGGAGCTAGAGGCTTCAGGCTCCCAGGGCCCCCCGCCCCCGAGCCTGCAGAGCCCCTGGGATCCCCCAACAGCCCCAGCCCTGCAGAGCCCCTGGGATCTCCCGGCCCCCCAGCACTGCAGGGCCTTGGGGACCCTGGCACGCGCAGGAGGCTGTGGGCTGTCTGCGGTGCGGGATGGGTGCAGGAGCCCAGCAGGGCTGGGAGCGAGTCTGACGTCACCACTGCTCCCAGGAAATGCAGCCGTGCCAGAGGAGACTTGACCCCCTGCCCCCACCATGGTCATAACCCCAGAGCACGGGACGGGCCATGCAGCCCCGGCCCAGCGTTTGGCGATGCTCCCAGCCCCGGCAGGGCTCTGCCTCGAGCAGAGGGGAATGTCTGAGCGCCCCCCTCGGGGCAGTGCTGCCGTGACCCAGCACCTGCTGCCCTGTGCCCCACGGAGAGCTGCCCGCGGGCATGAGGACAGGTGCGCTTGCTGCCCAGCACCCATAGCCTGGGCCACGAGGACCCCCCCCCACCTGCCGCACTGCAGTGGACAGGGAGATGCCCTCTCCAGCCCCCCATGAGCAGGAGGCCCAGGCTCTCCCCGTGCGGCCCGGCGGGAGGGGCAGGCCAAGGGCCCAAGCTCGGCTCTGCTCCCACCCACTCACCTTGGTGGTTCTCAGGCCTTTCCTCGTGTTCTTGGCCCAGCGGCAGCTGTACAGGCCGAGCAGGCAGGTGGCACAGCCGTGGCAGCAGCCGTGGCAGCAGCCGGGGCCCTTCGCCATGCGGCGGGTCTGCGTCCCCAGCACCGCACTGGGGGGGTCAGGCCTCCTGCAGGGGAAGAGAGCACGTGGGAGGGTGGGACCGGGCAGCCTGGGCATCGCCGGGGGGCTCAGCCAGCCAGCTGCCCCAGGTGCATGGCGGAGACGCAGAGGACGGGCGCCAGGCCAAGAGGCAAACAGGAACATACCCGGTGCAGCCTAACCAGCTCAGCAGGCCGCTCCTCCCGCCCCCCGCGCTCAGCAAGCCCGGGCAAGCCCAAGCCAGCTGCACAGCATGGAGCCGTGCCCACCCCATGCCCCGGAGGAGCGGAGAGCTTCGTGCGTCAGCCACGGGCTGGGCGGGGGCCCCTCACCAGGTTTGTCCTGGGCAGCTGCTTCGTTCGCAGCACCCCTGCCTGGCCCAGGCCTGGTCTTCCTGGGGGGGTGACTGAGCCACCCCCTGCAGGGTCCTGTCTGCAGGGCCCCGGCCTGCGCTGCTTTGGGCTCAGTGCACGCACAGGGCACATGCCCACGTGCCCTGGCCCTTGGGCACGCCAAGGCCCCTGCCGTTCCCCTCGGCTCTCCCACAACAGCCACAGCTCACTGCGTGTCACTAGGGGGCTCTGGCAGCCGTCCTGCATGCTCACCAAGCCCCCACCCCCACCCCAAGGGGGACACTCACAGCAGTCCCAACGTCCCACTCGCCAGCTGCCCTGAGCACCGAGGCAGAGCTGCCCGGGAGGGCCTGGCATTTCTGCCTTGGCCGTTAATGCCGTGCAAGTGAAGGGAGCTGGGATCCCCTCAGGCCCCAAAGCCTGCTCCTCCTTCACCAGCTCTGCAGGATGCTGGGAGCCAGCTGGATACAGCCACGTGCCACCCAGCCGCCAGGGTGCCCCATGGACCCGTGGGGCTCCCCGCACCAGGAGGTGGGTGCTGCAGGCGTCTGGGCTCAGGGACAGCGGCAGGGAAGCTGTGGGGCTGTGCTGGGCCAAGCCCCTGCCACCCACCCCTTTGTTAATGAAGGTCAGGAAGGGGGTAGGGTGGCGAGGGAGCCTGGGGGGCTGGCGAGCAGCTGGAGCCATAGGGAGGAGGATCCCCAGGGGCAGCTGCCAGGCTATGCCTGGCCAATAGGCCATGCCCCAGGGCAGGGGGAAATCGCCCTTGTCCAGCAACAGGAGGATTGCTCTGGCCACAAGGCAGGGGAGGGGAGGTTGCTGGTGGAAGTGCACAGCCTGAGCCATAGGGCATGGTGGTGGTCACAGGGTGGGAGGCCCTCCCCAGCCCATCAGCGCTGCCATGGGAGCAGGGATCCCAGCTGGAGGAAGCAGTCCGGGAAATCCCAGCTGCTGGCTTGCTGCAGAGAGCTAACCCACCTGCAGGACCTGTGCTCAGAGTGTCTCCCCAGCCCTTCCGGCATTCCCAGATGGCCCCTCACAGCCCCCTCTGCAAGGCTACCCCTGTGTGCAGGAAGGAAACTGAGGCACAGAGGCTTCGAGTGACTCACCACTGGTCACTGAGGGACTTGGGGGCAGAGCTGGACTCCCATTCCTCCCCACTCTACCCTCTGGACCCCAGCCAGAGCAGAGACTAGAACCCAGGAGTCCTGACCCCATCCCCCTGCCCAGGTGAGACAGACCCACGGGCCTCCAGCACTGCCCCTGCCAGCGGGCTGCTCCAGGAGCGGGGACGGAGGACACAGGCTGCCCCAAAGCAGGGCCGCTGCCACGTGCATTAGCCCAACAGGTACTCTGGGAGGCTCAGGGCTGGGCGCTCCCTACTCCTCCCCCTGTCCCTGCTGCTGCCCTGCCACTGACCCAGCCCTGCTGCTCTGCACCCCCAGCTCCCATGCCCAGGGCTTATTCAGCCAGTAGCAACCTAAAGGCCTAGGGCTGACAAGGGACCTTGTGCCAGGTAGCCACAGCCCTGAGCAGCCTCTGCCTTGGCCAGTCCCATGTGCCCTCCCGCCGCTCAAGCCCCAGTTCTGCAGGCTGCTGTATAGCCCAGAGCCCTGAAACGCCCAGCCTCATCTCCAAGAGACTGTCACAAGAGGGCTGGATGCTCAGGGCAAGGGGCAGGGGTGGGGGCGCTGCAGAGGCTGGCTGGGCCCTCACTGAGGACTCTCTTCCACCTTGTTAAATTGCAGCTGCTCTGGCTGGACCCCCAGGCTCCATGCTGGGAGCAGCAGTGGGCTCCATGCAGCGACCCGGCCCAGAGCCGCACTGCAGCCTACGAGTACCAAGCGCTGCTTCACGCTGGGGCATCCTCGACCCCACCAGCGGCTCAGCCCTTCCCCACAGGCCAAAGGGTAGTGAGCGCAGCTGGACGACAGGCCTGCCTGGCTGCAGTGTGCTCACTGGGGACAGGTGCCTGCATCCCCGGGGCAGTGCCAAACCCACCGAGGCCAGGGAAAAGGGACCGCGTGGAGCTGCCACCCCGCCCAGTGCCCCTGCTTGAGGGCTCAGCCGAGGCGCCGCGCAGCAGGGGAGCTAGGCCCTGGTGTCAGGAATGCTCCGAGGGTCATTAGCCAAGATGGCATTTCTCTGTCCTCTGCAGCCCAGGCAGCAGCAGGAAAACGCTCTGAGCCCCCGGCCACTTTCATGGAGATCAGGGATCTCAGCCGTGCCCTCCACGCACTTCCCAGCACGGCCCGAAGGACGTGCACCAGAGTGGGGCAGAGCACACAGGAGTCCCTGCTCCAGCACCACGGCTCAGAAGCACACGGCGCACTGGGGGGTTAGTCACAGCCCAACGGGCCCCTCCTGGACGCCCCAGACCCAGCTGGGATGCATCACCCCTGCTGTGAGCCC
Source organism: Emys orbicularis (assembly GCF_028017835.1). Taxonomy (NCBI): domain Eukaryota; kingdom Metazoa; phylum Chordata; order Testudines; family Emydidae; genus Emys; species Emys orbicularis. Next base: position 1,264,780 of record NC_088691.1, read on the forward strand.
TGAATCCAAGCCCCAGCAGCCAAGGGGCCGCTAGCGCCCACCAGCGGAGCTAGCACAGTCCCTGACCCGGGGACGCGCTGGAGCTGGCCATACTGGGACATGGTCCACGCTGGCTGGCTGGCAGGGATCTGGGTCTGGGGCCACATGCGGATGGAGGGTGTGAAGGGGGTTGAAGCCCCCTAGTGCCTGGCTCCTGCGAGTAGCCCCAGGCCCATCACAGGGCTGGGAAGCCACAGCCCCCGGCTGCCACACTCCCTGGAGAGGATGCCGGGGCCATGCATGGTGCCAAGGACAGGCTGGATACATGTGCAGTCTGTGCTGCTCAGAGCCCCCCAGGAAGCCATTACTGTGGGGGGCTCACGCAGGCTGCTCCTGTCACCCCTCATTTGGGCTGGGGCTGATGCCAGGCACTGCCTGCAGGTCCCCACCCACCTGCCAGTGCCCTGAGCTCCCTGCCCGGCTGGTACAGCACAGCTCTGGTGCTCAGCCAGTGCCCTGCTGTCGCCTGCCCACACTGAGTGAAGGTGGTGCTTGCCCGCCCCAAATCCACACCCCAGCCCCAGTCCTGGTCCTCCCCACTCCCTAGGAACCTACCCCCACCACAGGGGCAGCCCCTTCTTATTGCTCATGCCCCCCCTCCCAGCAGGACGGTGCTCCCCCTCCTCTCAGTGTGGGGGAATACCTGCTCCGGTCTTCGCTCTCCCTGCTGGAGGTGGGGCAAGCTGGGGCTCAGGCCTGTCCCTCGTTCTCCCCGCTCCGGAGCCCTGGGATCCCTGCCTCCTCTCGCTTGTACCAAGGTGTGCGGCTCTCCCAGCCGGTGCCACCTCCAGGGCTGCTCCCAGCTGACTCACAGGCAGGGCAAGCAGCCAGGCTGCCTGGGGGAGGAGGGGGAGGGGAAGCAGTGGTGCAGCTAGGACTCGGGGTTGAGGGGGCAGCAGGGCTGGGGAGAATGCCTTTGTCCCATCTCTGGGCCTGTCACTCACTCCCAGGGCTGCCGGCCAAGGGGCCCCAGGGGGAGCGGGACAAGCCCCAGCACTCAGGAGTTTGCAAGCAGCCCACGCTCCCGCCAGATTAACCACCAGGGAGGGCCGGGGAAAGTGGCAGAGGCAGGCTCAGACTCATGGCTCTAGGCTGAGCCCCCTTCAGGAAATAGGGGCACCGGCTGGGGCTGCACAAGGCTCTGTACTTGCATCCCCCCGGCTCAGTTCTGTGGAGGGGCAGGGCAGCGGGGGGACCAGCGCAGAGGCCAAGGCAACCCAGAAACAGCCCCCTCTGTCTGCACTAAGGCTGCCATTCCATGGAGGAGCAGCAAGGGGCCTTGGCCAAGACTCAGGTTTCTGTACCGCCTGTCTCCCCACTCCCTGGGACTGCCTCCCACCCGGGTGGGATCCGCTGACATGGCCATGCAGGGAGCCCGTGGCTCGCGCTGGTCCCTGCTGCTGCCCTTGGAGACAAGTGCTCAGCTACGGCTCGTGGGCACTCCAGTGCTGCCAGCTGTCCAGGCTCACACCGCCAGCACCTGGAGTCACCGAACTGCAGAAGAACCCACTCTGGGTTTGTAAAAATCGTTTCTAGCTCATATGAAAAAGAGAAGAGATTGAAATTGGGTCCCGCATGCAGCCTAAAGGCTCAGAAACCAGAGGCAAAGAAAGAACCCAGCCCGATTCCCCGCAGCTCTGCCCCCAAGCCCCCACTGTGCAGAGTGAATGTGAATGGCTCCCCTCTGCTCTGGGGCTTTCATACCCACTTTGTGCAGATGTGAACGGCTGGGAGAGCCAGGCCAGACCAGGCCACGGTGAACTCCCTTCCCTCCCTCTAACTACAGACTGTTACTTAGGGTTACCATTCGTCCGGATTCCCCTGGACATGTCCGGCTTTTAGAGTTAAAAATAGCGTCCGGGGGGAAATTTGTAAATGTCCGGATTTCCCCCCCCCCCCCCCCCATGCAGAGCGCGCGCGGCTGACAGGGCAGCCGGCCGGATGGTGCCACTTACATGGGGCTCCCACAGCCAGAGAGAGCCCCCTCCTCCGCTTCCCCCTCCTCCGCTTCCCTGCAGCTGAGAGCACTCCCTCCCTCCTCGCCTTCGCAATTCACCAGCCGGCTGTTCACACCAGCAGTCTGGAGCTCCTCCCCCTGCTCCTCCTCCCCGGCACGCTGGTCTGAGCGGCAGGGTAAGGAGGCCAGGGGGTTGGAGAAGGGGCAGGGAGGTTCTGGAGGGGGCAGTCAAGAGACAGGGAGCGGGGGGAGAGGGGGTTGGGAGTTCGGGGGGGGGCTTTCTGGGGGGGTGTGGATAAGGTTTTGGGCAGTCAGGGTACAGGTAGGGGGTAGGGTCCAGGGGGGCAGTTAGGGTGGGGGGGTCTCAGGAGGGGGCAGTTAGGGGACAAGGGGCAGGGAGGCTTAGGTAGGGGGTGGGGTTCTGGAGGGCAGTTAAGAGCAGGGGTCCCAGGAGGGGTGGTCAGGGGACAAGGAGCGGGGGGGGGGGTTGGGAGTTCTGGGGGGGGCTGTCAGGGGGCAGGGGTGGGGAGAGGGATCAGAGCAGTCAGGGAACAGGGAGCAGAGGGGTTTAGATGGGTCGGGAGTTCTGGAGGGGGCTGTCAGGGGGTGGGGAGTGGTTGGATGGGGCGTGGGAGTCCCAGGGGTCTGTCTGGGGGTGGGGGTGTGGATAAGGGTTGGGGCAGTCAGGGGACAAGAGGCAGGGAGGCTTAGGTAGGGGGTGGAGTCCTGGGGGGCAGTTAGGGGCAGGGGTCCCAGGAGGGGTCAGTCAGGGGACAAGGAGCAGGGGGCGGGTTGGGGGTTCTGAGGGGGGCGGGAAGTGGGAGGGGCAGGGGCGGGGCTAGGGCAGGGCTCCTCCCGTCCTCTTTTTTGCTTGCTGAAATATGGTAACCCTACTGTTACTGGCCCTGCCAGGCAATGCAGAGAACAACGGGTCTCAAGCCGCTGAGTAGCGGCAGCTACCATAGCCCCCCTGCAGCCTTGAGCAATTCCGGCAGCAGGCCCAGCTGCATTTACCAGACAGGTCAGGATGGATCTCCTAGGGCAGCTAAGGTGTAGGGCTACCTGCACTAGCAGCCCCAGGGAAGCAGCCTGTCCCGCTTGCCAAAGGCTTCATTTGCATAATGACAGGAAGTCACCCATTTACACACACTGAGTTTTCAGGCTGCGTATCCAGGAGCCCCCAGGCCTGCACTGCTCTCTCCCTCCATTGCCAGTCACACTGTCCCTGTCTGCACGGACGCAGGCGCAGCCCCATGCCCCTAGTGCACTCGGAGACCAGGGCTCACAAAACCGGGTCACTAGTGCCCATCTGATGAGAAGTCTCAGGGGGCAGCCGTGTTAGTCTGTATCCACAAAAACAACAAGGAGTCCGGTGGCACCTTAAAGACTAACAGATTTATTTGGGCATAAGCTTTCGTGGGTAAAAAAACACTTCTTCAGATGCAGGCATTGTTATAGTGACACGACTCCCGTCTCTGCATGTGTCAGCATAACAATGCCTGCATCTGTACTTTTCACTCCATGCATCCGACGAAGTGGGTTTGTTACCCACGAAAGCTGATGCCCAAATACATCTGTTAGTCTTTAAGGTGCCACCGGACTCCTCACTGTTCATCTGATGAGAGCGAAGCAGCATCACCAGATAAGACAACCCCTGGAGCTGGGTGGTGCTGCCTGGGGTGTGCAGCCAGGTCAGAGCTACCCCTGCGGTTACAAAGGGAAGAGACTTCAGCCCCCCCCGCTTCAGGGCGAACAAGGCTTGCTGCGGGGACCTGCTGAGCTGCAGTGACGCCCTCCAGCCACGAGAGGGTGCGCTCCCAGCCCCTGCAGCTCTATGGCTCTTTCCTGCTATAGGGACTGCTCTGGGGTTACTCTGCCCACGCCCCTTTTGCTCTATGGTTCATTGCATGAGGGCCCCTCCTAGTGCTGCCAAAGCAACTGCCTGGCCATGAAACTCGGGCGGTTCGGGCGCCTGGGGCTCGGTCACCCCGGGGAAGGCCGTTCTAGCGGGTCAGCCGCCTCCTCACGGTGCCCTTCTCCCTTCCTGGAGCGCTGGCGGCAGCCATCTTCCCTGAGGCCAGCCTGGCTTCAGCCCCCTAGGAGCGGTGGGAGATGGAGGCCATTTTTACTAGGGGCAGCCTGGCTGCCACGCGCAGAGCCGCCCGGGACCGGCAGCCATCTTGACTGAGGGCAGCCTATAGCCTCGGTCCCCATGTAATCGGAGGGAGGCGGCGGCCATTTCGAATAAGGGCAAAGTGAGGACGGCGGCAGAACCGGGAGCCGGTGAGACGCAAAACCTCGCCGGGCCAATATCGCGATAGTCACGATTCACAATGGCCCGCGGCCTTCACACACGGAGCCTGAGAGCCGGGCTTCCCGCCGGCGCCTCAGCGGCCCGCCCACCCGCCGCGCGCCGGCCAGGGCCCCGCCCCCTCCTGCCGCGCGCCGCCCCGCCCCCTCCTGCTGCGCGCCGCCTCCCCCGGCCAGGGCTGCCAGGAGCAGCTGCCCCGTTTGCCCGCTCCCCCTCAGCGGCCCTGCCCGTGTACCGGCTCTCTTACCCGCCTGCTGTCCCGGCTTGCTTCCCCCTCTGGAGAGGGGCCCACTCCTGGGAAAGCCATCACAAACCTCCCCACCTGCTCCAAGGGCTGGCGACATAGCCGAGGCACAGCAAACAAGTGCACAGCAACCTAGACTCTCAGGGTTGGAAGGGACCCCAGGAGGTATCTAGTCCCACCCCCTGCTCAAAGCAGGACCAATTCCCAACTAAATCATCCCAGCCAGGGCTTTGTCAAGCCGGGCCTTAAAAACCTCCAAGGAAGGAGACTCCACCACCTCCCTAGGTAACGCATTCCAGTGCTTCACCATCCTCCTAGTGAAATAGTGTTTCCTAATATCCAACCTAGACCTCCCCCACTGCAACTTGAGACCATTGCTCCTTGTTCTGTCATCTGCCACCACTGAGAACAGCCGAGCTCCATCCTCTTTGGAACCCCCCTTCAGGTAGTTGAAAGCAGCTATCAAATCCCCCCTCATTCTTCTCTTCTGGAGACTAAACAATCCCAGTTCCCTCAGCCTCTCCTCATAAGTCATGTGCTCCAGCCCCCTAATCATTTTTGTTGCCCTCCGCTGGACTCTTTCCAATTTTTCCACAGCTGCCTTGTAGTGTGGGGCCCAAAACTGGACACAGTACTCCAGATGAGGCCTCACCAATGTCAAATAAAGGGGAATGATCACGTTCCTCGATCTGCTGGCAATGCCCCTACTTATACAGCCCAAAATGCCGTTAGCCTTCTTGGCAACAAGGGCACACTGACTCCTATCCAGCTTCTCGTCCACTGTAACCCCTAGGTCCTTTTCTGCAGAACTGCTGCCTAGCCACTCGGTCCCTAGTCTGTAGCAGTGCATGGGATTCTTCCATCCCAAGTGCAGGACTCTGCACTTGTCCTCATAAGAACATAAGTGATCTCTCTCCTGCCATCCATCTCCATCCTCTGACGAACAGAGGCTAGGGACACCATTCTTACCTATCCTGGCTAATAGCCATTTATGGACTTAGCCACCATGAATTTATCCAGTCCCCTTTTAAACATTGTTATAGTCCTAGCCTTCACAACCTCCTCAGGTAAGGAGTTCCACAAGTTGACTGTGCGCTGCGTGAAGAAGAACTTCCTTTTATTTGTTTTAAACCTGCTGCCTATTAATTTCTTTTGGTGACCCCTAGTTCTTGTATTATGGGAATAAGTAAATAACTTTTCCTTATCCACTTTCTCAACATCACTCATGATTTTATATACCTCTATCATGTCCCCCCTTAGTCTTCTCTTTTCCAAACTGAAGAGTCCTAGCCTCCTCGTTGAACCTCATCAGATTTCTTTTGGCCCAATCCTCTAATTTGTCTAGGTCCCTCTGTATCCTATCCCTACCCTCCAGCATATCTACCAGTCCTCCCAATTTAGTGTCATCTGCAAACTTGCTGAGGGTGCAGTCCACGCCATCCTTCAGATCATTAATGAAGATACTGAACAAAACCAGCCCCAGGACCAACCCTGGGGGCACTCCGCTTGAAACCGGCTGCCAACTAGACATGGAGCCATTGATCACTACCCATTGAGCCCGACAATCTAACCAGCTTTCTGTCCACCTTATAGTCCATTCCTCCAGCCCATACTTGTTTAACTTGCTAGCAAGAATACTGTGGGAGACAGTATCAAAAGCTTTGCTAAAGTCAAGGAATAACATGTCCACTGCTTTCCCCTCATCCACAGAGCCATTTATCTCATCATAGAAGGCAATTAGGTTAGTCAGGCATGACTTGTTCTTGGTGAATCCATGCTGACTGTTCCTGACCACTTTCCTCTAAGTGCTTCAGAACTGATTCCTTGAGGACCTGCTCCACGATTTTTCCAGGGACTGAGGTGAGGCTGACTGGCCTGTAGTTCCCCAGAGCCTCCTTCTTCCCTTTTTTAAAGATTGGAAAAAGGCTAATGTAATCCTTGTCATCCGGGACCTCCCCCAATCCCCATGAGTTTTCAAAGATAATGGCCAATGGCTCTGCAATCACATCCACCAACTCCTTTAGCACCCTCGGATGCAGCGCATCCAGCCCCATGGACTTGTGCTCATCCAGCTTTTCTAAATAGTCCTGAACCACTTCTTTCTCCACAGAGGGCTGGTCACCTCCTCCCCATACTGTGCTGCCCAGTGCAGCAGTCTGGGAGCTGACCTTGTTTGTGAAGACAGAGGCAAAAAACACGCATTGAGTACATTAGCTTTTTCCACATCCTCTGTCACTAGGTTGCCTCCCTCATTCAGTAAGGGGCCCACACTTTCCTTGACTTTCTTCTTGTTGCTAACACCCATCACCCTTAAAAAAAACAAACAAACAAAAAAAAAAAAAAAAACACACCAACACACAACAAGACACTCCACTGCACAGAGAGCAAACATGATAGATGTTAGTCAAGTTGCTGAATACACTAATGGAAGGTGCTTATTCAGGGCTGTCCTTAGGATTTATGGGGCCCTACGCAGTATTATTAAACTTATGCACCTATGCCCAACGGCAGCCCGCCGGGGGGGGGGGGGGGGGGGGGGAGGAGGGAAGAGAGCCGAGGCAGCAAAGGATACCGAGCCACCTGGCCTGCCTCACGGCGGCGGCGAGTCACAGTTCCCCGCAGAGATCCCCGTACCCTCTCCCTCACGATGCACAGCCCCAGCACATTTGGCTCTGTGAATACGGCCCCTACCTAAGGGGACTGCAGTGTGCAGGAACCGACCCCCTCTTACCTGCTGTCATGGGCCGTGGGTGAAGCTGTGGCTTGGGGAGGCTAGCTCCCCAGCCCAACTCTTCTGCCTGTGGCCCCGCCCATACTCCACCCCCACTCTGCCCCAGGCCCCACCCTCTCACCACAGTCTCCCTCCTCTCTTCCCTCCCCCTCCCTGCTCACCCCCTTCCAGCCAAATCCCTGAACCCAAATGGAGCAAATGACATGGGGGGGGGGGGGAGGAGGGGGGGAAAACAAAAGACAAACACTCTTCTGCAATTTCTTTCTAAAGAATATGGAGCATGTTTTCCACTGCATGCCAGATGGTAAAGACTGGACATGCAGAAGGTACCTAATTAGAAGCACTAAACTTGGGAATAAAAAAATGTCAGTCACAGTTTTTTGATATACCCTGAAGTTTGTCAGATTTATTTGCAAAAAAATTAGTAAGGGCAAGTCACCTGTCCTGCTGAATACAACATTAAATATGGAATACATGATGCAGCTCTTCTCAGTTTTACATTTTCTTAATCAGTATTTATTTCTAAGCTGATTTTATATTTTAAATGTACTCTTTAGCCTTCATAAAGTAATCATTCCAGATTACTACATATTTAACTTACTGAAACAAAGACATTTTAAATTAAATCAGTCTCAGAGGTTTAGTGTGTTCATAACAATGTTCATTGCTTTTAGAAAAAGGGAACACCAATTTACTTTGTGTGATCTCCATAACAATAGACATGTTTATGAAATTTCACCAACTTTAAAGAATATGTTTCCAAATATTTTTAGGCATAACAAAGGATTTTATATCTTACTAAAGTACTGATTTTGCTGGAGGGTTCTCTTAAAACAAGTTAATCAAATAGAAGTAAAGAAAGCTGGACAAATGAGTTTCTCTATCTGGAAAGAAAGGGGTGTTGTCCCTTTAAGGGCTCTCTTCAACAGGGGGGTGAAGGGAGAAAGGGATGGACAGGAAAACTTTGGAAGCAAGTTTTTTGTACTATAGTAATTAAAATTAAAATGGGCATTTTAGATAAGGGTGGTCTTTTGAAGGATTTATTTAAAAAAAAAAAAAACTAGATGTCTGAAGATCCAAGCATTTAAGGCTAAAGATGAATACTCAGATTGTGCATCTAAAAATCCATGGAAGGATTTTTGAGATGTGATTTTATAATCTTCAGCAACACACTAATGAAATATTTTTAAAGCACATTTTAAACTAAGGTCCTGTAGACTAACATGTTCTGAGTAAATATTACAGTATGCACAACTCTTTGTCAGTAAATTCGGGCCCTGTCTACACTGGCAAGTTTCTGTGCAGTAAAGCAGCTTTCTGCGCTGTAACTCCCGAGGTGCATACTGCCAAGCCACTTAGTGTGCCAAAACTGTGCAGTTGTAGTGCTTTAAAAAGCCACCCTGATGAGAGGCGTCGAGCTTTCTGCGCTGGGGCTACAGCACTGCGGTGCCAGTGTAGACACTGTGGTCAATTACAGCGCTGCAATTGGCCCCTGGGAGGTGTCCCACAATGCCTGTTCTCGCCTCTCTGGTCATTGGTTTGAACTCTACTGCCCTGCCCTCAGGTGACTAACCGTCAGCTCCACCCCATAAATTCCTTTGGAATTTTGAAAGTCCCCTTCCTATTTGCTTGGTGATGCATGCAGTGGTCTCAGCGCATCTTTCCAGGTGACCCTGCCTGCTCCATGCACCAGGCGATCCCCCACTTGGAGCAATGCCGAGCTGCTCGACCTCGTCAGCATGAGGGGAGAGGAGGCTGTCCAGTCCCAGCTGTGCTCCAGCCGTAGGAATTCTGATACCTATGGACAGATTTCACAATGCATGACAGAAAGGGGCCATGACCAGGACACATTGCAGTGCAGGGTCAAAGTGAAGGAGCTGCGGAACCTACTACAAGGAGTGGGAGGCAAACCGCCGCTCCGGTGCTGCGTCCACGAGCTGCCGGTTCTACAAAGAGCTGGCCGCGATTCTTGGTGGCGACCCCACTTGCACTATGAAGGCCACTGTGGATACTTCGGTGACTCACATGCCAGTTGAGAGTGGACCGAGCTAGGAGGAGGAAATCTTGGACGAGGATGCGGAGGGAGGACCCAGAGGCAGAGGGGGACTTGGAGGCCAGAGATGCATGCAGCCAGGAGCTCTTTTGTACCCCAGAGGAGCCTAGCCAGTCATAGCAGTCAGATCTTGGTGAAGCACAAACAGGAGAGGAGGCCCCTGGTAAGTGGATCGGATTTTGGGAATTGCTGAAGCGAGTTGTTGGGGGCAGGAGGGTTGCAGAAAGCAGGCTGGTCTCCCACTGCATGCCTAGTCTGAATGGCAGAACAGGCTGTTGATTGACTCCCTCACTTCATTGAAATTTCCCTCAGAGATCTCCAGGAAACACTTGTTAAGAGACTGGGTAATCTGCTGCTGCAGGTTCTTCAGAGCTGCTTTGTTTCTTGCCCCATTAACGGTAACTTTCAGATGCCACTGTGCCACCACGGGGGGGGGGGGAGGGGGGGGAGGGGGGGGAGGGACACCATTGCTGCACAGAGGAGAGCTGCATAGGGGCCAGGGCAGAAGCCGCAGTCTTGGAGAAAACCCTCCTTTGATTCCCTGCTTACCCTCAGCAGCGAGATATCTTCCATAATGAACACAGCCTGTGGGAAGTGTGGGGACAGGAATGATTATCAGGCCCCCCTACAGTGCTGGCTCTCCCCAAGAACCATGTGCCCAGTGTACAGCAGGGTCCAGGAAGAGTGATTTCCCCTGCAGCTACTCAGCATTTTGGGGGTCATGTGGCTCATGTGTGCTTGCCTGGGGTCAGCCAGTTAGTGACAGGTGAGAAAGTATTGGTGGTGTTATAAATCACTGAATCAGTGTTTGTGTTGCAAACAAACAATACTGCTTCTGTAAAATGTTGTGTTTAAACTTCAGAGATGATCTTGTGAGCCCAGCCTCCCTCTTTGTTATCGGGAGGGTTTTCTCCAAGACTGCGGCTTCTGCCCTGGCCCCTCTTTGTTACTGGCGGCTGAATGGCTGCGCAGAATTAGAAAGCGGCCAAGAAGAACTAAGGAGGACTTTCTGCGTGATGTTATGATGCATTCCACCACTGAGAAACAGGAATTGAAGGAGTGGCAGGACAGCGAGAAGAGGGACCGAAAGGAGAATGTGGCATGCCAGAATGAAGCCACGGAGCAGCTCTTAAAGGTTATGGAGTGCCAAACAGACATGCTCCAGGTGATACTAACTCTTCAAACTGAGCAGCTCCATGCCTGCCCTCCCTTGCAGCCCTGGTCACAAAACTCTTTCCCATGAGCCCCCACAGACACCGCCAACACACTCTTATCAACCTTCTGGCTCCAGTCTATACCCACGGCATTCCACCCCCCTCACAGTCCAGCACTGCGGACTCCCACTACCCACTGCACTCAACACCCATCCCTCTGCAGTTTGGCCCTGCTGAAGTACAGTATCTACTGCAATGTACTCCAAAGGAGAAGGTTGGATATGATCCCTGGACTTACACAAATCTTTAGCCGTCCCGAGACCCCTCCTCCTCCTGGGACCTTCCGTTCCCCCATCCCCCTCTCTGCTGCTGTTTTTTTGTTTGCTTTCAAACCAACAATTCTTTTATTAAAAGATAATAGAATAAAGATTGACTCTCTCCTCCAGTTAATTGAAAGCAAAAAGAGCACTGCAAAGCAACATACAATTATGTTAATCCACATATTGCATCATGTGCACCAATCACCTCCTAGCATTACAAGCACTGCACTCCCGAGCAGATCAACAAATATCAGTGGCTTTCAGCTTCAAGGCATCCCTGATCCTTATGGCCCTGCACTGTGCCCCTCTAATAGCCCTGGTCTCTGGCTGTTTGAACTCAGTCTCCAGGCACTGAGCCTCTGTGGTCCAACCCTGAGTGAAGCTTTCACCCTTCCCTTCACAAATATTATGGAGTGTACAGCACGCAGCTATAAGCATAGGAATATTGTCATCAGCCAGATCCAGCTTCCCATAGAGGCAGCGCCAGCAGGCTTTTAAACAGCCAAAAGCACACTCAGTCATCCTGCACTTGCTTAGCCTGTTGAACCGCTCCTTGCTGCTGTCAAGTTGCCCCGTGCATGGCTTCATAAGCCATGGCATTAAGGGGTAGGTGGGGTCTCCCAGGATCACAATGGGCATTTTGACTTCCCCTACGATGATCTTCTGGTCCCTGCTTGCAGCTTCCTGAACAGGCCAGTGTTCTGAAATATGCGTGTGTCATGCACCTTTCTGGACCAGCCTGTGTTAAGGTCTGTGAAATGCCCATGGTGATCCACAAGTGCCTGGACAACCATTGAGAAATACCCCTTCTGATTAATGTACTCAGTGGCTAGGTGGTGTGGTGCCAGAATTGGAATATGCGTGCCATCCATCATCTCTCCGCAGTTAGGGAAGCCCATTTGTGCAAAGTCTTTCAGAGCAAGATACGATTAATGGCCCTGCACACTTCCGTCAACACGAGTCCAACGGTAGACTTTCACACTCCAAACTGATTAGCGACCAATTGGTAGCAGTCTGGAGTAGCCAGCTTCCACAGTGCAATCACCACATGCTTCTCCAACAGCAGGGCAGTTCTCATTCTCGTCTCCTTGCACTGCAGGGCTGGGGCGAGCTCATCACACAGTCCCATGAATGTGGTTTTCCTCATCCGAAAGTTCTGCAGCCACTGCTCGTCATTCCAGGCGTACATCATGATGTGATCCCACCAGTCAGTGCTTGTTTCCCCAAGCCCAAAAGCAGCATTCCACTGTGGTCAGCACCTCCATGAATGACAAGCAAGCTCATGTCATAGCTACTACGCGTGGTGAGATCAATGTCGCACTCCTCTTGCCTTTGTAGTTTAAGGAATAACTCCACTGCCACTCAGGATATGTTGGTCAGAGTGAACAGCATACTGGTCAACGGTTCGGGATCCATTCCTGCAGCCCGAAGAGACAAGGTGCGCAGTACACAAACCGTTGAAAGATGGCACCAAATGTGGACCGAAGCACAGGGATTGCTGGGATGTGAAGCAATGCATCACAGGTCATTGGGACAGGACCCAGGATGCCCCGTGACCCCCTCTGCCTTCCCAACTCTTAGCGGCAGAAGAGGAAGAGATGCTCTGTGGGATAGCTGCCCAGCATGCACCACTCTGAATACCGCTGCAAGTGCGAATATGTTATTGCACAGATAGCTGACAGTGTGAACACACAACAGCGGTTTCCCTTCAGCGCTCTCTGAGCGGCGCTGTACCTGCCGGCGCTGTAACTCTGCCAGTGTAGACATGCTCCAAGTTGCAGTTCACACATACTCATTACAGACTTTAAAGTTTGCCAGTTAAATGCCCAAAGAAAGATTTTGCCTGCACTGGGCATGCTCCAGCCTGAGGCTGTGTAGGACTTAACCTGCAGCAGCTCAGAGCTGCAATTACAGGTTGTGCTGGGTCTGGAGACCTGAACTGAGAGCAGGGAGCTTCTCTCCTAAGCACTAAATGCCCCCTGCTGGGCCCAGGTGGCATGGAGGAGGCAGCTGCTTGATTCAAATGGAGAGGGGGGAAAGCTGGATTGCAGGGGGAATAGGAAATAGTTTAGGACAAATAGCTGGGGAGGGGGGAAGAGGGGAAAGACACTGGACTGGGGGCTCTGGTGGGAAGGTAGGGAGGGAAAGACTGGGAGTTGGGATGGGGGTGGGACTGGGTGGACAAAGCTTGGAAGGGGAAGTGTGGGGAGACTGGGTGGAAGACTGACTGGCAGGGAAGGAAACTGGGACTGAGACCCAGTTGGACAGGGGGAAGATCTGATGAGAAGCCTGGGGGAACTGGGACTGGCTGTGCAGAGACTGGGACAAGGAGCTGGGGGTGGAAACTGAGCAGGGAGACTGGGATGAGAAGCCTGTTGAGTGGAGACTGGGATTGTCTAGGTGAGGAAATGGGTTAGATGAAGAGCCAGGGTGGAGAAGAGATAGGACCGGGACACGGAGAGAACAGGGCAGAAAGGTGACACTTTGGGGTGGAGGGAATGGGCAGAAGAGTTTTGCCCCCTAGAGCACACTGCCCTGGAGAGCTGGGAATGGAGGCCAAGGTTTGAGTCTCATCATTCCTCTGCTGAGAGAAAATATCTGTGAAACCCACTCACAAAATGAATCATCTCCCTCTAGTGCTGGTCCACTGAGGAGGACAGCCTACTACTACTACCACCACTATCAGTTACTCCATTAGTTCAAGTAGATCTAAAGATTGCAACCCTTACTGATGATCCATGCCAGTGTCAATATGATGCCATATGATTGAATAAACAGAGTTCTTTCAGTTTGTTTTTTGAAAGCCTAGGATAATACACATAAGACCGGCCATACTGGGTCAGACCAAAGATCCATCTAGCCCAGTATCCTGTCTGCCCCAGAGGGAATGAACAGAACAGGTAATCACCAAATGATCCATCCCATGTCACCCATTCACAGCTTCTGGCAAACAGGCTAGGGACACCATCCCTTTCCATCCTGCCTAATACCCATTGATGGACCTATCCTCCATGAACTTATCTAATTCTTTTTTGAACCCTGTTATAGTCTTGGCCTTCACAACATCTTCTGGCAAGGAGTTCCACAGGTTGACTGTGTATTGTGTGCAAAAATACTTCCTTTTGTTTGTTTTAAACCTGCTGCCTATTAATTTCATTTGGTGACTCCTAGTTCGTGTGTTATGAGAAGGAGTAAACAACACTTCCTTATTTACTTTCTCCACACCTGTCATGATTTTATAGACCTCTTTCATACTCCTTTAGTCGTCTCTTTCCACACATTACTAAGGCTGCAAAGTCCAACACAACATTTACAAAATACCAGAATTAAGGCTCCCTGTGCACTTGCATTATGATACAGTCTGTAACTACATGATCCCATGCTAGGTTTCCACAGGTGTCTCCAGCTAGCTGAATGCCCCCCTAGAGAATTGGACTGTGGCAGAGGTAGGGATACAGAATTTCTATCGGATGCTGTGCAAGTCACTTAAATCCAAGCTTGCCATCTCTGTATGTAATTAAAGACTTTAGCATAATGCATATCCACAAGGAGGCTGAATTAAGGTTACATAGGAAATATTAACTGGGGCATTTCTTAACTTGAGTGCGCTTGATTTTGCAATCATTCAATCCTTAACTTTGTATTTTCAAGTTTTCCATGGTTTAGTTTGATTAAAACAGCCATAACTAATGTCAAACAAAGTATTGGTTTGTGAATTTATGTGTGTCACAGCAGTGCTTAGAGGCCCTAGCCCCCCCATTATGTAGGGTACAGTACAGATATATACCAAAGAGATTGCCCCTGCCTCAGAGAGCTTATAGTCAAACTACAAGTCTAAGGATTTTATAGTTATTTGTGGATCTGACATTCAGGGCTTCTTGTTCCCCTATGATGGTCATGAATTCAGGTCTGGAACAGGGCTCTGTAGAGGGTTATAAATTCAGAGTACATAAAGAGTGATATTCTGGCATCAGCTGCATGTGGGGGGGGGGGGGGGGGGAGAGAAGCTCACAGGCGGCCAGAGTTTGGCCTGTAGTTTTAATTGGTTGTACTAACTTTTATGCTCCCAACTCAAGAGTTGGAGGTATTTTGCATGCAGTTCAGTGGTTGTTGACTGGAAAGGATGCAGGATGGCCTACCATAATCTCTCTGCAACCAGTGTTCATGTGTAATGGTCTTTAAGCTGTTAGTTCAAAAGGAAGTGTTGTATCTGTTCTTTTCTTAAAGGAGATTCTTAGTCTTGAGATTCACAGCTGGACACCACTGAAATCCAGCCCTGCTCAGGAAGCCCCACCCTGTGTGCATTTTGCTGGCTTTCAGGGTAATTATTCAAATCCATCACTTAGGTAAGAAGGTCAAGGACAGCCTAGCACCAATGCTATTTAGTTTGCTTTTGCCCCTATTTTAAGTACTAGCACAGCTGATCCTCAGGCACTAGGAATCAATAGCAATGTGTTGCTGCTTTTGGAATGGCATGCAGCAGAGAGCATCTGTAGGGTTCTGTCCTTGTACAGTTGTTTGTTAATTCCATTTAAGCTATTTGTTTCAGCATGAATATCACCTAATGAATTTCAGGTCCCTCCATTCTGTACATGGGATGGATTTGTACATGTTAGACACATTCTGCTCTCATTTTCCAATGAAATCCATGGGCGTTGCTAGCAATGAAAGAGATGCAAGGTTTGACACAGTGTCTTTGCTTGTTCCTGTGCTGTTTGTTCTGAAACTGGAGTTCTGTCTATACAGAATATGTTACTTTAATGGGAGTAGAGAAAAGACACACTGGAATTTGTTCTGAGTGGGTATGGAGGTTTATATTGATATATCACAATGGGGGCTGGAGTTGCTTAGATCCCATGGCCAGGGACAAGAAGTTATATTCAGACATGCTGGAGTGAGCCCCAGATTTATATTATGCACTGAGAAATCAAGTCCTACTTCATCAACTTGGCTAGATCTTAAGCCAGTCAATTTACAACATAAATTTAACACATTTTTATGTTAACAGCAACAGCCTGATATTTCATTCTGTCTCTTGTTGTTCCTATTACATATAGCCGCTTATAGGATTGGGCATTTTTCTTGGAATATTGCCCATTAATTTAAGCTTTCATGTGCCACACATTACTGAATTGGTTTAAGATGTGATTTGAAACTGGGAAAGACCAATATCTAGTTTTAAACACTCTGTATTGAAACTTTTAAATGACTGAGTCAAACTATGTTTTTATAGTGGTTTCCGCCCCCGCCCCCCATTATCAAAGGGACAAACTATTTTGATTAATTTTATTGTAATATTTCAGCCCTAAAGCAAGAGAGACTTATTTAGAGAAAGGATTAGTGTTTCTGACAGTCATCCACACATTACTGCAGATACAAACATCTTGTATATCCTGATAACAGGTTACTGTCTCTAGGTGTAAAAATGCAGCTAAGTTTTGATTTAGAGGCTTTAAAATAGTTTCAGCTACTGTCATGAAGTCAGGACTCATGCTATTGAAGGAGAATGATCGTATGTGTATATATGACCTTTCATACACAGATAGCTTAAACGGGTTTATAAGCACTGAAGTCAGTGGGAGATTTTCCTGAAGAGAGTGCTGGGAGGAGAAGGAGGGAACTGAGGGACTCCACTCAAATGCAGAGGGGAGAGGAACAGGAGGACAGAAGATGGAGGGAGGAAGAAGTGGGTGGGGAAGGGCAGAAGTTAGGGGACACAGTCTGTAGCTTCCCTATAGAACCTGGAACTGAACCCAGGAGTCCCAAGTCTCCTCATTCCTCTGCTGTCAGCAAACAGCTGTGAAAGCCACTGGCAAAGCCTGCATCTCATTCCCCTGTACTGGCAGGTCCATGTGGATAACAGCCTTCTATTGCAGTTACACAGTTAGTTCTGATGGCAGAGGCCTGTGCTGTGAATCTAAAGATCTGAACCTTGAATGATGACCTGCGCGGGGAAGGTCAATATAGTTCTGCATGGCAATTTTTTTTTTTTTTTTTTAAATTTAAGGAGTTAATAAAATATATTAAACGAACATTACGGTTACAAAGCCAACCACTCAAAAGTTAGGAAATGCCAAAATTAAGGCTGCCCATGCAACCCTAATTGAGCCCACTTGTGCGTATGCGTTATGTTAGTCCTTAATTACATGGTCATATGCTATTTTCCACAGGAACCAGCCTCATTCAGTACACAGGCTGGACATGCCCTGGGGATGAATCAGGGCTGTTTAGTGAAGGAGGCTGTTGTCTGCAGGACCCTGCCTCATTTGTTGCAGAAGTTGGAAGGTGTGTGTAAGTGAATGATGTTGAGGACAACAGGAAGAAAAAAAGATAGTTCTCATGGTTAAGGCAGTTGAATGCTGCCCTAGAAAACTGGATTCTATTCCTACCTCTGCCACAGAGTTTCTATGTGATGCTGGGCAAATCTCTTAAACCAAACAGCACTAGTGATCACTAATGGTGTGCCTCATTATTTGGGTGTCCAGCATGAGATACCTGGGATCTGATTATCAGTGTAGCTGTGAATGCTCAGCAATAACTGAGGTCAATGGAAGCTGAGCTTTGAACATATGAAATTTACATACTCAAAAAATAAAAATAAAAAACACTCAGGCCCTTTGGCTTTTGAAGGAGGCACCCAAAATTAGTTGGCACTTCTTAAACACTGTCTTTAATTCATGCCTCAGTTCCCTGCATGCAAATTGGGATAACAACTTATCTCACAGGGTGTTGTGAAAATAGTTTCTTAATTCATCACAAACACTGAATTCATGCTGAAAGCACACAAGGAATTACTAAATAGCTACCCATGCTGTACACTAAGTGAGGCAGCAATCCTGTGGAAGACATAGAATGTGATCATGTAATTAAAGACTATCATAATGCACATGTACGAGGGAGCCACCATTTTATTCTTAAGAGTATTTGCAGTGTGCAAAACAGCCCTGCAGTAAAGCCCTGTGCTTGACTCTGGAAAGGAGACGCACCAAGCTCAAATCTTTCCTGCAGGAAGCACATGCCCAAGTTCACTGGTGAGTTCTAAAGGATCACAATGATTGTTTTCCTTTAGAGGATGATTTGTTGTGTGAAGAATTTATGACTAATTTCAAAGTGTTTATCGTTTGCTATTTCCTAATTGACTACTTATTAGCAATTAACTGTTCAATATAAAGAGATTTGAAACAAGCATATTAAAAAGCAGGTTTCATATGGCAAGAGATGCTGGTAAGATACATTATAGAACTATAATTCACTTTAATTTAGAAGAGTACATCGTTCTCTTTGGGCTTGCCTACATGGGAAAAACTGACTGGCATAGCTATAGCCAAATTATTATTATTAGGTTATTCCACTGTAGCTGTGCCAGTCAATTTCCTCATGTAGACAAGCCCTAAGTAAGGCTAATTAGCCCAGCAAGAGGTAATTTGTTGAAAGAGGCATATTGAGGTTCTACCTAGCTTAATCTGCTCTGAATTTGAACACATTCAGAATAGTGATAGATTGGCCTATAAGATGCCTCTGCCTGATAATGAGGCTTTCCAGGAACAGTGCAGCCTTTTTCTTTTCAAAAAGCAAACACTTCTTGTCTGCCCCTTCCCTGTGTACCTTTCTGCTAAAAAGATTTTGGCATTCAGACTTCTTTATTGTTTGTCAACTGTTAAAATACACCATTATTTTAGTACTGAAAACAAACCCTTGTAATAGGATGTTTGCTTTCCACTGTTGGCAGGCCTGTAATTTGTGCTCAGAATTATGGTTACCACAGAATTACACTTTTTCCTGTGGATGATAGGAGGCTGGCTGCGAGGTCAGCACATTAACAAATATTGTGAAATGAAAAGCCGTTTGCTGCGTGAACCAGCTTCTCTTTATTACTAGTTTCTATTTCAGAATTCTGCCATGCACTGGCTTTAGTTTGCTGCCTATGCTGATAAACCATGGTCTCAGTTATAGCATCAATGAGGAACGAACAGACTCACAGAAATAGCAGTGCTCTCATCATAGCATGCAGCACAGGGCCTAGAGATCGCAAGGCACAGAGACAGCGGTTGACCTTGGGCACCACAGTGCTAATGGGGGTGTCCAAGTGCCAGTTTCAGCACCTAAACGTAGAACTAGGTGCCGTAACGGAGATGCTTGGGTATCAGTACAGACTGTTGCACCATCACAACTGTGAGACGTACTTACTGACCACTAGTTGGGCCATACAGCATTTTGCTTTCCTAATTGGCCTCAGCCTGATCATATTACGCTCATCGCACACACCCCTTTAGTGTCTGCTATCTACTCGGATTAAAGATGGGCAAGTTCCAACACCTGCATAGCCCATTGGGCTTGATTGTTACAGAGGAAGGATATCACAGTAAAACCAGTTAGGATGCCATCTTTGCTGCCCAGAACTTTACTATATCAAGGCTTGTTCTGGGAGTACCAGTCTCCATCATAGTCAGCCACACTATGCTAACAATGGTTTTTCCCTCTGCTCTGTACCTCTGGGAGAGAAGACCAGAGCCCTCAAAAGGAAGCCACCCCCCTTACATATACCTTGTTATCACCTTCAGGGAACCAGCAGCACACCCTGACCAGCTCTGTGCCCTTACACTCCCCAAGGCCCATAGGATAGTCTAGTCAGCCAGACCACCATTTTTTAGTTATAAGGGAAGTACCCTTCCTCCCAATCCCTGCAGACTGTCTGGGGAGGAGCTTTGCTAGCATAGGCTGACACACCTGTTTATTTTGAGATAAACTTTTGCTTCTTTTCAGGGTGATACTATCATTTGACTTTCCTAATTATTTACTAGCCACATTGTAACAGCTCTTTTCAGGTATAACTAACTGAGCCTCAGCACTTCTAGGAGACAGGCAAGCAGGATAACTAACCAGCTTCTCAGCAAAGCAAAGGGAAAAATAATTGTAGGTACTTACCGCTGAAAGAGCCAGGAAATGCTACTACTTGTAAAACCTATCCTACAAGCCTGCAGCTGTTGGGTTGTGCCAATTTAAGGGGCCAGCCCCCACAAAGGCATGCTGGGGAAAATTTATATAAAAGGGGACTCTTGCAGCATGGTGAGGATGACTCTAGGAAAGGAATAGCTTTACTAGAGCACTTGTATGTAGGGTAGTACGGTAAATAAGTAGTAGTATTTTTATCCCCATCTTTCAGAGGGGAAGAACTGATAGTCAAAGAGAACAGCATGGTCACAGTGGAGTTGGGAGTAATAATACCTAGTTCTTATATAGTGTTTTTCCTTAGTAGATCTCAAAGTGCTAGAACTGGTGAAGTCTGGAATCACAGGCCTGCACTTAAATCACTGGACTTGAAACTTCCCCTTCCTGACATACACCCTCTTCTTCCTGCTCCTTTGTCTCCTGACTGTACTGTGCAAGGAGAGCAGGTTTCTCATCTCCATGTAAGACTTTATCAGTAATCAAATAGGCCTTTAGGTAAGGGAGTTCAGCTGGTTAGTTAGTGTAACTAAAAAGGCTTAGGAAGTGCTAACAATCCTAGTTCTGCCTGTGCTCTTTATTCCTAGGCTGGTGGTATAAACCTGCCTGTGATAAGTCCCTATGGGGCCTGTCTTGTGATAAAGTCTATGCACCTCTCCCTGAGTTCTGCACTATCACAAACCGGGGCAGGGGGTTCTTTGGGAACTGGTAGCTAGTCAGCTGCACTTCTAGTCTTCCCTTTATGTGTTGTTAATCCTGTTGTGTGATCAGCAACTCTGGAGTTTGGGGCTTGTTTCTTCTGGCTCTCAGTGCTTATTTGGGGACACTTTACTGCTAATCTTGGGAGCAAAGTGTCGGTCTGTCCATCCTGACTACAGGGAGAGCTCAGGGTCCTGTGGTTAGGTGGGTCCCTCCAGGTCTGAGCTGGAGGAAGAGGAAGGGCCCTGAGTCTTGCAGAAGGGGAAGCACAGATGTGAATTCATGTGTGCATAGGGGTGGGGGTGGGGGGGGGGTTAGAGGGGAGCTGATGGTGTGGGTGAAGGGGTTTGGAGGGCATTAGGGGGGAGTTGATGCTGTGTATGTGTGTGTAGGTGTTGGAGGGGAGCTGATGGGGTTTGGGGGGTGTTGGAGGGGAGCTGATGGGGTGTGGGGGATTCGGGGGCATTGGAGGGGAGCTGATGGGGTGTTGGGGACTGGGGGGGTGTTGGAGGGGAGCTGATGGGGTGTTGGAGGTTCAAGGGGGTGTCAGAGGAATGCTGATGGTGTGTCTGTGTTTCTGGGGGGAATTGGAGAGGAGCTGATGGGTGCAGGGGAGGATTGGGGAGTGCTGGAAGGGAGCTGATGGTGGGTTTATGTGCGTGGTTGATGCTGGATGTTCACACTTCACAGTGTTCTCTTGGCCCATGTACTGCGGGGTTTTTGGGTTTGGGGGGTGTTGGGGAGCTGATGGGGTGTGGGGGACTAGGGGGCATTGGAGGGGAGCTGATGGGGTGTTGGGGACTTGGGGGGTGTTGGAGAGGGGCTGATGGGGTGTGGGGGACTCGGGGAGTGTTGGAGGGGTGCTGATGGGGTGTGTAGGGGGCTTGGGGGGTGTTGGAGGGGAGCTGATGGAGTGTGGGGGAATACGGGGGGCATTGGAGAGGAGCTGATGGTTTGTATTGTGTTGTTGATACTGGATGTTCACACTTTACAGAGTTCTCTTGGCCCATGTACTGCGGGGTTTTTGGGTTTGGGGGGTGTTGGAGGGGAGCTGATGGGGTTGGGGGGGTGTTGGAGGGGAGCTGATGGGGTGTGTAGGGAGCTCGGGGGGTGTTGGAGGGGAGCTGATGGGATGTGGTGGACTCGGGGGCATTGGAGGGGAGCTGATGGGGTGTTGGGGACTGGGGGGGTGTTGGAGGGGAGCTGATGGGGTATGGGGATTGGGGGGTGTTGGAGGGGAGCTGATGGGGTGTGGGGGGATACGGGGGGCATTGGAGAGGAGCTGATGGTTTGTATTGTGTTGTTGATACTGGATGTTCACACTTTACAGAGTTCTCTTGGCCCATGTACTGCGGGGTTTTTGGGTTTGGGGGGTGTTGGAGGGGAGCTGATGGGGTTGGGGGGGTGTTGGAGGGGAGCTGATGGGGTGTGTAGGGAGCTCGGGGGGTGTTGGAGGGGAGCTGATGGGATGTGGTGGACTCGGGGGCATTGGAGGGGAGCTGATGGGGTGTTGGGGACTGGGGGGGTGTTGGAGAGGGGCTGATGGGGTGTGGGGGACTCAGGGGTGTTGGAGGGGAGCTGATGGGGTATGGGGATTGGGGGGTGTTGGAGGGGAGCTGATGGGGTGTGGGGGGATACGGGGGGCATTGGAGAGGAGCTGATGGTTTGTATTGTGTTGTTGATACTGGATGTTCACACTTTACAGAGTTCTCTTGGCCCATGTACTGCGGGGGGTTGGGGCTGGGGGGGGTTAGAGGGGAGCCGATGGGGTGTCGGGGGGGTTAGTGGGGAGTTGATGCTGTGTGTGTGTGTGAGGAGCTGACGGTGTTTTCTCTCTGGACATCTCTGCTGGGGAGATTCGTTTGATCTTTTCTAAGCCTGAGGCTGTCTCTGGGAACGTGTCAGTAGAGGGCTGGATTCTGGCAGTCCTCACAGCACAACCTCACTGGTAACTGGGAGACCAACTGCAAATGACTGAATGCAGCCAGTTAGGCCCCTAGCCGGCAAGGTTGTCTGCACAGGTGGATTCCATTAAAGTGAAAGGGGTGCTGCACAGACACTGACCTCAGCCAATGTGGAGTAGTTTGTAAGACTGGGACCTTAGAAAGCAGATGACCACATAGGCTACAAAAGCCAAGAGAGTACATCATAGAAAGAACTTCATTTATTCTGGAACTGACACATATAGTTTAATTTCAATTGGTATATATTATAATAGGCTGTCCTGTATCTTGGAGTGATGGTGGAGCACCTGAGAGTTCTGAATTTGCCCTTAAACCTGCAAGCAGACTGAATGTTTCTGCTGTAGCTGCACACCTGGCTTCTTGAACTGAAGAGATTTTCAGGTAAGCATGAATACAAGTTTTGTTTTTCTAAACATTACTATCAAAGTCAGGCTCCTGGGGAAGCCTATCAGTTTGTGAATAGAGCTGTATTTCTGTAGCCTTAGGTAATGACAAAACTTTGCTTTGTAACCTTACAGCACAAGAAATATGGACAACTGCTTTGGATAAAATAGAGCTTCACAATTTCAAATCACTTTATATTTTGGAAAGAATGGAACATTGGAGACAATTGCACAAAACTTAGATACTGAGCAGACTGGAAAAATATTAATTTCACTAGCTGGATAGGATAATGGTACTTAGAAATTGTGCATGTCTAAGTAATTAACTCAGCAGATTCAACCAGTTCAATATTTGTGGATATGCTGAATTGGGGGAGAGCAGAATTTGGCTCACTGATAGTACGTTCCTGCTGCAGATGTAACCCACACACCTCCTGGTGCTCTGTCCCCTCTAGTGGTACTGAGGCCACTTAGAGATTAATAAATCTGCTACAGTCTTAGCAGATTAGCCAGTCTTGGCTTTTAACTCATACAGTAGAGGCTCATACACTAAGCTACAGAGGTCCCAGTTTGATCCCACCCGCGACGACTGGGGTCTACCCATTAATCTTCTAGCATGTTTTTTTCTATAATTTTATTTAAAAATGCTTTAATTTTACAGACAAATAACAGTACTCTGAGGAAAGTTTTGTAAGGTGGCTCTTGATTCCAAGTTTACTGTCAGTTATAGAATTAAACTTCATTGACAAAGAGAAAAAATTATCCATATTGAATAATACAGTACAAGTGCATCCCAGTCCAGAGAGTCCCAACCGCCTTCTGTTGGAGGCCTGTCCTTCCGAGGGGTCAGTAACCTTCTCTCCCAACCCCACTCCATTGCACCCAGCCTCTGCACTCTTACCCGGACTCTACCTCTCTCCGTTCGCTCTCTGAGCAGAGTTGACCCTGTATGCTCCAGCTGAGTATTTTAAAGTGTAAGATTCTAAAACCAGATAAAGAGGTCACTGACTAGAGTAAACCCATAGTCACTCTGTTTGAGGCCCGTGAGTGACTCCCGACTTGCACTGGGGCCTCGGACAGCAGAGTCGACCTGCAATGGATAGGAAGACATCTCTGTGCTGCTCGTTCAAAAATTTTGGATAATAAAAGTGAAGAGGGTGTGAACATCAGTGTGGTAGTGGCGCATGGTAACTGGAGGGACTCCTGTGCAATTACTTACACACGCACATTTAACTTAAACCATCGTTTCCCCGTAAGTGAGCGTTCATCCACAGTAGCTCAGCTGTATTGTCTGGGTTCTGAATACAGGCAAAAATTAGCTTTTATCCACTAACTTCCCTCTTTAATCCTTTTTTCAGTTATCTTTTTGATAACGTTACCCATTTCTACCTCACTTCATGCTTTCAGCCATATTGGAATTCTCTCACCCACTCCCTGGCTGTCTGGTTTATCAGCTGTTCACTCTAATTCTCCATTTAGCTTGGTTTTGGACAGTAACAGGTTTTGCCTTTTGATCTGCTTGATATATTTTGATGTTGTCTCTAAGTAACCTGGCCCTTTTGTCATCAAGCCGTTCCCAATCTAGCATACTTGTTTTTCTTCTCCTTTTGTATCTCTCCTAAATGGCTGTCTTTCATCTTCAGTTCTTGTTTTCTCCAACTAAGTTATTTTTATTTATCACAAGAAGTTCATTGGCCTAACTTGTACAATCACTTCTTTGTTCTAAATTAACTGTAACCACTTTAGAAATAGGCTTGGGTGAATGTCATTGTGGGTAGCTCAATGGAAATGCCAGCAGTATTCAAAATGCCAAACAATATTAGGCTACATAATAGATTAATAACCTTTAAGACCTGATGGGGCCATTCTGATAATCTATCCTGACCTCCCACATAGCAAGCTAGAGAATTTCAACTGATCATTGCTGCTTCAAACCCATAACTTTGGGCTGAGTTAGACCAGGGTATTTAGAAAGAGACGGCTCGTTTTGATTTATACATTTCAGGTCCATCACATCCCTAGGTCAGGTGCTCCAGTGGTTAATTGCCCTCCCTGTTAACAATTTGGGGAAAGGAATGGGCTAGAAACTATGATAATGCTATTATGTACATTGATGGTAGGCCCTCACTTTCTGTGTTGTGCTCAGATTTTGACTTATTTTTATGCCATAGTTAAAAGGCTACAAGTAGGTGCCTATTTGATTGGCCTTCGATGAACAAAACCCAAATTATGAAGATGGGATTTTATTTGGCATTTATGTTTATGAGGGGGCATTTCATTTCATTTCATTTTATTTCATTTATGCAGCTTTCCACAGGGCAATTTATAAATTGTGATACGATTTAAAAGTAATCTTATCATAGGAATCTTTACAGAGATCAAAGGCAAAGGTTCAGTCATAAAATGTATTTTACAAATTCAGGGTTCACATTTTACTTTTCCAGTGCAAACTAGGACTGCAAAACTTTGGATAAAGTCTGTGTAGCAAGACCCCTCATTCTTTCTCCTTAAGATTTTCCAGGCATTCTAGCTCATGAACCTGCAACAGAACATGGCTAAAATAAAGTGCAGGAAGGTATAAATTGCCACCTAAAAAACCAAACTCTCCCCCTCCACAATGTAATAAAACACTGTAATTACTTCCTGAAAGCTCACCCAAGTGGCTTGTCCCCGCTGGCTTCCTCTCCACATCCATCAGATAAAACATTGACACCAAGATCTCTTCTGCATGAGCTGTTCACAAAGCTCTCTGTTCTGTTTAAACTCCATTACCTATTAGAAGGGTGCCTGTGTGAAGACTCTGATTGCAGCGCTATCCTCTGGCTGAATTCTGGTCCATGTTTAGGTTGGAGTAAAAGAGATCAGCTCAGAATCTGCCAATTTGGTGAGGCACAGGCTGTGCCTTCTCAGCGGCTGTAGGATGGTGCGTAAGTGCTTGGAAGGGGCGCAGACTGTTCAGACGTGCTGCCTGGTTCTCCCAAGTGCTAGAGTCAAGGAGAAGGTTTCAGCCGCAAGGCATTGCTGCTCAGGTGTTGCCTTTTTACTGGGTGACAGGAGCATAAGAGGCAGGACGTCTCTTTTCCTTGAATAAAGCCCATGGTTTGGACACTGCTAGGGTTACCATATTGCAGTCCTGGAAAAAGAGGACACTCCAAGGGGCTCCGCCCCTTCCCCAAAGCCCCCGCCCGACTCCACCCCCTCCCCTGAACGCTCCGCCCCCTGCTCCTCCCCCTCCCCTGCTTCCTGCGAATCAAATGTTTGGAGAACGGAGTGGTCTTTAGTAGTCAAAGACCCTTCTTCCCCGTCCCCTCCAGTCTATGTCTATCCTATTTCTGTCTAACCCACCCCAGCTCCTCATCTGATTTCAACTGCCCCCCACTACCGCTCTGGATTCCTTGTCCCAGTTTCCTGGTCCTGCCTCACTCTCCTCTCTCCCCGCCCCCATCCCTCAGATGGGATGTTCATTCCAGATTGGCAAAACTATAAGGCTTCCCAACATTTCAACACTTCTCATTCTAAATTTTCAGTTGCTTAACTATAGGCTAGTTCTGCCTACAACAAAGCATATTCAGAACTTCTGATTAAAGGGATTATAAGTGTAGCAACCTCCATCATAGCTAGTCACCAAAGATTGAACCCGAGCCATCCAGATTTAAAAGCATGAGCTTCTACTACTTGAGTTCAAGATATAACTCCCTTAGCTGGTAGCTATACAGTTATCCTCTAAAAATCCACCAGAGGAGGGCACAAAACACATGT
This sequence comes from Emys orbicularis, assembly GCF_028017835.1. Lineage (NCBI taxonomy): Eukaryota > Metazoa > Chordata > Testudines > Emydidae > Emys > Emys orbicularis. Next base: position 1,291,340 of record NC_088691.1, read on the forward strand.
TGGACAGTGAATTACAAAAGTGCCAAATATTATTATTAGACCTGCAATACTTTTCACAATGAACATCAGCGGGGGATAAACTGTGAGTTTAAGAATATTTGGAAAACAATTTTAGAATAACATTCAGTGCTGTGGTTTAAAAGAAAAAAAACCTGTTAAAACTCATAACTTAGCAGCATTCAGTGTTTGAAAAAAAAACAACTTCTAGGAGGGATACAAGTTAAGAATGTTGAAACAGGAAAATGTTATGCTTAGTTACCACTTGGGCAAGGCGGCGTGCTATGTAATACTTGCAAGATTTCACTGTAATGTTTTACAAGATATAGCAGCGCAATGCTGATTCCATTGATATTGTTGAGCAATTCATGCTGATTTTATTTCAGCCCACATCTTAATAGTTTTGAATACAAGATCACAATTTTCAGCTCAGTTGGTCTGAACATGCAGAGCTTTAAAATTGCTATGCTCTAAACTGTATATTAACTACAATTTTATAAACCTGCATGTCAGAGAACTGTGTGCCACTACTACTAGACAGTGGCACAAGGCAATTCAGTGTGAATCACAGAAATGTAGGACTGGAAGGGACATCAACAGGTCATCTAGTCAAACCCCTGCACTGAGGCAGGACTAAGTAATAACAACACTAGACCATCCTTGACAGGTGTTTGTCTAACCTCTTAAAAAACTCCAATGACTGCTATTCCATAACCTCTCTAGGTAATTTGTCCAGTGCTTAACTACCTTTACAGTTAGGAAGTTTTTCCTAATGTCTAACCTAAATCTCCCTTGCTACAATTTAAGCCCATTGCTTCTTTTTCATGCATGTCCTGAGTGGGACGGGGGTGAGTCCAGGCAGTGGGATTGGGGGGAGGGAGGTTGAGGGAGTCGGTGGGTGTGTGGGGATGGACCGGGGGAAGCAGGGTGGAGGAACTGAGGGGGACAGGACTAGGACTGGGGCGGGCTGAGGGGGATGGGACAGGACTGGGATGGGGGGAGTAGGATAGGGGCTGAGGGGAGCATGAATGGCACAGGGTAGAGAGAGCTGTGTAGAGTGGGGTGGGGCGGGGGAGACAATGGGGCTGGGGAGGGTTGGGGAGAGGGACTGGGTCTGGAGGGGATGAGACAGAGGGGAGCAGGACTGGAATGGGGGGAAGTTGAGGGGGTGGGACAGCAGGGGGAGTGATGGGGGTGGGATGACAGGGGAGGCTGAAGAAGAGATTTGGGGTAGGGCAAGGCTGAGGGCAGTGGGTTGGGGGGGAACAGGGGGACTGTGGGGGAGGCTGTTGGAACGGGGGCAGGGACTGAGGGCAGTGGGTTCGGGGTGGGAGGTACAGGGGGAACTGCGGGGGAGGCTGAGGGAACAGGGTCAGGGTGGGGGCTGAGGGCAGTGGGTCGGGTCTACACTGGCACCTCTCAGCATTGCTGTGCCGGGCGGCAGACCTGCACCAGCGCTACCCTGGCGATGGAAGAGCCCTCAGTGGAAATGCAGACTTCATGACACAGACCCTCCTCCTCACTTCAAACCTGGCGCTGCTCTGGTCAGTCGCTAGGCTCTTGTCACTTTCAAACCCATGCAGGGTATCTGGCAATTTTTCAGTGCTCAGGTTAAGAAAAGCTTCTGCATTTTGTGAGGGCTTCAGCATTCACTTTCCTACTTGACAAACTGTCTGCCTGACACATTGCTCCCAGGACATTCATCTTTATTCATTATCGGCAGGTCCATCAGATTAACGAGCAACACAGGGGGAAGCAACACAATGGTGTCATGGGTTTTTAATTTTTCAAACCACTTTGGCCTCAACAGGGATAACAGCAAATCTGGACAGAGCAGATGGGTGTCAGGATGCGTTTGGGTATTTTTTTTTTTTTAAGTGAAAATGTTTGGGTCTGAGCAAAGGCTGCAAACTTCCCTTTGGAAACCTCTGCTGATCTTTTGCCCCAGGGGCTAACAACAGCCTGGAATCCGGGACAGATTTCCACATCCATGCAGGGTGAGATGATGGGGGGGGGGGGAGGAGGCACTGTGGGGGAGGCAGAGGGAACAGGGTCAGGGGGGCTGAGGGCAGTAGATTGAGGGTGGGGGCACAGGGGGGACTGCGGGGGAGGCTGAGGGAACAGGGTCAGGGTGGGGGCTGAGGGCAGTGGGGCTGAGGGGAGCCCCCCCAGAGGGACCTGCCAGGGGGCCAGGTGAGCCCAGCAGTGCTTACCTGGAGCGGCTCCCAGGAAGCATCCAGGTCCCTCCCAGTCCCTCTGGCTCCTTCCTAGGGTCGGGTCGAGGGAAGGGGGGCAGGGGCGGGGGGGGGGGTCTCTCTGCCCGAGTCTACAGGTCCCGCCCCGCTGCAGCATGCAGGGGAGCAAGACCTCCTCGCTGCCTCTCTGTGTGCCGGGGGCGGGGGCAGGGGCAGGGCTGCGCTCTGCAGGCTCCTGCCGGCCGGGTGGGCGGCGGGCCCCGTGGGCTGACACCGCTGCGCCGGGAGCTCTCAGCTGCGTGCTGCCCCAGGGAGGAAAGGTGATGGCGCCGGCTTGCCGCGGTTCCCCCAGCGCGGCTGCCCTGTCAGCGCTTTTGGGTCTTTAAATAGCTGTCCGGGGAGAAATCCCGGACATTTTTAGCTTTTGACAAATTCCCCCCGGACGGCTAGTTAAAGACCCAAAAGCCGGACATATGGTAACCCTAGATGCTGCCAGTTCAGAGGAGAACAGGATACTTCACAGCACTGCGTGTGCCTCTTTCCCAGGAGGCTGTTTCGCAGCTCTGTATGACAGCGGTGACAGGCAGAGTGCCAGCGGCTGGCACGGCATTCTAAAGAGCTGCTCGTAAGCTGCACTGCCCATTCTTGGCGACATTCCCTTCCCTTATCTTGCAAGGTAATTATGGAAGAAAGTAATGTTTGTATTCACCAAGGTTATTGACTTGAAATATGTAGTGACAGAGACCAGGAACCTCATGGGTATCTAGGTGTTGAACTCCCTTTGATTTCAATGGGAATTAGCCGACTAATAACTCTGAGGGTCTGGACCTAAATGTAGGGTTCTTGTCTAAAGAAATGCAGAGTGCAACAGTGTGTCTGATCTAAAGTATCCAGTAAACACAACCCTGAATATATTAGTGTGACACATGGCTAGAAAGGGTTAAACATCCTGTAAAATAAATAACCCTCAAAAGACGTGGGGAGATCGTGTTTGTGTTTTTGTATATTTACGTATGTATGAGTAGGGCCGACAATGTAATCAACAGTCCCTGTCTCTGCTGTATTTTGATAATTCAGAGATCAAAAGAACATCCTGGCATTTAAATTAATTGTAAACACGGGATATCTCTGTATTCATCTCTCTTTGAAATGTAGAGCAAATAATCTGTGAATGGTGGAGGAACAAGCAAATGGCCTTATGTTAATTCTATAGCTAAGCAGGGCTGCCCAGAGGATTCAGGGGGCCTGGGGGAAAGCAATTTCGGGGGCCCCTTCCATAAAAAAAAATTGCAATACTATAGAATACTATATTCTCATGGAGGCCCCTGTGGGGCCTGGGGCAAATTGCCCCACTTGCTCCCCCCGCCCCGGGCGGCCCTGTAGCTAAGTATCAGTGATGGACCTCCTTCAAAGTCATCCTAATTACCTTTTGTTCCCCCGAGGAAATCCCAACTTGTCAAAAAGACATGAAATTGTATAAAAGATCCTTGGGTCCTGATGCTGTCATCTCAGATCTGCTTAGGCTTCATCAAAAACAAAAAACAGCTGATATGGAAGGAGAAGCTGCTGAACGAGAGTGCCTGTTTTGAACATGAGCAAAAAATGACATATATTTGATTGCAGGAACTGAAAGCTAAGGCCTGAGGCTGGATCACTTTAAGGGAACTGTGTTGTTTGGACTTCTGAGTAACCAGTAAGGTAATAAAGAAGCTGTTTTATGCTGGCTTGGTGAATCTAAGGCCTGATCTACACTGTGGGTGGGGATCAATCTAAGTTATGCAACTTCAGCTACGTGAATAACGTAGCTGAAGTCGACGTACTTAGATCAATTTACCGCGGTGTCTTCACTTCGGTGAGTCAACTGCTGCCGCTCTCCCGTCGACTCTCATGGCGATGGACTACAGGAGTTGACGGGAGAGCGCTCGGGGGTCTAGTCTAGACGCAATAAATCGACCCCTGCTGGATCATACCTTACCTTAAGTATTGGAATATCCACTAGCTTTATGGGGATTGTCTGTCCCATTCTTTGCAGTTCACCCTAATTAAGTGACCACAGCTGGCTCCCCACTAGGACCCCGGTCAAAACTAGCCACAGCCAAATCCAGAATAATGCACAAGGTAAGCACCAAGTATTAGGGAAGGCAAAATCAGTGGTACTTCTAATGCACACAGACTGAGGGATCGCCCAAGTACTGGTGTGAATCATCAGTAATGTTGTCTAACGCAATGAGTTTGTCAGTATAAAAGACCAGAATGAACCCCTACATCTGTACACGTCAGTTCAAGGACTTGTTACCTTCATTTTCCCTGGGTGCGGAAGGTATGAGAGTCACCACAGTCCATCTCAGTCTAGGGCAGTGTGACGATGCGGTTCTGGCGGAACCCAACTGAGAGTGCCAACTCAGGACAAGTATCAGAGGGGTAGCCGTGTTAGTCTGAATCTGTAAAAAGCAACAGAGGGTCCTGTGGCACCTTTAAGACTAACAGAAGTATTGGGAGCATAAGCTTTCGTGGGTAAGAACCTCACTTCTTCAGATGCAAGTAATGGAAATCTCCAGAGGCAGGTATAAATCAGTATGGAGATAACGAGGTTAGTTCAATCAGGGAGGGTGAGGTGCTCTGCTAGCAGTTGAGGTGTTAACACCAAGGGAGGAGAAACTGCTTCTGTAGTTGGATAGCCATTCACAGTCTTTGTTTAATCCTGATCTGATGGTGTCAAATTTGCAAATGAACTGGAGCTCAGCAGTTTCTCTTTGGAGTCTGGTCCTGAAGTTTTTTTGCTGTAATATGGCTACCTTTACATCTGCTATTGTGTGGCCAGGGAGGTTGAAGTGTTCTCCTACAGGTTTTTGTATATTGCCATTCCTGATATCTGATTTGTAAAGGTAGCCATATTACAGCAAAAACTGCTGAGCTCCAGTTCATTTGCAAATTTGACACCATCAGGTCAGGAGGGATAGCTCAGTGGTTTGAGCATTGGCCTGCTAAACCCAGGGTTGTGAGTTCAATCTTTGAGGGGGCCACTTAGGGATTTGGGGCAAAATCAGTACTTGGTCCTGCTAGTGAAGGCAGGGGGCTGGACTCGATGACCTTTCAAGGTCCCTTCCAGTTCTAGGAGACAGGATAGCTGCTACAGCCAAGGTGTCTGTTGCACACTCAGCGCTCTTTTGGTTCCCCCTGCAGATGGGCTGGGGTAGGGGAGAAGGTCAGAGAGCTGCTGATCAGCAGAGATTGACCAATGTCCACAGTTAACAGACTGCGTGCTGTGCTGACAATGCTGCAAAGATCCGGAGTGTGGGGAGACTTCAGCTGGGCCACTCTCCTGGAATGGCTTCTCTTAGGGTGACCAGATGTCCCGATTTTATAGGGACAGTCCCGACTTTGGGGGTCTTTTTCTTATATAGGCTCCTATTACCCCCTCCCCCTGTCCTGATTTTTCACACTTGCTGTCTGGTCACCCTAACTTCTCTGTTCCTTCCCTGCTGCGCTGAGAGTTACTCTGCCAAGAGTTACACAATAGCTAGGGCTGGAGCTAGCAGGGCAGGGAGACTGGGCATCTGAAATCTCTAGGTCAGAGCTAAGCTTTATAGCACGGGTCCTGGAATCCCAGGCCTGACAGGGCTAGAGTGAATGGTGCTCCTAGAAGAAAGTCTCTCCCCCTTTACACAGAAGGCCTGCCAGTGCAGCAGTCTGGGAAAGGCGGGTTTTGAGGGAGGCCAGCATCTCTGTGTGGGTGCTGTGGGACACTGGCTTTCTGAAGATGAAGTCTGTAGGCCCATTTTTTGGGTGTCGCTGAGCTGCTCTCAGCCAGGGCCGGCGCAACCCATTAGGCGACCTAGGTGGTCGCCTAGGGCACTATAATTTGGGGGGCGGCGACCGCGGCAGTATTTTGGCGGCGGGACCTTCTACCACCTCTGTGGGGGGCGGCATTTTGGGGCGGGACCTTCCGCCGCCTAGGGCGGCAGAAAAGCTGGCGGCGCTCCTGCTCTCAGCACAGCACCTGGAAGAAGGATGTATGCTGTCTTCCTGGGCTCTTAGATAGTCCTGCCCCACTGCAGCCTCTGTCTGGTTCTGGCTCCTTCATGCCATTGCGTGTGAATCCAGCTCTGTGGTTTTGAAAACTGTCAGGAAGGTGTTTTGCACTGAACCGTACTCTGCTGCTAAGATCCTGTGACGCTGCACTCCATATGCTTTATGAAAATATGCTTATGAATGTGAATATGATGTAACTAGAATATGCTTTATGCAAAAGGTCTCTTGTAAGGTATCATTACAAAGCCCCTAGCCCCAGGTGTCATGGCCCGAACCCAACTGGGGGAGTCCTCCCTCCCTGCTGGAGCACCCTCCTGCACCCCAAATCCCTCATCCCCAGCCCCACTCCAGAGCCTGCACCCCCAGCTGGAGCCCTCACCCCCCCACCCTCTGCCCCAGCCCTAAGCCCCTCATCCGCAGCTGGAGCCCCCCTCACCCCTCCCACCTCAGCCCCTCATCCCCGGCCCCACTCCAAAGCCCGCACCCCCAGCTGGAGCTCTCACATCCCTGCACCCCAACCCTCTGCCCCAGCCCTCAGCCCCACCCTCACCACATGAATTTTGTTATGTGCACCAATATGAAGGTCTTGTGTCACTCATCACCTCCATGTTGGTGCACATAACAAAATTCATTCCGCACATGGGTGGGAAAAATTAGAGAGAACACTGCCCATAAGATGTATAGCAATGAAAATTTAGCAAGCCCATGTCTTAGCAGCAGTTCTTCGGGATAAGGACTGCTTGGCGCTAAATAGGCTGTTGCGTGGCCGCACAGCTTACAGGGAACTTAGTTTATGGGGGGAAATGTTGACAGGTTTCTTTTATAAAGTTTGTGTGTTGTTATGTCTCCAATAGTTGCTATAACCATAAAATAATGTATAAAGCAAGGGAGCCCTGTACACCGAAGAAACAGGAATAGTGCTAGAGCTGACCAGTAAACAGTCTTCAATTTTAAATGCCTCAATAAGCACAATAAATCTTGGTGAGATAGTCTTTACCTTTCTGCATCATAATAAGAAACGGAGATTTAGTCTCTAACCCTATAAGGGAAATTCTTTCACAGCCTGCTAGGAATAGGACGCAGGTCTTTGTGTTACAAAGCAAAAACTTCTAACACTATTTTTTAATAGTGCAGAGAAATAGTTGTCATGTTAGTGCGGAAATATGTTTCCTCTGGAACATAAACCCCATTCCAGGCACAAGGATGATTAGTTCAGAAGAGATTGGTGGTTTGTTTTGTTTTTTAACAGAAGACAAAGCTTATCCCAGGAGTTGTGCATCTGGATGGCAGGCCGGCAGTACAGTCAGCACCAGAGGAGAGGCAGCTAGAAGAACCACTAGCAGGAATAAAACCATTCTGATGTCACTAGGAAATTGTAACATTCAGGAGAAAAGGAAATGCCTGGAGCAGGTGTGCAATACCGTGAGTCCAGCCACCATGCTCCTGTGGCAGGGAACATCCTGTTCTCAGCATCCCCAGCTCCGAATAGGCTGCTGGAATGGGTGATTGTGTCCTCCTGGCAACTGACAGTGCTGCCGAATAAGTAGCAGAAAGTGCTTCCGGGAAAGGCCCCTGGAATAAGAGGAGTCTCTGCCACAGCACCTCCGGCCGGCTCTGGGCGCGCGCTAATTAAATTAAACCAGCAACGACAGCATTACATCTGGCTCTGCCATGACTGCCGCTGGCAGTAGCACAGTCTTGGCAGCTGCTCTGGCATTGGGGTCTGACTAGTTTGACAGGAACAGGACTCCGTTTGCAGGGTGTAGCTCTGTAAGTATTGGGAGTTTGTTTTCTGCGTCCTGCCCCTGGAAAGCCAAGAAGGCCCCTCGCAGAGGGGGCTGTGATGCCAGGCTCAGATGCAGCCTGTGGCACGCGCGCGCACACCCCCCCACCCCCGCTACCTCTCTTGGAGTCTGTCTTATTCTCTCTTGGACTAAGGGTCTGTATAAGGCCAGGTCCTCAGTCCCATTCCAGTGACTTGGTGCCACTGTGGCAGTGCAAAGTGCCCGATAGCTGGCTTAATCAGCTCTCTGGAGATTCCCCCTGCCTAGGGGAACCCCAGGGGTATAGAACTGCCTGTGTCTGCTCTGTTCTCTGCATAGCCTTGCCATCACCATTAGTTATGTTCTCCTTAGATGCCCTTCCTGCCCTGCTTTAATTAAATCAGTTTTTCAATCCATTTACCGAAACGGTGCTCTTTCCTAGCACAGACAAATCCGTAGATACCAGTAGCATACAGATCTTAGAACAGGCTGCTGTAACCTCAGGCAACCCCCTAAGCTATGCTCAGGGCCATTTCATTCCCCAGAGCAGCCCAGAATCAGTATGGGGAAAAGGTGTGTAGACACCTTTGTATCCTAGTAAAGAGGAGAGGATAGAAGTTGATCAAGTACAGGTAGGAATGATGAGAAATAGTCAAATGAAAAAGCGTCACATCAATTACATCAAGTGAAGGCAGACCTCTGAGAAGTGACACATTGTATAAGTGCTAGTATACAAATGCTAGAAGTCTAAATCCCACAGAGCTCTAGTGTTATGTTGCTCTATGACCGCTGAGCTACAGCCCAAAGTTTTTGAAACAACAATGCGTAGTATAAAGCAAGGGTGTTCTTGTCTGACCTTGCTGATCAGGGAACTCTGCATTCTAGAGTCTACATTCAGAGAGCCAACTGCTGTCTAGGATCCTGGGGAAATTGCTTGCTTGAATAAATGTGGAGATGAAATCTAGTGTTGGATTTGATGTAGTGATGCTGCTGCACTGAGCAACCTTGTCTCATTTGGGAGTGTTTTGCAGTTATGGTGAATGGTGGGACTAAGACTAAATGAACACCTATCAATTCAGTGCCTTATCTCTACATGGTGGTATTAACGTTTACATTGGTGTCATTAGAAAAATTGCCCATTGTCTTCAACATTGTGCGTTTTGAGTTATGAATGAGTATCAAGACAGACAAGTCCTGATCCCGCAACCCTCATCCACATAAGCAGTCACAAGGGTGAGGGGAAAACTTGGATGGGAAGTCTGTAATGGGACTCTTTGTAGGACTAAGGGGAGCAGGGTTTGGCCACTAGCACAATGAAGACAAACTGGCCCAACTATTCAGGGATGAAATGCCCCAGGAAATACTCTGTAGTCTGTTTTTATAGTTAAAAACTTTTCTCAGGATTCATGCTGCTTAAAACTTCTATGTAATTCGTTTATTTTTCATTTCTCATGGGTAGGTGATTTTATGCATTCCTAATCCATCTATTGTACAAGGTGTAATTCTTCATTTCTTTCTAGAAACTAATTATCTGTTCTCCCATTCTGATAATGGCAAAGATTAATTAGTATTAGTGCAAATATCCATGGCTGTATATAGGATGTTGCCAAGACATAATGCTTGCTTACGTACAATTTCTCAATTACAGCATGTAATCAAGTGATTGTCTGAAACGCTTTAAGATCTTCAATCTCTTGAGATGTTCTATAGAAATAAATTATGGCGACGATTGTTTTATCTCTGTTTTTCAGCCAAAAGCGGGGCACAGCGCCAATGAGCTGCATTCTCTCCAGAGACCACTTGGACTATTGTGTATGTATCCAGGCACCCTGATACTCCAAAAGATGTTGGTGGTAACGCAACAGCTGCCACCCCGGCTGACATCAGGGGCCTCCAGAACTGAAAGCATGAGCTAAAAAGCCAGCCTTGCGAGATGGGGCTGGAGCAGACTCCCATCCTCTGGGGCTCAGGCACAGAAGGGAAGGTATAAAACACACCAGCTAGCGGGTTATGATAATACTTAGCACTCTGTAGGTGAACAGTGTTTTACAGGCGTTAATATTTATCCCGTTAAGATCCTGGCAAATCAGAGGGAATTCAATTATTATTATTGGGAAACGACTTTTTCAATGTGGCTCAGGCTGTCCAGGGGTCTGTCAGCAACAAGGAAGAATTTTGTGCTGAAGCCACAGAGGGAAAGAGGAAGGTCACAGGAACTTCTGGGGAAATGCAGCAGTGGAAAACAGTCTGCTACCAGGGGAGGGTGTGGTTGAGACCAGCTCCTGCGGCCTGGTGGCTAAAGGCAGTTTTTCCTCCAGGGCAGAAGGGAATGTTTTGCCTGTCTGTGAGAAGACTGTCCAGATTGCTGGCTGCCCTCAGGTTGCCGATAAGCGAGGGACAGACCTCACTCTAGCATGCATAGGAAGATGTGTCCTAGAGGGAAGCCCAGAGGAGGGGATGGAATCCTAGAGACCGCTGCGGTGGGTGAGGGTTTCATGGGCTCTGTAGCTGCAGGCAAGCCCAGTTCAAAGAGGGAGGAAGGTGTAATGCCTACCAGTGAAAGGACTGCTCTGGTTGTTAGCTGTGAGCCCAAAGCTGAACAGGGGATAGATCCCACTCTAGAGAGCATAGAGGTGTGTGCCTTAGAGGGGGGCCCAGACAGGGAAGTTAAGAAGAAATGTGTGTGTGGCGGGGGGGAAAGGGGGTACAGGAATGTCTCCTCACTGATTGCATGGGAGGGTTTGCCCAGGAGAAATGTGCTGGATTGGCATCTGTGCTCCAGCTCCCAGGCTCCCCACCTGCAGCTTAGGTTGTAAGAGGGAACTCTGTGTAACTGACCTCCCGGAGGGGAACAGTCGTACAACAGACCTCGTGGGAACAGAGAGAGGCGCGACCCCAGTCCAGGCTTAGAGCTTGGCACAGCAGAAAAAGCATAACAAACCTAGACTGGAAAATGTTGTTCCGCTGTACTCGTGAAAACAAATGCTGTCTCTTTAAGGCAGGATAAGAGTCTTTCTAATGACTTGGGTGTCGGTGAAAATGCTAATGACCGACCTGAGAAAGGGGAGGAGGACGCATTCTCCTGAGCTGAGAAAAGCGGGTGGGGAGGGTTCCAGCACGAGGAGTGAGAATACAAAAAACCCCCAAGGTGGTGTGGAGGATTGTTTGCATGGGCATAGCCCTGGAGATGGAATGCAGCCCTGCAGGGGGCTGGCCAGTAACATGCAAGGTCTCCTTACACCCTTTCCTCGCCAAAGCCCCAAAGACGTACATGAATTGAGAACTTTTACTGAACAAAACACTAAAGGGGGGGAAAAAATCAAATACCTGAACACATACTATGGTTTCATAGATTCATAGACTCTAGGACTGGAAGGGACCTCGAGAGATCATCGAGTCCAGTCCCCTGCCCTCATGGCAGGACCATGGTTCAGGAAGGGGCTGCAAAACACAATAAATGCTTAACAAACCGGTCTGTCTAAACTGAAGGTGTGGTAGGATAAACATACTTGGAAGCACCTCCCTGTCATGAATTTGCTGGTACTGTTATGTCTTATAATACACAGTCTATTGGTTGTCACTCAAAATTTGGTATTGGTGGTAAATCCTTTAAAAATGTGGGACATGCATGATTTTTGAAAGAAACTTTTGAACATGTGGGGAGTGGTACCAAGGAAGTCCTGTAAGAATACTGCTTCTCAGCTAGTACCTGTAAACAGGCTTAGAGCTTGGCACAGCAGAGAAAGCATAACAAACCTAGACTGCTGTGTGGAAGGGGAAATTGAGGCACATCATCTCATGGCTTTGGTGGCTAAATGCCAAGACACCTATACTCTAAAACAATGGTTCTCAAACTAGGGCCGCCGCTTGTTCAGGGAAAGCCCCTGGCAGGCCGGGCCACTTTGTTAACCTGCCGCGTCCGCAGGTTCGGCCGATCGCGGCTCCCACTGGCCGCGGTTCACCGCTCCAGGCCAATGGGGGCTGCGGGAAGCAGCGCGGGCCGAGGGAGGTGCTGGCCGCCCTTCCTGCAGCCCCCATTGGCCTGGAGTGGCGAACCGCGGCCAGTGGGAGCCGCGATCGGCTGAACCTGCAGACGCGGCAGGTAAACAAACCAGCCCGGCCCGCCAGGGGCTTTCCCTAAACAAGCGGCAGCCCTAGTTTGAGAATCACTGCTCTAAAAGATATTGATATCTACATTGTGTTAACAATGCTGCACACTAAAATGCTTTCAGGCAACCTGGAAAAAGAAACCCAGAACGTTGTAAAAACACCTATGGATAACACACTAATTTTTGGTAACACTGGGAAGTTAGATTACCAAGACCTAAGGAGGATTTTAGGCACACTGCCTTCGCATTAGTCAGTGACTAACCCTCTGGCAGTAATCTACGGGGGGAGGTTCCCATATATACTTCCCATAATTTCATAGTAATATGATATGATTGTGTCATAATCATAATGTATTTTATGCAAGATAGGTCATGTGAGGTATCATTGGAAAGGTTATGATTTACTGAATAGGAGTATCCTAATTGTATGCATGTACCATTTTTGTATATAATGTTAGGAATATTGACTATACATCTGTACTACAAAAGTGTTTTGCACCTGGGGAATGCCCACCAAACAGAATGCAACCAGTCTGGCTGGCTAGCTGGGAACAAGTCAATGGACCATTAGGGAGAACAATAGCTCTTTGAAGATGCTAATCTCCCACCTTCCTGAGAAGCTTTCCTGGGATTCTACAAACAGCCTCTGACTCATGGCTGCGTTAACACTGCAGGGTCATGTGATCAAGTCACCTAGTGCTGGACTCCATGATAGAATACCAGTATTTTTCCACTGGGGGGGGGGGGGGGGGAGGAAGGCGGGAACCACACTGGAAAACAAAGGATTCCCGCCATATGTAAAACCAATTTAAGGCAGGGAAGTGACATAATTAGGGGTCGTTCTTCACTGAATCCCTGCCCAGGATGACTGCTTGTGGATCACCATGGGCATTTCACGGACATTAACACAGGCTGGTCCGGAAAGGGGCATGATGCACGCACCTTTCAGAACACTGGCCTGTTCAGGAAGCTGCAAGCAGGGACTTTCTTCCAAGACCAGAAGATCACGTAGGGGAAGTGAAAATGCCCATTCTGATCCTGGGAGACCCTGCCTATCTCTTAATGCTTATGGCTTATGAAGCCATACACGGGGCACCTTGACAGGAGCAAGGAGCAGTTCAACAACAGGCCGAGCAAGTGCAGGATAACTGAGTGTGCTTTTGGCCGTTTAAAGGCCCGCTGGTGCTGCCTATGTGGGAAGCTGGATCTGGCCGATGACAATATTCCTACGCTTATAGCTGCGTGCTGTACACTCCATAATATTTGTGAAGGGAAGGGGGGCGGGCGCGAAGCTGCTCGGTTTGCAGTGCTAGTAGTGCCTGGAGTGTGTCCACTTGGCGCTTCATAACGTTAAGAGCCGCTCCATGGCTTCGTTCTGGCGCACCACATTCTCCTTTCAGTCCCTCTTCTCGCTGTCCCACCACTCCTTCAATTCCTGTTTCTCTGCAGCGGAGTGCATCATAACCTCACGCAGAAAGTCCTCCTTAGTTCTTCGTGGCCGCCTTCTAATTCTGCATAGCCGTTCAGCCGCCAATAACAAAGAGGGAGGTTGGGCTCTCAAGGTAATCTCTGTGAAGCCAAAATGCAACATTTTACGGAAGCAGTATTGTTTGCAACATGCAGACCACTGATTCAGTGATTTAAAACACAGCCACTATTCACATACCTGTCACTAACTGGCTGACCCCAGGCAAGCACACGTGAGCCACAAGATCCCCAAAATGGTGAGTAACCGCAGGGGCAGGGGAAATCAGTGTTCCAGGACCGTACTGGGCACGTGGCTCTTGGGGAGAGCCAGCACAGTAGGGGGGGCCTTATAATCATTCCTGTCCCCACATTTTCCGCAGGCTGTGTTCATTATGGAAGATCTCTCGCTGCTGAGGGTGAGCACGGAATCAAGGGAGGGTCTTCTCCAAGACTGCGGCTTCCGCCCTGGCCCCTATGCGGCTCACCTGTGTGCAGCAATGGTCCTCCCCCCCACCCCCTGTGACAGCACAGTGGTGCGGGAAAGTTACCCTTAATGGGGCAAGGAACAAAACAGTTCTGCCAAAGAACCTGCAGCAGCGGATTGCCCAGTATCTCCATGAGAGTTTCATGGAGATCTCTGAGTCAGATTCCGGTGAAGTGATGGAGAGAGGCCAAAAATCAAAAGTCTAAAAGTTAGAATCATTACTAGGCTGAACAGAACTGACATCAAGCCATCAATCCATTGTGTCTAGTCTTGATTTTGTTTAGAGTTCTTTGCATGCTGCTTCTGTGGATGGGTTTTGTGGACGGGTTACGAACTTGTATATAGAAAATAAAGTGTGTGTATGAGAGACTGAGATCCCTGTTCCTGACTGGCTAAGAACTGTGCTCATCCTAGGATTTGTGTTACCTCGTCCTGGTCCCCTTGTTTGTCTCCTCCACCTGTCATGCCCTGTCTCTGAGACGCTCGGCTCTTTTGGGCAGGGATTGTCATATATTATGGATTGTTTCTTTTTTTACAGCACGCAGTGCAGTGGGGCTCCGATCCCCTGGTTAACCTCTAGGTGCTACCGCAATATGAATGTTTAATAATTATAATTACACAGAGGCTTAATTGAGAGTGAGTATTTAAATTAAATGCTAGTTATTTGGGAACAAGGTGCTAAATCCTGTCTAGGTTTAAGAAGTGAAGGGAAGATAAATATTCTCCGCCCCAGTCTCTCAGAGTAACACTAGCAGGAGCTGGGGGTAACTGCACCCCATTGCCTGTGGGATGCGATTCTGTGCTTTTGGAGTGGTTTTTGTCATGTTGTCATGTGTTGAGGAGAAGATTAGCAACAAAGCCAGGAGCTGCTCCAGAGCTGCTGATTGCTCTTCCAAGTGTCAGCGGCACTCTCCCTTCCTGACTTACCAGAGCATGGCGTGAGCAGCCGTCTGAGGTACCCCTGTGAGTTGGAGCCTTGCTTTCATTGGCCCCGGGGTTGGGAGCCAAGGGAACAATGGCGGTCGTGTGCAGTGGGAGCTATAAAGGACCCTCAGGGCCCAACACGGCATCCGGGTTCCATTTCTAACCTGATTATTCAAGACTTGTAGCTGGATTCTCCTGTCTGCTAAGTCTGCTCTGCTTCACAAAGTGGACATACAGTGGCCAGAGGAGACTCTCCCCCTCTGCTGACTGGTGGAATGATGGCAGAGGACACGCCGTGGTCCCAGTGTAGGGGAGGACGGTGTCCTGGGGGCATGGCAAAGGGGAGTGCTGACACCTGCTCCACCCCTGGCATGAGGCCTTCAGCAGGGCTCATGCAGTTCAGAGTCCTTTGCCTTTGCCGTGTTGTGTGTGTTCAGTGGCACCTGCTGCGCTCGGGCTCGCACAAACAATCGTACCCCGGGACAAACGTTTGGGGAGAGTCCAGACTGGCCTGGACGACGGTGTTCAATCCTCTCAAGCGGAGAGGAGAGGTTGCTCATGAAGGGTTCTGAGATTCTGCCTTAAGCAGAGCCCAGCACTGGGCCCAGGCACCACTAAGCTCCCACTTCCGAGAACACTGCGGTGTTATTTCTAAGCCACATGCAAAGCCCACTGGCCTCAGGGGACATCCTGCCTAAAGAAGTACTGTGGGGTTGGGCTGCTCCTTCCCTGGACACTTCAAACAGTGCGGCCTCCTTCCCTGCACCATTCACACCCCAGACCCGAGCTACCGTAATGCAGCTGGTTCTGGGAAAGAAACTCCGCCGATATGATTTCAAAGACCGGTTTAATTTCCTAGCAAATGGTTTTGATTTGAACCCCAGAGACCTTTTTCCTTTCTTTATGTGAAACTGTTTTCCAAATTCAAAGCCAGTATGACACTATTCTTTGATTTAGAAAAAAAAATCTTGGAAAGCAATCTAAGCTGTGTTGAGGGGCAAATATAATATTGGACACCATAATTTTGTGAACCAAGCTCATGACCATCTGCAATCATCAGAAGATCATATTCTCATCCTTACTCTGGGTGATTTGTTTTCAATGGCACCATAAATAATCACTGCTCCTGATTTCTCAGTGCGCTGAGAAACTGCTGAGATGAGACGTGTAGAGCAGAGCATTGGACAGTCACAAGCCCTGATTAGCTGGTAGCACTTCAAAGATGTTCCTTTTGTAATAGAAGGAGCAATAAAGCTCATTTAAGCAACAAGCTAGCCTCTAGCGCTACTACAATCTGTGCAGATGCCCTTACACATTTCCCTACAACAGTTAGCTGCAGTTCCATGGGATTGTTTCTGCTGTTGGACTAAATCACTTGTCTGGGGAGACAGCTCTAAATTTGCGAATGCATTTCATTACTGTGCTCCCGATGCAGCCTCAAGGGCCATTTATGTTGGGCATCCGTGTGATTGTCATAATATCGAAAGCAAAATCTTGTAGGACACTAGATTTAAATTCCTACCCCACAAATACATCCCACTGAGAAACATTTTCCTTTGCTGGCTGCTACTGGCTGCCAGGACACAGGACGAATGACCATCTTGTGCAATATTTGAGCATGGACACAGCCATGAGTAGCTTCCGTCTGCGTTTGCCAAACACAGACCAGGTATGTAAAAATCCAATCCTAGAGCCAACCAGACAGCAAAATAATTCAGGACCGTGACTTCCTCTCCCTTAGTGCTGGGGGGATCTGGTCCTGATTTGGGCCTCTGGGCTCTACAATAATGCAAATAACTAGTAACAGAGTGCGATCTCATCCACACCACTGTATATCTGGAGTAAGTCCGGATTTACTGTGCTGTGAAAGAGATCAGAATCCGACCCTCAGACTTTAGAGTGAAAAACCATATACTTCCTGGAGATTAAATGCATCCTAGATTGCCGACTGACTCTACACAGGTGTGGCTGTACTCAGACCTTGAGCTGCGAGTAGGTGATAAATGTGGGGAGCAAGGGGCCATTCTTACAGCTGGTCTTCACACAGGAGTTGTGCTGGTTTAACTTGGTTTAAATCCCAAATTAGTTAAACAGGTGCTAACCCTTGTGTGGACCTACTTATATCAGTATAAAAATGGCTAGATCAGTTTGGCTTGCCAGGTGTAAATTTATAAACCAGGTGTCAATGAGTTTAACAGAGTCCATACACAAAGTTACAGCAGTTAAACCAATTTAAAATTGAACCTCTATTTAAACCAGTGCACCTTGTGTGTAGGCCAGGCCTGGGCAGTGTGTGGAACAAGGGGGCTCGGTCCATGCCATTCAGTACTTCAACTGCTTGCCAGGATTAGCTGTGTAATCTCTGGGGGCACCTGTGTAAAGACTGTGTTCAGTCCTAGACCCACCGAAGAGCAAGCATGAATGGGGGTCATGGTCATGACCACTTGATGTGCTCAGGGCTGGAGTCTGGCACTTCAGTGCATCGCTTTCATAGAATGGTAGAAATGTCGGCCGGAAAGGGAGCTGCAGAACTTCTCAACTCCAGCCCCCAGCATCGCAGGAATGCAAGAGAGAGAGACCTGTGCTGAAGTCATGTTTGACATCCCATCATCACAACATTATTCAGAGGGCCCTACCAAATTCACGGACCATTTTGGTCAATTTCACAGTCATAGGATTTTAAAAATAATGCATTTCTTGATTTCAGCTATTTAAATCTGAAAGTTCACGGTGTTGTGATTGTGGGGGTCCTGATCCAAAAAGGAGTTGTGTGTGTGTGTGTGTGTGTGTGTGTGTGTGTGGGGGGGTTCATAAGGTTATTGTAGGGGGGTTGCAGTACTGCTACCCTTACTTCTGTGCTGCTGCTGGTGGCAGGGTTGCCTTTAGAGCTGCGCAGCTGGAGAGCGGCAGCTGCTGGTCAGGATCCCAGTTGTAAAGGCAGAGCCGCCGCCAGCAGCAGTGCAGAAGTAAGGAGGATGGCCTGGCATGGTATTGCCACCCTTACTTCTGCACCGCTGTCTGCAGAGCTTGGCCCTCAGTCAGCAGTGGCCACTCTCCAGCTGTCCAGCTCTGAAGGCAGCAGCGCAGAAGTAAGGGTGGCAATACCGTGACCCCCCTAAAATAACCTTGTAACCCCCCTGCAACTCCCTTTTGGGTCAGGGCCCCCAATTTAAGAAACACTGATCTCCCCCTATGACATTTATATAGTATAGGGTAAAAGCATAAAAGACCCGATTTCACAGTGGGGAGACCAGATTTCATGGTTCGTGATGCATTTTTCATGGCCATGAATTCGGTAGGGCCCTAATTATTCAGTTTAACAGGAAAAACTCTAGTGATCTGAGCATTTTACAAAGGGAAAATGGTAGCTGCAATTTATGAAGAAAGGGTTGAAGATTGAGCCATCCTTGCCTGTAGCACTGAATGACTGGCCTTGTAGCCTCGCGCTCAGTGTGTGAAGTCATGTGCTGTTTTTATCATATGGGCCTAAAAGGCCGACTATATCACCGTGCACGAAAGTCCATTGTGAATTGCTAATTTCCTACTGGGTAGAAATTACCTGGGAATAGATGGAAGGTGAATGAAAGTTTTAGCTGTCAGCTGTATTGATTGACTGCCTGGGAGGCCAGGTGGGCTGGGACCTGGTGAGGATCTGTCTGGATTTCTTCCATGCCATGGAAATATTCTCTCTGTCTGACAATAAAAATTAAGCACTTTGTTGAGGAAATCGAAGTGGATACTCTGTGATTCTTCTGTACACACCAGGGTACGTGCAGATAAGGTTACCAGATGGCGAAAGACAAACTCCTATAGATCCAAGCAAAATAAGTGAAACATCTCATGTAGGAAGAGAGGTAACAAGAAGAACTAATACTTATTGTGCATTCTTTCGCAGTGATAGAGCATTCATAGGAAATGACAGATTCAAGCCTAACCTATCACGTCTGACAGAGAGGTGCTAAGATCTCACTGCTTGTTAGAACATCTGTCCTAAAGTATTCAGTTTTTCAATTCATCATTAAACAATGCTAATACCACAGCCCCTCACTTACAGGTACTGTAGCTCCCATCTACCCCTTGAATAGCAGTTCTTTAGACAGAGACGTGGAAAGAAAATTTCAGAGGCAAAACTGGGAAGATGTGTGGCAATACAAAGGAGTGTAAATCATTTTGGAAAGTTGCCAGTGCCTTAAATTAAAGAGATTAAAGAACTAAAAGAGCCTGATGAGACACTTATTCCCCGGGCACCAGCACAGCATCAAAAGGCAGATTATGTTGATTCTTCTGACTTTGAGAAACCATTTGTTCCTAATGATGGAAGTGAGAATTTTTTATTCAGAGATGTCTGTACTCTAACAAGCAACTTACATTATCTCTTGATTGCACTTGTCAGGAAATTAACAAGTTGAAATCATTTAAAGTTATGTGTACCAATGAGGCTACTCACACAGTCTGGCTATAATCAAGATAATTATTTGTGAAGGAGTGGGGTAATCCAGGGCCAAATTAATGCTTTTTAGCTTGGTGGGTTGGTGAATAAGCCCCAGCAGGGCTTCAATTAATACAGATTTTGAAGTTTTCTTTAAATGAATTGTGAGTAATTGCTAAACAACATATTTGCTAGTTTACTCCTTCACACTAGTTAAAACCCCTACAACTAAACATTACCGTGACTGAGTTCTTGCCAGGCCTGGTGTTGGGATCTGCAGGGCTTACGTTACGTATTACCAGAAAACCAGGGGAGATGACTGCTCCCATCGTGTGCCCACAAGGGGATGATGAGGGTGGATTATTAATGGCATTAATTACCCTGTGCTGAGCTCTGAAACTGGTGCTACAGTTGCTATTGTACACCCAGGGCCAGAGCAGAGTGCACTCTGCAGCTACTCTGTTATTACCGTGGTAGCAGCAGAACAGTGAGGCGTGCCAGCAGTGTACTAGCGCTGACAAATAGATTGGAGAGCAAGGCAGTGCACAATAAAAGGAGCGGGGACTACTTGTTCCGCTCCTTGGATTTGCTGCGGGGGTAGTGATGAAGTCTGGTTGGCAATTGCTGCTTTGAGCTATCGTCATACCGCTACAGCGCACCTTTTCTCCTCTCTGTGTCTCGTCATTATGGATACCAAGGAGCCCCTGCTATTAAACGCCGCCTGTGAACTGCTGCCCAACTTATCTGGCCTTCTGCAAAATCATCCCAGTTGCATTGAAACTGTTAATTCAGTCAGTGCATTCAGCTAAGGAAGCCCCTTGTTGTTTCTGAGCTTTCAGCTGTAAAAGTGGGTTGGTTTACTGCGGGAATGCCAGGATTGGTCTGTACGGGAGAGCAAGACTTTAACCTTTGTGCTATTAAGCCAGCAGAGACTGTCTGCTTAAACAGACACGCCCACATCCCAGAACTTCTCAAGAGCTGGAGTCAGCTGTTCTGCTGGAACACTGACGAGGCCAGCTGCAGATGAGGTCTCTGTGATGCCTTTTCCAGGATGTGTGAGAAATATGGGGACAGACATACAACAGTCCTTCTCTTATAGTGTATTATACACATATGCTGCACCGCCTTCAATCCATGAATCTCAAAGTGCCTTAGAAACAGTAACAGGGGCACTGAGCCAAATTCCAGTCTCATTTATATGCATACAACCCCATTTCAGTCCATGGGGTTTGCATGGGTTATTTTTTATTAATTGAGTCCTGTATCAGCCTGTCCATTATCTTGCCTAGAATCGACGTCAGGCTGACAGGCCTATAGTTACCTGGGTCATCCCGTTTATTCTTTCACCATATTAGCTTTCTTCCAACCTGCTGGAGCTTCCCCACTCCACCAAGACCTATTGAAAATCCGTGTTTACAGTCCAGAGAGCTCCTCAGCCAGCTCTTTGAAAACTCTTGGATGCAAATTATCTGGATCTGCTGATTTAAAAATGTCTGCATTAGTCATTTCAGATTAACATCCCCCAGAGATACTAGTGGAATAGAAAAAGTGTTAACATATGATGAGACTGTATCATCTGTTTCTTCCCCAAACACAGAACAAAAATATTTATTGAATACTTCTGTCTTTTCTGCACTCTTATGGATAATTCTACCACTTCCATCAAGAAATGGACCAATACCATTGTCAGAATTCTTTTTGTTTCTCTATATTTAAAAAAAACACACCTTCCTATTGTCCTTAACTCTGCTGGCCATAGATTTCTACTTGTGTACCTTGGCTTCCCTTATCAGTTTTCTGCAGTTTCTAACTTCTGATTTATATTAATTACTATTAATGTCCCCTTTCTTCCATTTATTATATATTTATTTTTTACAGCTGTCTTCACTTACCCTCTCAACCAGGTTAGTTTTTTAACCAGCACACCTTCGGCCCCAGTTGTGGGTTTTTGGCTTTTTGGGCAGCTAGTGAGGTGTTCTTAAATGATTCCCAATTATTCACATTTTTTGATTAAATTCATTCTCCTAGCTGATTTGGCTGATAATTGTTTTCAGTTTTGTGAAATTGGCCCTGTTAAAGCACCAAGTATATATATTACTGGAGGCAGTGTTTCTTTTTCATGATGCTGCACAAGAGGCTGCCAGGAGTTGGTGGCAGGGGTTTTGGAATCTCTTTTGGGGCCAGAGACAATGGAGACAGTACCTTGTCAATATCTTTTAAAGGGTAGGTAAGAACATAAGAACAGCCACACTGGGTCAGACCAAAGGTCCATCCAGCCCAGTGTCCCGTCTACCGACAGTGGCCAATGCCAGGTGCCCCAGAGGGAGTGAACCTAACTGTTACCTCTGTTCCCCTAAAAACCAACCCAGGGTCACACTTGTATTAGTTTTATTATGATGCCGCTGTTGGGTCAGATAGAAAAGAGATGGAGCTTATCCACACCCGCATACATTCACTGCATTCATACCCTCATGCACCCACACACTTACACAGGCGGAGAGTTACCGGAGACAGCATGGAGACCGAGAAGCCGAAGCGTGGTAGATCTGGTGTGTCCGCCTGCGGTCACGAATCCAGGCTGGTGAGCAGGTCAAGGAGCAGCAGTTGCTTGTGTGAATGACTGCTTCCTTTTATTTTGGAACTGGGCAGCTCCTGTCACGTACACTGAGTTTTTCTTCTGTGTCCATCACCGAGAAGCATTCCCAGTCCCTGTTCCTTTCATGCATCTTTTCTTTACAGCACTCTGTCATTGCCTTCTCAGGGCAGATTACATCAGGCACCCGTGGCTCCTGTCTCCAGGCTCTCTCCTCCTTGCAGTTCCTCTCCGCCCAGTCCCACATACACTCCCTTAAGTATCAGAGGGGTAGCCGTGTTAGTCTGAATCTGTAAAAAGCAACAGAGGGTCCTGTGGCACCTTTAAGACTAACAGAAGTATTGGGAGCATAAGCTTTCGTGGGTAAGAACCTCACTTCTTCAGATGCAAGTAATGGAAATCTCCAGAGGCAGGTATAAATCAGTATGGAGATAACGAGGTTAGTTCAATCAGGGAGGGTGAGGTGCTCTGCTAGCAGTTGAGGTGTTAACACCAAGGGAGGAGAAACTGCTTCTGTAGTTGGATAGCCATTCACAGTCTTTGTTTAATCCTGATCTGATGGTGTCAAATTTCTCAATTAATTCCAAAACCTCCTCTAGTGACACCTCAATCTGTAACAATTCCTCAGATTTGTCACCTACAAAAGCCGGCTCAGGTTTGGGAATCTCCCTAACATCCTCAGCCCTGAAGATTGAAGCAAAGAATTCATTTAGTTTCTCTGCAATGACTTTATCATCTTTAAGTGCTCATTTGTATCTTGATCATCCAGGGGCCCCACTGATTGTTTATAGCAGGCTTCTTGCTTCTGATGTTCTTAAAAACATTTTGTTATTACCTTTTGAGTTTTTGGCTAGCTGTTCTTCAAACTCCTTTTTGGCTTTTCTTATTACATTTTTACACTTAATTTGGCAGTGTTTATGCTCCTTTCTATTTACCTCACTAGGATTTGACTTCCACTTTTTAAAAGATGCCTTTTTATCTCCCTCTGCTTCTTTTACATGGTTGTTAAGCCACGGTGGCTCTTTTTTAGTTCTTTTACTGTGTTTTTTAATTTGGGGTAGACATTTAAGTTGGGCCTCTATCAGGGCCGGTGCAAGGATATTTTGCGCCCTAGGCAAAACTTCCACCTTGCGCCTCCCACCCCCATCCCTCTCCCCGGAGCATCACTTATTATAAACTTTCAAAAATGAATCCTGCATAATATGGCATTGTTCATTAGAATTAATACATATTCGGCTTGAAAATTTATTAATTTCATTATTTAGACTACATATTTAATGAAAATAAACGAATAACCGGACAGGGTGTGGGGCTGGCTGGCTTCGGGCATGGGGGTGTGGCAGGGGTTGGCTGGAGACAGGGGGGTGTGGGGCTGGCTGGCTTCGGGCATGGGGGTGTGGCAGGGGCTGGCTGGAGAAAGGGGGGTGTGGGGCTGGCTGGCTGCGGGCAGGGCAGGGGATGCGGAGCTGGATGGAGATGGGGTGCGGGGTTGGCTGGAGACGGGGGTGTGGGGCTGGCTGGCTTTGGGCAGGGGCTGGCTGGAGAAAGGGGGGTGTGGGGCTGGCTGGCTTCGGGCGGGGCAGGGGATGTGGAGCTGGTTGGAGATGGGGTGCGGGGTTGGCTGGAGACGGGGGTGTGGGGCTGGCTGGCTTTGGGCAGGGGCTGGCTGGAGAAAGGGGGGTGTGGGGCTGGCTGGCTTCGGGCGGGGCAGGGGATGTGGAGCTGGTTGGAGATGGGGTGTGGGGTTGGCTAGAGACGGGGGTGTGGGGCTGGCTGGCTTTGGGCACGGGGGTGTGGCAGGGGTTGGCTGGAGACGGGGGTGTGGGGCTGGCTGGCTTTGGGCAGGGGCTGGCTGGAGAAAGGGGGGTGTGGGGCTGGCTGGCTTCGGGCAGGGCAGGGGATGTGGAGCTGGTTGGAGATGGGGTGTGGGGTTGGCTAGAGACGGGGGTGTGGGGCTGGCTGGCTTTGGGCAGGGGCTGGCTGGAGAAAGGGGGGTGTGGGGCTGGCTGGCTTCGGGCGGGGCAGGGGATGTGGAGCTGGTTGGAGATGGGGTGTGGGGTTGGCTAGAGACGGGGGTGTGGGGCTGGCTGGCTTTCGGCAGGGGCTGGCTGGAGACAGGGGGGTGTGGGGCTGGCTGGCTTTGGGGAAGGGGGTGCTGCAGGGGCTGGATGGAGGCGGGGATGCGGGGCTGGATGGAGGCAGGGGGTGCGGGGCTGGCTGAGGGCAGGGTGGCGGGTACCAGGACCATCCCTAGATATTCTGGGGCCCTACGCAGTCCCCCCCATGGGGGGGATGCCCCAGGCCTCCATGGGGGAGGCGGGAGCAGGCCCAGCCTTCCGGGGGGGGAGGGCAGGTCTCCGGGGGGTCGGGGCTGGCTTGGGGGGCATCCCAGACATTTTGGGCACCACTTTTTGGCGCCCTCAAATCTTGGCGCCCTAGGCGGCTGCCTAGTTTGCCTAGTGGATGCACCGGCCCTGGCCTCTATTATGGTGTTTTTGAAAAGTGTCCATGCAGCTTGCAGGGATTTCACTCTAGTCACTGTACCTTTTAAACTTCTGTTTAACTAACCTCCTCATTTTTGCATGTCTTGGCATTTAGCCACCAATGCCACGTGGTGGTGTGCCTCAGTTTCCCCTTCCACACAGCAGTCTAGATTGGTTATGCTTTCTCTTCTTGTTACCACTCCTAGTCAGCACCAAAGATTTTCCCAAAAATCATGCATGTTACATATTTTTAAAGTATTTACCACCAGTAGCAAATTCTTTGTCTTAACCCACAGTGTGTGTAGTAAGAGACATAAAATTATCAGCAAATTCATGACAGAGAGGCTTCCAAGTATGATTATCATACCACGCCTTCTGTCTAAAGAGATCAAGTGATGTATTAGAGAGTCTTTACATATTAGCTTCTTTGCTCAGTCCTAATTAGAGACTAATTTAGCTGGCAGGTAACGGCTCTGATACAGCTCACCAGAGTAGCTTCCTCACTAAAGCTCTGATCTGTCGGATGAATGGTGATGTCACAGGCTCTGTAGCCATCACAGCACACCTGTGTGGAGTCTTTCTAGGTTGCAGATCCTTGTCTTGGTTCCGTGGGTCTGTGAGATCACTGCAGGAAGTCAATGTGCTCATCAGTACCTGGGAAACTTCCCCTAGACGAAAACGCCGACTCCACCGATGGTCACTGTTATTGACTGGATTGTCTCGCGTGCTCAGATCCCAGTGCGGTTCTCAGGCGGCATGTCGCCAAGAAGCTGCTGTCCAGCTATTTCCAGCTGCTCTGGGTTTCAGGCTGAAGTGAATTGAGGTTTGTGGGGGAAAAAACGAGGAGTCCTTGTGGCACCTAAGAGACTAACACATTTATTTCGTAGTCTTTAAGGTGCCACAAGGACGCCTCGGTTTTTTTGCTGATACAGACTAACACGGCTACCACTGAAACCTGAGGTTTGTGAAAGGAGCCTGATTGTCAGCACTAGGGACGTGCGCGCCAGCCTGTCCCCAGGACAGGCACAGCATGGACAGGGCAGACTTTCCACGTTTTCCTCTCCAGTGGGCGCCATCAGCATTGCCCTGCAGGGCCGTAATTCTCCTCGTCCCCTGGCTGGGCGCAAGAGCTATTCCACAGGCGGCTGCTGACGGCAGGGGGGCGGGAAGAGCTCTGACAAAGGCAGGCTGTGGAGTTTGTCTGGAAATCCTCGCTGCTACAAAGGGCCTTTCCACTCCAGTGGCAGCCTGGCACAGAACAGCCAGAGCAGTGAGCATCTCTAGCAATAGGGGGTGGGGCGTGACAGTGGCAGCATATCATTACTAGCAATTAAAACAGGCCTCCCACCTCTTGCATTGGCTTTATTGACCTTTCTCCACACAATTGTCTGCCCTTTCATTTCTAATTCATTCGCTCCGAGACCTGCATTGCTGGAAGAAGGTGAGGCACAGCACGACAATTCTGCTAGAGCAATCACGGGGTCACGGTTCCTGTAGCGGCAGGGCTTAGAGGTGGCTGGCACATTGCTCCCGGTGTGTTTGGTTGTGCTCTGTGTCTATAGGGACTTGCACATGGGAGGCATCTCTAGAATTTTTGGTGGGAGGAAGGAGACATGCGAACGAAACAGGCACTTGCTGCAATGAAAGCACAGCCTGAGGTTTCAGAACTCTCCTTTTCATACCTATCGATAGGCTTGGAAGGATTCGATTTTTGTTGATAAACGTTGATTTCATTGTACACCCAGAAACAGACAAAAAATTATCTCCATCGATGATAATCGACATTTATAGAATCATAGAATATCAGGGTTGGAAGAGACCTCAGGAGGTCATCTAGTCCCACCCCCTGCTCAAAGCAGGACCAATCCCCAACTAAATCATCCCAGCCAGGGCTTTGTCAAGCCGGGCCTTAAAACCTCTACGAATGGAGATTCCACCACCTCCCTGGGGAACCCATTCCAATGCTTCACCACCCTACTAGTAAAATAGTGTTTCCTAATATCCAACCTAAGCTTCCCCCACTGCAACTTGAGACCATTGCACCTTGTTCTGTCACAGCTACCTCTGAGAATAGTCTAGATCCATCCTCTTTGGGACCTCCCTTCAGGTAGCTGAAAGCAGCTATCAAATCCCCCCTTATTCTTCTCTTCTGCAGACTAAACAATCCCAGTTCCCTCAGCCTCTCCTCATAATCATGTGCCCCAGCCCCCTAATCATTTTCATTGCCCTCCACTGGACTCTCTCCAATTTGTCCACATCCCTTCTGTAGTGGGGAGCCCAAAACTGGATGCAATACTACAGATGTGGCCTCCCCAGTGCCGAATAGAGGGGAATAATCACTTCCCTCAATCTGCTGGCAATGCTCCTACCAGGGCCGGCTCTAGCTTTTTTGCTGCCCCAAGCAGCAAAAAAAAGCGCCGCCCCCGAGCCCCCCCCAGCCGAGCGGCCGCGCCGCCCCTCCCCCAGCCGAGCGCCCGCGCCGCCCCCGTGCCGAGCGCCGCCGGAACCCCCCCTGCGCTGCCCCCCCCCACCGAGCGCCGGAGCCCACCCCCCCCCTGCGCCGAGCGCCACCGGAACCCCCCCTGCGCTGCCCCCCCCCCGCCGAGCGCCGCGCGCCGGAGCCCACCCCCCCCCCCGCGCCGAGCGCCGCCGGAACCCGCCCCCCAGCCGATCGCTGAGCCGCCCCCCCCCCGCCGAGCGCCGTGCGCCGGAGCCAGCCCCCCCGTGCCGAGCGCAGCCGGAACGCCCCCCAGCACGAGCCCCACGCCGCCCCCCCCCCGCCGAGCGCCGCGCCGCTGGAGCCCGCCCCCGCCCACTGCCGAGCGCCGCCGGAACCCCCATTCCAGCGCCGCGCCCGCGCCGCCCCCCCCCCGCCGACTGCCGCGCGCTGGAGCCCGCTCCCGCCGACTGCCGCGCGCCGGAGCCCGCCCCCCCGTGCCGAGGCCGCCGGAACCCCCCCCAGCGCGAGCCCCGCGCTGCCCCCCCCGCCGAGCGCCGCTGGAGCCCGCCCCCCCCCCACCGCCGGAGCGCCCCCCCCGTGGAATGTCGAGCCGCGCTCCTCCCGCCGCCCCTTACCAGGTGCCGCCCCAAGCACGTGCTTGGGTGCCTGGTGCCTGGAGCCGGCCCTGGCTCCTACTTATACAGACCAATATGCCGTTGGCAACAAGGGCACACAGTTGACTCATATCCAGCTTCTTGTCCACTGTAATCCCCAGGTCCTTTTCTGCAGAACTGCCGCTTAGCCAGTCGGTCACGAGCCTGTAGCGATGCATGAGATTCTTCCGTCCTAAGTGCAGGACTTTGCACTTGTCCTTGTTGAACCTCATCAGATTTCTTTTGGCCCAATCCTCCAGTTTGTCTAGGTCACTCTGGACCCTATCCCTACCCTCCAGCGTATCTACCTGCAGCGGGGTGGTCACCCACTCCTGCCCTGAGGGGCTTCGAACAGCCCAGCAGAGGGCTGTGGCTGGGGCAAGCAGCTCCCAGGCTGATTGGGGAAGTAGGCACAGCTGGGAACCACGCCCCAAACAGACCACAGCCGGCCCCCAGAAAAAGGCTTTGAGCCAGGAGCATAGACACTCTCTCTGTTTGTAGAGGGAGAAGGGCCTGGCTGCTAGGGAGTTGAGAAGGTACCTGGGTGGAGCAGGGCTGGGGGAAGGCCAAGGGAGCTGGGGAGCTCCGGCCTGGAAAACCCCAGGCTGCGGCCTAGTCTAAGGCCAATTGGGTACTGGGGTTGCAGGAGGCAGCCCACGGGTAGACCGAGGCAGCAGGTCCAAACCCCCCCTTGCCTGTGATGAATGGCTGAGACACTGTAGTCTGCCCCAGTGAGCGGGGCGAGTTGGTGACTGGCAGTAGCCAAATACTGAGGCGAGGTGGGGATAGTGGGTGGAGGTTTCCCTGAGTGGGGAGACCCACAGAAACTGTGGGGGTACTGCCTGGGGCACCCAGAGAAAGGGGCGTCCGGGAGGGACGCAGGGGCCAGCGGGAAAGTGAGACACCAGCCGACAGGGGGCGCTCCGGAGGCTGGAGAGCTAATTCCCGAGACGACCAGTCGGAGGCGCCGCAGCGGTGAGTCTGCGCATGGTTACACTACTTCTCCTTTCAACATTTTCTTACTTTGCCTAAGATCCCTCAATCAAACGCTACGTCAGTGGCTCTCAAACGTTTGTACTGGTGCCCCCTTTCACACAGCAAGCCTCTGAGTGCGACCCCCCTTATACATTAAAACCACTTTCTAATATATTTAACACCATTATAAATGCTGGAGGCAAAGCGGGGTTTGGGGTAGAGGCTGACAGCTCTCGACCCCCCATGTAATAACCTCGCGACCCCCTGAGGGAACCCCTGCTCTATGTTATTTACTTTGTATATTTTTTATGTGGGATGTTGACAATTTGTGTTTTAATGGTTGTAAATTTTAATTTCTTTGAATTTCAATGTCTACTGTCATTAAATAATTGTTGTCTGATCCCCTCCATAACTTCCTGCAACTGTGAAAATGTGACTAGATAAAATTTTTAAAAATGCTTAAAAATAAACATCAGTATTGTCTGTCAACATGATAAAAAAATAATCCCGGCATTCCGCCTAGCGTAACTAGAGAAGATTGGGGATTAGCATCTGCACTGGGCACCCACATGGGAAGGTGCATCCGCTAAATAAATACCAGGGGTTCCATTTGAACAGGAGAAACTGGTTAAAATATTTTCCCTATTGACCTTTTGATGCATTTGGTACAATAGGCAATAAATGTGCACTTCTCTAAAGCACGCTTAGCTCCCAGGGGAGCTGATCTGTGGGAGTCTTAATTACCGCCAGGGCAGCCCAGCCCAGCGACCCATCCAGGCCAGGTCTGTCTCTGTCTCTCCCAGGGCCGGATGCTTCAGGGAAGGAGCAGGAAGCTCTACAGTGAACACAGAGAGCGCGGTTCTTCCCCACTCCCTCCGTAAGAGGTCTGAGGCAGGAGGATTTAGATCCTCCTCCATTGGGAGCTTAGCTAAGGTGTTCCCACCCTCCTTATAAATGTCCAGTGTGTTGCTGAACCCAGCTGGCACAGGCAGAGCTTTACGCTGATGGGGTTTTCACACGGGTGTAACTGTGAGCACAGCTCAGACCTTTCTTTCCTGCCCTTATCAACCTTTAGAGCTTCTGCTCCCGAGCCCTTTCCACCCAGCCTCAGCCGCCTGACCCGGAGCCCATCAGCCCCTGTCTGCACTCAGGCTTTCGGCCGGATCCCGCCCTCTGGGCTTCCTCTCAAACTCTTAGGCCCTGTCCGTGCTACAACTTTTATCTCTTCTTCTAACGGTCCAGAGATCCAGTGACCTTAACTGGCTCCAAGACTCCTGGGGACTTTCAAGGGCCAGACGCAGTTTTTCCAGAGCAGCGAGTCCGGCTGGGATTTCGTACAGGGGACTTCACGCCGGGATTAGCCATCTTGTGTGTGGCACTGAGAAAGTACCATACAGGAAATACTTGCCACACGGGCTGGGCCAGATGAGTTCGGTGAAGTGTGGTGGCTGGAGGAGCCGACAGCCAAGGGAAGCGACTTCAGCTGTATTTAACATTCAGAGCTGCTCTGAGGTGGAAAACAAATTATTTGTTATGTATCTGGAGCTGCTCCAGGCCCTGGGAAATGGTTTGAACAATTAGATCCTTTCTAGTGATTAGGAAAGCAATTTCTTATGAAGCATCATGACCCGTACGTACAATGTGATATCTTTAATAATCAATGCTTCTGGCACGTGTCCTACTGCGGTGCTAGGCACTCCTACGATGCTGCTCCTTTCTCCATAGGGTGACATTAGGGCTCACTCCCTGGTGCCCACAGAGTTGTGTCAATCTATGAAGCATTCATTTGACTGCTGTCCCTTGCAGAGGAGTGTAGGAGTTGGGGTGGGTTTTGGGAGGAAGGGAGCATGGCACAGACGCTGGGTGTACTGGCAGGGAGCTGGAAGCGTGGGTGGCAGGCAATTAAGACCTGAGAGCACCTGTGTCCTGGAAAAGGAATGGTTGGTACTATGTCCGTGGGAGTGGTGGGGGGTGGCAGCATTGTGCTTTGCCACATGGAAGCCCCAAGTTTGACTAGGAAGCCTGGCCTCCCCATGCATGGCTCAGGGTGCTGCGGTCGCCTGCTCCTTTCCCTGGCTGGAAGGGAAGCCCAGACTGAGCTCCGAGGCACCAGCGAGTGCTGCCGGGCAGCAGCATCACGCGTGTGAAAGGACCATTCACACATTGAACTTTTAACGCTAATCACCACGTTCGGTGTCTACAGAAGATGAATGTTCACACACACCCCATGGTGCCCTTGCCCTGAGGGCATGGCAGACCCTGTCCCAGGACTGTCAGAGAGAGGGTCAGTGCCCCCCCCCTTTGATGCAGATTGGCCACCTGGCTCTCCTTCGGGCAGAGGTTGCCAGGGAACGTGGTTGTGCTCACCAGGGAATGATGGCTGTGTAAGGCTTAAAATCAGATTTCTGTGCGACTTCTGGTAGTCGTGAAGGCACACTTGGCTTTCTGTGAATCTTCTGCAATACTTGCTGTTTCAGTCACCATTGCTGTGGGCAAACTCGCTGGCTAGGACATTCACGGAAAGCATCATGCTGGTGCCGGAGACAGAGTCGGTCAATTTTCTTTTCAAATTAGAACAAAGGCATAGACACTTCTTTTTTCCTAGTGTTCACCCACCACTAGTAGTAGTTACACAGGCTGTGATCCTGCCCTGAGTGCTGCATGGCCAGCCCCTAGGGCAAGAAAACCATTGCAGGATTGGGGTCATATTAATTAAGGTCCCTATTTGGCGAAGTTCTTGAGCATATGGTTGGCTTTCAGAGTGTGTGTGATTCCATCCCCATTCAGCAAAAGGTATTGGATGCCAAACTCCCATTTGTGTCATAAGAACGTAAGAACGGCCATACTGGGTCAGACCAAAGGTCTACTTAGCCCTGTACCCTGTCTTCCGACAGTGGCCAATGCCAGGTGCCCCAGAGGGAATTAACAGAACAGGGAATCATCAAGTGATCCATCCCCTGTCGCCCATTCCCAGCTTCTGGCAAACAGAGTCTAGGGACACCATCCCTGCCCATCCTGGCTAATAGCCATTGAGGGACCTATCCTCCATGAATGTATCTAGTTCTTTTGGAACCCTGTTATAGTCTTGGCCTTCACAACATCCTCTGGCAAGGAGTTCCACAGGTTGACTGTGCGTTGTGTGAAGAAATACTTCCTTTTGTTTGTTTTAAACCTGCTGCCTATTAATTTCATTTGGTGACCCCTAGTTCCTGCAGTATGAGAAGGAATAAATAACACTTCCTTATTTACTTTCTCCACACCAATCATGATTTTATACACCTCAATCATATCCCCCCCTTAGTCATCTTTTTTCCAAGCTGAAAAGTCCCAGTCGTATTAATCTCTCCTCATACGTAAGCCGTTCCGTACCCCTAATCATTGTTGTTGCCCTTTTCTGAACCTTTTCGAAATCCAATATCTCTTTTGTGAGATGGGGCGACCACATCTTTGTAAATCTCTCAGTGAGGGATTGGCAGAGCAGGGCTGGGATTACTCACATATGTAAAGTTAAGCACGTGCTGAAATGTTTTGCTGCGTTGAGGCCCTAGAGGCCACTTTTGACACCTGAGCTCCTCGGGGCACAAGGCTCATATTTGGGCATCTCCGCCGGGACAGAGGGTGCCTGAATACTAGTGGCTGTTTAAAGTGCAGCCCTGTTTGAACTGCTCTGACAAAGTCAAAGCTGAACTAAACTCTTCACCAGAGGCTGAAAGAAAGGATGAAGAAGATTTAATGCAATTTACCAAATGCTTCAATGACTATTAAAAGTAAAAGAGGCAATAAAAGACGATTGTCAACAGCATCTGGCCAGGAAGGGATGCCGCTAACTCTTCTGCAGCGAGGGATGATAATGTCTGTCCCAGTCCCAGGATTTTTGAGACAATATAAAATGAAGCCTGTAATACAGCTACTCTGAGTCACGCTATTCCTCCCTGCTGTCTCATTAAGCACAGTTTAAGCCACCAGAAGAATCATTTTGGAGCCAATGTGGCTCACTCTGTGACATCCTTTCAGAAGGTTTTTTTTTTTTACAAAAGATGAGAACTGCACAACTCTGCTGCAGTCTGAGCTTTGTGCATGCCCACGGGTGGCAGGTGGAGCCCCCCTTCGGGGAGGCTAGCCCCAGGTTCCGCCCCTCCTGCTCGCGTGCCCCCACCCCCTCAGCCAGAGGAGCCCTGAGCCCCCCCACCTGCCGGGAGGAGCCCTGGGCCAGCCACAGCCGCACTGCGCCTCCCCTCCCCAGACCCCAAGCCGCCCAGGAAAAGCCGCAGCGTGACAGCGTCTCTTCCCGGAGAAGAACCTGAGCTTTTGCTATGCCCCAGGCAGGTTCTGGGGTGGATGAGGAGGTGGTATGTGTTACTCAGCTTCCTGGGTTCATCAGTCATCGCTCTGGAGTCCAGGGAGATTACTGCTAAAACCAGGAAGCTGAATAGCACATACCACCTCCTCAGCTGCCCCAGAACCTGCATGGGGCATAATAAAGGAAAAACTTCCCCCGCCAAACCCAGAACGGGGCATCTGGCAGAGCCTCCCCTGGCCTGTTATACCCACCACCCATCTGCGTGCCCAACCCTGCACCTGCCACCGTGCTCATCCTCACACGTTCTCCCTGCAGACCCTGCACCTGCCACCATGGAAGATCGCAGTGTGCTGTTCACACGTGCCTGGCTGAGGCTTGGAGCAGGTGCGGACGACAGGGTGGTAAAGTGCCTGTGCCTTAGCTACCCTCTTGGTGCCACTGCGCTGGAGGTATCGTGCTGGCAGCAGGTTTCCCTATAAGGCGTAGTGAAGACAAGTCTCTTGAGAGCGGAAGTTGGCCCGAAAGGGTTAAGCTAAGAGACCAGTGTGGGAAGGGCAGAAGGGAGAAGTCTGAGCAGAGATTAGTTCAATTGATGGGAGGGGACAAGGCCCTACAGGGGTTGGACCATGCTCTGGCATCTCCTAGTTAGCTGTGACTGGGATTTCTTTTCTCTGCAGAGAGTCCCGGGACCAGAGAGTGGCTCCCGAGGAGGGGAGGGCTCCGCCCAAGGCTGCAGCAGCCTAGCGGGCAAGTGCCAAAGGGGTTTAGATTCCCCAGGCCAGGAGGGAGATTTTTCCTTGCTCCATCAAAGGGAAATGTGCTTGTTCAAAGGCCTGTGCTGAATGCTTCCCAGCCACCATTGCTGCAGCGTCTGCGGGGCTGCATTAGACACACCTGGAGAATTAGTACAATTAACATCCCTGCCAGGGCTTGGTTGAGGCAATCCCACCATGCCCCAGGGCAGCCTGTGGAATTGCCCTGTGACCTTGCGCCCTCGCTCAGAGGGATGGTGGAAAGGCAAGTGTGGGCGCCTCTCTGGGCTGCAACTGCTCCTCTGGCCATAGGGGGACAGCAGACGCGTCCGCTTCTGTGTCCCGTTCCCCATCCCGGGCGTGGCCCAAGGCACCCTTGCTGTGCACACACAGTGGACACGAATCTGCCATCCTGCTCTCCATCCCACAATAGCCCCATCCTGCATGGTGACCCATTATAGAGACCTTCGGCCTGCAGCTGCACGAGTCGCTCACACCAGGGTGTGAAATGCTCTCAGAGCAGAAGCATTTCACACCCCTCTGCACTGGTGTCAACTGCTCCGCAAGGCACTAGATCTCTGCAATGCGCAGCGAGTGTGCAATCCTTCTACTACCCTGTGCCGCTGACCTGCTCCCCTAAGATACAGCAGGAGGAGCTCACCGATCTGGAACCCAGGGAACTGGCAGCTTTTCAGATATGGTTTCATTTTGCACCCCCAGTTTTGTATCATTGATGCCATGTCAGCTGCTAAATAATTGATTGCACCTGCCAATCACCCTGCTGTCTGACTGCTGTCAATCGCACTCACATTTTTGCTTACAAAGCTGCACCTGCAAAATTCGGGTGGGGAGCTGGCAAAATTGATCCCTTAAAGGGAAAAGTTGGTTAAACATAAAACTGCATTGTCCTTCCTTGGCCAGGTAACACGGCCCATTTCACTTACTGCTCATGAGACGTTATCAGGCCTTCCTCTCCTGGCAGGTTGTAAGACAGGGCACTGAAGTATGCTCGGCTGCCTACAGTACAGGGGACATTTTTAGCCCAGTGAGTGGGGAGTTAGCCATAGAGCTGAAGTCATGTGGCTAAATCCCCAGGTCCCTCTCTGAAAATGGACCCCTCCAGTAGGCACATAATTAAGCACTGTGTTTGGTCCAATAATTCATTTTGAATGTAGTGACCACACAAGTCTTGGTCTGAGCAACTAAGTTTTCTATCAGAGGGGTAGATGTGTTAGTCTGTATCAGCAAAAAGAACAGGAGTACTTGTGGCACCTTAGAGACTAACAAATTTATTTGGGCATAAGCTTTTGTGGGCTAGAACCCACTTCATCCTCTTCAAACTTCTAGTGTTTCTTCTTGTTGTAGAATCCTCCGGGTCCAGCTAGTCTTAATCAGTTCAGTTACGGCAGGTGAAATCTGGAGACATTTCTGATAAAATTAAAGCTGACATAAAAAGCTCACCAGGCAGATATGTTGTCCTGCCAGCCTTTACACCCTGGGGAGCCCCATCCTTCTTGGGATGGTTTGGTTTCAGTTGCAGGTATTTTGCAAAAAGCCAATGCCAGCTTTTGACCTGCACAATCTGCTTTCAGTGAAATAAAAGGAGGCAGGATTTGGGTGTGTTTTCAAGCATGGTCATTAACTAAGACTGTATGTTTGTTTAAATACAGGACATAGTGTCCTTTAAACTCTCCCCCAGCAGCTAAGCACACAGCTGTAGCTGAAGTGTGCTGCATCTCCAGCATTGGGGTTGTGTAAACTTGTGGGATCTGCCGCATGCTGCGAACACGTCCCTTCTCCCTGTAAACCAGGGGTAGGCAACCTATGGCATGCACGCGTGCCCAAGGTGGCAAGTGAGCTGATTTTCAGTGGCACTCACACTGCCTGGGTCCTGGCCACCGGTCCGGGGGGCTCTGCATTTTAATTTAATTTTAAATGAAGCTTCTTAAACATTTTAAAAACCTTATTTACTTTACATACAACAATAGTTTAGTTATATATGATAGACTTATAGAAAGAGACCTTCTAAAAACGTTAAACTGTATGACTGGCACGCGAAACCTTAAATGAGAGTGAATAAATGAAGACTCGGCACACCGCTTCTGAAAGGTTGCCGAGCCCTGCTGTAAACTAAGCCTCCACTAGGGGGAGCTGATGTGGAAGGCTTCCATGAGCCCAGTGTGGAGAGAGGAGCCGGCAGCAGAATGCCCCTGAGCCCCACTCCAGATTCACCGTGCCGGGAGAGGGCGCACTGGGCTCGTTCTGTGGGCTTTCCTTCTCATTTCAAGCACTAGGATAGAACTTTACTCCCCATTGCAAAGGGCAAAGAGTTCTCAAGATCTCGCTCCTCACTGCGCTGACCTTATTTCTAAAGGAAGATTGAATTTGTTTTTTCCCAGCAGACAAGCAAGGAGGCTGAGCGATCTGGCGCTGAAACGGACTGACTGTCCCATCCAGGTTTGATACTGGCACAGACGCTGTTTTCTATCCCAGGCTTCCTCAAGTACGCATGTAGAATTCGAAGGGCGATTTGTCGTGATGTCTCCTGGAGCAGAAAGTGCTACTTTGGGTGTCTGAGTCTCTGTGTTTTGGAGTTTTGCATACATTAGGCACTAATAGATTCCTTAGCAAATGGAAAATGGCTCTATATTGCTTTCCCCCAGGCTTCTGTGATGGCTAATAATGTTTCTTTCAATATGTTTTGTCTGTGTTGGGAGTTCACATCAGGCACATTCTTTGCTGCCACAATCATTTGTGTCTGTTGAATTGCTCATATCTGCATAATCTGACTAGTGGTTCTGGCATGAAGATTCTGTTACATGCAAAACCCTTGGACAAGTGAATTCTCTTGTTCCTACTCCTCATCGCCCCATGCACACGCTTCCCGTCAGTCCCAGGGACAGGCCCAAGGGGCACGCAACATGAGGTCAGAGTTCGGGGTGATGTAACGCTCATCTTGCCATCCCCCCAGTCGCAGGTCACTGTGTTGGCTACGGAGGTCGTGGTACTGGCGTCAGCCTACCACTGAAACCAATCCGTGCTGGCACCCCCTGGGCCATCTACCCCGGGGAGGACAGCTGGTCATGCTGCCTCCTACAGGCCCCCAGCGGTTTTACATTCCAACTGCTGGATGCAGCCTGCTCTCCCCCCCCCCCCCCCATCAGAGAGCGCAGACGCTTGCTCCAGGGAGAGTTTCTGCTGCCGGGAGCCCACAGTCTAGGTCCTGCCACTTGTGCCAGCGAAATACGAGGGTGGAACCATTGTGTAGCAGGTCATAATATTTTTGATAAATTCTTTCATAAAAAGATTTAGCTGAAAAACTGGACTCTGAATACCAGCCAGAGGCTCCCAAGCTTCTTGGCCAACCTTCTCTTTTCACTGTTCTAACACAAGTAGAATTAAGGCTGAGATTCCCATCTTCTACCAGGCCTTCGTTGCTTGTTAGTCTAACCAGTGAACAGTGGGTAGAGGTTCAAGAATTGTTACAAATGTCTCCTTACAGAAACCTGTTTAAAAAAAGATGTGAGAAGGAGACAAAGACTGAGTTAGTAGAAACTTCTGTTTAAATTAATACCATTCAAGGACTGTGTTAAGATTCTGACTGTTAAACAAGAGGATTAGAGGATCAGAAATCAATGAACCAAAATTGGTGTGTCAGAAATCAGTTGGTGGACAAAATAATGAGAGAATGGATTATTCCACCCATTGATTTTTTTGGGGGGCCCTTAAATAAAGAAGGGAGAAAAAATTCTTTTATTGTCACTGTGGCTGTGGTGGAAGGATTGTTGCTGTGACACCAGACCTGGATACTCCAGCGGGAATTCTTGACCATCATCACTATACCAGTGAGGACCCCAACCTGATTGATGTGAGATCCTGCTCTGTCTTCCCCTCCCTTGCGTGTCCTCCTTTCAGTCCCCTTCCACCCAAACTTCCTCCTGTCCTGGCTCTTGCTCATCTTTTCACCTGATCCTGAAATTAACTATACTGCATGGCCCTCGCACGGTGAGATGAGACGGCCCATCCAGCTCTGCTGGCTTGAGAAGGACCAGTGAAGGAGAAGGACCCTATTAAACCAACCAAATGATGTTCTTGACCAAGGAGGTGAGCCAGGGTCTAAGGCAACTGCTGGTATGGCCAACCCGCCAGC